>NC_073246.2:57487813-58160980 GCF_029281585.2 Gorilla gorilla gorilla
GTTCATAGAGATAGCGGTGTAGATATTTCCATGTTCATACAGATAGCGGTGCTGATATTTCCATGTTTATACAGGTAGCGGTGTAGGTATTTCCATGTTTATTCAGATAGCGCTGTAGATATTTCCATGTTTATACAGATAGCCGTGTAGATATTTCCATGTTTATACAGATAGCGGTGTAGATATCTCCATCTTAATACAGATGGCGGTGCAGATATTTATATGTTCATACTGATGGCGGTGCAGATATTTCCATGTTCATACAGATGGCGGTGTAGATATTTCCATGTTTATAGAGATAGCGGTGTAGATATTTCCATGTGTAAAGAGATAGCTTTGTAGATATTTCCATGTCCATGCAGATAGCTGTGTAGATATTTCCATTTTCATGCAGATAGCGGTGTAGATATTTCCATGTTCATACAGATAGCGGTGTAGATATTTCCAGGTTTATACAGATAGCGGTGAAGATGTATGCATGTTTACACTGATAGCGTTGTAGATATTTCCATGTTCACACAGATAGCGGTGTAGATATTTCCATGTTCATACAGATAGCGGTGTAGATATTTCCATGTTCATACAGATAGCAGTGTAGCTATTTCCATGTTCATACATATGGCGGTGTAGATATTTCCATGTTCATACAGATAGCGGTGTAGATATTTCCATGTTCATACAGATAGCGGTGTAGATATTTCCATGTTCATCGAGATGGCTGTGTAGATATATCCATGTTCATACAGATGGCGGTGAAGATATTTCCATGTTCATACAGATAGCGGTGCAGCTATTTCCATGTTCATACAGATAGCGGTGTAGATATTTCCCTGTTCATTCAGATAGCGGTGCTGATATTTCCATGTTTATACAGGTAGCGGTGTAGATATTTCCAAGTTTATACAGATAGCGGTGTAGATATTTCCATGTTTATACAGATAGCGGTGTAGATATTTCCATGTTTATACAGATAGCGGTGTAGATATCTCCATCTTAATACAGATGGCGGTGCAGATATTTATATGTTCTTACTGAAGGCGGTGCAGATATTTCCATGTTCATACAGATGGTGGTGTAGAAATTTCCATGTTCATACAGATAGCAGTGTAGATATTTCCATGTGTAAAGAGATAGCTTTGTAGGTATTTCCATGTATATGCAGATAGCTGTGTTGATATTTCCATTTTCATGCAGATAGCGGTGTAGATATTTCCATGTTGAAACATACAGCGGTGTAGTTATTTCCATGTTCATACCGATAGCAGTGTAGATATTTCCATGTTTATACAGATAGTGGTGTAGATATTTCCATGTTTATACAGATAGCGGTGTAGATATTTCCATGTTTATACAGATAGCGGTGTAGATATCTCCATCTTAATACAGATGGCGGTGTAGATATTTATAGGTTCATACAGATGGCGGTGCAGATATTTCCATGTTCATACAGATGTCGGTGTAGATATTTCCATGTTTATAGAGATAGCGGTGTAGTTATTTCCATGTGTAAAGAGATAGCTGTATAGATATTTCCATGTATATGCAGATAGCTTTGTAGATATTTCCATTTTCATGCAGATAGCGGTGTAGATATTTCCATGTTCAAACAGATAGCGGTGTAGATATTTCCATGTTCATACCGATAGCAGTGTAGATATTTCCATGTTTATACAGATAGTGGTGAAGATGTATGCATCTTTACACAGATAGCGGTGTAGATATTTCCATGTTCATACAGATAGCGGTGTAGATATTTCCATGTTCATCCAGATGACTGTGTAGATATATCCATGTTCATACAGATGGTGGTGAAGATATTTCCATGTTCATACAGATAGCGGTGTAGATATTTCCATGTTCATACAGATAGCGGTGTAGATATTTCCATGTTCATACAGACAGCGGTGCTGATATTTCCATCTTCCTCCAGATGGCTGTGTAGATATAACTATGTTCATACAGATGGCGGTGACGATATTTCCATGTTCATACAGATATCGGTGCAGATATTTCCATGTTCATAGAGATAGCGGTGTAGATATTTCCATGTTCATACAGATAGCGGTGCTGATATTTCCATGTTTATACAGGTAGCGGTGTAGATATTTCCATGTTTATACAGATAGCGCTGTTGATATATCCATGTTTATACAGATAGCGGTGTAGATATTTCCATGTTTATACAGATAGCGGTGTAGATATCTCCATCTTAATACAGATGGCGGTGCAGATATTTATATGTTCATACTGATGGCGGTGCAGATATTTCCATGTTCATACAGATGGCGGTGTAGATATTTCCATGTTTATAGAGATAGCGGTGTAGATATTTCCATGTGTAAAGAGATAGCTTTGTAGATATTTCCATGTACATGCAGATAGCTGTGTAGATATTTCCATTTTCATGCAGATAGCGGTGTAGATATTTCCATGTTCAAACAGATAGCGGTGTAGATATTTCCATGTTCATACAGATAGCGGTGTAGATATTTCCAGGTTCATCCAGATGGCTGTGTAGATATTTCCATGTTCATACAGATAGCGGTGCTGATATTTCCATGTTTATACTGGTAGCGGTGTAGATATTTCCATGTTTATACTAATAGCAGTGTAGGTATTTCCATGTTTATATAGATAGCGGTGAAGATGTATGCATGTTTACACAGATAGCGGTGTAGATATTTCCATGTTCATACAGATAGCGGTGTAGATATTTCCATGTTCATCCAGATGGCTGTGTAGATATATCCATGTTCATACAGATGGCGGTGAGGATATTTCCATGTTCATACAGATAGCGGTGTAGATATTTCCATGTTCATACAGATAGCGGTGTAGATATTTCCATGTTCATACAGACAGTGGTGCTGATATTTCCATGTTCATCCAAATGGCTGTGTAGATATACCCATGTTCATACAGATTGCGGTGAAGATATTTCCATGTTCATACAGATATCGGTGCAGACATTTCCATGTTCATAGAGATAGCGGTGTAGATATTTCCATGTTCATACAGATAGCGGTGCTGATATTTCCATGTTTATACAGGTAGCGGTGTAAATATTTCCATGTTTATACAGATAGCGCTGTAGATATTTCCATGTTTATACAGATAGCGGTGTAGATATTTCCATGTTTATACAGATAGCGGTGTAGATATCTCCATCTTAATACAGATGGCGGTGCAGATATTTATATGTTCATACTGATGGCGGTGCAGATATTTCCATGTTCATACAGATGGCGGTGTAGATATTTCCATGTTTATAGAGATAGCGGTGTAGGTATTTCCATGTATAAAGAGATAGCTTTGTAGATATTTCCATGTCCATGCAGATAGCTGTGTAGATATTTCCATTTTCATGCAGATAGCGGTGTAGATATTTCCATGTTCATACAGATAGCGGTGTAGATATTTCCAGGTTTATACAGATAGCGGTGAAGATGTATGCATGTTTACACTGATAGCGGTGTAGATATTTCCATGTTCACACAGATAGCGGTGTAGATATTTCCATGTTCATACAGATAGCGGTGTAGATATTTCCATGTTCATACAGATAGCAGTGTAGCTATTTCCATGTTCATACATATGGCGGTGTAGATATTTCCATGTTCATACAGATAGTGGTGTAGATATTTCCAGGTTCATACAGATAGCGGTGTAGTTATTTCCATGTTCATCGAGATGGCTGTGTAGATATATCCATGTTCATACAGACGGCGGTGAAGATATTTCCATGTTTATACAGATAGCGGTGTAGATATTTCCGTGTTCATACAGATAGCGGTGTAGATATTTCCATGTTCATACAGATAGCGGTGCTGATATTTCCATGTTTATACAGGTAGCGGTGTAGATATTTCCATGTTTATACAGATTGCGCTGTAGATATTTCCATGTTTATACAGATAGCGGTGTAGATATTTCCATGTTTATACAGATAGCGGTGTAGATATCTCCATGTTAATACAGATGGCGGTGCAGATATTTATATGTTCTTACTGAAGGCGGTGCAGATATTTCCATGTTCATACAGATGGCGGTGTAGAAATTTCCATGTTCATACAGATAGCGGTGTAGATATTTCCATGTGTAAAGAGATAGCTTTGTAGATATTTTCATTTATATGCAGATAGCTGTGTTGATATTTCCATTTTCATGCAGATAGCGGTGTAGATATTTCCATGTTCAAACAGATAGCGGTGTAGTTATTTCCATGTTCATACAGATAGCGGTGTAGATATTTCCATGTTTATACAGATAGCAGTGAAGATGTATGCATGTTTACACTGATAGCGGTGTAGATATTTCCATGTTCATACAGATAGCAGTGTAGATATTTCCATGTTCATCCAGATGGCTGTGTAGATATATCCATGTTCATACAGATGGCAGTGAAGATATTTCCATGTTCATACAGATAGCGGTGTAGGTATTTCCATGTTCATACAGATAGCGGTGTTGATATTTCCATGTTCATACAGATAGCCGTGTAGCTATTTCCATTTTCATACATATGGCGGTGTAGGTATTTCCATGTTCATCCAGATGGCTGTGTAGTTATATCCATGTTCATACAGATGGCGGTGAAGATATTTCCATGTTCATACAGATAGTGGTGTAGATATTTCCATGTTCATACAGATAGCGGTGTAGCTATTTCCATGTTCATACAGATAGCGGTGTAGATATTACCATGTTCACCCAGATGGCTGTGTAGATATTTCCATGTTCATACAGATAGCGGTGCTGACATTTCCATGTTTATACTGGTAGCGGTGTAGATATTTCCATGTTTATACTAATAGCAGTGTAGATATTTCTATGTTTATATAGATAGCGGTGAAGATGTATGCATGTTTACACAGATAGCGGTGTAGATATTTCCATGTTCATACAGATAGCGGTGTAGATATTTCCATGTTCATCCAGATGGCTGTGTAGATATATCCATGTTCATACAGATGGCGGTGAGGATATTTCCATGTTCATACAGATAGCGGTGTACATATTTCCATGTTCATACAGATAGTGGTGTAGATATTTCCATGTTCATACAGACAGCGGTGCTGATATTTCCATGTTCATCCAAATGGCTGTGTAGATATATCAATGTTCATACAGATTGCGGTGAAGATATTTCCATGTTCATGCAGATATCGGTGTAGATATTTCCATGTTCATACAAATAGCGGTGTAGATATTTCCATGTTCATACAGATAGCGGTGCTGATATTTCCATGTTTATACAGGTAGCGGTGTAGATATTTCCATGGTTATACAGATAGCGGTGTAGATATTTCCATGTTTATACAGATAGCGGTGTAGATATTTCCTTGTTTATACAGATAGCAGTGTAGATACCTCCATCTAAATACAGATGGCGATGTAGATATTTATATGTTCATACAGATGGCGGTGCAGATATTTCCATGTTCATACAGATGGCGGTGTAAATATTTCCATGTTTATAGAGATAGCGGTGTAGTTATTTCCATGTGTAAAGAAATAGCTTTGTATATATTTCCATGTATATGCAGATAGCTGTGTAGATATTTCCATTTTCATGCAGATAGCGGTGTAGATATTTCCATGTTCAAACAGATAGCGGTGTAGATATTTCCATGTTCATACCGATAGCAGTGTAGATATTTCCATGTTTATACAGATAGTGGTGAAGATGTATGCATCTTTACACAGATAGCGGTGTAGATATTTCCATGTTCATCCAGATGACTGTGTAGATATATCCATGTTCATACTGATGGCGGTGTAGATATTTCCATGTCTATACAGATAGCGGTGTAGATATTTCCATGTTTATACAGATAGCGGTGTAGATATCTCCATCTTAATACAGATGGAGGTGTAGATATTTATATGTTCATAGAGATGGCGGTGCAGATATTTCCATGTTCATACAGATGGCGGTGTAGATATTTCCATGTTTATAGAGATTGCGGTGTAGATATTTCCATGTGTAAAGAAATAGCTTAGTAGATATTTCCATGTATATGCATATAGCTGTGTAGATATTTCCATTTTCATGCAGATAGCGTTGTAGATATTTCCATGTTCAAACAGATAGCTGTGTAGATATTTCCATGTTCATACAGATAGCGGTGTAGATATTTCCATGTTTATACAGATAGCTGTGAAGATGTATGCATGTTAACACAGATAGCGGTGTAGATATTTCCATGTTCATACATATAGCGGTGTAGATATTTCCATGTTCATACAGATAGCGGCGTAGATATTTCCATGTTTATACAGATAGCGGTGAAGATGTATGCATGTTAACACAGATAGCCGTGTAGATATTTCCATGTTCATACATATAGCGGTGTAGATATTTCCATGTTCATACAGATAGCGGTGTAGATATTTCCATGTTCATACAGATGGCGGAGTAGATATTTCTATGTTCATCCAGATGGCTGTGTAGCTATTTACATGTTCATACAGATAGTGGTGTAGGTATTTCCATGTTCATACTGATAGCGGTATAGATATTTCCATGTTCATTCAGATTGCGGTGCTGATATTTCCATGTTTATACAGGTAGCGGTGTAGATATTTCCATGTTTATACAGATAGCGGTGTAGATATTTCCATGTTTATGCAGATAGCGGTGTAGATATTTCCAAGTTTATACAGATAGCGGTGTAGATATCTCCATCTTAATACAGATGGCGGTGTAGATATTTATAGGTTCATACAGATGGCGGTGCAGATATTTCCATGTTCATACAGATGTCGGTGTAGATATTTCCATGTTTATAGAGATAGCGGTGTAGTTATTTCCATGTGTAAAGAGATAGCTGTATAGATATTTCCATGTATATGCAGATAGCTTTGTAGATATTTCCATTTTCATGCAGATAGCGGTGTAGATATTTCCATGTTCAAACAGATAGCGGTGTAGATATTTCCATGTTCCTACCGATAGCAGTCTAGATATTTCCATGTTTATACAGATACTGGTGAAGATGTATGCATCTTTACACAGATAGCGGTGTAGATATTTCCATGTTCATACAGATAGCGGTGTAGATATTTCCATGTTCATCCAGATGACTGTGTAGATATATCCATGCTCATACTGATGGCGGTGAAGATATTTCCATGTTCATATAGATAGCGGTGTAGATATTTCCATGTTCATACAGATAGCGGTGTAGATATTTCCATGTTCATACAGACAGCGGTGCTGATATTTCCATCTTCCTCCAGATGGCTGTGTAGATATAACTATGTTCATACAGATGGCGGTGAAGATATTTCCATGTTCATACAGATATCGGTGCAGATATTTCCATGTTCATAGAGATAGCGGTGTAGATATTTCCATGTTCATACAGATAGCGGTGCTGATATTTCCATGTTTATACAGGTAGCGGTGTAGATATTTCCATGTTTATACAGATAGCGCTGTAGATATTTCCATGTTTATACAGATAGCGGTGTAGATATTTCCATGTTTATACAGATAGCGGTGTAGATATCTCCATCTTAATGCAGATGGCGGTGCAGATATTTATATGTTCATACTGATGGCGGTGCAGATATTTCCATGTTCATACAGATGGCGGTGTAGATATTTCCATGTTTATAGAGATAGCGGTGTAGATATTTCCATGTGTAAAGAGATAGCTTTGTAGATATTTCCATGTACATGCAGATAGCTGTGTAGATATTTCCATTTTCATGCAGATAGCGGTGTAGATATTTCCATGTTCAAACAGATAGCGGTGTAGATATTTCCATGTTCATACAGATAGCGGTGTAGATATTTCCAGGTTCATCCAGATGGCTGTGTAGATATTTCCATGTTCATACAGATAGCGGTGCTGATATTTCCATGTTTATACTGGTAGCGGTGTAGATATTTCCATGTTTATACTAATAGCAGTGTAGATATTTCCATGTTTATATAGATAGCAGTGAAGATGTATGCATGTTTACAAAGATAGCGGTGTAGATATTTCCATGTTCATACAGATAGCGGTGTAGATATTTCCATGTTCATCCAGATGGCTGTGTAGATATATCCATGTTCATACAGATGGCGGTGAGGATATTTCCATGTTCATACAGATAGCGGTGTAGATATTTCCATGTTCAAACAGATAGCGGTGTAGATATTTCCATGTTCATACAGATAGCGGTGTAGATATTTCCAGGTTCATCCAGATGGCTGTGTAGATATTTCCATGTTCATACAGATAGCGGTGCTGATATTTCCATGTTTATACTGGTAGCGGTGTAGATATTTCCATGTTTATACTAATAGCAGTGTAGATATTTCCATGTTTATATAGATAGCAGTGAAGATGTATGCATGTTTACACAGATAGCGGTGTAGATATTTCCATGTTCATTCAGATAGCGGTGTAGATATTTCCATGTTCATCCAGATGGCTGTGTAGATATATCCATGTTCATACAGATGGCGGTGAGGATATTTCCATGTTCATACAGATAGCGGTGTAGATATTTCCATGTTCATACAGATAGCGGTGTAGATATTTCCATGTTCATACAGACAGCGGTGCTGATATTTCCATGTTCATCCAAATGGCTGTGTAGATATATCCATGTTAATACAGATTGCGGTGAAGATATTTCCATGTTCATACAAATATCGGTGTAGCTATTTCCATGTTCATACATATGGCGGTGTAGATATTTCCATGTTCATACAGATAGCGGTGTAGATATTTCCATGTTCATACAGATAGCGGTGTAGATATTTCCATGTTCATCGAGATGGCTGTGTAGATATATCCATGTTCATACAGATGGCGGTGAAGATATTTCCATGTTTATACAGATAGCGGTGTAGATATTTCCGTGTTCATACAGATAGCGGTGAAGATATTTCCATGTTCATACAGATAGCGGTGCTGATATTTCCATGTTTATACAGGTAGCGGTGTAGATATTTCCATGTTTATACAGATTGCGCTGTAGATATTTCCATGTTTATACAGATAGCGGTGTAGATATTTCCATGTTTATACAGATAGCGGTGTAGATATCTCCATCTTAATACAGATGGCGGTGCAGATATTTATATGTTCTTACTGAAGGCGGTGCAGATATTTCCATGTTCATACAGATGGCGGTGTAGAAATTTCCATGTTCATACAGATAGCGGTGTAGATATTTCCATGTGTAAAGAGATAGCTTTGTAGATATTTCCATGTATATGCAGATAGCTGTGTTGATATTTCCATTTTTATGAAGATAGCGGTGTAGATATTTCCATGTTCAAACAGGTAGCGGTGTAGTTATTTCCATGTTCATACCGATAGCAGTGTAGATATTTCCATGTTTATACAGATAGTGGTGTAGATATTTCCATGTTTATACAGATAGCGGTGTAGATATTTCCATGTTTATACAGATAGCGGTGTAGATATCTCCATCTTAATACAGATGGCGGTGTAGATATTTATAGGTTCATACAGATGGCGGTGCAGATATTTCCATGTTCATACAGATGTCGGTGTAGATATTTCCATGTTTATAGAGATAGGGGTGTAGTTATTTCCATGTGTAAAGAGATAGCTGTATAGACATTTCCATGTATATGCAGATAGCTTTGTAGATATTTCCATTTTCATGCAGATAGCGGTGTAGATATTTCCATGTTCAAACAGATAGCGGTGTAGATATTTCCATGTTCATACCGATAGCAGTGTAGATATTTCCATGTTTATACAGATAGTGGTGAAGATGTATGCATGTTTACACTGATAGCGGTGTAGATATTTCCATGTTCACACAGATAGCGGTGTAGATATTTCCATGTTCATACAGATAGCGGTGTAGATATTTCCATGTTCATACAGATAGCAGTGTAGCTATTTCCATGTTCATACATATGGCGGTGTAGATATTTCCATGTTCATACAGATAGCGGTGTAGATATTTCCATGTTCATACAGATAGCAGTGTAGATATTTCCATGTTCATCCAGATGGCTGTGTAGATATATCCATGTTCATACAGATGGCAGTGAAGATATTTCCATGTTCATACAGATAGCGGTGTAGGTATTTCCATGTTCATACAGATAGCGGTGTAGATATTTCCATGTTCATACAGATAGCCGTGTAGCTATTTCCATTTTCATACATATGGCGATGTAGATATTTCCATGTTCATCCAGATGGCTGAGTAGTTATATCCATGTTAATACAGATTGCGGTGAAGATATTTCCATGTTCATACAAATATCGGTGTAGATATTTCCATGTTTATACAGATAGCGGTGTAGGTATTTCCATGTTTATACAGATAGCGCTGTAGATATTTCCATGTTTATACAGATAGCGGTGTAGATATTTCCATGATTATACAGATAGCGGTGTAGATATCTCCATCTTAATACAGATGGCGGTGCAGATATTTATATGTTCATACTGATGGCGGTGCAGATATTTCCATGTTCATACAGATGGCGGTGTAGATATTTCCATGTTTATAGAGATAGCGGTGTAGATATTTCCATGTGTAAAGAGATAGCTTTGTAGATATTTCCATGTCCATGCAGATAGCTGTGTAGATATTTCCATTTTCATGCAGATAGCGGTGTAGATATTTCCATGTTCATACAGATAGCGGTGTAGATATTTCCAGGTTTATACAGATAGCGGTGAAGATGTATGCATGTTTACACTGATAGCGGTGTAGATATTTCCATGTTCACACAGATAGCGGTGTAGATATTTCCATGTTCATACAGATAGCGGTGTAGATATTTCCATGTTCATACAGATAGCGGTGTAGATATTTCCATGTTCATACAGATAGCAGTGTAGCTATTTCCATGTTCATACATATGGCGGTGTAGATATTTCCATGTTCATACAGATAGCGGTGTAGATATTTCCATGTTCATACAGATAGCGGTGTAGATATTTCCAAGTTCATCGAGATGGCTGTGTAGATATATCCATGTTCATACAGATGGCGGTGAAGATATTTCCATGTTCATACAGATAGCGGTGTAATTATTTCCACGTGTAAAGAGATAGCTGTGTAGATATTTCCATGTTTATAGAGATAGCGGTGTATTTATTTCCATGTGTAAAGAGATAGCTGTGTAGATATTTCCATGTATATGCAGATAGCTGTGTAGATATTTCCATTTTCATGCAGATAGCGGTGTAGATATTTCCATTTTCATGCAGATAGCGGTGTAGATATTTCCATGTTCATACAGATAGCGGTGTAGATATTTCCAGGTTTATACAGATAGCGGTGAAGATGTATGCATGTTTACACTGATAGCGGTGTAGATATTTCCATGTTCACACAGATAGCGGTGTAGATATTTCCATGTTCATACAGATAGCGGTGTAGATATTTCCATGTTCATACAGATAGCGGTGTAGATATTTCCATGTTCATACAGATAGCAGTGTAGCTATTTCCATGTTCATACATATGGCGGTGTAGATATTTCCATGTTCATACAGATAGCGGTGTAGATATTTCCATGTTCATACAGATAGCGGTGTAGATATTTCCATGTTCATCGAGATGGCTGTGTAGATATATCCATGTTCATACAGATGGCGGTGAAGATATTTCCATGTTCATACAGATAGCGGTGTAGATATTTCCGTGTTCATACAGATAGCGGTGAAGATATTTCCATGTTCATACAGATAGCGGTGCTGATATTTCCATGTTTATACAGGTAGCGGTGAAGATATTTCCATGTTTATACAGATTGCGCTGTAGATATTTCCATGTTTATACAGATAGCGGTGTAGATATTTCCATGTTTATACAGATAGCGGTGTAGATATCTCCATCTTAATACAGATGGCGGTGCAGATATTTATATGTTCTTACTGAAGGCGGTGCAGATATTTCCATTTTCATACAGATGGCGGTGTAGAAATTTCCATGTTCATACCGATAGCGGTGTAGATATTTCCATGTGTAAAGAGATAGCTTTGTAGATATTTCCATGTATATACAGATAGCTGTGTTGATATTTCCATTTTCATGAAGATAGCGGTGTAGATATTTCCATGTTCAAACAGATAGCGGTGTAGTTATTTCCATGTTCATACCGATAGCAGTGTAGATATTTCCATGTTTATACAGATAGTGGTGTAGATATTTCCATGTTTATACAGATAGCGGTGAAGATATTTCCATGTTTATACAGATAGCGGTGTAGATATCTCCATCTTAATACAGATGGCGGTGTAGATATTTATAGGTTCATACAGATGGCGGTGCAGATATTTCCATGTTCATACAGATGTCGGTGTAGATATTTCCATGTTTATAGAGATAGCGGTGTAGTTATTTCCATGTGTAAAGAGATAGCTGTATAGACATTTCCATGTATATGCAGATAGCTTTGTAGATATTTCCATTTTCATGCAGATAGCGGTGTAGATATTTCCATGTTCAAACAGATAGCGGTGTAGATATTTCCATGTTCATACCGATAGCAGTGTAGATATTTCCATGTTTATACAGATAGTGGTGAAGATGTATGCATGTTTACACTGATAGCGGTGTAGATATTTCCATGTTCACACAGATAGCGGTGTAGATATTTCCATGTTCATACAGATAGCAGTGTAGCTATTTCCATGTTCATACATATGGCGGTGTAGATATTTCCATGTTCATACAGATAGCGGTGTAGATATTTCCATGTTCATACAGATAGCAGTGTAGATATTTCCATGTTCATCCAGATGGCTGTGTAGATATATATATGTTCATACAGATGGCAGTGAAGATATTTCCATGTTCATACAGATAGCGGTGTAGGTATTTCCATGTTCATACAGATAGCGGTGTAGATATTTCCATGTTCATACAGATAGCCGTGTAGCTATTTCCATTTTCATACATATGGCGGTGTAGATATTTCCATGTTCATCCAGATGGCTGTGTAGTTATATCCATGTTCATACAGATGGCGGTGAAGATATTTCCATGTTCATACAGATAGTGGTGTAGATATTTCCATGTTCATACAGATAGCGGTGTAGCTATTTCCATGTTCATACAGATAGCGGTGTAGATATTTCCATGTTCATCCAGATGGCTGTGTAGATATTTCCATGTTCATACAGATAGCGGTGCTGATATTTCCATGTTTATACTTTTAGCGGTGTAGATATTTCCATGTTTATACTAATAGCAGTGTAGATATTTCCATGTTTATATAGATAGCGGTGAAGATGTATGCATGTTTACACACATAGCGGTGTAGATATTTCCATGTTCATATAGATAGCGGTGTAGATATTTCCATGTTCATCCAGATGGCTGTGTAGATATATCCATGTTCATACAGATGGCGGTGAGGATATTTCCATGTTCATACAGATAGCGGTGTAGATATTTCCATGTTCATACAGATAGCGGTGTAGATATTTCCATGTTCATACAGACAGCGGTGCTGATATTTCCATGTTCATCCAAATGGCTGTGTAGATATATCCATGTTCATACAGATGGCGGTGAAGATATTTCCATGTTCATGCAGATATCGGTGTAGATATTTCCATGTTCATACAGATAGCGGTGTAGATATTTCCATGTTCATACAGATAGCAGTGCTGATATTTCCATGTTTATACAGGTAGCGGTGTAGATATTTCCATGGTTATACAGATAGCGGTGTAGATATTTCCATGTTTATACAGATAGCGGTGTAGATATTTCCTTGTTTATACAGATAGCGGTGTAGATACCTCCATCTAAATACAGATGGCGATGTAGATATTTATATGTTCATACAGATGGCGGTGCAGATATTTCCATGTTCATACAGATGGCGGTGTAAATATTTCCATGTTTATAGAGATAGTGGTGTAGTTATTTCCATGTGTAATGAAATAGCTTTGTATATATTTCCATGTATATGCAGATAGCTGTGTAGATATTTCCATTTTCATGCAGATAGCGGTGTAGATATTTCCATGTTCAAACAGATAGCGGTGTAGATATTTCCATGTTCATACAGATAGCGGTGCTGATATTTCCATGTTTATACAGGTAGCGGTGTAGATATTTCCATGTTTATACAGATAGCGCTGTAGATATTTCCATGTTTATACAGATAGCGGTGTAGATATTTCCATGTTTATACAGATAGCGGTGTAGATATCTCCATCTTAATACAGATGGCGGTGCAGATATTTATATGTTCATACTGATGGCGGTGCAGATATTTCCATGTTCATACTGATGGCGGTGTAGATATTTCCATGTTTATAGAGATAGCGGTGTAGATATTTCCATGTGTAAAGAGATAGCTTTGTAGATATTTCCATGTATATGCCGATAGCTGTGTAGATATTTCCATTTTCATGCAGATAGCGGTGTACATATTTCCAAGTTCAAGCAGATAGCGGTGTAGATATTTCCATGTTCATACAGATAGCGGTGTAGATATTTCCTGGTTTATACAGATAGTGGTGAAGATGTATGCATGTTTACACTGATAGCGGTGTAGATATTTCCATGTTTATACATATAGCGGTGAAGATGTATGCATGTTTACACAGATAGCAGTTTAGATATTTCCATGTTCATACAGATAGCGGTGTAGATATTTCCATGTTCATCCAGATGGCTGTGTAGATATATCCATGTTCATACAGATGGCGGTGAAGATATTTCCATGTTCATACAGATAGCGGTGTAGATATTTCCATGTTCATACAGATATTGGTGTAGATATTTCCATGTTCATACCGATAGCGGTGTAGCTATTTCCATGTTCATACAGATAGCGGTGTAGATATTTCCATGTTCATCCAGATGGCTGTGAAGATATTTCCATGTACAAACAGATAGCGGTGTAGATATTTCCATGTTCATACAGATAGCAGTGTAGATATTTCCTGGTTTATACAGATATCGGTGAAGATGTATGCATGTTTACACTGATAGCAGTGTAGATATTTCCATGTTGACACAGATAGCGGTGTAGATATTTCCATATTCATACAGATAGCGGTGTAGATATTTCAAAGTTCATACAGATTGCAGTGTAGCTATTTCCATGTTCATACATATGGCGGTGTAGATATTTCCATGTTCATACAGATAGCGGTGTAGATATTTCCATGTTCATAGAGATAGCGGTGAAGATATTTCCATGTTCATCCAGATGGCTGTGTAGATATATCCATGTTCATACAGATGGCGGTGAAGATATTTCCATGTTCATACAGATAGCGGTGCAGATATTTCCATGTTCATACAGATAGCTGTGTAGATATTTCCATGTTCTTACAGATAGCAGTGTAGCTATTTCCATGTTCATACATATGGCGGTGTAGATATTTCCATGTTCATCCAGATGGCTGTGTACATATATCCATGTTAATACAGATGGCGGTGAAGATATTTCCATGTTCATACAGATAGTGGTATAGATATTTCCATGTTCATACAGATGGTGGTGTAGATATTTCCATGTTCATACAGATAGCGGTGTAGCTATTTCCATGTTCATACAGATAGTGGTGTAGCTATTTCCATGTTCATACATATTGCGGTGTTGATATTTCCATGTTCATACAGATAGCGGTGTAGATAATTCCATGTTCTTACAGATAGCAGTGTAAATATTTCCATGATCATCCAGAATGCTGTGTAGATATATCCAAGTTCATACAGATGGCGGTGAAGATATTTCCATGTTCATGCAGATAGCGGTGTAGATATTTCCGTGTTCATACAGATAGCGGTGTAGATATTTCCATGTTCATACAGATAGCGGTGCTGATATTTCCATGTTTATACAGGTAGCGGTGTAGATATTTCCATGTTTATACAGATAGCGCTGTAGATATTTCCATGTTTATACAGATAGCGGTGTAGATATCTCCATCTTAATACAGATGGCGGTGTAGATATTTATATGTTCATACAGAGGGCGGTGCAGATATTTCCAAGTTCACAGATGGCGGTGTAGATATTTCCTTGTTTATAGAGATAGCGGTGTAGTTATTTCCATATGTAAAGAAATATCTTTCTAGATATTTCCATGTATATGCAGATAGCTGTGTAGATATTTCCATTTTCATGCACATAGCGGTGTAGATATTTCCATTTTCATACATATAGCGGTGTAGATATTTCCATGTTCATCCAGATGGCTGTGTAGCTATTTCCATGTACGTACAGATAGTGGTGTAGGTATTTCCAGGTTCATACAGAAAGCGGTGTAGATATTTCCATGTGTAAAGAGATAGCTTTGTAGATATTTCCATGTATATGCAGATAGCTGTGTAGATATTTCCATTTTCATGCAGATAGCGGTGTAGATATTTCCATGTTCAAACAGATAGCGGTGTAGATATTTCCATGTTCATTCAGATAGTGGTGTAGATATTTCCATGTTCATGCAGATAGTGGTGTAGATATTTCCATGTTCATACAGATAGCGGTGTAGCTATTTCCATGTTTATACAGATAGCGGTGTAGATATTTCCATGTTCATACAGACAGCGGTGCTGATATTTCCATGTTCATCCAAATGGCTGTGTAGATATATCCATGTTCATACAGATTGCGGTGAAGATATTTCCATGTTCATACAGATATCGGTGCAGATATTTCCATGTTCATAGAGATAGCGGTGTAGATATCTCCATGTTCATACAGATAGCGGTGCTGATATTTCCATGTTTATACAGGTAGCGGTGTAGATATTTCCATGTTTATACAGATAGCGCTGTAGATATTTCCATGTTTATACAGATAGCGGTGTAGATATTTCCATGTTTATACAGATAGCGGTGTAGATATCTCCATCTTAATACAGATGGCGGTGCAGATATTTATATGTTCATAATGATGGCGGTGCAGATATTTCCATGTTCATACAGATGGCGGTGTAGATATTTCCATGTTTATAGAGATAGCGGTGTAGTTGTTTCCATGTGTAAAGAGATAGCTTTGTAGATATTTCCATGTATATGCAGATAGCTGTGTAGATATTTCCATTTTCATGCAGATAGCGGTGTAGATATTTCCATGTTCATACAGATAGCCGTGTAGATATTTCCATGTTCATACAGATAGCGGTGTAGCTATTTCCATGTTCATACATATAGCGGTGTAGATATTTCCATGTTTATACAGATAGCTGTGAAGATGTATGCATGTTAACACAGATAGCGGTGTAGATATTTCCATGTTCATACATATAGCGGTGTAGATATTTCCATGTTCATACAGATAGCGGTGTAGATATTTCCATGTTTATACAGATAGCGGTGAAGATGTAAGCATGTTAACACAGATAGCCGTGTAGATATTTCCATGTTCATAAATATAGCGGTGTAGATATTTCCATGTTCATACAGATAGCGGTGTAGATATTTCCATGTTCATACAGATGGCGGATTACATATTTCTATGTTCATCCAGATGGCTGTGTAGCTATTTCCATGTTCATACAGATAGTGGTGTAGGTATTTCCATGTTCATACAGATAGCGGTGTAGATATTTCCATGTTAATACAGATAGCGGTGTAGATATCTCCATCTTAATACAGATGGCGGTGCAGATATTTATATGTTCATACTGATGGCGGTGCAGATATTTCCATGTTCATACAGATGGCGGTGTAGATATTTCCAAGTTTATAGAGATAGCAGTGTAGATATTTCCATGTGTAAAGAGATAGCTTTGTAGATATTTCCATGTATATGCAGATAGCTGTGTAGGTATTTCCATTTTCATGCAGATAGCGGTGTAGATATTTCCATGTTCAAACAGATAGCGGTGTAGATATTTCCATGTTCATACAGACAGCGGTGTAGATATTTCCATGTTCATCCAGATGGCTGTGTAGATATATCCATGTTCATACAGATGGTGGTGAAGATATTACCATGATCATACAGATAGTGCTGTAGATATTTCCATGTTCATACAGATAGCAGTGTAGCTATTTCCATGTTCCTACAGATAGCGGTGTAGATATTTCTATGTTCATCCAGATGGCTGTGTAGATATTTCCATGTTTATACAGATATCGGTGCTGATATTTCCACGTTTATACAGGTAGCGGTGTAGATATTTCCATGTTTATACTAATAGCAGTGTAGATATTTCCATGTTTATACAGATAGAGGTGAAGATGTATGCATGTTTACACAGATAGCGGTTTAGATATTTTCATGTTCATACAGATAGCCGTGTAGATATTTCCATCTTCATACAGATAGCGGTGTAGCTATTTCCATGTTCATACATATAGCAGTGTAGATATTTCCATGTTCATCCAGATGGCTGTGTAGATATATCCATGTTCATACAGATGGCGGTGAAGATATTTCCATGTTCATACAGATAGTGGTGTAGATATTTCCATGTTCATTCAGATAGTGGTGTAGATATTTCCATGTTCATACAGATAGCGGGGTAGCTATTTCCATGTTTATACAGACAGCGGTGTAGATATCTCCATCTTAATACAGATGGTGGTGTAGATATTTATATGTTCATACAGATGGCGGTGTAGATATTTCCATGTTTATAGAGATAGCGGTGTAGTTATTTCCATGTGTATAGAGATAGCTTTGTAGATATTTCCATGTATATGCAGATAGCTGTGTAGATATTTCCATTTTCATGCAGATAGCGGTGTAGATATTTCCATGTTCATACAGATAGCCGTGTAGATATTTCCATGTTCATACAGATAGCGGTGTAGCTATTTCCATGTTCATACATATACTGGTGTAGATATTTCCATGTTTATACAGATAGCGGTGAAGATGTATGTATGTTAACACAGATAGCCGTGTAGATATTTCCATGTTCATACATATAGCGGTGTAGATATTTCCATGTTCATACAGATAGCGCTGTAGATATTTCCATGTTCATACAGATGGCGGAGTAGATATTTCTATGTTCCTCCAGATGGCTGTGTAGCTATTTCCATGTTCATACAGATAGTGGTGTAGGTATTTCCATGTTCATACAGATAGCGGTGTAGATATTTCCATGTTCTTACAGATTGCGGTGCTGTTATTTCCATGTTTATACAGGTAGCGGTGTAGATATTTCCATGTTTATACAGATAACGTTGTAGATATTTCCATGTTTATACAGATAGCGGTGTAGATATTTCCATGTTTATACAGATAGCGGTGTAGATATTTCCAGGTTTATACAGATAGCGGTGAAGTTGTATGCATGTTTACACTGATAGCGGTGTAGATATTTCCATGTTCACACAGATAGCGGTGTAGATATTTCCATGTTCATACAGATAGTGGTTTAGATATTTCCATGTTCATACAGATAGCAGTGTAGCTATTTCCATGTTCATACATATGGCGGTGTAGATATTTCCATGTTCATACAGATAGCGTTGTAGATATTTCCATGTTCATACAGATAGCGGTGTAGATATTTCCATGTTCATCCAGATGGCTGTGTAGATATATCCATGTTCATAAAGATGGCCGTGAAGATATTTCCATGTTCATACAGATAGCGGTGTAGATATTTCCATGTTCATACAGATGGCGGAGTAGATATTTCTATGTTCATCCAGATGGCTGTGTAGCTATTTCCATGTTCATACAGATAGTGGTGTAGGTATTTCCATGTTCAGACAGATAGCGGTGTAGATATTTCCATGTTCATACAGATTGCGGTGCTGGTATTTCCATGTTTATACAGGTAGCGGTGTAGATATTTCCATGTTTATACAGATAGCGGTATAGATATTTCCATGTTTATACAGATAGCGGTGTAGATATTTCAATGTTTATACAGATAGCGGTGTAGATATCTCCATCTTAATACAGATGGCGGTGTAGATATTTATAAGTTCATACAGATGGCGGTGCAGATATTTCCATGTTCACACAAATGGCGGTGTAGATATTTCCATGTTTATAGAGATAGCGGTGTAGTTATTTCCCTGTGTAAAGAGATAGCTGTATAGATATTTCCATGTATATGCAGATAGCTTTGTAGATATTTCCATTTTCATGCAGATAGCGGTGTAGATATTTCCATGTTCAAACAGATAGCGGTGTAGATATTTCCATGTTCATACAAATAGCAGTGTAGATATTTCCATGTTTATACAGATAGCTGTGAAGACGTATGCATGTTAACACAGATAGCGGTGTAGATATTTCCATGTTCATACATATAGCAGTGTAGATATTTCCATGTTCATACAGATAGCGGTGTATATATTTCCATGTTTATACAGATAGCGGTTAAGATGTATGCATGTTAACACAGATAGCCGTGTAGATATTTCCATGTTCATACATATATCGGTGTAGATATTTCCATGTTCATACAGATAGTGGTGTGGATATTTCCATGTTCATACAGATGGCGGAGTAGATAATTCTATGTTCATCCATATGGCTGTGTAGCTATTTCCATGTTCATACAGATAGTGGTGTAGGTATTTCCATGTTCATACATATAGCGGTGTAGATATTTCCATGTTCATAGAGATTGCGGTGCTGATATTCCCATGTTTATACAGGTAGCGGTGTAGATATTTCCATGTTTATACAGATAGCTCTGTAGATATTTCCATGTTTATACAGATAGCGGTGTAGGTATTTCCATGTTTATACAGATAGCGGTGTAGATATCTCCATCTTAATATAGATGGCGGTGCAGATATTTATATGTTCATACTGAAGGCGCTGCAGATATTTCCATGTTCATACAGATGGCGGTGTAGATATTTCCTTGTTCATACAGATAGCAGTGTAGATATTTCCATGTGTAAAGAGATAGCTTTGTAGATATTTCCATGTATATGCAGATAGCTGTGTAGATATTTCCATTTTCGTGCAGATAGCGGGGTAGATATTTCCATGTTCAAACAGATAGCGGTGTAGATATTTCCATGTTCATACAGATAGCGGTGTAGATATTTCCATGTTTATACAGATAGCGGTGAAGATGTATGCATGTTTACACTGATAGCGGTGTAGATATTTCCATGTTCATACAGATAGCGTTGTAGATATTTCCATGTTCATCCAGATGTCTGAGTAGATATATCCATGTTCATACAGATGGCGGAGTAGATATTTCTATGTTCCTCCAGATGGCTGTGTAGCTATTTCCATGTTCATACAGATAGTGGTGTAGGTATTTCCATGTTCATACAGATAGCGGTGTAGATATTTCCATGTTCTTACAGATTGCGGTGCTGGTATTTCCATGTTTATACAGGTAGCGGTGTAGATATTTCCATGTTTATACAGATAACGGTGTAGATATTTCCATGTTTATACAGATAGCGGTGTAGATATTTCCATGTTTATACAGATAGCGGTGTAGATATTTCCAGGTTTATACAGATAGCGGTGAAGATGTATGCATGTTTACACTGATAGCGGTGTAGATATTTCCATGTTCATACAGATAGTGGTTTAGATATTTCCATGTTCATACAGATAGCAGTGTAGCTATTTCCATGTTCTTACATATGGCGGTGTAGATATTTCCATGTTCATACAGATAGCGGTGTAGATATTTCCATGTTCATCCAGATGGCTGTGTAGGTATATCCATGTTTATACAGATGGCGGTGAAGATATTTCCATGTTCATACAGATAGCGGTGTAGATATTTCCGTGTTCATACAGATGGCGGAGTAGATATTTCTATGTTCATCCAGATGGCTGTGTAGCTATTTCCATGTTCATACAGATAGTGGTGTAGGTATTTCCATGTTCATATAGATAGCGGTGTAGATATTTCCTTGTTCATACAGATTGCGGTGCTGGTATTTCCATGTTTATACAGATAGCGGTGTAGATATTCCCATGTTTATACAGATAGCGGTGTAGATATCTCCATCTTAATACAGATGGCGGTGTAGATATTTATAAGTTCATACAGATGGTGGTGCAGATATTTCCATGTTCACACAAATGGCGGTGTAGATATTTCCATGTTTATAGAGATAGCGGTGTAGTTATTTCCCTGTGTAAAGAGATAGCTGTATAGATATTTCCATGTATATGCAGATAGCTTTGTAGATATTTCCATTTTCATGCAGATAGCGGTGTAGATATTTCCATGTTCAAACAGATAGCGGTGTAGATATTTCCATGTTCATACAAATAGCAGTGTAGATATTTCCATGTTTATACAGATAGCTGTGAAGACGTATGCATGTTAACACAGATAGCGGTGTAGATATTTCCATGTTCATACATATAGCAGTGTAGATATTTCCATGTTCATACAGATAGCGGTGTATATATTGCCATGTTTATACAGATAGCGGTTAAGATGTATGCATGTTAACACAGATAGCCGTGTAGATATTTCCATGTTCATACATATATCGGTGTAGATATTTCCATATTCATACAGATAGCGGTGTAGATATTTCCATGTTCATACAGATGGTGGAGTAGATATTTCTATGTTCATCCAGATGGCTGTGTAGCTATTTCCATGTTCATACAGATAGTGCTGTAGGTATTTCCATGTTCATACAGATAGCGGTGTAGATATTTCCATGTTCATAGAGATTGCGGTACTGATATTTCCATGTTTATACAGGTAGCGGTGTAGATATTTCCATGTTTATACAGATAGCTCTGTAGATATTTCCATGTTTATACAGATAGCGGTGTAGGTATTTCCATGTTTATACAGATAGCGGTGTAGATATCTCCATCTTAATACAGATGGCGGTGCAGATATTTATATGTTCATACTGAAGGCGGTGCAGATATTTCCATGTTCATACTGATGGCGGTGTTGATATTTCCATGTTCATACAGATAGCAGTGTAGATATTTCCATGTGTAAAGAGATAGCTTTGTAGATGTTTCCATGTATATGCAGATAGCTGTGTAGATATTTCCATTTTCATGCATATAGCGGTGTAGATATTTCCATGTTCAAACAGATAGCGGTGTAGATATATCCATGTTCATACAGATAGCGGTGTAGATATTTCCATGTTTATACAGATAGCGGTGAAGATGTATGCATGTTTACACTGATAGCGGTGTAGATATATCCATGTTCACACAGATAGTGGTGTAGATATTTCCATGTTCATCCAGATGTCTGTGTAGATATATCCATGTTCATACAGATGGCGGTGAAGATATTTCCATGTTCATACAGATAGCGGTGTAGATATTTCCATGTTCATACAGATAGCGGTGTAGATATTTCCATGTTCATACAGATAGCAGTGTAGCTATTTCCATGTTCATACATATGGCGGTGTAGATATATCCATGTTCATCCAGATGGCGGTGTAGATATATCCATGTTCATACAGATGGCGGTGAAGATATTTCCATGTTCATACAGATAGTGGTGTAGATATTTCCATGATCATACAGATAGTGGTGTAGATATTTCCATGTTCATACAGATAGCGGTGTAGCTATTTCCATGTTCATACAGATAGCAGTGTAGATATTTCCATGTTCATCCAGATGGCTGTGTAGATATTTCCATGTTCATACAGATAGCGGTGCTGATATTTCCATGTTTATACAGGTAGCGGTGTAGATATTTCCATGTTTATACTAATAGCAGTGTAGATATTTCCATGTTTATACAGATAGCGGTGAAGATGTATGCATGTTTACACAGATAGCCGTGTAGATATTTCCATGTTCATCCAGATGGCTGTGTAGATATATCCATGTTCATACAGATGGCGGTGAAGATATTTCCATGTTCATACAGATAGTGTTGTAGATATTTCCATGATCATACAGATAGTGGTGTAGATATTTCCATGTTCATACAGATAGCGGTGTAGCTATTTCCATGTTCATACAGATAGCCGTGTAGATATTTCCATGTTCATCCAGATGGCTGTGTAGGTATTTCCATGTTCATACAGATAGCGGTGCTGATATTTCCATGTTTATACAGGTAGCGGTGTAGATATTTCCATGTTTATACTAATAGCAGTGTAGATATTTCCATGTTTATACAGATAGCGGTGAAGATGTATGCATGTTTACACAGACAGCGGTGTAGATATTTCCATGTTCATACAGATAGCGGTGTAGATATTTCCATGTTCATCCAGATGGCTGTGTAGATATATCCATGTTCATACAGATGGCGGTGAGGATATTTCCATGTTCATACAGATAGCGGTGTAGATATTTCCATGTTCATAGAGATAGCGGTGTAGATATTTCCATGTTCATACAGATAGCGGTGTAGATATTTCCATGTTCATACAGATGGCAGAGTAGATATTTCTATGTTCATCCAGATGGCTGTGTAGCTATTTCCATGTTCATACAGATAGTGGTGTAGGTATTTCCATGTTCATACAGATAGCGGTGTAGATATTTCCATGTTCATACAGATTGCGGTGCTGGTATTTCCATGTTTATACAGGTAGCGGTGTAGATATTTCCATGTTTATACAGATAGCGCTGTAGATATTTCCATGTTTATACAGATAGCGGTGTAGATATTTCCATGTTTATACAGATCGTGGTGTAGATATCTCCATCTTAATACAGATGGCGGTGTAGATATTTATATGTTCATACAGATAGCGGTGCAGATATTTCCATGTTCATAGAGATGGCGGTGTAGATATTTCCATGTTTATAGAGATAGCTGTGTAGTTATTTCCATGTGTAAAGAGATAGCTGTATAGATATTTCCATGTATATGCAGATAGCTTTGTAGATATTTCCATTTTCATGCAGATAGCGGTGTAGATATTTCCATGTTGAAACATATAGCGGTGTAGGTATTTCCATGTTCATACAAATAGCAGTGTAGATATTTCCATGTTTATACAGATAGCTGTGAAGACGTATGCTTGTTAACACAGATAGCTGTGTAGGTATTTCCATTTTCATACATATAGCAGTGTAGATATTTCCATGTTCATACAGATAGCGGTGTAGATATTTCCATGTTTATACAGATAGCGGTGAAGATGTATGCATGTTAACACAGATATCCGTGTAGATATTTCCATGTTCATACATATAGCGGTGTAGATATTTCCATTTTCATACAGATAGCGGTGTAGATATTTCCATGTTCATACAGAAGGCGGAGTAGATATTTCTATGTTCATCCAGATGGCTGTGTAGCTATTTCCATGTTCATACAGATAGTGGTGTAGGTATTTCCATGTTCATACAGATAGCGGTGTAGATATTTCCATGTCCATAGAGATTGCGGTGCTGATATTTCCATGTTTATACAGGTAGCGGTGTAGATATTTCCATGTTTATACAGATAGCGATGTAGATATTTCCATGTTTATACAGATAGCGGTGTAGATATTTCCATGTTTATACAGATAGCGGTGTAGATATCTCCATCTTAATACAGATGGCGGTGCAGATATTTATATGTTCATACTGATGGCGTTGCAGATATTTCCATATTCATACAGATGGCGGTGTAGATATTTCCATGTTTATAGAGATAGCGGTGTAGATATTTCCATGTGTAAAGAGGTAGCTTTGTAGATATTTCCATGTATATGCAGATAGCTGTGTAGATATTTCCATTTTCATGCAGATAGCAGTGTAGATATTTCCATGTTCAAACAGATAGCGGTGTAGATATTTCCATGTTCATACAGATAGCGGTGTAGATATTTCCAGGTTTATACAGATAGCGGTGAAGATGTATGCATGTTTACACTGATAGCGGTGTAGATATTTCCGTGTTCACACAGATAGCGGTGTAGATATTTCCATGTTCATACAGATAGCGGTGTAGATATTTCCATGTTCATACAGATAGCAGTGTAGCTATTTCCATGTTCATACATATGGCGGTGTAGATATTTCCATGTTCATACAGATAGCGGTGTAGATATTTACATGTTCATACAGATAGCGGTGTAGATATTTCCGTGTACATCCAGATGGCTGTGTAAATATATCCATGTTCATACAGATGGCGGTGAAGATATTTCCATGTTCATACAGATAGCGGTGTAGATATTTCCGTGTTCATACAAATAGCGGTGTAGATATTTCCATGATCATACAGATAGCGGTGCTGATATTTCCATGTTTATACAGGTAGCGGTGTAGATATTTCCATGTTTATACAGATAGCGCTGTAGATATTTCCTTGTTTATACAGATAGCGGTGTAGATATTTCCATGTTTATACAGATAGCGGTGTAGATATTTCCATGTTCATACAGATGGCGGTGTAGATATTTCCATGTTCATACAGATAGCGGTGTAGATATTTCCATGTGTAAAGAGATAGCTTTGTAGATATTTCCATGTATATGCAGATAGCTGTGTAGATATTTCCATTTTCATGCAGATAGCGGTGTAGATATTTCCATGTTCAAACAGATAGCGTTGTATATATTTCCATGTTCATACAGATAGCGGTGTAGATATTTCCATGTTTATACAGATAGCGGTGGAGGTGTATGCATGTTTACACTGATAGCGGTGTAGTTATTTCCATGTTCATAATTATGGCGGTGTAGATATTTCCATGTTCATCCAGATGGCTGTGTAGATATATCCATGTTCATACAGATGGCGGTGAAGATATTTCCATGTTCATACAGATAGCGGTGTAGATATTTCCGTGTTCATACAGATAGCGGTGTAGGTATTTCCATGTTCATACAGATAGCGGTGCTGATATTTCCATGTTTATACAGGTAGCGGTGTAGATATTTCCATGTTTATACAGATAGCGCTGTAGATATTTCCATGTTTATACAGATAGCGGTGTAGATATTTCCATGTTTATACAGATAGCGGTGTAGATATCTCCATCTTAATACAGATGGCCGTGTAGAAATTTCCATGTTCATACAGATAGCGGTGTAGATATTTCCATGTGTAAAGAGATAGCTTTGTAGATATTTCCATGTATATGCAGATAGCTGTGTTGATATTTCCATTTTCATGCAGATAGCGGTGTAGATATTTCCATGTTCAAACAGATAGCGGTGTAGTTATTTCCATGTTCATACAGATAGCGGTGTAGATATTTCCATGTTTATACAGATAGCGGTGAAGATGTATGCATGTTTACACTGATAGCGGTGTAGATATTTCCATGTTCATACAGACAGCGGTGTAGATATTTCCATGTTCATCCAGATGGCTGTGTAGATATTTCCATGTTCATACAGATAGCGGTTCTGATATTTCCATGTTTATATAGGTAGCGGTGTAGATATTTCCATGTTTATACTAATAGCAGTGTAGATATTTCCATGTTTATACAGATAGCGGTGAAGATGTATGCATGTTTACACAGATAGCCGTGTAGATATTTCCATGTTCATCCAGATGGCTGTGTAGATATATCCATGTTCATACAGATGGAGGTGAAGATATTTCCATGTTCATACAGATAGTGGTGTAGATATTTCCATGATCATACAGATAGTGGTGTAGATATTTCCATGTTCATACAGATAGCGGTGTAGCTATTTCCATGTTCATACAGATAGCGGTGTAGATATTTCCATGTTCATCCAGATGGCTGTGTAGATATTTCCATGTTCATACAGATAGCGGTGCTGATATTTCCATGTTTATACAGGTAGCGGTGTAGATATTTCCATGTTTATACTAATAGCAGTGTAGATATTTCCATGTTTATACAGATAGCGGTGAAGATGTATGCATGTTTACACAGATAGCGGTGTAGATATTTCCATGTTCATACAGATAGCCGTGTAGATATTTCCATGTTCATCCAGATGGCTGTGTAGATATTTCTATGTTCATCCATATGGCTGTGTAGCTATTTCCATGTTCATACAGATAGTGGTGTAGGTATTTCCATGTTCATACAGATAGCGGTGTAGATATTTCCATGTTCATAGAGATTGCGGTGCTGATATTTCCATGTTTATACAGGTAGCGGTGTAGATATTTCCATGTTTATACAGATAGCTCTGTAGATATTTCCATGTTTATACAGATAGCGGTGTAGGTATTTCCATGTTTATACAGATAGCGGTGTAGATATCTCCATCTTAATACAGATGGCGGTGCAGATATTTATATGTTCATACTGAAGGCGGTGCAGATATTTCCATGTTCATACAGATGGCGGTGTAGATATTTCCATGTTCATACAGATAGCAGTGTAGATATTTCCATGTGTAAAGAGATAGCTTTGTAGATATTTCCATGTATATGCAGATATCTGTGTAGATATTTCCATTTTCATGCAGATAGCGGTGTAGATATTTCCATGTTCAAACAGATAGCGGTGTAGATATATCCATGTTCATACAGATAGCGGTGTAGATATTTCCATGTTTATACAGATAGCGGTGAAGATGTATGCATGTTTACACAGATAGCGGTGTAGATATTTCCATGTTCATACAGATAGCGGTGTAGATATTTCCATGTTCATCCAGATGGCTGTGTAGATATATCCATGTTCATACAGATGGCGGTGAGGATATTTCCATGTTCATACAGATAGCGGTGTAGATATTTCCATGTTCATACAGATAGAGGTGTAGATATTTCCATGTTCATACAGATAGCGGTGTAGATATTTCCATGTTCATACAGATGGCAGAGTAGATATTTCTATGTTCATCCAGATGGCTGTGTAGCTATTTCCATGTTCATACAGATAGTGGTGTAGGTATTTCCATGTTCATACAGATAGCGGTGTAGATATATCCATGTCCATACAGATTGCGGTGCTGGTATTTCCATGTTTATACAGGTATCGGTGTAGATATTTCCATGTTTATAAAGATAGCGCTGTAGATATTTCAATGTTTATACAGATAGCGGTGTAGATATTTCCATGTTTATACAGATAGCGGTGTAGATATCTCCATCTTAATACAGATGGCGGTGTAGATATTTATATGTTCATACAGATGGCGGTGCAGATATTTCCATGTTCATAGAGATGGCGGTGTAGATATTTCCATGTTTATAGAGATAGCGGTGTAGTTATTTCCATGTGTAAAGAGATAGCTGTATAGATATTTCCATGTATATGCAGATAGCTTTGTAGATATTTCCATTTTCATGCAGATAGCGGTGTAGATATTTCCATGTTGAAACATATAGCGGTGTAGGTATTTCCATGTTCATACAAATAGCAGTGTAGATATTTCCATGTTTATACAGATAGCTGTGAAGGCGTATGCTTGTTAACACAGATAGCTGTGTAGGTATTTCCATGTTCATACATATAGCAGTGTAGATATTTCCATGTTCATACAGATAGCGGTGTAGATATTTCCATGTTTATACAGATAGCGGTGAAGATGTATGCATGTTAACACAGATATCCGTGTAGATATTTCCATGTTCATACATATAGCGATGTAGATATTTCCATGTTCATACAGATAGCGGTGTAGATATTTCCATGTTCATACAGAAGGCGGAGTAGATATTTCTATGTTCATCCAGATGGCTGTGTAGCTATATCCATGTTCATACAGACAGTGGTGTAGGTATTTCCATGTTCATACAGATAGCGGTGTAGATATTTCCATGTTCATAGAGATTGCGGTGCTGATATTTCCATGTTTATACAGGTAGCGGTGTAGATATTTCCATGTGTAAAGAGGTAGCTTTGTAGATATTTCCATGTATATGCAGATAGCGGTGTAGATATTTCCATGTTCAAACAGATAGCGGTGTAGATATTTCCATGTTCATACAGATAGCGGTGTAGATATTTCCAGGTTTATACAGATACCGGTGAAGATGTATGCATGTTTACACTGATAGCGGTGTAGATATTTCCATGTTCACACAGATAGCGGTGTAGATATTTCCATGTTCATACAGATAGCGGTGTAGATATTTCCATGTTCATACAGATAGCAGTGTAGCTATTTCCATGTTCATACATATGGCGGTGTAGATATTTCCATGTTCATACAGATAGCGGTGTAGATATTTCCATGTTCATACAGATAGCGGTGTAGATATTTCCGTGTTCATCCAGATGGCTGTGTAGATATATCCATGTTCATACAGATGGCGGTGAAGATATTTCCATGTTCATACAGATAGCGGTGTAGATATTTCCGTGTTCATACAAATAGCGGTGTAGATATTTCCATTTTCATACAGATAGCGGTGCTGATATTTCCATGTTTATACAGGTAGCGGTGTAGATATTTCCATGTTTATACAGATAGCGCTGTAGATATTTCCTTGTTTATACAGATAGCGGTGTAGATATTTCCATGTTTATACAGATAGCGGTGTAGATATTTCCATGTTCATACAGATGGCGGTGTAGATATTTCCATGTTCATACAGATAGCGGTGTAGATATTTCCATGTGTAAAGAGATAGCTTTGTAGATATTTCCATGTATATGCAGATAGCTGTGTAGATATTTCCATTTTCATGCAGATAGCGGTATAGATATTTCCATGTTCAAACAGATAGCGGTGTATATATTTCCATGTTCATACAGATAGCGGTGTAGATATTTCCATGTTTATACAGATAGCGGTGAAGGTGTATGCATGTTTACACTGATAGCGGTGTAGATATTTCTATGTTCATACAGATAGCTGTGTAGATATTTCCATGTTCATCCAGATGGCTGTGTAGATATATCCATGTTCATACAGATGGCGGTGAAGATATTTCCATGTTCATACAGATAGCGGTGTAGATATTTCCATGTTCATATAGATAACGGTGTAGATATTTCCATGTTCATACAGATAGCAGTGTAGCTATTTCCATGTTCATACTTATGGCGGTGTAGATATTTCCATGTTCATCCAGATGGCTGTGTAGATATATCCATGTTCATACAGATGGCGGTGAAGATATTTCCATTTTCATACAGATAGCGGTGTGGATATTTCCGTGTTCATACAGATAGCGGTGTAGATATTTCCATGTTCATACAGATAGCGGTGCTGATATTTCCATGTTTATACAGGTAGCGGTGTAAATATTTCCATGTTTATAGAGATAGCGGTGTAGTTATTTCCATGTGTAAAGAAATAGCTTTGTATATATTTCCATGTATATGCAGATAGCTGTGTAGATATTTCCATTTTCATGCCGATAGTGGTGTAGATATTTCCATGTTCAAACAGATAGTGGTGTAGATATTTCCATGTTCATACAGATAGCGGTGTAGATATTTCCATGTTTATACAGATAGCGGTGAAGATGTATGCATGTTTACACAGATAGCGGTGTAGATATTTCCATGTTCATACATATAGCGGTGTAGATATTTCCATGTTTATACAGATAGCGGTGAAGATGTATGCATGTTAACACAGATAGCCGTGTAGATATTTCCATGTTCATACATATAGCGGTGTAGATATTTCCATGTTCATACAGATAGCGGTGTAGATATTTCCATGTTCATACAGATAGCGGAGTAGATATTTCTATGTTCATCCAGATGGCTGTGTAGCTATTTCCATATTCATACAGATAGTGGTGTAGGTATTTCCATCTTCATACAGATAGCGGTGTAGATATTTCCATGTTCATACAGATTGCTGTGCTGATATTTCCTTGTTTATAGAGGTAGCGGTGTAGATATTTCCATGTTTATACAGATAACGGTGTAGATATTTCCATGTTTATACAGATAGCGGTGTAGATACTTCCATGTTTATACAGATAGCGGTGTAGATATCTCCATCTTTATACAGATGGCGGTGTAGATATTTATATGTTCATACAGATGGCGGTGCAGATATTTCCATGTTCATACAGATGGCGGTGTAGATATTTCCATGTTTAAAGAGATAGCGGTGTAGTTATTTCCATGTATAAATAGATAGCTGTGTAGATATTTCCATGTATATGCAGATAGCTTTGTAGATATTTCCATTTTCATGCAGATAGCGTCGTAGATATTTCCATGTTCAAACAGATAGCGGTGTAGATATTTCTATGTTCATACAGATAGCAGTGTTGATATTTCCATGTTTATACAGATAGTAGTGAGGATGTATGCATGTTTACACAGATAGCGGTGCAGATATTTCCATGTTCATACAGATAGCGGTGTAGATATTTCCATGTTCATCCAGATGGCTGTGTAGAAATATCCATGTTCATACAGATGGCGGTGAAGATATTTCCATGTTCATACAGATAGCAGTGTAGATATTTCCATGTTCATACAGATAGCGGTGTAGATATTTCCATGTTCATACAGACAGCGGTGCTGATATTTCCACGTTAATCCAGATGGCTGTGTAGATATAACTCTGTTCATACAGATGGCGGTGAAGTTATTTCTATGTTCATACAGATATCAGTGTAGATATTTCCATGTTCATAGAGATAGCGGTGCAGATATTTCCATGTTAATTCAGATAGCGGTGCTGATATTTCCATGTTTATACAGGTAGCGGTGCTGATATTTCCATGTTTATACAGGTAGCGGTGTAGATATTTCCATGTTTATACAGATAGCGCTGTAGATATTTCCATGTTTATACAGATAGCGGTGTAGATATTTCCATGTTTATACAGATAGCGGTGTAGATATCTCCATCTTAATACAGATGGCGGTGCAGATATTTATATGTTCATACTGATGGCGGTGCAGATATTTCCATGTTCATACAGATGGCGGTGTAGATATTTCCATGTTTATAGAGATAGCGGTGTAGATATTTCCATGTGTAAAGAGATAGCTTTGTAGATATTTCCATGTATATGCCGATAGCTGTGTAGATATTTGCATTTTCATGCAGATAGCGGTGTAGATATTTCCATGTTCAAACAGATAGCGGTGTAGATATTTCCATGTTCATAGAGATAGCGGTGTAGATATTTCCTGGTTTATACAGATAGCGGTGAAGATGTATGCATGTATACACTGATAGCGGTGTAGATATTTCCATGTTCATACATATAGCGGTGAAGGTGTATGCATGTTTACACAGATAGCAGTGTAGATATTTCCATGTTCACACAGATAGCGGTGTAGATATTTCCAAGTTCATCCAGATGGCTGTGTAGATATATCCATGTTCATACAGATAGCGGTGTAGATCTTTCCATGTTCATACAGATAGCTGTGTAGATATTTCCATGTCCATACTGATAGAGGTGTAGATATTTCCATGTTCATACAGATAGCGGTGTAGATATTTCCATGTTCATCCAGATGGCTGTGTAGATATATCCATGTTCATACAGATGGCGGTGAAGATATTTCCATGTTCATACAGATAGCGGTGTAGATATTTCCATGTTCATAGAGATATTGGTGTAGATATTTCCATGTTCATACCGATAGCGGTGTAGCTATTTCCATGTTCATACAGATAGCGGTGTAGATATTTCCATGTTTATCCAGATGTCTGTGTAGATATTTCCATGTTCAAACAGATAGCGGTGTAGATATTTCCATGTTCATACAGATAGCGGTGTAGATATTTCCTGGTTTATACAGATAGCGGTGAAGATGTATGCATGTTTACACTGATAGCAGTGTAGATATTTCCATGTTCACACAGATAGCGGTGTAGATATTTCCATATTCATACAGATAGCGGTGTAGATATTTCAATGTTCATACAGATAGCAGTGTAGCTATTTCCATGTTCATACATATGGCGGTGTAGGTATTTCCATGTTCATACAGATAGCGGTGAAGATATTTCCATGTTCATAGAGATAGCGGTGAAGATATTTCCATGTTCATCCAGATGGCTGTGTAGATATATCCATGTTCATACAGATGGCGGTGAAGGTATTTCCATGTTCATACAGATAGCGGTGTAGATATTTCCATGTTCATACTGATAGCGGTGTAGATATTTCCATGTTCTTACAGATAGCAGTGTGGCTATTTCCATTTTCATACATATGGCGGTGTAGATATTTCCATGTTCATCCAGATGTCTGTGTAGATATATCCATGTTCATACAGATGGCGGTGAAGATATTTCCATGTTCATACAGATAGTGGTGTAGATATTTCCATGTTCATACAGATGGTGGTGTAGATATTTCCATGTTCATACAGATAGCGGTGTAGCTATTTCCATGTTCATACAGATAGCAGTGTAGCTATTTCCATGTTCATACATATGGCGGTGTAGATATTTCCATGTTCATACAGATAGCGGTGTAGATATTTCCATGTTCAAACAGATAGCAGTGTAGATATTTCCATGTTCATACAGATAGCGGTGTAGATATTTCCATGTTTATACAGATAGCGGTGAAGATGTATGCATGTTTACACAGATAGCGGTATTGATATTTCCATGTTCATACAGATAGCGGTGTAGATATTTCCATGTTCTTCCACATGGCTGTGTAGATATATCCATGTTCATACAGATGGCGGTGAAGATATTTCCATTTTCATACAGATAGCGGTGTAGATCTTTCTATGTTCATACAGATAGCGGTGTAGATATTTCCATGTTCATACAGATAGAGGTGTAGCTATTTCCATGTTCATACAGATAGCGGTGTAGATATTTCCATGTTCATCCAGATGGCTGTGTAGATATATCCATATTCATACAGATGGCGGTGAAGATATTTCCATGTTCATACAGATAGCGGTGTAGATATTTCCATGTTCATACAGATAGTGGTGTAGATATTTCCATGTTCATACCGATAGCGGTGTAGCTATTTCCATGTTCATACAGACAGCGGTGTAGATATTTCCATGTTCATACAGATGGCTGTGTAGATATTTCCATGTTCATACAGATAGCGGTGCTGATATTTCCATGTTTATACAGGTAGCGGTGTAGATATTTCCATGTTTATGCAGATAACGGTGTAGATATCTCCATCTTAATACAGATGGCGGTGTAGATATTTATATGTTCATACAGATGGCGGTGCAGATATTTCCATGTTCATACAGATGGTGGTGTAGATATTTCCATGTTCAGTCAGATAGCCGTGTAGTTATTTCCATGTGTAAAGAGATACCTGTGTAGATATTTCCATGTATATGCAGAAAGCTGTGTAGCAATTTCCATTTTCATGCAGATAGTGGTGTATATATATCCCAGTTCAAACAGATAGCGGTGTAGATATTTCCATGTTCATACAGATAGCGGTGTAGATATTTCCATGTTCATACAGATAGCGGTGCAGATATTTCCATGTTCATACAGATAGCGGTGCTGATATTTCCATGTTTTTTCAGGTAGCGGTGAAGCTATTTCCATGTTTATACAGATAGCTGTGTAGATATTTCCATGTTTATACAGATAGCGGTGTAGATATCTCCATCTTAATACAGATGGCGGTGTAGATATTTATATGTTCATACAGATGGTGGTTCAGATATTTCCATTTTCATAGAGATGGCGGTGTAGATATTTCCATGTTCATACTGATAGCGGTGTAGTTATTTCCATGTGTAAAGAGATAGCTGTGTAGATATTTCCATGTATATGCAGATAGCTGTGTAGATATTTCCATTTTCATGCAGATAGCGGTGTATATATTTCCCTGTTCAAACAGTTAGCGGTGTAGATATTTCCATGTTCAGAAAGATAGCGGTGTAGATATTTCCATGTTTATACAGATAGCGGTGAAGATGTATGCATGTTTACACAGATATCAGTGTAGATATTTCCATGTTCATCCAGATGGCTGTGTAGATATATCCATGTTCATACAGATAGCGGTGTAGATATTTCCATGTTCATACCGATAGCGGTGCAGATATTTCCATGTTCATCCAGATGGCTGTGTAGATATTTCCATGTTCATACAGATGGCGGTGAAGATATTTCCATGTTCATACAGATAGGGGTGTAGATATTTCCATGTTCATACAGAAAGCGGTGTAGATATTTCCATGTTCAAACAGATAGCGGTGTATGTATTTCCACGTTCATACAGATAGCGGTGTAGATATTTCCATGTTCATACAGATAGCGGTGTAGATATTTCCATGTTTATACAGATAGCGGTGAAAATGTATGCATGTTTACACAGATAGCGTTGTAGATATTTCCATGTTCATCCAGATGGCAGTGTAGATATATCCATGTTCATACAGATGGCGGTTAAGATATTTCCATGTTCATACAGATAGCGGTATAGATATTTCCATGTTCATACAGATAGCGGTGTAGTTATTTCCATGTTCATACAGATAGCGGTGTATGTATTTCCATGTTCATACAGATAGCGGTGTAGATATTTCCATGTTCATCCAGATGGCTGTGTAGATATTTCCATGTTCATACAGATAGCGGTGTAGATATTTCCATGTTCATACAGATAGCGGTGTAGATATTTCCATGTTCATCCAGATGGCTGCGTAGATATATCCATGTTCATACTGATGGCGGTGAAGATATTTCCATGTACATACAGATAGCGGTGTAGATATTGCCATGTATATACCGATAGCGGTGCTGATACTTCCATGTTTATACAGGTAGCGGTGTACATATTTCCGTGTTTATAAAGATGGCTGTGTAGATATATCCATGTTCATACAGATGGCGGTGTAGATATTTCCATGTTCATACAGATAGCGGTTTAGATATTTCCATGTTCATCCAGATGGCTGTGTAGATTTATCCATGTTCATACAGATGGCGGAGAAGATATTTCCATGTTCATACAGATGGCGGTGTAGATATTTCCATGTTCATACAGATAGCGGTGTAGATATTTCCATGTTCCTCCAGATGGCTGTGTAGATATTTCCATGTTCATACAGATAGCGGTGTAGATATTTCCATGTTCATACAGATAGCGGTGTAGATATTTCCATGTTCATCCAGATGGCTGTGTAGATATATCCATGTTCATACAGATGGCGGTGAAGATATTTCCATGTACATACAGATAGCGGTGTAGATATTTCCATGTTCATACAGATAGCCGTGTAGATATTGCCATGTACATACCGATAGCGGTGCTGATACTTCTATGTTTATACAGGTAGCGGTGTACATATTTCCGTGTTTATAAAGATGGCTGTGTAGATATATCCATGTTCATACAGATGGCGGTGTAGATATTTCCATGTTCATACAGATAGCGGTTTAGATATTTCCATGTTCATCCAGATGGCTCTGTAGATATATCCATGTTCATATAGATGGCGTAGAAGATATTTCCATGTTCATACAGATGGCGGTGTAGATATTTCCATGTTCATACAGATAGCGGTGTAGATATTTCCATGTTCATACAGATAGCGGTGTATGTATTTCCATGTTCATACAGATAGCGGTGTAGATATTTCCATTTTCATGCAGATAGCGGTGTATATATTTCCCTGTTCAAACAGTTATCGGTTTAGATATTTCCATGTTCATAAAGATAGCGGTGTAGATATTTCCATGTTTATACAGATAGCGGTGAAGATGTATGCATGTTTACACAGATAGCCGTGTACATATTTCCATGTTCATCCAGATGGCTGTGTAGATATATCCATGTTCATACAGATGGCGGTGAAGATATTTCCATGTCCATACAGATAGCGGTGTAGATATTTCCATGTTCATACAGGTAGCGGTGTAGATATTTTCATGTTCATACAGATAGCGGTGCTGATATATCCATGTTCATACAGGTAGCGGTGGAGATATTTCCATGTTTATACAGATAGCGGTGTAGATATTTCCATGTTTGTACAGATAGCGGTGTAGATATTTCCATGTTGATACAGATAGCTGTGTAGATATCTCCATCTTAATACAGATGGCGGTGTAGATATTAATATGTTCATACAGATGGTGGTGCAGATATTTCCATGTTCATACAGATGGCGGTGTAGGTATTTCCATGTTCATACAGATAGCGGTGTATTTATTTCCATGTGTAAAGAGATACCTGTGTAGATATTTCCATGTATATGCAGATAGCTGTGTAGCAATTTCCATTTTCATGCAGACAGCGGTGTAGATATTTCCATGTTCATCCAGATAGCGGTGTAGATATTTCCATGTTCATACAGATAGCGGTGTAGATATTTCCATGTTCATCCAGATGGCTGCGCAGATATATCCATGTTCATACTGATGGCCGTGAAGATATTTCCATGTACATACAGATAGCGTTGTAGATATTGCCATGTATATACCGATAGCGGTGCTGATACTTCCATGTTTATACAGGTAGCGGTGTACATATTTCCGTGTTTATACAGATGGCTGTGTAGATATATCCATGTTCATACAGATGGCGGTGTAGATATTTCCATGTTCATACAGATAGCGGTTTAGATATTTCCATGTTCATCCAGATGGCTGTGTAGATTTATCCATGTTCATACAAATGGCGGAGAAGATATTTCGATGTTCATACAGATGGCGGTGTAGATATTTCCATGTTCATACAGATAGCGGTGTAGATATTTCCATGTTCATACAGATAGCGGTGTAGATATTTCCATGTTCATACAGATAGCGGTGTATGTATTTCCATGTTCATACAGATAGCGGTGTAGATATTTCCATTTTCATGCAGATAGCGGTGTATATATTTCCCTGTTCAAACAGTTATCGGTTTAGATATTTCCATGTTCATAAAGATAGCGGTGTAGATATTTCCATGTTTATACTGATAGCGGTGAAGATGTATGCATGTTTACACAGATAGCCGTGTACATATTTCCATGTTCATCGAGATGGCTGTGTAGATATATCCATGTTCATACAGATGGCGGTGAAGATATTTCCATGTTCATACAGATAGCGGTGTAGATATTTCCATGTTCATACAGGTAACGGTGTAGATATTTCCATTTTCACACAGATAGCGGTGCTGATATTTCCATATTTATACAGATAGCGGTGTAGATTTTTCCATGTTTATACAGATAGCGGTGTAGATATCTCCATCTTAATACAGATAGCGGTGTAGGTATTTCCATGTTCATACAGATAGCGGTGTATGTATTTCCATGTTCATACAGATAGCGGTGTAGATATTTCCATGTTCATCCAGATGGCTGTGTAGATATTTCCATGTTCATACAGATAGCGGTGTAGATATTTCCATGTTCATACAGATAGCGGTGTAGATATTTCCATGTTCATCCAGATGGCTGTGTAGATATATCCATGTTCATACAGATGGCGGTGAAGATATTTCCATGTACATACAGATAGCGGTGTAGATATTTCCATGTTCATACAGATAGCCGTGTAGATATTGCCTTGTACATACCGATAGCGGTGCTGATACTTCTATGTTTATACAGGTAGCGGTGTACATATTTCCGTGTTTATAAAGATGGCTGTGTAGATATATCCATGTTCATACAGATGGCGGTGTAGATATTTCCATGTTCATACAGATAGCGGTTTAGATATTTCCATGTTCATCCAGATGGCTCTGTAGATATATCCATGTTCATATAGATGGCGGAGAAGATATTTCCATGTTCATACAGATGGCGGTGTAGATATTTCCATGTTCATACAGATAGCGGTGTAGATATTTCCATTTTCATACAGATAGCGGTGTAGATATTTCCATGTTCATACAGATAGCGGTGTATGTATTTCCATGTTCATACAGATAGCGGTGTAGATATTTCCATTTTCATGCAGATAGCGGTGTATATATTTCCCTGTTCAAACAGTTATCGGTTTAGATATTTCCATGTTCATAAAGATAGCGGTGTAGATATTTCCATGTTTATACAGATAGCGGTGAAGATGTATGCATGTTTACACAGATAGCCGTGTACATATTTCCATGTTCATCCAGATGGCTGTGTAGATATATCCATGTTCATACAGATGGCGGTGAAGATATTTCCATGTTCATACAGATAGCGGTGTAGATATTTCCATGTTCATACAGGTAGCGGTGTAGATATTTCCATGTTCATACAGATAGCGGTGCTGATATTTCCATGTTCATACAGGCAGCGGTGGAGATATTTCCATGTTTATACAGATAGCGGTGTAGATATTTCCATGTTTGTACAGATAGCGGTGTAGATATTTCCATGTTGATACAGATAGCTGTGTAGATATCTCCATCTTAATACAGATGGCGGTGTAGATATTTATATGTTCATACAGATGGCGGTGCAGATATTTCCATGTTCATACAGATGGCGGTGTAGGTATTTCCATCTTCATACAGATAGCGGTGTATTTATTTCCATGTGTAAAGAGATACCTGTGTAGATATTTCCATGTATATGCAGATAGCTGTGTAGCAATTTCCATTTTCATGCAGACAGCGGTGTATATATTTCCCTGTTCAAACAGATAGCGGTGTAGATATTTCCATGTTCATACAGATAGCGGTGTAGATATTTCCATGTTCATACAGATAGCGGTGTAGGTATTTCCATGTTCATACAGATAGCGGTGCTGATATTTCCATGTTTTTACAGGTATCGGTGAAGCTATTTCCATGTTTATACAGATAGCGGTGTAGATATTTCCATGTTTATACAGATAGCGGTGTAGATATTTCCATGTTCATACAGATAGCAGTGTAGATATCTCCATCTTAATACAGATGGCGGTGTAGATATTTATATGTTCATACAGATGGCGGTTCAGATATTTCCATTTTCATACAGATGGCGGTGTAGATATTTCCATGTTCATACAGATAGCGGTGTAGTTATTTCCATGTGTAAAGAGATAGCTGTGCAGATATTTCCATGTATATGCAGATAGCTGTGTAGATATTTCTATTTTCATGCAGATAGCGGTGTATATATTTCCCTGTTCAAACAGTTAGCGGTGTTGATATTTCCATGTTCAGAAAGATAGCGGTGTAGATATTTCCATGTTTATACAGATAGCGGTGAAGATGTATGCATGTTTACACAGATAGCGGTGTAGATATTTCCATGTTCATCCAGATGGCTGTGTAGATATATCCATGTTCATACAGATGGCGGTGAAGATATTTCCATGTTCATACAGATAGCGGTGTATATATTTCCATGTTCATACAGATAGCGGTGTAGATATTTCCATGTTCATACAGATAGCGGTGTATGTATTTCCATGTTGATACAGATAGCCGTGTAGATATTTCCATGTTCATCCAGATGTCTGTGTAGATATTTCCATGTTCATACAGATAGCGGTGTAGATATTTCCATGTTCATACAGATAGCGGTGTAGATATTTCCATGTTCATCCAGATGGCTGTGTAGATATATCCATGTTCATACAGATGGCGGTGAAGATATTTCCATGTTCATACAGATAGCGGTGTAGATATTTCCATGTTCATACAGATAGCGGTGTAGATATTTCCATGTTCATACAGATAGCGGTGTATGTATTTCCATGTTCATACAGATAGCGGTGTAGATATTTCCATGTTCATCCAGATGGCTGTGTAGATATTTCCATGTTCATACAGATAGCTGTGTAGATATTTCCATGTTCATACAGATAGCGGTGTAGATATTTCCATGTTCATCCAGATGGCTGCGTAGATATATCCATGTTCATACTGATGGCGGTTAAGATATTTCCATGTACATACAGATACCGGTGTAGATATTGCCATGTATATACCGATAGCGGTGCTGATACTTCCATGTTTATACAGGTAGCGGTGTACATATTTCCGTGTTTATAAAGATGGCTGTGTAGATATATCCATGTTCATACAGATGGCGGTGTAGATATTTCCATGTTCATACAGATAGCGGTTTATATATTTCCATGTTCATCCAGATGGCTGTGTAGATTTATCCATGTTCATACAGATGGCGGAGAAGATATTTCCATGTTCATACAGATGGCGTTGTAGATATTTCCATGTTCATACAGATAGCGGTGTAGATATTTCCATGTTCATACAGAAAGCGGTGTAGATATTTCCATGTTCATACAGATAGCGGTGTATGTATTTCCATGTTCATACAGATAGCGGTGTAGATATTTCCATTTTCATGCAGATAGCGGTGTATATATTTCCCTGTTCAAACAGTTATCGGTTTAGATATTTCCATGTTCATAAAGATAGCGGTGTAGATATTTCCATGTTTAAACTGATAGCGGTGAAGATGTATGCATGTTTACACAGATAGCCGTGTACATATTTCCATGTTCATCCAGATGGCTGTGTAGATATATCCATGTTCATACAGATGGAGGTGAAGATATTTCCATGTTCATACAGATAGCGGTGTAGATATTTCCATGTTCATACAGGTAACGGTGTAGATATTTCCATTTTCACACAGATAGCGGTGCTGATATTTCCATATTTATACAGATAGCGGTGTAGATTTTTCCATGTTTATACAGATAGCGGTGTAGGTATCTCCATCTTAATACAGATAGCGGTGTAGATATTTCCATGTTCATACAGATAGCGGTGTATGTATTTCCATGTTCATACAGATAGCGGTGTAGATATTTCCATGTTCATCCAGATGGCTGTGTAGATATTTCCATGTTCATACAGATAGCGGCGAAGATATTTCCATGTTCATTCAGATAGCGGTGTACATATTTCCATGTTCATCCAGATGGCTGTGTAGATATATCCATGTTCATACAGATGGCGGTGAAGATATTTCCATGTACATACAGATAGCGGTGTAGATATTTCAATGTTCATACAGATAGCCGTGTAGATATTGCCATGTACATACCGATAGCAGTGCTGATACTTCTATTTTTATACAGGTAGCGGTGTACATATTTCCGTGTTTATAAAGATGGCTGTGTAGATATATCCATGTTCATACAGATGGCGGTGTAGATATTTCCATGTTCATACAGATAGCGGTTTAGATATTTCCATGTTCATCCAGATGGCTGTGTAGATATATCCATGTTCATATAGATGGCGGAGAAGATATTTCCATGTTCATACAGATGGCGGTGTAGATATTTCCATGTTCATACAGATAGCGGTGTAGATATTTCCATGTTCATACAGATAGCGGTGTAGATATTTCCATGTTCATACAGATAGCGGTGTATGTATTTCCATGTTCATACAGATAGCGGTGTAGATATTTCCATTTTCATGCAGATAGCGGTGTATATATTTCCCTGTTCAAACAGTTATCGGTTTAGATATTTCCATGTTCATAAAGATAGCGGTGTAGATATTTCCATGTTTATACAGATAGCGGTGAAGATGTATGCATGTTTACACAGATAGCGGTGTAGATATTTCCATGTTCATCCAGAATGCTGTGTAGATATATCCATGTTCATACAGATGGCGGTGAAGATATTTCCATGTTCATACAGATAGCGGTGTAGATATTTCCATGTTCATACAGGTAGCGGTGTAGATATTTCCATGTTCATACAGATAGCGGTGCTGATATTTCCATGTTCATACAGGTAGCGGTGGAGATATTTCCATGTTTATACAGATAGCGGTGTAGATATTTCCATGTTTGTACAGATAGCGGTGTAGATATTTCCATGTTGATACAGATAGCTGTGTAGATATCTCCATCTTAATACAGATGGCGGTGTAGATATTTATATGTTCATACAGATGGCGGTGCAGATATTTCCATGTTCATACAGATGGCGGTGTAGGTATTTCCATGTTCATACAGATAGCGGTGTATTTATTTCCATGTGTAAAGAGATACCTGTGTAGATATTTCCATGTATATGCAGATAGCTGTGTAGCAATTTCCATTTTCATGCAGACAGCGGTGTATATATTTCCCTGTTCAAACAGATAGCGGTCTAGATATTTCCATGTTCATACAGATAGCTGTGTAGATATTTCCATGTTCATACAGATAGCGGTGTAGGTATTTCCATGTTCATATAGAGAGCGGTGCTGATATTTCCATGTTTTTACAGGTATCGGTGAAGCTATTTCCATGTTTATACAGATAGCGGTGTAGATATTTCCATGTTTATAAAGATAGCGGTGTAGATATTTCCATGTTCATACAGATAGCAGTGTAGATATCTCCATCTTAATACAGATGGCGGTGTAGATATTTATATGTTCATACAGATGGCGGTTCAGATATTTCCATTTTCATACAGATGGCGGTGTAGATATTTCCATGTTCATACAGATAGCGGTGTAGTTATTTCCATGTGTAAAGAGATAGCTGTGCAGATATTTCCATGTATATGCAGATAGCTGTGTAGATATTTCCATTTTCATGCAGATAGCGGTGTATATATTTCCCTGTTCAAACAGTTAGCGGTGTTGATATTTCCATGTTCAGAAAGATAGCGGTGTAGATATTTCCATGTTTATACAGATAGCGGTGAAGATGTATGCATGTTTACACAGATAGCGGTGTAGATATTTCCATGTTCATCCAGATGGCTGTGTAGATATATCCATGTTCATACAGATGGCGGTGAAGATATTTCCATGTTCATACAGATAGCGGTGTAGATATTTCCATGTTCATACAGATAGCGGTGTAGATATTTCCATGTTCATACAGATAGCAATGTATGTATTTCCATGTTCATACAGATAGCCGTGTAGATATTTCCATGTTCATCCAGATGGCTGTGTAGATATTTCCATGTTCATACAGATAGCGGTGTATGTATTTCCATGTTCATACAGATAGCGGTGTAGATATTTCCATTTTCATGCAGATAGCGGTGTATATATTTCCCTGTTCAAACAGTTATCGGTTTAGATATTTCCATGTTCATAAAGATAGCGGTGTAGATATTTCCATGTTTATACAGATAGCGGTGAAGATGTATGCATGTTTACACAGATAGCCGTGTACATATTTCCATGTTCATCCAGATGGCTGTGTAGATATATCCATGTTCATACAGATGGCGGTGAAGATATTTCCATGTTCATACAGATAGCGGTGTAGATATTTCCATGTTCATACAGGTAGCGGTGTAGATATTTCCATGTTCATACAGATAGCGGTGCTGATATTTCCATGTTCATACAGGTAGCGGTGGAGATATTTCCATGTTTATACAGATAGCGGTGTAGATATTTCCATGTTTGTACAGATAGCGGTGTAGATATTTCCATGTTGATACAGATAGCTGTGTAGATATCTCCATCTTAATACAGATGGCGGTGTAGATATTTATATGTTCATACAGATGGCGGTGCAGATATTTCCATGTTCATACAGATGGCGGTGTAGGTATTTCCATCTTCATACAGATAGCGGTGTATTTATTTCCATGTGTAAAGAGATACCTGTGTAGATATTTCCATGTATATGCAGATAGCTGTGTAGCAATTTCCATTTTCATGCAGACAGCGGTGTATATATTTCCCTGTTCAAACAGATAGCGGTGTAGATATTTCCATGTTCATACAGATAGCGGTGTAGATATTTCCATGTTCATACAGATAGCGGTGTAGGTATTTCCATGTTCATACAGATAGCGGTGCTGATATTTCCATGTTTTTACAGGTATCGGTGAAGCTATTTCCATGTTTATACAGATAGCGGTGTAGATATTTCCATGTTTATACAGATAGCGGTGTAGATATTTCCATGTTCATACAGATAGCAGTGTAGATATCTCCATCTTAATACAGATGGCGGTGTAGATATTTATATGTTCATACAGATGGCGGTTCAGATATTTCCATTTTCATACAGATGGCGGTGTAGATATTTCCATGTTCATACAGATAGCGGTGTAGTTATTTCCATGTGTAAAGAGATAGCTGTGCAGATATTTCCATGTATATGCAGATAGCTGTGTAGATATTTCTATTTTCATGCAGATAGCGGTGTATATATTTCCCTGTTCAAACAGTTAGCGGTGTTGATATTTCCATGTTCAGAAAGATAGCGGTGTAGATATTTCCATGTTTATACAGATAGCGGTGAAGATGTATGCATGTTTACACAGATAGCGGTGTAGATATTTCCATGTTCATCCAGATGGCTGTGTAGATATATCCATGTTCATACAGATGGCGGTGAAGATATTTCCATGTTCATACAGATAGCGGTGTATATATTTCCATGTTCATACAGATAGCGGTGTAGATATTTCCATGTTCATACAGATAGCGGTGTATGTATTTCCATGTTGATACAGATAGCCGTGTAGATATTTCCATGTTCATCCAGATGGCTGTGTAGATATATCCATGTTCATACAGATGGCGGTGAAGATATTTCCATGTTCATACAGATAGCGGTGTAGATATTTCCATGTTCATACAGATAGCGGTGTAGATATTTCCATGTTCATACAGATAGCGGTGTATGTATTTCCATGTTCATACAGATAGCGGTGTAGATATTTCCATGTTCATCCAGATGGCTGTGTAGATATTTCCATGTTCATACAGATAGCGGTGTAGATATTTCCATGTTCATACAGATAGCGGTGTAGATATTTCCATGTTCATCCAGATGGCTGCGTAGATATATCCATGTTCATACTGATGGCGGTTAAGATATTTCCATGTACATACAGATACCGGTGTAGATATTGCCATGTATATACCGATAGCGGTGCTGATACTTCCATGTTTATACAGGTAGCGGTGTACATATTTCCGTGTTTATAAAGATGGCTGTGTAGATATATCCATGTTCATACAGATGGCGGTGTAGATATTTCCATGTTCATACAGATAGCGGTTTATATATTTCCATGTTCATCCAGATGGCTGTGTAGATTTATCCATGTTCATACAGATGGCGGAGAAGATATTTCCATGTTCATACAGATGGCGTTGTAGATATTTCCATGTTCATACAGATAGCGGTGTAGATATTTCCATGTTCATACAGAAAGCGGTGTAGATATTTCCATGTTCATACAGATAGCGGTGTATGTATTTCCATGTTCATACAGATAGCGGTGTAGATATTTCCATTTTCATGCAGATAGCGGTGTATATATTTCCCTGTTCAAACAGTTATCGGTTTAGATATTTCCATGTTCATAAAGATAGCGGTGTAGATATTTCCATGTTTAAACTGATAGCGGTGAAGATGTATGCATGTTTACACAGATAGCCGTGTACATATTTCCATGTTCATCCAGATGGCTGTGTAGATATATCCATGTTCATACAGACGGAGGTGAAGATATTTCCATGTTCATACAGATAGCGGTGTAGATATTTCCATGTTCATACAGGTAACGGTGTAGATATTTCCATTTTCACACAGATAGCGGTGCTGATATTTCCATATTTATACAGATAGCGGTGTAGATTTTTCCATGTTTATACAGATAGCGGTGTAGGTATCTCCATCTTAATACAGATAGCGGTGTAGATATTTCCATGTTCATACAGATAGCGGTGTATGTATTTCCATGTTCATACAGATAGCGGTGTAGATATTTCCATGTTCATCCAGATGGCTGTGTAGATATTTCCATGTTCATACAGATAGCGGCGTAGATATTTCCATGTTCATTCAGATAGCGGTGTACATATTTCCATGTTCATCCAGATGGCTGTGTAGATATATCCATGTTCATACAGATGGCGGTGAAGATATTTCCATGTACATACAGATAGCGGTGTAGATATTTCAATGTTCATACAGATAGCCGTGTAGATATTGCCATGTACATACCGATAGCAGTGCTGATACTTCTATTTTTATACAGGTAGCGGTGTACATATTTCCGTGTTTATAAAGATGGCTGTGTAGATATATCCATGTTCATACAGATGGCGGTGTAGATATTTCCATGTTCATACAGATAGCGGTTTAGATATTTCCATGTTCATCCAGATGGCTGTGTAGATATATCCATGTTCATATAGATGGCGGAGAAGATATTTCCATGTTCATACAGATGGCGGTGTAGATATTTCCATGTTCATACAGATAGCGGTGTAGATATTTCCATGTTCATACAGATAGCGGTGTAGATATTTCCATGTTCATACAGATAGCGGTGTATGTATTTCCATGTTCATACAGATAGCGGTGTAGATATTTCCATTTTCATGCAGATAGCGGTGTATATATTTCCCTGTTCAAACAGTTATCGGTTTAGATATTTCCATGTTCATAAAGATAGCGGTGTAGATATTTCCATGTTTATACAGATAGCGGTGAAGATGTATGCATGTTTACACAGATAGCGGTGTAGATATTTCCATGTTCATCCAGAATGCTGTGTAGATATATCCATGTTCATACAGATGGCGGTGAAGATATTTCCATGTTCATACAGATAGCGGTGTAGATATTTCCATGTTCATACAGGTAGCGGTGTAGATATTTCCATGTTCATACAGATAGCGGTGCTGATATTTCCATGTTCATACAGGTAGCGGTGGAGATATTTCCATGTTTATACAGATAGCGGTGTAGATATTTCCATGTTTGTACAGATAGCGGTGTAGATATTTCCATGTTGATACAGATAGCTGTGTAGATATCTCCATCTTAATACAGATGGCGGTGTAGATATTTATATGTTCATACAGATGGCGGTGCAGATATTTCCATGTTCATACAGATGGCGGTGTAGGTATTTCCATGTTCATACAGATAGCGGTGTATTTATTTCCATGTGTAAAGAGATACCTGTGTAGATATTTCCATGTATATGCAGATAGCTGTGTAGCAATTTCCATTTTCATGCAGACAGCGGTGTATATATTTCCCTGTTCAAACAGATAGCGGTGTAGATATTTCCATGTTCATACAGATAGCTGTGTAGATATTTCCATGTTCATACAGATAGCGGTGTAGGTATTTCCATGTTCATATAGAGAGCGGTGCTGATATTTCCATGTTTTTACAGGTATCGGTGAAGCTATTTCCATGTTTATACAGATAGCGGTGTAGATATTTCCATGTTTATACAGATAGCGGTGTAGATATTTCCATGTTCATACAGATAGCAGTGTAGATATCTCCATCTTAATACAGATGGCGGTGTAGATATTTATATGTTCATACAGATGGCGGTTCAGATATTTCCATTTTCATACAGATGGCGGTGTAGATATTTCCATGTTCATACAGATAGCGGTGTAGTTATTTCCATGTGTAAAGAGATAGCTGTGCAGATATTTCCATGTATATGCAGGTAGCTGTGTAGATATTTCCATTTTCATGCAGATAGCGGTGTATATATTTCCCTGTTCAGACAGTTAGCGGTGTTGATATTTCCATGTTCAGAAAGATAGCGGTGTAGATATTTCCATGTTTATACAGATAGCGGTGAAGATGTATGCATGTTTACACAGATAGCGGTGTAGATATTTCCATGTTCATCCAGATGGCTGTGTAGATATATCCATGTTCATACAGATGGCGGTGAAGATATTTCCATGTTCATACAGATAGCGGTGTAGATATTTCCATGTTCATACAGATAGCGGTGTAGATATTTCCATGTTCATACAGATAGCAATGTATGTATTTCCATGTTCATACAGATAGCCGTGTAGATATTTCCATGTTCATCCAGATGGCTGTGTAGATATATCCATGTTCATACAGATGGCGGTGAAGATATTTCCATGTTCATACAGATAGCGGTGTAGATATTTCCATGTTCATACAGATAGCGGTGTAGATATTTCCATGTTCATACAGATAGCGTTGTATGTATTTCCATGTTCATACAGATAGCGGTGTAGATATTTCCATGTTCATCCAGATGGCTGTGTAGATATTTCCATGTTCATACAGATAGCGGTGAAGATATTTCCATGTTCATACAGATAGCGGTGTAGATATTTCCATGTTCATCCAGATGGCTGCGTAGATATATCCATGTTCATACTGATGGCGGTGAAGATATTTCCATGTACATACAGATAGCGGTGTAGATATTGCCATGTATATACCGATAGCGGTGCTGATACTTCCATGTTTATACAGGTAGCGGTGTACATATTTCCGTGTTTATAAAGATGGCTGTGTAGATATATCCATGTTCATACAGATGGCGGTGTAGATATTTCCACGTTCATACAGATAGCGGTTTAGATATTTCCATGTTCATCCAGATGGCTGTGTAGATTTATCCATGTTCATACAGATGGCGGAGAAGATATTTCCATGTTCATACAGATGGCGGTGTAGATATTTCCATGTTCATACAGATAGCGGTGTAGATATTTCCATGTTCATACAGATAGCGGTGTACATATTTCCGTGTTTATAAAGATGGCTGTGTAGATATATCCATGTTCATCCAGATGGCTGTGTAGATATATCCATGTTCATATAGATGGCGGAGAAGATATTTCCATGTTCATACAGATGGCGGTGTAGATATTTCCATGTTCATACAGATAGCGGTGTAGATATTTCCATGTTCATACAGATAGCGGTGTAGATATTTCCATGTTCATACAGATAGCGGTGTATGTATTTCCATGTTCATACAGATAGCGGTGTAGATATTTCCATTTTCATGCAGATAGCGGTGTATATATTTCCCTGTTCAAACAGTTATCGGTTTAGATATTTCCATGTTCATAAAGATAGCGGTGTAGATATTTCCATGTTTATACAGATAGCGGTGAAGATGTATGCATGTTTACACAGATAGCCGTGTACATATTTCCATGTTCATCCAGATGGCTGTGTAGATATATCCATGTTCATACAGATGGCGGTGAAGATATTTCCATGTTCATACAGATAGCGGTGTAGATATTTCCATGTTCATACAGGTAGCGGTGTAGATATTTCCATGTTCATACAGATAGCGGTGCTGATATTTCCATGTTCATACAGGTAGCGGTGGAGATATTTCCATGTTTATACAGATAGCGGTGTAGATATTTCCATGTTTGTACAGATAGCGGTGTAGATATTTCCATGTTGATACAGATAGCTGTGTAGATATCTCCATCTTAATACAGATGGCGGTGTAGATATTTATATGTTCATACAGATGGCGGTGCAGATATTTCCATGTTCATACAGATGGCGGTGTAGGTATTTCCATGTTCATACAGATAGCGGTGTATTTATTTCCATGTGTAAAGAGATACCTGTGTAGATATTTCCATGTATATGCAGATAGCTGTGTAGCAATTTCCATTTTCATGCAGACAGCGGTGTATATATTTCCCTGTTAAAACAGATAGCGGTGTAGATATTTCCATGTTCGTACAGATAGCGGTGTAGATATTTCCATGTTCATACAGATAGCGGTGTAGGTATTTCCATGTTCATACAGATAGCGGTGCTGATATTTCCATGTTTTTACAGGTATCGGTGAAGCTATTTCCATGTTTATACAGATAGCGGTGTAGATATTTCCATGTTTATACAGATAGCGGTGTAGATATTTCCATGTTCATACAGATAGCAGTGTAGATATCTCCATCTTAATACAGATGGCGGTGTAGATATTTATATGTTCATACAGATGGCGGTTCAGATATTTCCATTTTCATACAGATGGCGGTGTAGATATTTCCATGTTCATACAGATAGCGGTGTAGTTATTTCCATGTGTAAAGAGATAGCTGTGCAGATATTTCCATGTATATGCAGATAGCTGTGTAGATATTTCCATTTTCATGCAGATAGCGGTGTATATATTTCCCTGATCAAACAGTTAGCGGTGTTGATATTTCCATGTTCAGAAAGATAGCGGTGTAGATATTTCCATGTTTATACAGATAGCGGTGAAGATGTATGCATGTTTACACAGATAGCGGTGTAGATATTTCCATGTTCATCCAGATGGCTGTGTAGATATATCCATGTTCATACAGATGGCGGTGAAGATATTTCCATGTTCATACAGATAGCGGTGTAGATATTTCCATGTTCATACAGATAGCGGTGTAGATATTTCCATGTTCATACAGATAGCGGTGTATGTATTTCCATGTTCATACAGATAGCGGTGTAGATATTTCCATGTTCATCCAGATGGCTGTGTAGATATTTCCATGTTCATACAGATAGCGGTGTAGATATTTCCATGTTCATACAGATAGCGGTGTAGATATTTCCATGTTCATCCAGATGGCTGCGTAGATATATCCATGTTCATACTGATGGCGGTTAAGATATTTCCATGTACATACAGATACCGGTGTAGATATTGCCATGTATATAACGATAGTGGTGCTGATACTTCCATGTTTATACAGGTAGTGGTGTACATATTTCCGTGTTTATAAAGATGGCTGTGTAGATATATCCATGTTCATACAGATGGCGGTGTAGATATTTCCATGTTCATACAGATAGCGGTTTATATATTTCCATGTTCATCCAGATGGCTGTGTAGATTTATCCATGTTCATACAGATGGCGGAGAAGATATTTCCATGTTCATACAGATGGCGGTGTAGATATTTCCATGTTCATACTGATAGCGGTGTAGATATTTCCATGTTCATACAGAAAGCGGTGTAGATATTTCCATGTTCATACAGATAGCGGTGTATGTATTTCCATGTTCATACAGATAGCGGTGTAGATATTTCCATTTTCATGCAGATAGCGGTGTATATATTTCCCAGTTCAAACAGTTATCGGTTTAGATATTTCCATGTTCATAAAGATAGCGGTGTAGATATTTCCATGTTTAAACTGATAGCGGTGAAGATGTATGCATGTTTACACAGATAGCCGTGTACATATTTCCATGTTCATCCAGATGGCTGAGTAGATATATCCATGTTCATACAGATGGCGGTGAAGATATTTCCATGTTCATACAGATAGCGGTGTAGATATTTCCATGTTCATACAGGTAACGGTGTAGATATTTCCATTTTCACACAGATAGCGGTGCTGATATTTCCATATTTATACAGATAGCGGTGTAGATTTTTCCATGTTTATACAGATAGCGGTGTAGGTATCTCCATCTTAATACAAATAGCGGTGTAGATATTTCCATGTTCATACAGATAGCGGTGTATGTATTTCCATGTTCATACAGATAGCGGTGTAGATATTTCCATGTTCATCCAGATGGCTGTGTAGATATTTCCATGTTCATACAGATAGCGGCGTAGATATTTCCATGTTCATTCAGATAGCGGTGTAGATATTTCCATGTTCATCCAGATGGCTGTGTAGATATATCCATGTTCATACAGATGGCGGTGAAGATATTTCCATGTACATACAGATAGCGGTGTAGATATTTCAATGTTCATACAGATAGCCGTGTAGATATTGCCATGTACATACCGATAGCAGTGCTGATACTTCTATTTTTATACAGGTAGCGGTGTACATATTTCCGTGTTTATAAAGATGGCTGTGTAGATATATCCATGTTCATCCAGATGGCGGTGTAGATATTTCCATGTTCATACAGATAGCGGTTTAGATATTTCCATGTTCATCCAGATGGCTGTGTAGATATATCCATGTTCATATAGATGGCGGAGAAGATATTTCCATGTTCATACAGATGGCGGTGTAGATATTTCCATGTTCATACAGATAGCGGTGTAGATATTTCCACGTTCATACAGATAGCGGTGTAGATATTTCCATGTTCATACAGATAGCGGTGTATGTATTTCCATGTTCATACAGATAGCGGTGTAGATATTTCCATTTTCATGCAGATAGCGGTGTATATATTTCCCTGTTCAAAGAGTTATCGGTTTAGATATTTCCATGTTCATAAAGATAGCGGTGTAGATATTTCCATGTTTATACAGATAGCGGTGAAGATGTATGCATGTTTACACAGATAGCCGTGTACATATTTCCATGTTCATCCAGATGGCTGTGTAGATATATCCATGTTCATACAGATGGCGGTGAAGATATTTCCATGTTCATACAGATAGCGGTGTAGATATTTCCATGTTCATACAGGTAGCGGTGTAGATATTTCCATGTTCATACAGATAGCGGTGCTGATATTTCCATGTTCATACAGGTAGCGGTGGAGATATTTCCATGTTTATACAGATAGTGGTGTAGATATTTCCATGTTTGTACAGATAGCGGTGTAGATATTTCCATGTTGATACAGATAGCTGTATAGATATCTCCATCTTAATACAGATGGCGGTGTAGATATTTATATGTTCATACAGATGGCGGTGCAGATATTTCCATGTTCATACAGATGGCGGTGTAGGTATTTCCATGTTCATACAGATAGCGGTGTATTTATTTCCATGTGTAAAGAGATACCTGTGTAGATATTTCCATGTATATGCAGATAGCTGTGTAGCAATTTCCATTTTCATGCAGACAGCGGTGTATATATTTCCCTGTTCAAACAGATAGCGGTGTAGATATTTCCATGTTCATACAGATAGCGGTGTAGATATTTCCATGTTCATACAGATAGCGGTGTAGGTATTTCCATGTTCATATAGATAGCGGTGCTGATATTTCCATGTTTTTACAGGTATCGGTGAAGCTATTTCCATGTTTATACAGATAGCGGTGTAGATATTTCCATGTTTATACAGATAGCGGTGTAGATATTTCCATGTTCATACAGATAGCAGTGTAGATATCTCCATCTTAATACAGATGGCGGTGTAGATATTTATATGTTCATACAGATGGCGGTTCAGATATTTCCATTTTCATACAGATGGCGGTGTAGATATTTCCATGTTCATACAGATAGCGGTGTAGTTATTTCCATGTGTAAAGAGATAGCTGTGCAGATATTTCCATGTATATGCAGATAGCTGTGTAGATATTTCCATTTTCATGCAGATAGCAGTGTATATATTTCCCTGTTCAAACAGTTAGCGGTGTTGATATTTCCATGTTCAGAAAGATAGCGGTGTAGATATTTCCATGTTTATACAGATAGCGGTGAAGATGTATGCATGTTTACACATATAGCGGTGTAGATATTTCCATGTTCATCCAGATGGCTGTGTAGATATATCCATGTTCATACAGATGGCGGTGAAGATATTTCCATGTTCATACAGATAGCGGTGTAGATATTTCCATGTTCATACAGATAGCGGTGTAGATATTTCCATGTTCATACAGATAGCAATGTATGTATTTCCATGTTCATACAGATAGCCGTGTAGATATTTCCATGTTCATCCAGATGGCTGTGTAGATATTTCCATGTTCATACAGATAGCGGTGTAGATATTTCCATGTTCATACAGATAGCGGTGTAGATATTTCCATGTTCATCCAGATGGCTGTGTAGATATATCCATGTTCATACAGATGGCGGTGAAGATATTTCCATGTTCATACAGATAGCGGTGTAGATATTTCCATGTTCATACAGATAGCGGTGTAGATATTTCCATGTTCATACAGATAGCGTTGTATGTATTTCCATGTTCATACAGATAGCGGTGTAGATATTTCCATGTTCATCCAGATGGCTGTGTAGATATTTCCATGTTCATACAGATAGCGGTGAAGATATTTCCATGTTCATACAGATAGCGGTGTAGATATTTCCATGTTCATCCAGATGGCTGCGTAGATATATCCATGTTCATACTGATGGCGGTGAAGATATTTCCATGTACATACAGATAGCGGTGTAGATATTGCCATGTATATACCGATAGCGGTGCTGATACTTCCATGTTTATACAGGTAGCCGTGTACATATTTCCGTGTTTATAAAGATGGCTGTGTAGATATATCCATGTTCATACAGATGGCGGTGTAGATATTTCCATGTTCATACAGATAGCGGTTTAGATATTTCCATGTTCATCCAGATGGCAGTGTAGATTTATCCATGTTCATACAGATGGCGGAGAAGATATTTCCATGTTCATACAGATGGCGGTGTAGATATTTCCATGTTCATACAGATAGCGGTGTAGATATTTCCATGTTCATACAGATAGCGGTGTACATATTTCCGTGTTTATAAAGATGGCTGTGTAGATATATCCATGTTCATCCAGATGGCTGTGTAGATATATCCATGTTCATATAGATGGCGGAGAAGATATTTCCATGTTCATACAGATGGCGGTGTAGATATTTCCATGTTCATACAGATAGCGGTGTAGATATTTCCATGTTCATACAGATAGCGGTGTAGATATTTCCATGTTCATACAGATAGCGGTGTATGTATTTCCATGTTCATACAGATAGCGGTGTAGATATTTCCATTTTCATGCAGATAGCGGTGTATATATTTCCCTGTTCAAACAGTTATCGGTTTAGATATTTCCATGTTCATAAAGATAGCGGTGTAGATATTTCCATGTTTATACAGATAGCGGTGAAGATGTATGCATGTTTACACAGATAGCCGTGTACATATTTCCATGTTCATCCAGATGGCTGTGTAGATATATCCATGTTCATACAGATGGCGGTGAAGATATTTCCATGTTCATACAGATAGCGGTGTAGATATTTCCATGTTCATACAGGTAGCGGTGTAGATATTTCCATGTTCATACAGATAGCGGTGCTGATATTTCCATGTTCATACAGGTAGCGGTGGAGATATTTCCATGTTTATACAGATAGCGGTGTAGATATTTCCATGTTTGTACAGATAGCGGTGTAGATATTTCCATGTTGATACAGATAGCTGTGTAGATATCTCCATCTTAATACAGATGGCGGTGTAGATATTTATATGTTCATACAGATGGCGGTGCAGATATTTCCATGTTCATACAGATGGCGGTGTAGGTATTTCCATGTTCATACAGATAGCGGTGTATTTATTTCCATGTGTAAAGAGATACCTGTGTAGATATTTCCATGTATATGCAGATAGCTGTGTAGCAATTTCCATTTTCATGCAGACAGCGGTGTATATATTTCCCTGTTCAAACAGATAGCGGTGTAGATATTTCCATGTTCGTACAGATAGCGGTGTAGATATTTCCATGTTCATACAGATAGCGGTGTAGGTATTTCCATGTTCATACAGATAGCGGTGCTGATATTTCCATGTTTTTACAGGTATCGGTGAAGCTATTTCCATGTTTATACAGATAGCGGTGTAGATATTTCCATGTTTATACAGATAGCGGTGTAGATATTTCCATGTTCATACAGATAGCAGTGTAGATATCTCCATCTTAATACAGATGGCGGTGTAGGTATTTATATGTTCATACAGATGGCGGTTCAGATATTTCCATTTTCATACAGATGGCGGTGTAGATATTTCCATGTTCATACAGATAGCGGTGTAGTTATTTCCATGTGTAAAGAGATAGCTGTGCAGATATTTCCATGTATATGCAGATAGCTGTGTAGATATTTCCATTTTCATGCAGATAGCGGTGTATATATTTCCCTGATCAAACAGTTAGCGGTGTTGATATTTCCATGTTCAAAAAGATAGCGGTGTAGATATTTCCATGTTTATACAGATAGCGGTGAAGATGTATGCATGTTTACACAGATAGCGGTGTAGATATTTCCATGTTCATCCAGATGGCTGTGTAGATATATCCATGTTCATACAGATAGCGGTGTAGATATTTCCATGTTCATACAGATAGCGGTGTAGATATTTCCATGTTCATACAGATAGCGGTGTATGTATTTCCATGTTCATACAGATAGCGGTGTAGATATTTCCATGTTCATCCAGATGGCTGTGTAGATATTTCCATGTTCATACAGATAGCGGTGTAGATATTTCCATGTTCATACAGATAGCGGTGTAGATATTTCCATTTTCATCCAGATGGCTGCGTAGATATATCCATGTTCATACTGATGGCGGTTAAGATATTTCCATGTACATACAGATACCGGTGTAGATATTGCCATGTATATACCGATAGCGGTGCTGATACTTCCATGTTTATACAGGTAGCGGTGTACATATTTCCGTGTTTATAAAGATGGCTGTGTAGATATATCCATGTTCATACAGATGGCGGTGTAGATATTTCCATGTTCATACAGATAGCGGTTTATATATTTCCATGTTCATCCAGATGGCTGTGTAGATTTATCCATGTTCATACAGATGGCGGAGAAGATATTTCCATGTTCATACAGATGGCGTTGTAGATATTTCCATGTTCATACTGATAGCGGTGTAGATATTTCCATGTTCATACAGAAAGCGGTGTAGATATTTCCATGTTCATACAGATAGCGGTGTATGTATTTCCATGTTCATACAGATAGCGGTGTAGATATTTCCATTTTCATGCAGATAGCGGTGTATATATTTCCCTGTTCAAACAGTTATCGGTTTAGATATTTCCATGTTCATAAAGATAGCGGTGTAGATATTTCCATGTTTAAACTGATAGCGGTGAAGATGTATGCATGTTTACACAGATAGCCGTGTACATATTTCCATGTTCATCCAGATGGCTGAGTAGATATATCCATGTTCATACAGATGGCGGTGAAGATATTTCCATGTTCATACAGATAGCGGTGTAGATATTTCCATGTTCATACAGGTAACGGTGTAGATATTTCCATTTTCACACAGATAGCGGTGCTGATATTTCCATATTTATACAGATAGCGGTGTAGATTTTTCCATGTTTATACAGATAGCGGTGTAGGTATCTCCATCTTAATACAGATAGCGGTGTAGATATTTCCATGTCCATACAGATAGCGGTGTATGTATTTCCATGTTCATACAGATAGCGGTGTAGATATTTCCATGTTCATCCAGATGGCTGTGTAGATATTTCCATGTTCATACAGATAGCGGCGTAGATATTTCCATGTTCATTCAGATAGCGGTGTAGATATTTCCATGTTCATCCAGATGGCTGTGTAGATATATCCATGTTCATACAGATGGCGGTGAAGATATTTCCATGTACATACAGATAGCGGTGTAGATATTTCAATGTTCATACAGATAGCCGTGTAGATATTGCCATGTACATACCGATAGCAGTGCTGATACTTCTATTTTTATACAGGTAGCGGTGTACATATTTCCGTGTTTATAAAGATGGCTGTGTAGATATATCCATGTTCATACAGATGGCGGTGTAGATATTTCCATGTTCATACAGATAGCGGTTTAGATATTTCCATGTTCATCCAGATGGCTGTGTAGATATATCCATGTTCATATAGATGGCGGAGAAGATATTTCCATGTTCATACAGATGGCGGTGTAGATATTTCCATGTTCATACAGATAGCGGTGTAGATATTTCCATGTTCATACAGATAGAGGTGTAGATATTTCCATGTTCATACAGATAGCGGTGTATGTATTTCCATGTTCATACAGATAGCGGTGTAGATATTTCCATTTTCATGCAGATAGCGGTGTATATATTTCCCTGTTCAAAGAGTTATCGGTTTAGATATTTCCATGTTCATAAAGATAGCGGTGTAGATATTTCCATGTTTATACAGATAGCGGTGAAGATGTATGCATGTTTACACAGATAGCCGTGTACATATTTCCATGTTCATCCAGATGGCTGTGTAGATATATCCATGTTCATACAGATGGCGGTGAAGATATTTCCATGTTCATACAGATAGCGGTGTAGATATTTCCATGTTCATACAGGTAGCGGTGTAGATATTTCCATGTTCATACAGATAGCGGTGCTGATATTTCCATGTTCATACAGGTAGCGGTGGAGATATTTCCATGTTTATACAGATAGTGGTGTAGATATTTCCATGTTTGTACAGATAGCGGTGTAGATATTTCCATGTTGATACAGATAGCTGTATAGATATCTCCATCTTAATACAGATGGCGGTGTAGATATTTATATGTTCATACAGATGGCGGTGCAGATATTTCCATGTTCATACAGATGGCGGTGTAGGTATTTCCATGTTCATACAGATAGCGGTGTATTTATTTCCATGTGTAAAGAGATACCTGTGTAGATATTTCCATGTATATGTAGATAGCTGTGTAGCAATTTCCATTTTCATGCAGACAGCGGTGTATATATTTCCCTGTTCAAACAGATAGCGGTGTAGATATTTCCATGTTCATACAGATAGCGGTGTAGATATTTCCATGTTCATACAGATAGCGGTGTAGGTATTTCCATGTTCATATAGATAGCGGTGCTGATATTTCCATGTTTTTACAGGTATCGGTGAAGCTATTTCCATGTTTATACAGATAGCGGTGTAGATATTTCCATGTTTATACAGATAGCGGTGTAGATATTTCCATGTTCATACAGATAGCAGTGTAGATATCTCCATCTTAATACAGATGGCGGTGTAGATATTTATATGTTCATACAGATGGCGGTTCAGATATTTCCATTTTCATACAGATGGCGGTGTAGATATTTCCATGTTCATACAGATAGCGGTGTAGTTATTTCCATGTGTAAAGAGATAGCTGTGCAGATATTTCCATGTATATGCAGATAGCTGTGTAGATATTTCCATTTTCATGCAGATAGCAGTGTATATATTTCCCTGTTCAAACAGTTAGCGGTGTTGATATTTCCATGTTCAGAAAGATAGCGGTGTAGATATTTCCATGTTTATACAGATAGCGGTGAAGATGTATGCATGTTTACACAGATAGCGGTGTAGATATTTCCATGTTCATCCAGATGGCTGTGTAGATATATCCATGTTCATACAGATGGCGGTGAAGATATTTCCATGTTCATACAGATAGCGGTGTAGATATTTCCATGTTCATACAGATAGCGGTGTAGATATTTCCATGTTCATACAGATAGCAATGTATGTATTTCCATGTTCATACAGATAGCCGTGTAGATATTTCCATGTTCATCCAGATGGCTGTGTAGATATTTCCATGTTCATACAGATAGCGGTGTAGATATTTCCATGTTCATACAGATAGCGGTGTAGATATTTCCATGTTCATCCAGATGGCTGTGTAGATATATCCATGTTCATACAGATGGCGGTGAAGATATTTCCATGTTCATACAGATAGCGGTGTAGATATTTCCATGTTCATACAGATAGCGGTGTAGATATTTCCATGTTCATACAGATAGCGTTGTATGTATTTCCATGTTCATACAGATAGCGGTGTAGATATTTCCATGTTCATCCAGATGGCTGTGTAGATATTTCCATGTTCATACAGATAGCGGTGAAGATATTTCCATGTTCATACAGATAGCGGTGTAGATATTTCCATGTTCATCCAGATGGCTGCGTAGATATATCCATGTTCATACTGATGGCGGTGAAGATATTTCCATGTACATACAGATAGCGGTGTAGATATTGCCATGTATATACCGATAGCGGTGCTGATACTTCCATGTTTATACAGGTAGCGGTGTACATATTTCCGTGTTTATAAAGATGGCTGTGTAGATATATCCATGTTCATACAGATGGCGGTGTAGATATTTCCATGTTCATACAGATAGCGGTTTAGATATTTCCATGTTCATCCAGATGGCTGTGTAGATTTATCCATGTTCATACAGATGGCGGAGAATATATTTCCATGTTCATACAGATGGCGGTGTAGATATTTCCATGTTCATACAGATAGCGGTGTAGATATTTCCATGTTCATACAGATAGCGGTGTACATATTTCCGTGTTTATAAAGATGGCTGTGTAGATATATCCATGTTCATCCAGATGGCTGTGTAGATATATCCATGTTCATATAGATGGCGGAGAAGATATTTCCATGTTCATACAGATGGCGGTGTAGATATTTCCATGTTCATACAGATAGCGGTGTAGATATTTCCATGTTCATACAGATAGCGGTGTAGATATTTCCATGTTCATACAGATAGCGGTGTATGTATTTCCATGTTCATACAGATAGCGGTGTAGATATTTCCATTTTCATGCAGATAGCGGTGTATATATTTCCCTGTTCAAACAGTTATCGGTTTAGATATTTCCATGTTCATAAAGATAGCGGTGTAGATATTTCCATGTTTATACAGATAGCGGTGAAGATGTATGCATGTTTACACAGATAGCCGTGTACATATTTCCATGTTCATCCAGATGGCTGTGTAGATATATCCATGTTCATACAGATGGCGGTGAAGATATTTCCATGTTCATACAGATAGCGGTGTAGATATTTCCATGTTCATACAGGTAGCGGTGTAGATATTTCCATGTTCATACAGATAGCGGTGCTGATATTTCCATGTTCATACAGGTAGCGGTGGAGATATTTCCATGTTTATACAGATAGCGGTGTAGATATTTCCATGTTTGTACAGATAGCGGTGTAGATATTTCCATGTTGATACAGATAGCTGTGTAGATATCTCCATCTTAATACAGATGGCGGTGTAGATATTTATATGTTCATACAGATGGCGGTGCAGATATTTCCATGTTCATACAGATGGCGGTGTAGGTATTTCCATGTTCATACAGATAGCGGTGTATTTATTTCCATGTGTAAAGAGATACCTGTGTAGATATTTCCATGTATATGCAGATAGCTGTGTAGCAATTTCCATTTTCATGCAGACAGCGGTGTATATATTTCCCTGTTCAAACAGATAGCGGTGTAGATATTTCCATGTTCGTACAGATAGCGGTGTAGATATTTCCATGTTCATACAGATAGCGGTGTAGGTATTTCCATGTTCATACAGATAGCGGTGCTGATATTTCCATGTTTTTACAGGTATCGGTGAAGCTATTTCCATGTTTATACAGATAGCGGTGTAGATATTTCCATGTTTATACAGATAGCGGTGTAGATATTTCCATGTTCATACAGATAGCAGTGTAGATATCTCCATCTTAATACAGATGGCGGTGTAGATATTTATATGTTCATACAGATGGCGGTTCAGATATTTCCATTTTCATACAGATGGCGGTGTAGATATTTCCATGTTCATACAGATAGCGGTGTAGTTATTTCCATGTGTAAAGAGATAGCTGTGCAGATATTTCCATGTATATGCAGATAGCTGTGTAGATATTTCCATTTTCATGCAGATAGCGGTGTATATATTTCCCTGTTCAAACAGTTATCGGTTTAGATATTTCCATGTTCATAAAGATAGCGGTGTAGATATTTCCATGTTTAAACTGATAGCGGTGAAGATGTATGCATGTTTACACAGATAGCCGTGTACATATTTCCATGTTCATCCAGATGGCTGTGTAGATATATCCATGTTCATACAGATGGAGGTGAAGATATTTCCATGTTCATACAGATAGCGGTGTAGATATTTCCATGTTCATACAGGTAACGGTGTAGATATTTCCATTTTCACACAGATAGCGGTGCTGATATTTCCATATTTATACAGATAGCGGTGTAGATTTTTCCATGTTTATACAGATAGCGGTGTAGGTATCTCCATCTTAATACAGATAGCGGTGTAGATATTTCCATGTTCATACAGATAGCGGTGTATGTATTTCCATGTTCATACAGATAGCGGTGTAGATATTTCCATGTTCATCCAGATGGCTGTGTAGATATTTCCATGTTCATACAGATAGCGGCGAAGATATTTCCATGTTCATTCAGATAGCGGTGTACATATTTCCATGTTCATCCAGATGGCTGTGTAGATATATCCATGTTCATACAGATGGCGGTGAAGATATTTCCATGTACATACAGATAGCGGTGTAGATATTTCAATGTTCATACAGATAGCCGTGTAGATATTGCCATGTACATACCGATAGCAGTGCTGATACTTCTATTTTTATACAGGTAGCGGTGTACATATTTCCGTGTTTATAAAGATGGCTGTGTAGATATATCCATGTTCATACAGATGGCGGTGTAGATATTTCCATGTTCATACAGATAGCGGTTTAGATATTTCCATGTTCATCCAGATGGCTGTGTAGATATATCCATGTTCATATAGATGGCGGAGAAGATATTTCCATGTTCATACAGATGGCGGTGTAGATATTTCCATGTTCATACAGATAGCGGTGTAGATATTTCCATGTTCATACAGATAGCGGTGTAGATATTTCCATGTTCATACAGATAGCGGTGTATGTATTTCCATGTTCATACAGATAGCGGTGTAGATATTTCCATTTTCATGCAGATAGCGGTGTATATATTTCCCTGTTCAAACAGTTATCGGTTTAGATATTTCCATGTTCATAAAGATAGCGGTGTAGATATTTCCATGTTTATACAGATAGCGGTGAAGATGTATGCATGTTTACACAGATAGCGGTGTAGATATTTCCATGTTCATCCAGAATGCTGTGTAGATATATCCATGTTCATACAGATGGCGGTGAAGATATTTCCATGTTCATACAGATAGCGGTGTAGATATTTCCATGTTCATACAGGTAGCGGTGTAGATATTTCCATGTTCATACAGATAGCGGTGCTGATATTTCCATGTTCATACAGGTAGCGGTGGAGATATTTCCATGTTTATACAGATAGCGGTGTAGATATTTCCATGTTTGTACAGATAGCGGTGTAGATATTTCCATGTTGATACAGATAGCTGTGTAGATATCTCCATCTTAATACAGATGGCGGTGTAGATATTTATATGTTCATACAGATGGCGGTGCAGATATTTCCATGTTCATACAGATGGCGGTGTAGGTATTTCCATGTTCATACAGATAGCGGTGTATTTATTTCCATGTGTAAAGAGATACCTGTGTAGATATTTCCATGTATATGCAGATAGCTGTGTAGCAATTTCCATTTTCATGCAGACAGCGGTGTATATATTTCCCTGTTCAAACAGATAGCGGTCTAGATATTTCCATGTTCATACAGATAGCTGTGTAGATATTTCCATGTTCATACAGATAGCGGTGTAGGTATTTCCATGTTCATATAGAGAGCGGTGCTGATATTTCCATGTTTTTACAGGTATCGGTGAAGCTATTTCCATGTTTATACAGATAGCGGTGTAGATATTTCCATGTTTATAAAGATAGCGGTGTAGATATTTCCATGTTCATACAGATAGCAGTGTAGATATCTCCATCTTAATACAGATGGCGCTGTAGATATTTATATGTTCATACAGATGGCGGTTCAGATATTTCCATTTTCATACAGATGGCGGTGTAGATATTTCCATGTTCATACAGATAGCGGTGTAGTTATTTCCATGTGTAAAGAGATAGCTGTGCAGATATTTCCATGTATATGCAGATAGCTGTGTAGATATTTCCATTTTCATGCAGATAGCGGTGTATATATTTCCCTGTTCAAACAGTTAGCGGTGTTGATATTTCCATGTTCAGAAAGATAGCGGTGTAGATATTTCCATGTTTATACAGATAGCGGTGAAGATGTATGCATGTTTACACAGATAGCGGTGTAGATATTTCCATGTTCATCCAGATGGCTGTGTAGATATATCCATGTTCATACAGATGGCGGTGAAGATATTTCCATGTTCATACAGATAGCGGTGTAGATATTTCCATGTTCATACAGATAGCGGTGTAGATATTTCCATGTTCATACAGATAGCAATGTATGTATTTCCATGTTCATACAGATAGCCGTGTAGATATTTCCATGTTCATCCAGATGGCTGTGTAGATATTTCCATGTTCATACAGATAGCGGTGTATGTATTTCCATGTTCATACAGATAGCGGTGTAGATATTTCCATTTTCATGCAGATAGCGGTGTATATATTTCCCTGTTCAAACAGTTATCGGTTTAGATATTTCCATGTTCATAAAGATAGCGGTGTAGATATTTCCATGTTTATACAGATAGCGGTGAAGATGTATGCATGTTTACACAGATAGCCGTGTACATATTTCCATGTTCATCCAGATGGCTGTGTAGATATATCCATGTTCATACAGATGGCGGTGAAGATATTTCCATATTCATACAGATAGCGGTGTAGATATTTCCATGTTCATACAGGTAGCGGTGTAGATATTTCCATGTTCATACAGATAGCGGTGCTGATATTTCCATGTTCATACAGGTAGCGGTGGAGATATTTCCATGTTTATACAGATAGCGGTGTAGATATTTCCATGTTTGTACAGATAGCGGTGTAGATATTTCCATGTTGATACAGATAGCTGTGTAGATATCTCCATCTTAATACAGATGGCGGTGTAGATATTTATATGTTCATACAGATGGCGGTGCAGATATTTCCATGTTCATACAGATGGCGGTGTAGGTATTTCCATCTTCATACAGATAGCGGTGTATTTATTTCCATGTGTAAAGAGATACCTGTGTAGATATTTCCATGTATATGCAGATAGCTGTGTAGCAATTTCCATTTTCATGCAGACAGCGGTGTATATATTTCCCTGTTCAAACAGATAGCGGTGTAGATATTTCCATGTTCATACAGATAGCGGTGTAGATATTTCCATGTTCATACAGATAGCGGTGTAGGTATTTCCATGTTCATACAGATAGCGGTGCTGATATTTCCATGTTTTTACAGGTATCGGTGAAGCTATTTCCATGTTTATACAGATAGCGGTGTAGATATTTCCATGTTTATACAGATAGCGGTGTAGATATTTCCATGTTCATACAGATAGCAGTGTAGATATCTCCATCTTAATACAGATGGCGGTGTAGATATTTATATGTTCATACAGATGGCGGTTCAGATATTTCCATTTTCATACAGATGGCGGTGTAGATATTTCCATGTTCATACAGATAGCGGTGTAGTTATTTCCATGTGTAAAGAGATAGCTGTGCAGATATTTCCATGTATATGCAGATAGCTGTGTAGATATTTCTATTTTCATGCAGATAGCGGTGTATATATTTCCCTGTTCAAACAGTTAGCGGTGTTGATATTTCCATGTTCAGAAAGATAGCGGTGTAGATATTTCCATGTTTATACAGATAGCGGTGAAGATGTATGCATGTTTACACAGATAGCGGTGTAGATATTTCCATGTTCATCCAGATGGCTGTGTAGATATATCCATGTTCATACAGATGGCGGTGAAGATATTTCCATGTTCATACAGATAGCGGTGTATATATTTCCATGTTCATACAGATAGCGGTGTAGATATTTCCATGTTCATACAGATAGCGGTGTATGTATTTCCATGTTGATACAGATAGCCGTGTAGATATTTCCATGTTCATCCAGATGGCTGTGTAGATATATCCATGTTCATACAGATGGCGGTGAAGATATTTCCATGTTCATACAGATAGCGGTGTAGATATTTCCATGTTCATACAGATAGCGGTGTAGATATTTCCATGTTCATACAGATAGCGGTGTATGTATTTCCATGTTCATACAGATAGCGGTGTAGATATTTCCATGTTCATCCAGATGGCTGTGTAGATATTTCCATGTTCATACAGATAGCGGTGTAGATATTTCCATGTTCATACAGATAGCGGTGTAGATATTTCCATGTTCATCCAGATGGCTGCGTAGATATATCCATGTTCATACTGATGGCGGTTAAGATATTTCCATGTACATACAGATACCGGTGTAGATATTGCCATGTATATACCGATAGCGGTGCTGATACTTCCATGTTTATACAGGTAGCGGTGTACATATTTCCGTGTTTATAAAGATGGCTGTGTAGATATATCCATGTTCATACAGATGGCGGTGTAGATATTTCCATGTTCATACAGATAGCGGTTTATATATTTCCATGTTCATCCAGATGGCTGTGTAGATTTATCCATGTTCATACAGATGGCGGAGAAGATATTTCCATGTTCATACAGATGGCGTTGTAGATATTTCCATGTTCATACAGATAGCGGTGTAGATATTTCCATGTTCATACAGAAAGCGGTGTAGATATTTCCATGTTCATACAGATAGCGGTGTATGTATTTCCATGTTCATACAGATAGCGGTGTAGATATTTCCATTTTCATGCAGATAGCGGTGTATATATTTCCCTGTTCAAACAGTTATCGGTTTAGATATTTCCATGTTCATAAAGATAGCGGTGTAGATATTTCCATGTTTAAACTGATAGCGGTGAAGATGTATGCATGTTTACACAGATAGCCGTGTACATATTTCCATGTTCATCCAGATGGCTGTGTAGATATATCCATGTTCATACAGACGGAGGTGAAGATATTTCCATGTTCATACAGATAGCGGTGTAGATATTTCCATGTTCATACAGGTAACGGTGTAGATATTTCCATTTTCACACAGATAGCGGTGCTGATATTTCCATATTTATACAGATAGCGGTGTAGATTTTTCCATGTTTATACAGATAGCGGTGTAGGTATCTCCATCTTAATACAGATAGCGGTGTAGATATTTCCATGTTCATACAGATAGCGGTGTATGTATTTCCATGTTCATACAGATAGCGGTGTAGATATTTCCATGTTCATCCAGATGGCTGTGTAGATATTTCCATGTTCATACAGATAGCGGCGTAGATATTTCCATGTTCATTCAGATAGCGGTGTACATATTTCCATGTTCATCCAGATGGCTGTGTAGATATATCCATGTTCATACAGATGGCGGTGAAGATATTTCCATGTACATACAGATAGCGGTGTAGATATTTCAATGTTCATACAGATAGCCGTGTAGATATTGCCATGTACATACCGATAGCAGTGCTGATACTTCTATTTTTATACAGGTAGCGGTGTACATATTTCCGTGTTTATAAAGATGGCTGTGTAGATATATCCATGTTCATACAGATGGCGGTGTAGATATTTCCATGTTCATACAGATAGCGGTTTAGATATTTCCATGTTCATCCAGATGGCTGTGTAGATATATCCATGTTCATATAGATGGCGGAGAAGATATTTCCATGTTCATACAGATGGCGGTGTAGATATTTCCATGTTCATACAGATAGCGGTGTAGATATTTCCATGTTCATACAGATAGCGGTGTAGATATTTCCATGTTCATACAGATAGCGGTGTATGTATTTCCATGTTCATACAGATAGCGGTGTAGATATTTCCATTTTCATGCAGATAGCGGTGTATATATTTCCCTGTTCAAACAGTTATCGGTTTAGATATTTCCATGTTCATAAAGATAGCGGTGTAGATATTTCCATGTTTATACAGATAGCGGTGAAGATGTATGCATGTTTACACAGATAGCGGTGTAGATATTTCCATGTTCATCCAGAATGCTGTGTAGATATATCCATGTTCATACAGATGGCGGTGAAGATATTTCCATGTTCATACAGATAGCGGTGTAGATATTTCCATGTTCATACAGGTAGCGGTGTAGATATTTCCATGTTCATACAGATAGCGGTGCTGATATTTCCATGTTCATACAGGTAGCGGTGGAGATATTTCCATGTTTATACAGATAGCGGTGTAGATATTTCCATGTTTGTACAGATAGCGGTGTAGATATTTCCATGTTGATACAGATAGCTGTGTAGATATCTCCATCTTAATACAGATGGCGGTGTAGATATTTATATGTTCATACAGATGGCGGTGCAGATATTTCCATGTTCATACAGATGGCGGTGTAGGTATTTCCATGTTCATACAGATAGCGGTGTATTTATTTCCATGTGTAAAGAGATACCTGTGTAGATATTTCCATGTATATGCAGATAGCTGTGTAGCAATTTCCATTTTCATGCAGACAGCGGTGTATATATTTCCCTGTTCAAACAGATAGCGGTGTAGATATTTCCATGTTCATACAGATAGCTGTGTAGATATTTCCATGTTCATACAGATAGCGGTGTAGGTATTTCCATGTTCATATAGAGAGCGGTGCTGATATTTCCATGTTTTTACAGGTATCGGTGAAGCTATTTCCATGTTTATACAGATAGCGGTGTAGATATTTCCATGTTTATACAGATAGCGGTGTAGATATTTCCATGTTCATACAGATAGCAGTGTAGATATCTCCATCTTAATACAGATGGCGGTGTAGATATTTATATGTTCATACAGATGGCGGTTCAGATATTTCCATTTTCATACAGATGGCGGTGTAGATATTTCCATGTTCATACAGATAGCGGTGTAGTTATTTCCATGTGTAAAGAGATAGCTGTGCAGATATTTCCATGTATATGCAGATAGCTGTGTAGATATTTCCATTTTCATGCAGATAGCGGTGTATATATTTCCCTGTTCAAACAGTTAGCGGTGTTGATATTTCCATGTTCAGAAAGATAGCGGTGTAGATATTTCCATGTTTATACAGATAGCGGTGAAGATGTATGCATGTTTACACAGATAGCGGTGTAGATATTTCCATGTTCATCCAGATGGCTGTGTAGATATATCCATGTTCATACAGATGGCGGTGAAGATATTTCCATGTTCATACAGATAGCGGTGTAGATATTTCCATGTTCATACAGATAGCGGTGTAGATATTTCCATGTTCATACAGATAGCAATGTATGTATTTCCATGTTCATACAGATAGCCGTGTAGATATTTCCATGTTCATCCAGATGGCTGTGTAGATATATCCATGTTCATACAGATGGCGGTGAAGATATTTCCATGTTCATACAGATAGCGGTGTAGATATTTCCATGTTCATACAGATAGCGGTGTAGATATTTCCATGTTCATACAGATAGCGTTGTATGTATTTCCATGTTCATACAGATAGCGGTGTAGATATTTCCATGTTCATCCAGATGGCTGTGTAGATATTTCCATGTTCATACAGATAGCGGTGAAGATATTTCCATGTTCATACAGATAGCGGTGTAGATATTTCCATGTTCATCCAGATGGCTGCGTAGATATATCCATGTTCATACTGATGGCGGTGAAGATATTTCCATGTACATACAGATAGCGGTGTAGATATTGCCATGTATATACCGATAGCGGTGCTGATACTTCCATGTTTATACAGGTAGCGGTGTACATATTTCCGTGTTTATAAAGATGGCTGTGTAGATATATCCATGTTCATACAGATGGCGGTGTAGATATTTCCACGTTCATACAGATAGCGGTTTAGATATTTCCATGTTCATCCAGATGGCTGTGTAGATTTATCCATGTTCATACAGATGGCGGAGAAGATATTTCCATGTTCATACAGATGGCGGTGTAGATATTTCCATGTTCATACAGATAGCGGTGTAGATATTTCCATGTTCATACAGATAGCGGTGTACATATTTCCGTGTTTATAAAGATGGCTGTGTAGATATATCCATGTTCATCCAGATGGCTGTGTAGATATATCCATGTTCATATAGATGGCGGAGAAGATATTTCCATGTTCATACAGATGGCGGTGTAGATATTTCCATGTTCATACAGATAGCGGTGTAGATATTTCCATGTTCATACAGATAGCGGTGTAGATATTTCCATGTTCATACAGATAGCGGTGTATGTATTTCCATGTTCATGCAGATAGCGGTGTAGATATTTCCATTTTCATGCAGATAGCGGTGTATATATTTCCCTGTTCAAACAGTTATCGGTTTAGATATTTCCATGTTCATAAAGATAGCGGTGTAGATATTTCCATGTTTATACAGATAGCGGTGAAGATGTATGCATGTTTACACAGATAGCCGTGTACATATTTCCATGTTCATCCAGATGGCTGTGTAGATATATCCATGTTCATACAGATGGCGGTGAAGATATTTCCATGTTCATACAGATAGCGGTGTAGATATTTCCATGTTCATACAGGTAGCGGTGTAGATATTTCCATGTTCATACAGATAGCGGTGCTGATATTTCCATGTTCATACAGGTAGCGGTGGAGATATTTCCATGTTTATACAGATAGCGGTGTAGATATTTCCATGTTTGTACAGATAGCGGTGTAGATATTTCCATGTTGATACAGATAGCTGTGTAGATATCTCCATCTTAATACAGATGGCGGTGTAGATATTTATATGTTCATACAGATGGCGGTGCAGATATTTCCATGTTCATACAGATGGCGGTGTAGGTATTTCCATGTTCATACAGATAGCGGTGTATTTATTTCCATGTGTAAAGAGATACCTGTGTAGATATTTCCATGTATATGCAGATAGCTGTGTAGCAATTTCCATTTTCATGCAGACAGCGGTGTATATATTTCCCTGTTAAAACAGATAGCGGTGTAGATATTTCCATGTTCGTACAGATAGCGGTGTAGATATTTCCATGTTCATACAGATAGCGGTGTAGGTATTTCCATGTTCATACAGATAGCGGTGCTGATATTTCCATGTTTTTACAGGTATCGGTGAAGCTATTTCCATGTTTATACAGATAGCGGTGTAGATATTTCCATGTTTATACAGATAGCGGTGTAGATATTTCCATGTTCATACAGATAGCAGTGTAGATATCTCCATCTTAATACAGATGGCGGTGTAGATATTTATATGTTCATACAGATGGCGGTTCAGATATTTCCATTTTCATACAGATGGCGGTGTAGATATTTCCATGTTCATACAGATAGCGGTGTAGTTATTTCCATGTGTAAAGAGATAGCTGTGCAGATATTTCCATGTATATGCAGATAGCTGTGTAGATATTTCCATTTTCATGCAGATAGCGGTGTATATATTTCCCTGATCAAACAGTTAGCGGTGTTGATATTTCCATGTTCAGAAAGATAGCGGTGTAGATATTTCCATGTTTATACAGATAGCGGTGAAGATGTATGCATGTTTACACAGATAGCGGTGTAGATATTTCCATGTTCATCCAGATGGCTGTGTAGATATATCCATGTTCATACAGATGGCGGTGAAGATATTTCCATGTTCATACAGATAGCGGTGTAGATATTTCCATGTTCATACAGATAGCGGTGTAGATATTTCCATGTTCATACAGATAGCGGTGTATGTATTTCCATGTTCATACAGATAGCGGTGTAGATATTTCCATGTTCATCCAGATGGCTGTGTAGATATTTCCATGTTCATACAGATAGCGGTGTAGATATTTCCATGTTCATACAGATAGCGGTGTAGATATTTCCATGTTCATCCAGATGGCTGCGTAGATATATCCATGTTCATACTGATGGCGGTTAAGATATTTCCATGTACATACAGATACCGGTGCAGATATTGCCATGTATATAACGATAGCGGTGCTGATACTTCCATGTTTATACAGGTAGCGGTGTACATATTTCCGTGTTTATAAAGATGGCTGTGTAGATATATCCATGTTCATACAGATGGCGGTGTAGATATTTCCATGTTCATACAGATAGCGGTTTATATATTTCCATGTTCATCCAGATGGCTGTGTAGATTTATCCATGTTCATACAGATGGCGGAGAAGATATTTCCATGTTCATACAGATGGCGGTGTAGATATTTCCATGTTCATACTGATAGCGGTGTAGATATTTCCATGTTCATACAGAAAGCGGTGTAGATATTTCCATGTTCATACAGATAGCGGTGTATGTATTTCCATGTTCATACAGATAGCGGTGTAGATATTTCCATTTTCATGCAGATAGCGGTGTATATATTTCCCTGTTCAAACAGTTATCGGTTTAGATATTTCCATGTTCATAAAGATAGCGGTGTAGATATTTCCATGTTTAAACTGATAGCGGTGAAGATGTATGCATGTTTACACAGATAGCCGTGTACATATTTCCATGTTCATCCAGATGGCTGAGTAGATATATCCATGTTCATACAGATGGCGGTGAAGATATTTCCATGTTCATACAGATAGCGGTGTAGATATTTCCATGTTCATACAGGTAACGGTGTAGATATTTCCATTTTCACACAGATAGCGGTGCTGATATTTCCATATTTATACAGATAGCGGTGTAGATTTTTCCATGTTTATACAGATAGCGGTGTAGGTATCTCCATCTTAATACAGATAGCGGTGTAGATATTTCCATGTTCATACAGATAGCGGTGTATGTATTTCCATGTTCATACAGATAGCGGTGTAGATATTTCCATGTTCATCCAGATGGCTGTGTAGATATTTCCATGTTCATACAGATAGCGGCGTAGATATTTCCATGTTCATTCAGATAGCGGTGTAGATATTTCCATGTTCATCCAGATGGCTGTGTAGATATATCCATGTTCATACAGATGGCGGTGAAGATATTTCCATGTACATACAGATAGCGGTGTAGATATTTCAATGTTCATACAGATAGCCGTGTAGATATTGCCATGTACATACCGATAGCAGTGCTGATACTTCTATTTTTATACAGGTAGCGGTGTACATATTTCCGTGTTTATAAAGATGGCTGTGTAGATATATCCATGTTCATACAGATGGCGGTGTAGATATTTCCATGTTCATACAGATAGCGGTTTAGATATTTCCATGTTCATCCAGATGGCTGTGTAGATATATCCATGTTCATATAGATGGCGGAGAAGATATTTCCATGTTCATACAGATGGCGGTGTAGATATTTCCATGTTCATACAGATAGCGGTGTAGATATTTCCACGTTCATACAGATAGCGGTGTAGATATTTCCATGTTCATACAGATAGCGGTGTATGTATTTCCATGTTCATACAGATAGCGGTGTAGATATTTCCATTTTCATGCAGATAGCGGTGTATATATTTCCCTGTTCAAAGAGTTATCGGTTTAGATATTTCCATGTTCATAAAGATAGCGGTGTAGATATTTCCATGTTTATACAGATAGCGGTGAAGATGTATGCATGTTTACACAGATAGCCGTGTACATATTTCCATGTTCATCCAGATGGCTGTGTAGATATATCCATGTTCATACAGATGGCGGTGAAGATATTTCCATGTTCATACAGATAGCGGTGTAGATATTTCCATGTTCATACAGGTAGCGGTGTAGATATTTCCATGTTCATACAGATAGCGGTGCTGATATTTCCATGTTCATACAGGTAGCGGTGGAGATATTTCCATGTTTATACAGATAGTGGTGTAGATATTTCCATGTTTGTACAGATAGCGGTGTAGATATTTCCATGTTGATACAGATAGCTGTATAGATATCTCCATCTTAATACAGATGGCGGTGTAGATATTTATATGTTCATACAGATGGCGGTGCAGATATTTCCATGTTCATACAGATGGCGGTGTAGGTATTTCCATGTTCATACAGATAGCGGTGTATTTATTTCCATGTGTAAAGAGATACCTGTGTAGATATTTCCATGTATATGCAGATAGCTGTGTAGCAATTTCCATTTTCATGCAGACAGCGGTGTATATATTTCCCTGTTCAAACAGATAGCGGTGTAGATATTTCCATGTTCATACAGATAGCGGTGTAGATATTTCCATGTTCATACAGATAGCGGTGTAGGTATTTCCATGTTCATATAGATAGCGGTGCTGATATTTCCATGTTTTTACAGGTATCGGTGAAGCTATTTCCATGTTTATACAGATAGCGGTGTAGATATTTCCATGTTTATACAGATAGCGGTGTAGATATTTCCATGTTCATACAGATAGCAGTGTAGATATCTCCATCTTAATACAGATGGCGGTGTAGATATTTATATGTTCATACAGATGGCGGTTCAGATATTTCCATTTTCATACAGATGGCGGTGTAGATATTTCCATGTTCATACAGATAGCGGTGTAGTTATTTCCATGTGTAAAGAGATAGCTGTGCAGATATTTCCATGTATATGCAGATAGCTGTGTAGATATTTCCATTTTCATGCAGATAGCAGTGTATATATTTCCCTGTTCAAACAGTTAGCGGTGTTGATATTTCCATGTTCAGAAAGATAGCGGTGTAGATATTTCCATGTTTATACAGATAGCGGTGAAGATGTATGCATGTTTACACATATAGCGGTGTAGATATTTCCATGTTCATCCAGATGGCTGTGTAGATATATCCATGTTCATACAGATGGCGGTGAAGATATTTCCATGTTCATACAGATAGCGGTGTAGATATTTCCATGTTCATACAGATAGCGGTGTAGATATTTCCATGTTCATACAGATAGCAATGTATGTATTTCCATGTTCATACAGATAGCCGTGTAGATATTTCCATGTTCATCCAGATGGCTGTGTAGATATTTCCATGTTCATACAGATAGCGGTGTAGATATTTCCATGTTCATACAGATAGCGGTGTAGATATTTCCATGTTCATCCAGATGGCTGTGTAGATATATCCATGTTCATACAGATGGCGGTGAAGATATTTCCATGTTCATACAGATAGCGGTGTAGATATTTCCATGTTCATACAGATAGCGGTGTAGATATTTCCATGTTCATACAGATAGCGTTGTATGTATTTCCATGTTCATACAGATAGCGGTGTAGATATTTCCATGTTCATCCAGATGGCTGTGTAGATATTTCCATGTTCATACAGATAGCGGTGAAGATATTTCCATGTTCATACAGATAGCGGTGTAGATATTTCCATGTTCATCCAGATGGCTGCGTAGATATATCCATGTTCATACTGATGGCGGTGAAGATATTTCCATGTACATACAGATAGCGGTGTAGATATTGCCATGTATATACCGATAGCGGTGCTGATACTTCCATGTTTATACAGGTAGCCGTGTACATATTTCCGTGTTTATAAAGATGGCTGTGTAGATATATCCATGTTCATACAGATGGCGGTGTAGATATTTCCATGTTCATACAGATAGCGGTTTAGATATTTCCATGTTCATCCAGATGGCTGTGTAGATTTATCCATGTTCATACAGATGGCGGAGAAGATATTTCCATGTTCATACAGATGGCGGTGTAGATATTTCCATGTTCATACAGATAGCGGTGTAGATATTTCCATGTTCATACAGATAGCGGTGTACATATTTCCGTGTTTATAAAGATGGCTGTGTAGATATATCCATGTTCATCCAGATGGCTGTGTAGATATATCCATGTTCATATAGATGGCGGAGAAGATATTTCCATGTTCATACAGATGGCGGTGTAGATATTTCCATGTTCATACAGATAGCGGTGTAGATATTTCCATGTTCATACAGATAGCGGTGTAGATATTTCAATGTTCATACAGATAGCCGTGTAGATATTGCCATGTACATACCGATAGCAGTGCTGATACTTCTATTTTTATACAGGTAGCGGTGTACATATTTCCGTGTTTATAAAGATGGCTGTGTAGATATATCCATGTTCATACAGATGGCGGTGTAGATATTTCCATGTTCATACAGATAGCGGTTTAGATATTTCCATGTTCATCCAGATGGCTGTGTAGATATATCCATGTTCATATAGATGGCGGAGAAGATATTTCCATGTTCATACAGATGGCGGTGTAGATATTTCCATGTTCATACAGATAGCGGTGTAGATATTTCCACGTTCATACAGATAGCGGTGTAGATATTTCCATGTTCATACAGATAGCGGTGTATGTATTTCCATGTTCATACAGATAGCGGTGTAGATATTTCCATTTTCATGCAGATAGCGGTGTATATATTTCCCTGTTCAAAGAGTTATCGGTTTAGATATTTCCATGTTCATAAAGATAGCGGTGTAGATATTTCCATGTTTATACAGATAGCGGTGAAGATGTATGCATGTTTACACAGATAGCCGTGTACATATTTCCATGTTCATCCAGATGGCTGTGTAGATATATCCATGTTCATACAGATGGCGGTGAAGATATTTCCATGTTCATACAGATAGCGGTGTAGATATTTCCATGTTCATACAGGTAGCGGTGTAGATATTTCCATGTTCATACAGATAGCGGTGCTGATATTTCCATGTTCATACAGGTAGCGGTGGAGATATTTCCATGTTTATACAGATAGTGGTGTAGATATTTCCATGTTTGTACAGATAGCGGTGTAGATATTTCCATGTTGATACAGATAGCTGTATAGATATCTCCATCTTAATACAGATGGCGGTGTAGATATTTATATGTTCATACAGATGGCGGTGCAGATATTTCCATGTTCATACAGATGGCGGTGTAGGTATTTCCATGTTCATACAGATAGCGGTGTATTTATTTCCATGTGTAAAGAGATACCTGTGTAGATATTTCCATGTATATGCAGATAGCTGTGTAGCAATTTCCATTTTCATGCAGACAGCGGTGTATATATTTCCCTGTTCAAACAGATAGCGGTGTAGATATTTCCATGTTCATACAGATAGCGGTGTAGATATTTCCATGTTCATACAGATAGCGGTGTAGGTATTTCCATGTTCATATAGATAGCGGTGCTGATATTTCCATGTTTTTACAGGTATCGGTGAAGCTATTTCCATGTTTATACAGATAGCGGTGTAGATATTTCCATGTTTATACAGATAGCGGTGTAGATATTTCCATGTTCATACAGATAGCAGTGTAGATATCTCCATCTTAATACAGATGGCGGTGTAGATATTTATATGTTCATACAGATGGCGGTTCAGATATTTCCATTTTCATACAGATGGCGGTGTAGATATTTCCATGTTCATACAGATAGCGGTGTAGTTATTTCCATGTGTAAAGAGATAGCTGTGCAGATATTTCCATGTATATGCAGATAGCTGTGTAGATATTTCCATTTTCATGCAGATAGCAGTGTATATATTTCCCTGTTCAAACAGTTAGCGGTGTTGATATTTCCATGTTCAGAAAGATAGCGGTGTAGATATTTCCATGTTTATACAGATAGCGGTGAAGATGTATGCATGTTTACACATATAGCGGTGTAGATATTTCCATGTTCATCCAGATGGCTGTGTAGATATATCCATGTTCATACAGATGGCGGTGAAGATATTTCCATGTTCATACAGATAGCGGTGTAGATATTTCCATGTTCATACAGATAGCGGTGTAGATATTTCCATGTTCATACAGATAGCAATGTATGTATTTCCATGTTCATACAGATAGCCGTGTAGATATTTCCATGTTCATCCAGATGGCTGTGTAGATATTTCCATGTTCATACAGATAGCGGTGTAGATATTTCCATGTTCATACAGATAGCGGTGTAGATATTTCCATGTTCATCCAGATGGCTGTGTAGATATATCCATGTTCATACAGATGGCGGTGAAGATATTTCCATGTTCATACAGATAGCGGTGTAGATATTTCCATGTTCATACAGATAGCGGTGTAGATATTTCCATGTTCATACAGATAGCGTTGTATGTATTTCCATGTTCATACAGATAGCGGTGTAGATATTTCCATGTTCATCCAGATGGCTGTGTAGATATTTCCATGTTCATACAGATAGCGGTGAAGATATTTCCATGTTCATACAGATAGCGGTGTAGATATTTCCATGTTCATCCAGATGGCTGCGTAGATATATCCATGTTCATACTGATGGCGGTGAAGATATTTCCATGTACATACAGATAGCGGTGTAGATATTGCCATGTATATACCGATAGCGGTGCTGATACTTCCATGTTTATACAGGTAGCCGTGTACATATTTCCGTGTTTATAAAGATGGCTGTGTAGATATATCCATGTTCATACAGATGGCGGTGTAGATATTTCCATGTTCATACAGATAGCGGTTTAGATATTTCCATGTTCATCCAGATGGCTGTGTAGATTTATCCATGTTCATACAGATGGCGGAGAAGATATTTCCATGTTCATACAGATGGCGGTGTAGATATTTCCATGTTCATACAGATAGCGGTGTAGATATTTCCATGTTCATACAGATAGCGGTGTACATATTTCCGTGTTTATAAAGATGGCTGTGTAGATATATCCATGTTCATCCAGATGGCTGTGTAGATATATCCATGTTCATATAGATGGCGGAGAAGATATTTCCATGTTCATACAGATGGCGGTGTAGATATTTCCATGTTCATACAGATAGCGGTGTAGATATTTCCATGTTCATACAGATAGCGGTGTAGATATTTCCATGTTCATACAGATAGCGGTGTATGTATTTCCATGTTCATACAGATAGCGGTGTAGATATTTCCATTTTCATGCAGATAGCGGTGTATATATTTCCCTGTTCAAACAGTTATCGGTTTAGATATTTCCATGTTCATAAAGATAGCGGTGTAGATATTTCCATGTTTATACAGATAGCGGTGAAGATGTATGCATGTTTACACAGATAGCCGTGTACATATTTCCATGTTCATCCAGATGGCTGTGTAGATATATCCATGTTCATACAGATGGCGGTGAAGATATTTCCATGTTCATACAGATAGCGGTGTAGATATTTCCATGTTCATACAGGTAGCGGTGTAGATATTTCCATGTTCATACAGATAGCGGTGCTGATATTTCCATGTTCATACAGGTAGCGGTGGAGATATTTCCATGTTTATACAGATAGCGGTGTAGATATTTCCATGTTTGTACAGATAGCGGTGTAGATATTTCCATGTTGATACAGATAGCTGTGTAGATATCTCCATCTTAATACAGATGGCGGTGTAGATATTTATATGTTCATACAGATGGCGGTGCAGATATTTCCATGTTCATACAGATGGCGGTGTAGGTATTTCCATGTTCATACAGATAGCGGTGTATTTATTTCCATGTGTAAAGAGATACCTGTGTAGATATTTCCATGTATATGCAGATAGCTGTGTAGCAATTTCCATTTTCATGCAGACAGCGGTGTATATATTTCCCTGTTCAAACAGATAGCGGTGTAGATATTTCCATGTTCGTACAGATAGCGGTGTAGATATTTCCATGTTCATACAGATAGCGGTGTAGGTATTTCCATGTTCATACAGATAGCGGTGCTGATATTTCCATGTTTTTACAGGTATCGGTGAAGCTATTTCCATGTTTATACAGATAGCGGTGTAGATATTTCCATGTTTATACAGATAGCGGTGTAGATATTTCCATGTTCATACAGATAGCAGTGTAGATATCTCCATCTTAATACAGATGGCGGTGTAGATATTTATATGTTCATACAGATGGCGGTTCAGATATTTCCATTTTCATACAGATGGCGGTGTAGATATTTCCATGTTCATACAGATAGCGGTGTAGTTATTTCCATGTGTAAAGAGATAGCTGTGCAGATATTTCCATGTATATGCAGATAGCTGTGTAGATATTTCCATTTTCATGCAGATAGCGGTGTATATATTTCCCTGATCAAACAGTTAGCGGTGTTGATATTTCCATGTTCAAAAAGATAGCGGTGTAGATATTTCCATGTTTATACAGATAGCGGTGAAGATGTATGCATGTTTACACAGATAGCGGTGTAGATATTTCCATGTTCATCCAGATGGCTGTGTAGATATATCCATGTTCATACAGATAGCGGTGTAGATATTTCCATGTTCATACAGATAGCGGTGTAGATATTTCCATGTTCATACAGATAGCGGTGTATGTATTTCCATGTTCATACAGATAGCGGTGTAGATATTTCCATGTTCATCCAGATGGCTGTGTAGATATTTCCATGTTCATACAGATAGCGGTGTAGATATTTCCATGTTCATACAGATAGCGGTGTAGATATTTCCATTTTCATCCAGATGGCTGCGTAGATATATCCATGTTCATACTGATGGCGGTTAAGATATTTCCATGTACATACAGATACCGGTGTAGATATTGCCATGTATATACCGATAGCGGTGCTGATACTTCCATGTTTATACAGGTAGCGGTGTACATATTTCCGTGTTTATAAAGATGGCTGTGTAGATATATCCATGTTCATACAGATGGCGGTGTAGATATTTCCATGTTCATACAGATAGCGGTTTATATATTTCCATGTTCATCCAGATGGCTGTGTAGATTTATCCATGTTCATACAGATGGCGGAGAAGATATTTCCATGTTCATACAGATGGCGGTGTAGATATTTCCATGTTCATACTGATAGCGGTGTAGATATTTCCATGTTCATACAGAAAGCGGTGTAGATATTTCCATGTTCATACAGATAGCGGTGTATGTATTTCCATGTTCATACAGATAGCGGTGTAGATATTTCCATTTTCATGCAGATAGCGGTGTATATATTTCCCTGTTCAAACAGTTATCGGTTTAGATATTTCCATGTTCATAAAGATAGCGGTGTAGATATTTCCATGTTTAAACTGATAGCGGTGAAGATGTATGCATGTTTACACAGATAGCCGTGTACATATTTCCATGTTCATCCAGATGGCTGAGTAGATATATCCATGTTCATACAGATGGCGGTGAAGATATTTCCATGTTCATACAGATAGCGGTGTAGATATTTCCATGTTCATACAGGTAACGGTGTAGATATTTCCATTTTCACACAGATAGCGGTGCTGATATTTCCATATTTATACAGATAGCGGTGTAGATTTTTCCATGTTTATACAGATAGCGGTGTAGGTATCTCCATCTTAATACAGATAGCGGTGTAGATATTTCCATGTCCATACAGATAGCGGTGTATGTATTTCCATGTTCATACAGATAGCGGTGTAGATATTTCCATGTTCATCCAGATGGCTGTGTAGATATTTCCATGTTCATACAGATAGCGGCGTAGATATTTCCATGTTCATTCAGATAGCGGTGTAGATATTTCCATGTTCATCCAGATGGCTGTGTAGATATATCCATGTTCATACAGATGGCGGTGAAGATATTTCCATGTACATACAGATAGCGGTGTAGATATTTCAATGTTCATACAGATAGCCGTGTAGATATTGCCATGTACATACCGATAGCAGTGCTGATACTTCTATTTTTATACAGGTAGCGGTGTACATATTTCCGTGTTTATAAAGATGGCTGTGTAGATATATCCATGTTCATACAGATGGCGGTGTAGATATTTCCATGTTCATACAGATAGCGGTTTAGATATTTCCATGTTCATCCAGATGGCTGTGTAGATATATCCATGTTCATATAGATGGCGGAGAAGATATTTCCATGTTCATACAGATGGCGGTGTAGATATTTCCATGTTCATACAGATAGCGGTGTAGATATTTCCATGTTCATACAGATAGCGGTGTAGATATTTCCATGTTCATACAGATAGCGGTGTATGTATTTCCATGTTCATACAGATAGCGGTGTAGATATTTCCATTTTCATGCAGATAGCGGTGTATATATTTCCCTGTTCAAAGAGTTATCGGTTTAGATATTTCCATGTTCATAAAGATAGCGGTGTAGATATTTCCATGTTTATACAGATAGCGGTGAAGATGTATGCATGTTTACACAGATAGCCGTGTACATATTTCCATGTTCATCCAGATGGCTGTGTAGATATATCCATGTTCATACAGATGGCGGTGAAGATATTTCCATGTTCATACAGATAGCGGTGTAGATATTTCCATGTTCATACAGGTAGCGGTGTAGATATTTCCATGTTCATACAGATAGCGGTGCTGATATTTCCATGTTCATACAGGTAGCGGTGGAGATATTTCCATGTTTATACAGATAGTGGTGTAGATATTTCCATGTTTGTACAGATAGCGGTGTAGATATTTCCATGTTGATACAGATAGCTGTATAGATATCTCCATCTTAATACAGATGGCGGTGTAGATATTTATATGTTCATACAGATGGCGGTGCAGATATTTCCATGTTCATACAGATGGCGGTGTAGGTATTTCCATGTTCATACAGATAGCGGTGTATTTATTTCCATGTGTAAAGAGATACCTGTGTAGATATTTCCATGTATATGCAGATAGCTGTGTAGCAATTTCCATTTTCATGCAGACAGCGGTGTATATATTTCCCTGTTCAAACAGATAGCGGTGTAGATATTTCCATGTTCATACAGATAGCGGTGTAGATATTTCCATGTTCATACAGATAGCGGTGTAGGTATTTCCATGTTCATATAGATAGCGGTGCTGATATTTCCATGTTTTTACAGGTATCGGTGAAGCTATTTCCATGTTTATACAGATAGCGGTGTAGATATTTCCATGTTTATACAGATAGCGGTGTAGATATTTCCATGTTCATACAGATAGCAGTGTAGATATCTCCATCTTAATACAGATGGCGGTGTAGATATTTATATGTTCATACAGATGGCGGTTCAGATATTTCCATTTTCATACAGATGGCGGTGTAGATATTTCCATGTTCATACAGATAGCGGTGTAGTTATTTCCATGTGTAAAGAGATAGCTGTGCAGATATTTCCATGTATATGCAGATAGCTGTGTAGATATTTCCATTTTCATGCAGATAGCAGTGTATATATTTCCCTGTTCAAACAGTTAGCGGTGTTGATATTTCCATGTTCAGAAAGATAGCGGTGTAGATATTTCCATGTTTATACAGATAGCGGTGAAGATGTATGCATGTTTACACAGATAGCGGTGTAGATATTTCCATGTTCATCCAGATGGCTGTGTAGATATATCCATGTTCATACAGATGGCGGTGAAGATATTTCCATGTTCATACAGATAGCGGTGTAGATATTTCCATGTTCATACAGATAGCGGTGTAGATATTTCCATGTTCATACAGATAGCAATGTATGTATTTCCATGTTCATACAGATAGCCGTGTAGATATTTCCATGTTCATCCAGATGGCTGTGTAGATATTTCCATGTTCATACAGATAGCGGTGTAGATATTTCCATGTTCATACAGATAGCGGTGTAGATATTTCCATGTTCATCCAGATGGCTGTGTAGATATATCCATGTTCATACAGATGGCGGTGAAGATATTTCCATGTTCATACAGATAGCGGTGTAGATATTTCCATGTTCATACAGATAGCGGTGTAGATATTTCCATGTTCATACAGATAGCGTTGTATGTATTTCCATGTTCATACAGATAGCGGTGTAGATATTTCCATGTTCATCCAGATGGCTGTGTAGATATTTCCATGTTCATACAGATAGCGGTGAAGATATTTCCATGTTCATACAGATAGCGGTGTAGATATTTCCATGTTCATCCAGATGGCTGCGTAGATATATCCATGTTCATACTGATGGCGGTGAAGATATTTCCATGTACATACAGATAGCGGTGTAGATATTGCCATGTATATACCGATAGCGGTGCTGATACTTCCATGTTTATACAGGTAGCGGTGTACATATTTCCGTGTTTATAAAGATGGCTGTGTAGATATATCCATGTTCATACAGATGGCGGTGTAGATATTTCCATGTTCATACAGATAGCGGTTTAGATATTTCCATGTTCATCCAGATGGCTGTGTAGATTTATCCATGTTCATACAGATGGCGGAGAATATATTTCCATGTTCATTCAGATGGCGGTGTAGATATTTCCATGTTCATACAGATAGCGGTGTAGATATTTCCATGTTCATACAGATAGCGGTGTACATATTTCCGTGTTTATAAAGATGGCTGTGTAGATATATCCATGTTCATCCAGATGGCTGTGTAGATATATCCATGTTCATATAGATGGCGGAGAAGATATTTCCATGTTCATACAGATGGCGGTGTAGATATTTCCATGTTCATACAGATAGCGGTGTAGATATTTCCATGTTCATACAGATAGCGGTGTAGATATTTCCATGTTCATACAGATAGCGGTGTATGTATTTCCATGTTCATACAGATAGCGGTGTAGATATTTCCATTTTCATGCAGATAGCGGTGTATATATTTCCCTGTTCAAACAGTTATCGGTTTAGATATTTCCATGTTCATAAAGATAGCGGTGTAGATATTTCCATGTTTATACAGATAGCGGTGAAGATGTATGCATGTTTACACAGATAGCCGTGTACATATTTCCATGTTCATCCAGATGGCTGTGTAGATATATCCATGTTCATACAGATGGCGGTGAAGATATTTCCATGTTCATACAGATAGCGGTGTAGATATTTCCATGTTCATACAGGTAGCGGTGTAGATATTTCCATGTTCATACAGATAGCGGTGCTGATATTTCCATGTTCATACAGGTAGCGGTGGAGATATTTCCATGTTTATACAGATAGCGGTGTAGATATTTCCATGTTTGTACAGATAGCGGTGTAGATATTTCCATGTTGATACAGATAGCTGTGTAGATATCTCCATCTTAATACAGATGGCGGTGTAGATATTTATATGTTCATACAGATGGCGGTGCAGATATTTCCATGTTCATACAGATGGCGGTGTAGGTATTTCCATGTTCATACAGATAGCGGTGTATTTATTTCCATGTGTAAAGAGATACCTGTGTAGATATTTCCATGTATATGCAGATAGCTGTGTAGCAATTTCCATTTTCATGCAGACAGCGGTGTATATATTTCCCTGTTCAAACAGATAGCGGTGTAGATATTTCCATGTTCGTACAGATAGCGGTGTAGATATTTCCATGTTCATACAGATAGCGGTGTAGGTATTTCCATGTTCATACAGATAGCGGTGCTGATATTTCCATGTTTTTACAGGTATCGGTGAAGCTATTTCCATGTTTATACAGATAGCGGTGTAGATATTTCCATGTTTATACAGATAGCGGTGTAGATATTTCCATGTTCATACAGATAGCAGTGTAGATATCTCCATCTTAATACAGATGGCGGTGTAGATATTTATATGTTCATACAGATGGCGGTTCAGATATTTCCATTTTCATACAGATGGCGGTGTAGATATTTCCATGTTCATACAGATAGCGGTGTAGTTATTTCCATGTGTAAAGAGATAGCTGTGCAGATATTTCCATGTATATGCAGATAGCTGTGTAGATATTTCCATTTTCATGCAGATAGCGGTGTATATATTTCCCTGATCAAACAGTTAGCGGTGTTGATATTTCCATGTTCAGAAAGATAGCGGTGTAGATATTTCCATGTTTATACAGATAGCGGTGAAGATGTATGCATGTTTACACAGATAGCGGTGTAGATATATCCATGTTCATCCAGATGGCTGTGTAGATATATCCATGTTCATACAGATGGCGGTGAAGATATTTCCATGTTCATACAGATAGCGGTGTAGATATCTCCATGTTCATACAGATAGCGGTGTAGATATTTCCATGTTCATACAGATAGCGGTGTATGTATTTCCATGTTCGTACAAATAGCCGTGTAGATATTTCCATGTTCATCCAGATGGCTGTGTAGATATTTCCATGTTCATACAGATAGCGGTGTAGATATTTCCATGTTCATACAGATAGCGGTGTAGATATTTCCATGTTCATCCAGATGGCTGCGTAGATATATCCATGTTCATACAGATGGCGGTGAAGATATTTCCATGTACTTACAGATAGCGGTGTAGATATTTCCATGTTCATACAGATAGCCGTGTAGATATTGCCATGTACATACCGATAGCAGGGCTGATACTTCTATGTTTATACAGGTAGCGGTGTACATATTTCCGTGTTTATACAGATGGCTGTGTAGATATATCCATGTTCATACAGATGGCGTTGTAGATATTTCCATGTTCATACAGATAGCGGTTTAGATATTTCCATGTTCATCCAGATGGCTGTGTAGATATATCCATGTTCATACAGATGGCGGTGCAGATATTTCCATGTTCATACAGATGGCAGTGTAGGTATTTCCATGTTCATACAGAGAGCGGTGTATTTATTTCCATGTGTAAAGAGATACCTGTGTAGATATTTCCATGTATTTGCAGATAGCTGTGTAGCAATTTCCATTTTCATGCAGACAGCGGTGTATATATTTCCCTGTTCAAACACATAGCGGTGTAGATATTTCCATGTTCATACAGATAGCGGTGTTGATATTTCCATGTTCATACAGATAGCGGTGTAGATATTTCCATGTTCATACAGATAGCGGTGCTGATATTTCCATGTTTTTACAGGTAGCGGTGAAGCTATTTCCATGTTTATACAGATAGCGGTGTAGATATTTCCACGTTTATACAGATAGCGGTGTAGATATGTCCATGTTTATACAGATAGCAGTGTAGATATCTCCATTTTAATACAGATGGCAGTGTAGATATTTATATGTTCATACAGATGGCGGTTCAGATATTTCCATTTTCATACAGATGGCGGTGTAGATATTTCCATGTTCATACAGATAGCAGTGTAGTTATTTCCATGTGTAAAGAGATAGCTGTGTAGATATTTCCATGTATATACAGATAGCTGTGTAGATATTTCCATTTTCATGCAGATAGCGGTGTATATATTTCCCTGTTCAAACAGTTAGCGGTGTAGATATTTCCATGTTTATACAGATAGCGGTGAAGATGTATGCATGTTTACACAGATAGCAGTGTAGATATTTCCATGTTCATCCAGATGGCTGTGTAGATATTTCCATGTTCATACAGATGGCGGTGAAGATATTTCCATGTTCATACAGATAGCGGTGTAGATATTTCCATGTTCATACAGAAGGCGGTGTAGATATTTCCATGTTCAAACAGATAGCGGTGTATGTATTTCCATGTTCATACAGATAGCGGTGTAGATATTTCCATTTTCAAGCAGATAGCGGTGTATATATTTCCATGTTCAAACAGTTAGCGGTGTAGATATTTCCATGTTCATACAGATAGCGGTTTAGATATTTCCATGTTTATACAGATAGCGGTGAAAATGTATGCATGTTTACACAGATAGCGGTGTAGATATTTCCATGTTCATCCAGATGGCTGTGTAGATATATCCATGTTCATACAGATGGCGGTGTAGATATTTCCATGTTCATACAGATAGCGGTGTAGATATTTCCATGTTCATCCAGATGGCTGCGTAGATATATCCATGTTCATACTGATGGCGGTGAAGATATTTCCATGTACATACAGATACCGGTGTAGATATTGCCATGTATATACCGATAGCGGTGCTGATACTTCCATGTTTATACAGGTAGCGGTGTACATATTTCCGTGTTTATAAAGATGGCTGTGTAGATATATCCATGTTCATACAGATGGCGGTGTAGATATTTCCATGTTCATACAGATAGCGGTTTAGATATTTCCATGTTCATACAGATGGCTGTGTAGATATATCCATGTTCATACAGATGGCGGAGAAGATATTTCCATGTTCATACAGATGGCGTTGTAGATATTTCCATGTTCATACAGATAGTGGTGTAGATATTTCCATGTTCATACAGATAGCGGTGTAGATATTTCCATGTTCATACAGATAGCGGTGTATGTATTTCCATGTTCATACAGATAGCGGTGTAGATATTTCCATTTTCATGCAGATAGCGGTGTATATATTTCCCTGTTCAAACAGTTATCGGTTTAGATATTTCCATGTTCATAAAGATAGCGGTGTAGATATTTCCATGTTTAAACTGATAGCGGTGAAGATGTATGCATGTTTACACAGATAGCCGTGTACATATTTCCATGTTCATCCAGATGGCTGTGTAGATATATCCATGTTCATACAGATGGCGGTGAAGATATTTCCATGTTCATACAGATAGCGGTGTAGATATTTCCATGTTCATACAGGTAACGGTGTAGATATTTCCATTTTCACACAGATAGCGGTGCTGATATTTCCATATTTATACAGATAGCGGTGTAGATTTTTCCATGTTTATACAGATAGCGGTGTAGGTATCTCCATCTTAATACAGATAGCGGTGTAGATATTTCCATGTTCATACAGATAGCGGTGTATGTATTTCCATGTTCATACAGATAGCGGTGTAGATATTTCCATGTTCATCCAGATGGCTGTGTAGATATTTCCATGTTCATACAGATAGCGGCGTAGATATTTCCATGTTCATTCAGATAGCGGTGTAGATATTTCCATGTTCATCCAGATGGCTGTGTAGATATATCCATATTCATACAGATGGCGGTGAAGATATTTCCATGTACATACAGATAGCGGTGTAGATATTTCCATGTTCATACAGATAGCCGTGTAGATATTGCCATGTACATACCGATAGCAGTGCTGATACTTCTATTTTTATACAGGTAGCGGTGTACATATTTCCGTGTTTATAAAGATGGCTGTGTAGATATATCCATGTTCATACAGATGGCGTTGTAGATATTTCCATGTTCATACAGATAGCGGTTTAGATATTTCCATGTTCATCCAGATGGCTGTGTAGATATATCCATGTTCATATAGATGGCGGAGAAGATATTTCCATGTTCATACAGATGGCGGTGTAGATATTTCCATGTTCATACAGATAGCGGTGTAGATATTTCCATGTTCATACAGATAGCGGTGTAGATATTTCCATGTTCATACAGATGGCGGTGTATGTATTTCCATGTTCATACAGATAGCGGTGTAGGTATTTCCATGTTCATACAGATAGCGGTGCTGATATTTCCATGTTTTTACAGGTATCGGTGAAGCTATTTCCATGTTTATACAGATAGCGGTGTAGATATTTCCATGTTTATACAGATAGCGGTGTAGATATTTCCATGTTCATACAGATAGCAGTGTAGATATCTCCATCTTAATACAGATGGCGGTGTAGATATTTATATGTTCATACAGATGGCGGTTCAGATATTTCCATTTTCATACAGATGGCGGTGTAGATATTTCCATGTTCATACAGATAGCGGTGTAGTTATTTCCATGTGTAAAGAGATAGCTGTGCAGATATTTCCATGTATATGCAGATAGCTGTGTAGATATTTCCATTTTCATGCAGATAGCGGTGTATATATTTCCCTGATCAAACAGTTAGCGGTGTTGATATTTCAATGTTCAGAAAGATAGCGGTGTAGATATTTCCATGTTTATACAGATAGCGGTGAAGATGTATGCATGTTTACACAGATAGCGGTGTAGATATTTCCACGTTTATACAGATAGCGGTGAAAATGTATGCATGTTTACACAGATAGCGGTGTAGATATTTCCATGTTCATCCAGATGGCTGTGTAGATATATCCATGTTCATCCAGATGGCTGTGTAGATTTATCCATGTTCATACAGATGGCGGAGAAGATATTTCCATGTTCATACAGATGGCGGTGTAGATATTTCCATGTTCATACAGATGGCGGTGTAGATATTTCCATGTTCATACAGATAGCGGTGTAGATATTTCTATGTTCATACAGATAGCGGTGTATGTATTTCCATGTTCATACAGATAGCGGTGTAGATATTTCCATTTTCATGCAGATAGCGGTGTATATATTTCCCTGTTCAAACAGTTATCGGTTTAGATATTTCCATGTTCATAAAGATAGCGGTGTAGATATTTCCATGTTTATACTGATAGCGGTGAAGATGTATGCATGTGTACACAGATAGCCGGGTACATATTTCCATGTTCATCCAGATGGCTGTGTAGATATATCCATGTTCATACAGATGGCGGTGAAGATATTTCCATGTTCATACAGATAGCGGTGTAGATATTTCCATGTTCATACAGGTAGCGGTGTAGATATTTCCATGTTCATACAGATAGCGGTGCTGATATTTCCATGTTCATACAGGTAGCGGTGGAGATATTTCCATGTTTATACAGACAGCGGTGTAGATATTTCCATGTTTGTACAGATAGCGGTGTAGATATTCCCATGTTGATACAGATAGCTGTGTAGATATCTCCATCTTAATACAGACGGCGGTGTAGATAATTATATGTTCATACAGATGGCGGTGCAGATATTTCCATGTTCATACAGATGGCGGTGTAGGTATTTCCATGTTCATACAGATAGCGGTGTATTTATTTCCATGTGTAAAGAGATACCTGTGTAGATATTTCCATGTATATGCAGATAGCTGTGTAGCAATTTCCATTTTCATGCAGACAGCGGTGTAGATATTTCCATGTTCATCCAGATAGCGGTGTAGATATTTCCATGTTCATACAGATAGCGGTGTAGATATTTCCATGTTCATCCAGATGGCTGCGTAGATATATCCATGTTCATACTGATGGCGGTGAAGATATTTCCATGTATATACAGATAGCGGTGTAGATATTGCCATGTATATACCGATAGCGGTGCTGATACTTCCATGTTTATACAGGTAGCGGTGTACATATTTCCGTGTTTATACAGATGGCTGTGTAGATATATCCATGTTCATACAGATGGCGGTGTAGATATTTCCATGTTCATACAGATAGCGGTTTATATATTTCCATGTACATCCAGATGGCTGTGTAGATTTATCCATGTTCATACAAATGGCGGAGAAGATATTTCCATGTTCATACAGATGGCGGTGTAGATATTTCCATGTTCATACAGATAGCGGTGTAGATATTTCCATGTTCATACAGATAGCGGTGTAGGTATTTCCATGTTCATACAGATAGCGGTGTATGTATTTCCATGTTCATACAGATAGCGGTGTAGATATTTCCATTTTCATGCAGATAGCGGTGTATATATTTCCCTGTTCAAACAGTTATCGGTTTAGATATTTCCATGTTCATAAAGATATCGGTGTAGATATTTCCATGTTTATACTGATAGCGGTGAAGATGTATGCATGTTTACACAGATAGCCGTGTACATATTTCCATGTTCATCCAGATGGCTGTGTAGATATATCCATGTTCATACAGATGGCGGTGAAGATATTTCCATGTTCATACAGATAGCGGTGTAGATATTTCCATGTTCATACAGGTAACGGTGTAGATATTTCCATTTTCACACAGATAGCGGTGCTGATATTTCCATATTTATACAGATAGCGGTGTAGATTTTTCCATGTTTATACAGATAGCGGTGTAGATATCTCCATCTTAATACAGATAGCGGTGTAGATATTTCCATGTTCATACAGATAGCGGTGTATGTATTTCCATGTTCATACAGATAGCGGTGTAGATATTTCCATGTTCATCCAGATGGCTGTGTAGATATTTCCATGTTCATACAGATAGCGGTGTAGATATTTCCATGTTCATACAGATAGCGGTGTAGATATTTCCATGTTCATCCAGATGGCTGTGTAGATATATCCATGTTCATACAGATGGCGGTGAAGATATTTCCATGTACATACAGATAGCGGTGTAGATATTTCCATGTTCATACAGATAGCCGTGTAGATATTGCCATGTACATACCGATAGCGGTGCTGATACTTCTATGTTTATACAGGTAGCGGTGTACATATTTCCGTGTTTATAAAGATGGCTGTGTAGATATATCCATGTTCATACAGATGGCGGTGTAGATATTTCCATGTTCATACAGATAGCGGTTTAGATATTTCCATGTTCATCCAGATGGCTCTGTAGATATATCCATGTTCATATAGATGGCGGAGAAGATATTTCCATGTTCATACAGATGGCGGTGTAGATATTTCCATGTTCATACAGATAGCGGTGTAGATATTTCCATGTTCATACAGATAGCGGTGTAGATATTTCCATGTTCATACAGATAGCGGTGTATGTATTTCCATGTTCATACAGATAGCGGTGTAGATATTTCCATTTTCATGCAGATAGCGGTGTATATATTTCCCTGTTCAAACAGTTATCGGTTTAGATATTTCCATGTTCATAAAGATAGCGGTGTAGATATTTCCATGTTTATACAGATAGCGGTGAAGATGTATGCATGTTTACACAGATAGCCGTGTACATATTTCCATGTTCATCCAGATGGCTGTGTAGATATATCCATGTTCATACAGATGGCGGTGAAGATATTTCCATGTTCATACAGATAGCGGTGTAGATATTTCCATGTTCATACAGGTAGCGGTGTAGATATTTCCATGTTCATACAGATAGCGGTGCTGATATTTCCATGTTCATACAGGTAGCGGTGGAGATATTTCCATGTTTATACAGATAGCGGTGTAGATATTTCCATGTTTGTACAGATAGCGGTGTAGATATTTCCATGTTGATACAGATAGCTGTGTAGATATCTCCATCTTAATACAGATGGCGGTGTAGATATTTATATGTTCATACTGATGGCGGTGCAGATATTTCCATGTTCATACAGATGGCGGTGTAGGTATTTCCATGTTCATACAGATAGCGGTGTATTTATTTCCATGTGTAAAGAGATACCTGTGTAGATATTTCCATGTATATGCAGATAGCTGTGTAGCAATTTCCATTTTCATGCAGACAGCGGTGTATATATTTCCCTGTTCAAACAGATAGCGGTGTAGATATTTCCATGTTCATACAGATAGCGGTGTAGATATTTCCATGTTCATACAGATAGTGGTGTAGGTATTTCCATGTTCATACAGATAGCGGTGCTGATATTTCCATGTTTTTACAGGTATCGGTGAAGCTATTTCCATGTTTATACAGATAGCGGTGTAGATATTTCCATGTTTATACAGATAGCGGTGTAGATATTTCCATGTTCATACAGATAGCAGTGTAGATATCTCCATCTTAATACAGATGGCGGTGTAGATATTTATATGTTCATACAGATGGCGGTTCAGATATTTCCATTTTCATACAGATGGCGGTGTAGATATTTCCATGTTCATACAGATAGCGGTGTAGTTATTTCCATGTGTAAAGAGATAGCTGTGCAGATATTTCCATGTATATGCAGATAGCTGTGTTGATATTTCTATTTTCATGCAGATAGCGGTGTATATATTTCCCTGTTCAAACAGTTAGCGGTGTTGATATTTCTATGTTCAGAAAGATAGCGGTGTAGATATTTCCATGTTTATACAGATAGCGGTGAAGATGTATGCATGTTTACACAGATAGCGGTGTAGATATTTCCATGTTCATCCAGATGGCTGTGTAGATATATCCATGTTCATACAGATGGCGGTGAAGATATTTCCATGTTCATACAGATAGCGGTGTATATATTTCCATGTTCATACAGATAGCGGTGTAGATATTTCCATGTTCATACAGATAGCGGTGTATGTATTTCCATGTTGATACAGATAGCCGTGTAGATATTTCCATGTTCATCCAGATGTCTGTGTAGATATTTCCATGTTCATACAGATAGCGGTGTAGATATTTCCATGTTCATACAGATAGCGGTGTAGATACTTCCATGTTCATCCAGATGGCTGTGTAGATATTTCCATGTTCATACAGATAGCGGTGTAGATGTTTCCATGTTCATACAGATAGCGGTGTAGATATTTCCATGTTCATCCAGATGGCTGCGTAGATATATCCATGTTCATACTGATGGCGGTGAAGATATTTCCATGTACATACAGATAGCGGTGTAGATATTTCCATGTATATACCGATAGCGGTGCTGATACTTCCATGTTTATACAGGTAGCGGTGTACATATTTCCGTGTTTATACAGATGGCTGTGTAGATATATCCATGTTCATACAGATGGCGGTGTAGATATTTCCATGTTCATACAGATAGCGGTTTAGATATTTCCATGTTCATCCAGATGGCTGTGTAGATTTATCCATGTTCATACAGATGGCGGAGAAGATATTTCCATGTTCATACAGATGGCGTTGTAGATATTTCCATGTTCATACAGATAGCGGTGTAGATATTTCCATGTTCATACAGATAGCGGTGTAGATATTTCCATGTTCATACAGATAGCGGTGTATGTATTTCCATGTTCATACAGATAGCGGTGTAGATATTTCCATTTTCATGCAGATAGCGGTGTATATATTTCCCTGTTCAAACAGTTATCGGTTTAGATATTTCCATGTTCATAAAGATAGCGGTGTAGATATTTCCATGTTTATACTGATAGCGGTGAAGATGTATGCATGTTTACACAGATAGCCGTGTACATATTTCCATGTTCATCCAGATGGCTGTGTAGATATATCCATGTTCATACAGATGGCGGTGAAGATATTTCCATGTTCATACAGATAGCGGTGTAGATATTTCCATGTTCATACAGGTAACGGTGTAGATATTTCCATTTTCACACAGATAGCGGTGCTGATATTTCCATATTTATAAAGATAGCGGTGTAGATTTTTCCATGTTTATACAGATAGCGGTGTAGGTATCTCCATCTTAATACAGATAGCGGTGTAGATATTTCCATGTTCATACAGATAGCGGTGTATGTATTTCCATGTTCATACAGATAGCTGTGTAGATATTTCCATGTTCATCCAGATGGCTGTGTAGATATTTCCATGTTCATACAGATAGCGGCGTAGATATTTCCATGTTCATTCAGATAGCGGTGTAGATATTTCCATGTTCATCCAGATTGCTGTGTAGATATATCCATGTTCATACAGATGGCGGTGAAGATATTTCCATGTACATACAGATAGCGGTGTAGATATTTCCATGTTCATACAGATAGCCGTGTAGATATTGCCATGTACATACCGATAGCAGTGCTGATACTTCTATTTTTATACAGGTAGCCGTGTACATATTTCCATGTTTATAAAGACGGCTGTGTAGATATATCCATGTTCATACAGATGGCGGTGTAGATATTTCCATGTTCATACAGATAGAGGTTTAGATATTTCCATGTTCATCCAGATGGCTGTGTAGATATATCCATGTTCATATAGATGGCGGAGAAGATATTTCCATGTTCATACAGATGGCGGTGTAGATATTTCCATGTTCATACAGATAGCGGTGTAGATATTTCCATGTTCATACAGATAGCGGTGTAGATATTTCCATGTTCATACAGATAGCTGTGTATGTATTTCCATGTTCATACAGATAGCGGTGTAGATATTTCCATTTTCATGCAGATAGCGGTGTATATATTTCCCTGTTCAAAGAGTTATCGGTTTAGATATTTCCATGTTCATAAAGATAGCGGTGTAGATATTTCCATGTTTATACAGATAGCGGTGAAGATGTATGCATGTTTACACAGATAGCCGTGTACATATTTCCATGTTCATCCAGATGGCTGTGTAGATATATCCATGTTCATACAGATGGCGGTGAAGATATTTCCATGTTCATACAGATAGCGGTGTAGATATTTCCATGTTCATACAGGTAGCGGTGTAGATATTTCCATGTTCATACAGATAGCGGTGCTGATATTTCCATGTTCATACAGGTAGCGGTGGAGATATTTCCATGTTTATACAGATAGCGGTGTAGATATTTCCATGTTTGTACAGATAGCGGTGTAGATATTTCCATGTTGATACAGATAGCTGTGTAGATATCTCCATCTTAATACAGATGGCGGTGTAGATATTTATATGTTCATACAGATGGCGGTGCAGATATTTCCATGTTCATACAGATGGCGGTGTAGGTATTTCCATGTTCATACAGATAGCGGTGTATTTATTTCCATGTGTAAAGAGATACCTGTGTAGGTATTTCCATGTATATGCAGATAGCTGTGTAGCAATTTCCATTTTCATGCAGACAGCGGTGTATATATTTCCCTGTTGAAACAGATAGCGGTGTAGATATTTCCATGTTCATACAGATAGCGGTGTAGATATTTCCATGTTCATACAGATAGCGGTGTAGGTATTTCCATGTTCATACAGATAGCGGTGCTGATATTTCCATGTTTTTACAGGTATCGGTGAAGCTATTTCCATGTTTATACAGATAGCGGTGTAGATATTTCCATGTTTATACAGATAGCGGTGTAGATATTTCCATGTTCATACAGATAGCAGTGTAGATATCTCCATCTTAATACAGATGGCGGTGTAGATATTTATATGTTCATACAGATGGCGGTTCAGATATTTCCATTTTCATACAGATGGCGGTGTAGATATTTCCATGTTTATACAGATAGCGGTGTAGTTATTTCCATGTGTAAAGAGATAGCTGTGCAGATATTTCCATGTATATGCAGATAGCTGTGTAGATATTTCCATTTTCATGCAGATAGCGGTGTATATATTTCCCTGTTCAAACAGTTAGCGGTGTTGATATTTCCATGTTCAGAAAGATAGCGGTGTAGATATTTCCATGTTTATACAGATAGCGGTGAAGATGTATGCATGTTTACACAGATAGCGGTGTAGATATTTCCATGTTCATCCAGATGGCTGTGTAGATATATCCATGTTCATACAGATGGCGGTGAAGATATTTCCATGTTCATACAGATAGCGGTGTAGATATTGCCATGTATATACCGATAGCGGTGCTGATACTTCCATGTTTATACAGGTAGCGGTGTACATATTTCCGTGTTTATAAAGATGGCTGTGTAGATATATCCATGTTCATACAGATGGCGGTGTAGATATTTCCATGTTCATCCAGATGGCTGTGTAGATATTTCCATGTTCATACAGATAGCGGTGTAGATATTTCCATGTTCATACAGATAGCGGTGTAGATATTTCCATGTTCATCCAGATGGCTGTGTAGATATATCCATGTTCATACAGATGGCGGTGAAGATATTTCCATGTTCATACAGATAGCGGTGTAGATATTTCCATGTTCATACAGATAGCGGTGTAGATATTTCCATGTTCATACAGATAGCGTTGTATGTATTTCCATGTTCATACAGATAGCGGTGTAGATATTTCCATGTTCATCCAGATGGCTGTGTAGATATTTCCATGTTCATACAGATAGCGGTGAAGATATTTCCATGTTCATACAGATAGCGGTGTAGATATTTCCATGTTCATCCAGATGGCTGCGTAGATATATCCATGTTCATACTGATGGCGGTGAAGATATTTCCATGTACATACAGATAGCGGTGTAGATATTGCCATGTATATACCGATAGCGGTGCTGATACTTCCATGTTTATACAGGTAGCGGTGTACATATTTCCGTGTTTATAAAGATGGCTGTGTAGATATATCCATGTTCATACAGATGGCGGTGTAGATATTTCCATGTTCATACAGATAGCGGTTTAGATATTTCCATGTTCATCCAGATGGCTGTGTAGATTTATCCATGTTCATACAGATGGCGGAGAAGATATTTCCATGTTCATACAGATGGCGGTGTAGATATTTCCATGTTCATCCAGATGGCTGTGTAGATATATCCATGTTCATACAGATGGCGGTGCAGATATTTCCATGTTCATACAGATGGCAGTGTAGGTATTTCCATGTTCATACAGAGAGCGGTGTATTTATTTCCATGTGTAAAGAGATACCTGTGTAGATATTTCCATGTATTTGCAGATAGCTGTGTAGCAATTTCCATTTTCATGCAGACAGCGGTGTATATATTTCCCTGTTCAAACACATAGCGGTGTAGATATTTCCATGTTCATACAGAGAGCGGTGTTGATATTTCCATGTTCATACAGATAGCGGTGTAGATATTTCCATGTTCATACAGATAGCGGTGCTGATATTTCCATGTTTTTACACGTAGCGGTGAAGCTATTTCCATGTTTATACAGATAGCGGTGTAGATATTTCCACGTTTATACAGATAGCGGTGTAGATATTTCCATGTTTATACAGATAGCAGTGTAGATATCTCCATTTTAATACAGATGGCGGTGTAGATATTTATATGTTCATACAGATGGCGGTTCAGATATTTCCATTTTCATACAGATGGCGGTGTAGATATTTCCATGTTCATACAGATAGCGGTGTAGTTATTTCCATGTGTAAAGAGATAGCTGTGTAGATATTTCCATGTATATGCAGATAGCTGTGTAGATATTTCCATTTTCATGCAGATAGCGGTGTATAAATTTCCCTGTTCAAACAGTTAGCGGTGTAGATATTTCCATGTTTATACAGATAGCGGTGAATATGTATGCATGTTTACACAGATAGCAGTGTAGATATTTCCATGTTCATCCAGATGGCTGTGTAGATATTTCCATGTTCATACAGATGGCGGTGAAGATATTTCCATGTTCATACAGATAGCGGTGTAGATATTTCCATGTTCATACAGAAGGCGGTGTAGATATTTCCATGTTCAAACAGATAGCGGTGTATGTATTTCCATGTTCATACAGATAGCGGTGTAGATATTTCCATTTTCAAGCAGATAGCGGTGTATATATTTCCATGTTCAAACAGTTAGCGGTGTAGATATTTCCATGTTCATACAGATAGCGGTGTAGATATTTCCATGTTTATACAGATAGTGGTGAAAATGTATGCATGTTTACACAGATAGCGGTGTAGATATTTCCATGTTCATCCAGATGGCTGTGTAGATATATCCATGTTCATCCAGATGGCTGTGTAGATTTATCCATGTTCATACAGATGGCGGAGAAGATATTTCCGTGTTCATACAGATGGCGGTGTAGATATTTCCATGTTCATACAGATAGCGGTGTAGATATTTCCATGTTCATACAGATAGCGGTGTAGATATTTCCATGTTCATACAGATAGCGGTGTATGTATTTCCATGTTCATACAGATAGCGGTGTAGATATTTCCATTTTCATGCAGATAGCGGTGTATATATTTCCCTGTTCAAACAGTTATCGGTTTAGATATTTCCATGTTCATAAAGATAGCGGTGTATATATTTCCATGTTTATACTGATAGCGGTGAAGATGTATGCATGTTTACACAGATAGCCGTGTACATATTTCCATGTTCATCCAGATGGCTGTGTAGATATATCCATGTTCATACAGATGGCGGTGAAGATATTTCCATGTTCATACAGATAGCGGTGTAGATATTTCCATGTTCATACAGATAGCCGTGTAGATATTTCCATGTTCATACAGATAGCGGTGTATGTATTTCCATGTTCATACAGATAGCGGTGTAGATATTTCCATTTTCATGCAGATAGCGGTGTATATATTTCCCTGTTCAAACAGTTATCGGTTTAGATATTTCCATGTTCATAAAGATAGCGGTGTAGATATTTCCAAGTTTATACTGATAGCGGTGAAGATGTATGCATGTTTACACAGATAGCCGTGTACATATTTCCATGTTCATCCAGATGGCTGTGTAGATATATCCATGTTCATACAGATGGCGGTGAAGATATTTCCATGTTCATACAGATAGCGGTGTAGATATTTCCATGTTCATACAGGTAAGGGTGTAGATATTTCCATTTTCACACAGATAGCGGTGCTGATATTTCCATATTTATACAGATAGCGGTGTAGATTTTTCCATGTTTATACAGATAGCGGTGTAGGTATCTCCATCTTAATACAGATAGCGGTGTAGATATTTCCATGTTCATACAGATAGCGGTGTATGTATTTCCATGTTCATACAGATAGCGGTGTAGATATTTCCATTTTCATGCAGATAGCGGTATATATATTTCCCTGTTCAAACAGTTATCGGTTTAGATATTTCCATGTTCATAAAGATAGCGGTGTAGATATTTCCATGTTTATACAGATAGCGGTGAAGATGTATGCATGTTTACGCAGATAGTCGTGTACATATTTCCATGTTCATCCAGATGGCTGTGTAGATATATCCATGTTCATACAGATGGCGGTGCAGATATTTCCATGTTCATACAGATGGCAGTGTAGGTATTTCCATGTTCATACAGAGAGCGGTGTATTTATTTCCATGTGTAAAGAGATACCTGTGTAGATATTTCCATGTATTTGCAGAAAGCTGTGTAGCAATTTCCATTTTCATGCAGACAGCGGTGTATATATTTCCCTGTTCAAACACATAGCGGTGTAGATATTTCCATGTTAATACAGAGAGCGGTGTTGATATTTCCATGTTCATACAGATAGCGGTGAAATATTTCCATGTTCATACAGATAGCGGTGTAGATATTTCCATGTTCATACAGATAGCGGTGCTGATATTTCCATGTTTTTACACGTAGCGGTGAAGCTATTTCCATGTTTATACAGATAGCGGTGTAGATATTTCCACGTTTATACAGATAGCGGTGTAGATATTTCCATGTTTATACAGATAGCAGTGTAGATATCTCCATTTTAATACAGATGGCGGTGTAGATATTTATATGTTCATACAGATGGCGGTTCAGATATTTCCATTTTCATACAGATGGCGGTGTAGATATTTCCATGTTCATACAGATAGCGGTGTAGTTATTTCCATGTGTAAAGAGATAGCTGAGTAGATATTTCCATGTATATGCAGATAGCTGTGTAGATATTTCCATTTTCATGCAGATAGCGGTGTATATATTTCCCTGTTCAAACAGTTAGCGGTGTAGATATTTCCATGTTTATACAGATAGCGGTGAAGATGTATGCATGTTTACACAGATAGCAGTGTAGATATTTCCATGTTCATCCAGATGGCTGTGTAGATATTTCCATGTTCATACAGATGGCGGTGAAGATATTTCCATGTTCATACAGATAGCGGTGTAGATATTTCCATGTTCATACAGAAGGCGGTGTAGATATTTCCATGTTCAAACAGATAGCGGTGTATGTATTTCCATGTTCATACAGATAGCGGTGTAGATATTTCCATTTTCAAGCAGATAGCGGTGTATATATTTCCATGTTCAAACAGTTAGCGGTGTAGATATTTCCATGTTCATACAGATAGCGGTGTAGATATTTCCATGTTTATACAGATAGCGGTGAAAATGTATGCATGTTTACACAGATAGCGGTGTAGATATTTCCATGTTCATCCAGATGGCTGTGTAGATATATCCATGTTCATCCAGATGGCTGTGTAGATTTATCCATGTTCATACTGATGGCGGTGAAGATATTTCCATGTACATACAGATAGCGGTGTAGATATTGCCATGTATATACCGATAGCGGTGCTGATACTTCCATGTTTATACAGGTAGCGGTGTAGATATTTCCATGTTCATACAGATAGCGGTGTATGTATTTCCATGTTCATACAGATAGCGGTGTAGATATTTCCATTTTCATGCAGATAGCGGTGTATGTATTTCCATGTTCATACAGATAGCGGTGTAGATATTTCCATTTTCATGCAGATAGCGGTGTATATATTTCCCTGTTCAAACAGTTATCGTTTTAGATATTTCCATGTTCATAAAGATAGCGGTGTAGATATTTCCATGTTTATACTGATAGCGGTGAAGATGTATGCATGTTTACACAGATAGCCGTGCACATATTTCCATGTTCATCCAGATGGCTGTGTAGATATATCCATGTTCATACAGATGGCGGTGAAGATATTTCCATGTTCATACAGATAGCGGTGTAGATATTTCCATGTTTATACTGATAGCGGTGAAGATGTATGCATGTTTACACAGATAGCCGTGTACATATTTCCATGTTCATCCAGATGGCTGTGTAGATATATCCATGTTCATACAGATGGCGGTGAAGATATTTCCACGTTTATACAGATAGCGGTGTAGATATTTCCATGTTTATACAGATAGCAGTGTAGCTATCTCCATTTTAATACAGATGGCGGTGTAGATATTTATATGTTCATACAGATGGCGGTTCAGATATTTCCATTTTCATACAGATGGCGGTGTAGATATTTCCAAGTTCATACAGATAGCGGTGTAGTTATTTCCATGTGTAAAGAGATAGCTGTGTAGATATTTCCATGTATATGCAGATAGCTGTGTAGATATTTCCATTTTCATGCAGATAGCGGTGTATATATTTCCCTGTTCAAACAGTTAGCGGTGTAGATATTTCCATGTTCAGAAAGATAGCGGTGTAGATATTTCCATGTTTATACAGATAGCGGTGAAGATGTATGCATGTTTACACAGATAGCAGTGTAGATATTTCCATGTTCATCCAGATGGCTGTGTAGATATATCCATGTTCATACAGATAGCGGTGTAGATATTTCCATGTTCATACAGATAGCGGTGCAGATATTTCCATGTTCATCCAGATGGCTGTGTAGATATATCCATGTTCATACAGATGGCGGTGAAGATATTTCCATGTTCATACAGATAGCGGTGTAGATATTTCCATGTTCATACAGAAAGGGTGTAGATATTTCCATGTTCAAACAGATAGCGGTGTATGTATTTCCATGTTCATACAGATAGCGGTGTAGATATTTCCATTTTGAAGCAGATAGTGGTGTATATATTTCCATGTTCAAACAGTTGGCGGTGTAGATATTTCCATGTTCATAAAGATAGCGGTGTAGATATTTCCATGTTTATACAGATAGCGGTGAAAATGTATGCATGTTTCCACAGATAGCGGTGTAGATATTTCCATGTTCATCCAGATGGCTGTGTAGATATATCCATGTTCACACAGATGGCGGTGAAGATATTTCCATGTTCATACAGATAGCGGTGTAGATCTTTCCATGTTCATTCAGATATTGGTGTAGATATTTCCATGTTCATACCGATAGCGGTGTAGCTATTTCCATGTTCATACAGATAGAAGTGTAGATATTTCCATGGTCATCCAGATGGCTGTGTAGATATTTCCATGTTCATACAGATAGCGGTGCTGATATTTCCATGTTTATACAGGTAGCGGTGTAGATATTTCCATGTTTATACAGATAGCGGTGTAGATATTTCCATGTTTATACAGATAGCAGTGTAGATATTTCCATGTTTATGCAGATAGCGGTGTAGATATCTCCATCTTAATACAGATGGCGGTGTAGATATATATATGTTCATACAGATGGCGGTGCAGATATTTCCATGTTCATACAGATGGCGTTGTAGATATTTCCATGTTAATAGATTTAGCGGTGTAGTTATTTCCATGTGTAAATAAAAAGCTTTGTAGTTATTTCCATGTATATGCAGATAGCTGTGTAGATATTTCCATTTTCATGCAGATAGCGGTGTAGATATTTCCATGTTCAAACAGATAGCGGTGTAGATATTTCCATGTTCATACAGATAGCGGTGTAGATATTTCCATGTTTATACAGATAGCGGTGAAGATGTATGCATGTTTACACTGATAGTGGTGTAGATATTTCCATGTTCATCCAGATGGCTGTGTAGATATATCCATGTTCATACAGATGGCGGTGAAGATATTTCCATATTCATACAGATAGCGGTGTAGATATTTCCATGTTTATACAGATAGGGGGGTAGATATTTCCATGTTCATACAGATAATGGTGTAGCTATTTCCATGATCATACAGATAGCGGTGTAGATATTTCCTTGTTCATCCAGATGGCTGTGTGGATATTTCCAGGATCGTACAGATAGCGGTGCTGATATTTCCATGTTTATACAGGTAGCGGTGTAGATATTTCCATGTTTATACAGATAGCAGTGTAGATATTTCCATGTTTATACAGATAGAGGTGAAGATGTATGCATGTTTACACAGATAGCCGTGTAGATATTTCCATGTTCATACAGATAGTGGGGTAGATATTTCCATGTTCATCCAGATGGCTGTGTAGATATATCCATGTTCATACAGATGGCGGTGAAGATTTTTCCATGTTCATACAGATAGCGGGGTAGATATTTCCATGTTCATCCAGATGGCTGTGTAGATATATCCATGTTCATACAGATGGCGGTGAAGATATTTCCATGTTCATACAGATAGCGGGGTAGATATTTCCATGTTCATACAGATAGGATTGTAGATATTTCCATGTTCATACAGATAGCGGTGTAGATATTTCCATGTTCATACAGATAGCGGTGTAGATATTTCCATGTTCATCCAGATGGCTGTGTAGATATTTCCATGTTCATACAGATAGCGGTGCTTATATTTCCATGTTTATACAGGTAGCAGTTTAGATATTTCCATGTTTATACGGATAGCGGTGTAGATATTTCCATGTTTATACAGATAGCGGTGAAGATGTATGCATGTTTACACAGATAGCGGTGTAGATATTTCCATGTTCATAAAGATAGCGGTGTAGATATTTCCATGTTTATACAGATAGCGGTGAAGATGTATGCATGTTTACACAGATAGCCGTGTACATATTTCCATGTTCATCCAGATGGCTGTGTAGATATATCCATGTTCATACAGATGGCGGTGAAGATATTTCCATGTTCATACAGATAGCGGTGTAGATATTTCCATGTTCATACAGGTAGCGGTGTAGATATTTCCATGTTCATACAGATAGCGGTGCTGATATTTCCATGTTCATACAGGTAGCGGTGGAGATATTTCCATGTTTATACAGATAGCGGTGTAGATATTTCCATGTTTGTACAGATAGCGGTGTAGATATTTCCATGTTGATACAGATAGCTGTGTAGATATCTCCATCTTAATACAGATGGCGGTGTAGATATTTATATGTTCATACAGATGGCGGTGCAGATATTTCCATGTTCATACAGATGGCGGTGTAGGTATTTCCATGTTCATACAGATAGCGGTGTATTTATTTCCATGTGTAAAGAGATACCTGTGTAGATATTTCCATGTATATGCAGATAGCTGTGTAGCAATTTCCATTTTCATGCAGACAGTGGTGTATATATTTCCCTGTTCAAACAGATAGCGGTGTAGATATTTCCATGTTCATACAGATAGCGGTGTAGATATTTCCATGTTCATACAGATAGCGGTGTAGGTATTTCCATGTTCATACAGATAGCGGTGCTGATATTTCCATGTTTTTACAGGTATCAGTGAAGCTATTTCCATGTTTATACAGATAGCGGTGTAGATATTTCCATGTTTATACAGATAGCGGTGTAGATATTTCCATGTTCATACAGATAGCAGTGTAGATATCTCCATCTTAATACAGATGGCGGTGTAGATATTTATATGTTCATACAGATGGGGGTTCAGATATTTCCATTTTCATACAGATGGCGGTGTAGATATTTCCATGTTCATACAGATAGCGGTGTAGTTATTTCCATGTGTAAAGAGATAGCTGTGCAGATATTTCCATGTATATGCAGATAGCTGTGTAGATATTTCCATTTTCATGCAGATAGCGGTGTATATATTTCCCTGATCAAACAGTTAGCGGTGTTGATATTTCCATGTTCAGAAAGATAGCGGTGTAGATATTTCCATGTTTATACAGATAGCGGTGAAGATGTATGCATGTTTACACAGATAGCGGTGTAGATATTTCCATGTTCATCCAGATGGCTGTGTAGATATATCCATGTTCATACAGATGGCGGTGAAGATATTTCCATGTTCATACAGATAGCGGTGTAGATATCTCCATGTTCATACAGATAGCGGTGTAGATATTTCCATGTTCATACAGATAGCGGTGTATGTATTTCCATGTTCATACAGATAGTCGTGTAGATATTTCCATGTTCATCCAGATGGTTGTGTAGATATTTCCATGTTCATACAGATAGCGGTGTAGATATTTCCATGTTCATACAGATAGCGGTGTAGATATTTCCATGTTCATCCAGATGGCTGCGTAGATATATCCATGTTCATACAGATGGCGGTGAAGATATTTCCATGTACATACAGATAGCGGTGTAGATATTTTCATGTTCATACAGATAGCCCTGTAGATATTGCCATGTACATACCGATAGCGGTGCTGATACTTCTATGTTTATACAGGTAGCGGTGTACATATTTCCGTGTTTATACAGATGGCTGTGTAGATATATCCATGTTCATACAGATAGCGTTGTAGATATTTCCATGTTCATACAGATAGCGGTTTAGATATTTCCATGTTCATCCAGATGGATGTGTAGATATATCCATGTTCATACAGATGGCGGTGCAGATATTTCCATGTTCATACAGATGGCAGTGTAGGTATTTCCATGTTCATACAGAGAGCGGTGTATTTATTTCCATGTGTAAAGAGATACCTGTGTAGATATTTCCATGTATTTGCAGATAGCTGTGTAGCAATTTCCATTTTCATGCAGACAGCGGTGTATATATTTCCCTGTTCAAACACATAGCGGTGTAGATATTTCCATGTTCATACAGATAGCGGTGTTGATATTTCCATGTTCATACAGATAGCGGTGTAGATATTTCCATGTTCATACAGATAGCGGTGTAGATATTTCCATGTTCACCCAGATGGCTGCGTAGATATATACATGTTCATTCTGATGGCGGTGAAGATATTTCCATGTTCATACAGATGGCTGTGTAGATATTTCCATGTTCATACAGATGGCGGTGAAGATATTTCCATGTTCATACAGATAGTGGTGTAGATATTTCCATGTTCATACAGAAGGCGGTGTAGATATTTCCATGTTCAAACAGATAGCGGTGTATGTATTTCCATGTTCATACAGATAGCGGTGTAGATATTTCCATTTTCAAGCAGATAGCGGTGTATATATTTCCATGTTCAAACAGTTAGCGGTGTAGATATTTCCATGTTCATACAGATAGCGGTGTAGATATTTCCATGTTTATACAGATAGCGGTGAAAATGTATGCATGTTTACACAGATAGCGGTGTAGATATTTCCATGTTCATCCAGATGGCTGTGTAGATATATCCATGTTCATCCAGATGGCTGTGTAGATTTATCCATGTTCATACAGATGGCGGAGAAGATATTTCCATGTTCATACAGATGGCGGTGTAGATATTTCCATGTTCATACAGATGGCGGTGTAGATATTTCCATGTTCATACAGATAGCGGTGTAGATATTTCCATGTTCATACAGATAGCGGTGTATGTATTTCCATGTTCATACAGATAGCGGTGTAGATATTTCCATTTTCATGCAGATAGCGGTGTATATATTTCCCTGTTCAAACAGTTATCGGTTTAGATATTTCCATGTTCATAAAGATAGCGGTGTACATATTTCCATGTTTATACTGATAGCGGTGAAGATGTATGCATGTTTACACAGATAGCCGGGTACATATTTCCATATTCATCCAGATGGCTGTGTAGATATATCCATGTTCATACAGATGGCGGTGAAATATTTCCATGTACATACAGATAGCGGTGTAGATATTTCCATGTTCATACAGGTAGCGGTGTAGATATTTCCATGTTCATACAGATAGCGGTGTAGATATTTCCATGTTTGTACAGATAGCGGTGTAGATATTTCCATGTTGATACAGATAGCTGTGTAGATATCTCCATCTTAATACAGATGGCGGTGTAGATATTTATATGTTCATACAGATGGCGGTGCAGATATTTCCATGTTCATACAGATGGCGGTGTAGGTATTTCCATGTTCATACAGATAGCGGTGTATTTATTTCCATGTGTAAAGAGATACCTGTGTAGATATTTCCATGTATATGCAGATAGCTGTGTAACAATTTCCATTTTCATGCAGACAGCGGTGTAGATATTTCCATGTTCATCCAGATAGCGGTGTAGATATTTCCATGTTCATACAGATAGCGGTGTAGATATTTCCATGTTCACCCAGATGGCTGCGTAGATATATCCATGTTCATTCTGATGGCGGTGAAGATATTTCCATGTATATACAGATAGCGGTGTAGATATTGCCATGTATATACCGATAGCGGTGCTGATACTTCCATGTTTATACAGGTAGCGGTGTACATATTTCCGTGTTTATACAGATGGCTGTGTAGATATATCCATGTTCATACAGATGGCGGTGTAGATATTTCCATGTTCATACAGATAGCAGTTTAGATATTTCCATGTTCATCCAGATGGCTGTGTAGATTTATCCATGTTCATACAAATGGCGGAGAAGATATTTCCATGTTCATACAGATGGCGGTGTAGATATTTCCATGTTCATACAGATAGCGGTGTAGATATTTCCATGTTCATACAGATAGCGGTGTAGATATTTCCATGTTCATACAGATAGCGGTGTATGTATTTCCATGTTCATACAGATAGCGGTGTAGATATTTCCATTTTCATGCAGATAGCGGTGTATATATTTCACTGTTCAAACAGTTATCGGTTTAGATATTTCCATGTTCATAAAGATAGCGGTGTAGATATTTCCATGTTTATACTGATAGCGGTGAAGATGTATGCATGTTTACACAGATAGCCGTGTACATATTTCCATGTTCATCCAGATGGCTGTGTAGATATATCCATGTTCATACAGATGGCGGTGAAGATATTTCCATGTTCATACAGATAGCGGTGTAGATATTTCCATGTTCATACAGGTAACGGTGTAGATATTTCCATTTTCACACAGATAGCGGTGCTGATATTTCCATATTTATACAGATAGCGGTGTAGATTTTTCCATGTTTATACAGATAGCGGTGTAGATATCTCCATCTTAATTCAGATAGTGGTGTAGATATTTCCATGTTCATACAGATAGCGGTGTATGTATTTCCATGTTCATACAGATAGCGGTGTAGATATTTCCATGTTCATCCAGATGGCTGTGTAGATATTTCCATGTTCATACAGATAGCGGTGTAGATATTTCCATGTTCATACAGATAGCGGTGTAGATATTTCCATGTTCATCCAGATGGCTGTGTAGATATATCCATGTTCATACAGATGGCGGTGAAGATATTTCCATGTACATACAGATAGCGGTGTAGATATTTCCATGTTCATACAGATAGCCGTGTAGATATTGCCATGTACATACCGATAGCGGTGCTGATACTTCTATGTTTATACAGGTAGCGGTGTACATATTTCCGTGTTTATAAAGATGGCTGTGTAGATATATCCATGTTCATACAGATGGCGGTGTAGATATTTCCATGTTCATACAGATAGCGGTTTAGATATTTCCATGTTCATCCAGATGGCTCTGTAGATATATCCATGTTCATATAGATGGCGGAGAAGATATTTCCATGTTCATACAGATGGCGGTGTAGATATTTCCATGTTCATACAGATAGCGGTGTAGATATTTCCATGTTCATACAGATAGCGGTGTAGATATTTCCATGTTCATACAGATAGCGGTGTATGTATTTCCATGTTCATACAGATAGCGGTGTAGATATTTCCATTTTCATGCAGATAGCGGTGTATATATTTCCCTGTTCAAACAGTTATCGGTTTAGATATTTCCATGTTCATAAAGATAGCGGTGTAGATATTTCCATGTTTATACAGATAGCGGTGAAGATGTATGCATGTTTACACAGATAGCCGTGTACATATTTCCATGTTCATCCAGATGGCTGTGTAGATATATCCATGTTCATACAGATGGCGGTGAAGATATTTCCATGTTCATACAGATAGCGGTGTAGATATTTCCATGTTCATACAGGTAGCGGTGTAGATATTTCCATGTTCATACAGATAGCGGTGCTGATATTTCCATGTTCATACAGGTAGCGGTGGAGATATTTCCATGTTTATACAGATAGCGGTGTAGATATTTCCATGTTTGTACAGATAGCGGTGTAGATATTTCCATGTTGATACAGATAGCTGTGTAGATATCTCCATCTTAATACAGATGGCGGTGTAGATATTTATATGTTCATACAGATGGCGGTGCAGATATTTCCATGTTCATACAGATGGCGGTGTAGGTATTTCCATGTTCATACAGATAGCGGTGTATTTATTTCCATGTGTAAAGAGATACCTGTGTAGATATTTCCATGTATATGCAGATAGCTGTGTAGCAATTTCCATTTTCATGCAGACAGCGGTGTATATATTTCCCTGTTCAAACAGATAGCGGTGTAGATATTTCCATGTTCATACAGATAGCGGTGTAGATATTTCCATGTTCATACAGATAGCGGTGTAGGTATTTCCATGTTCATACAGATAGCGGTGCTGATATTTCCATGTTTTTACAGGTATCGGTGAAGCTATTTCCATGTTTATACAGATAGCGGTGTAGATATTTCCATGTTTATACAGATAGTGGTGTAGATATTTCCATGTTCATACAGATAGCAGTGTAGATATCTCCATCTTAATACAGATGGCGGTGTAGATATTTATATGTTCATACAGATGGCGGATCAGATATTTCCATTTTCATACAGATGGCGGTGTAGATATTTCCATGTTCATACAGATAGCGGTGTAGTTATTTCCATGTGTAAAGAGATAGCTGTGCAGATATTTCCATGTATATGCAGATAGCTGTGTAGATATTTCTATTTTCATGCAGATAGCGGTGTATATATTTCCCTGTTCAAACAGTTAGCGGTGTTGATATTTCCATGTTCAGAAAGATAGCGGTGTAGATATTTCCATGTTTATACAGATAGCGGTGAAGATGTATGCATGTTTACACAGATAGCGGTGTAGATATTTCCATGTTCATCCAGATGGCTGTGTAGATATATCCATGTTCATACAGATGGCGGTGAAGATATTTCCATGTTCATACAGATAGCGGTGTATATATTTCCATGTTCATACAGATAGCGGTGTAGATATTTACATGTTCATACAGATAGCGGTGTATGTATTTCCATGTTGATACAGATAGCCGTGTAGATATTTCCATGTTCATCCAGATGTCTGTGTAGATATTTCCATGTTCATACAGATAGCGGTGTAGATATTTCCATGTTCATACAGATAGCGGTGTAGATATTTCCATGTTCATCCAGATGGCTGTGTAGATATATCCATGTTCATACAGATGGCGGTGTAGATATTTCCATGTTCATACAGATAGCGGTGTATGTATTTCCATGTTCATACAGATAGCGGTGTAGATATTTCCATTTTCATGCAGATAGCGGTGTATATATTTCCCTGTTCAAACAGTTATCGGTTTAGATATTTCCATGTTCATAAAGATAGCGGTGTACATATTTCCATGTTTATACTGATAGCGGTGAAGATGTATGCATGTTTACACAGATAGCCGGGTACATATTTCCATGTTCATCCAGATGGCTGTGTAGATATATCCATGTTCATACAGATGGCGGTGAAATATTTCCATGTTCATACAGATAGCGGTGTAGATATTTCCATGTTCATACAGGTAGCGGTGTAGATATTTCCATGTTCATACAGATAGCGGTGTAGATATTTCCATGTTTGTACAGATAGCGGTGTAGATATTTCCATGTTGATACAGATAGCTGTGTAGATATCTCCATCTTAATACAGATGGCGGTGTAGATATTTATATGTTCATACAGATGGCGGTGCAGATATTTCCATGTTCATACAGATGGCGGTGTAGGTATTTCCATGTTCATACAGATAGCGGTGTATTTATTTCCATGTGTAAAGAGATACCTGTGTAGATATTTCCATGTATATGCAGATAGCTGTGTAACAATTTCCATTTTCATGCAGACAGCGGTGTAGATATTTCCATGTTCATCCAGATAGCGGTGTAGATATTTCCATGTTCATACAGATTGCGGTGTAGATATTTCCATGTTCACCCAGATGGCTGCGTAGATATATCCATGTTCATTCTGATGGCGGTTAAGATATTTCCATGTATATACAGATAGCGGTGTAGATATTGCCATGTATATACCGATAGCGGTGCTGATACTTCCATGTTTATACAGGTAGCGGTGTACATATTTCCGTGTTTATACAGATGGCTGTGTAGATATATCCATGTTCATACAGATGGCGGTGTAGATATTTCCATGTTCATACAGATAACAGTTTAGATATTTCCATGTTCATCCAGATGGCTGTGTAGATTTATCCATGTTCATACAAATGGTGGAGAAGATATTTCCATGTTCATACAGATGGCGGTGTAGATATTTCCATGTTCATACAGATAGCGGTGTAGATATTTCCATGTTCATACAGATAGCGGTGTAGATATTTCCATGTTCATACAGATAGCGGTGTATGTATTTCCATGTTCATACAGATAGCGGTGTAGATATTTCCATTTTCATGCAGATAGCAGTGTATATATTTCACTGTTCAAACAGTTATCGGTTTAGATATTTCCATGTTCATAAAGATAGCGGTGTAGATATTTCCATGTTTATACTGATAGCGGTGAAGATGTATGCATGTTTACACAGATAGCCGTGTACATATTTCCATGTTCATCCAGATGGCTGTGTAGATATATCCATGTTCATACAGATGGCGGTGAAGATATTTCCATGTTCATACAGATAGCGGTGTAGATATTTCCATGTTCATACAGGTAACGGTGTAGATATTTCCATTTTCACACAGATAGCGGTGCTGATATTTCCATATTTATACAGATAGCGGTGTAGATTTTTCCATGTTTATACAGATAGCGGTGTAGATATCTCCATCTTAATTCAGATAGTGGTGTAGATATTTCCATGTTCATACAGATAGCGGTGTATGTATTTCCATGTTCATACAGATAGCGGTGTAGATATTTCCATGTTCATCCAGATGGCTGTGTAGATATTTCCATGTTCATACAGATAGCGGTGTAGATATTTCCATGTTCATACAGATAGCGGTGTAGATATTTCCATGTTCATCCAGATGGCTGTGTAGATATATCCATGTTCATACAGATGGCGGTGAAGATATTTCCATGTACATACAGATAGCGGTGTAGATATTTCCATGTTCATACAGATAGCCGTGTAGATATTGCCATGTACATACCGATAGCGGTGCTGATACTTCTATGTTTATACAGGTAGCGGTGTACATATTTCCGTGTTTATAAAGATGGCTGTGTAGATATATCCATGTTCATACAGATGGCGGTGTAGATATTTCCATGTTCATACAGATAGCGGTTTAGATATTTCCATGTTCATCCAGATGGCTCTGTAGATATATCCATGTTCATATAGATGGCGGAGAAGATATTTCCATGTTCATACAGATGGCGGTGTAGATATTTCCATGTTCATACAGATAGCGGTGTAGATATTTCCATGTTCATACAGATAGCGGTGTAGATATTTCCATGTTCATACAGATAGCGGTGTATGTATTTCCATGTTCATACAGATAGCGGTGTAGATATTTCCATTTTCATGCAGATAGCGGTGTATATATTTCCCTGTTCAAACAGTTATCGGTTTAGATATTTCCATGTTCATAAAGATAGCGGTGTAGATATTTCCATGTTTATACAGATAGCGGTGAAGATGTATGCATGTTTACACAGATAGCCGTGTACATATTTCCATGTTCATCCAGATGGCTGTGTAGATATATCCATGTTCATACAGATGGCGGTGAAGATATTTCCATGTTCATACAGATAGCGGTGTAGATATTTCCATGTTCATACAGGTAGCGGTGTAGATATTTCCATGTTCATACAGATAGCGGTGCTGATATTTCCATGTTCATACAGGTAGCGGTGGAGATATTTCCATGTTTATACAGATAGCGGTGTAGATATTTCCATGTTTGTACAGATAGCGGTGTAGATATTTCCATGTTGATACAGATAGCTGTGTAGATATCTCCATCTTAATACAGATGGCGGTGTAGATATTTATATGTTCATACAGATGGCGGTGCAGATATTTCCATGTTCATACAGATGGCGGTGTAGGTATTTCCATGTTCATACAGATAGCGGTGTATTTATTTCCATGTGTAAAGAGATACCTGTGTAGATATTTCCATGTATATGCAGATAGCTGTGTAGCAATTTCCATTTTCATGCAGACAGCGGTGTATATATTTCCCTGTTCAAACAGATAGCGGTGTAGATATTTCCATGTTCATACAGATAGCGGTGTAGATATTTCCATGTTCATACAGATAGCGGTGTAGGTATTTCCATGTTCATACAGATAGCGGTGCTGATATTTCCATGTTTTTACAGGTATCGGTGAAGCTATTTCCATGTTTATACAGATAGCGGTGTAGATATTTCCATGTTTATACAGATAGTGGTGTAGATATTTCCATGTTCATACAGATAGCAGTGTAGATATCTCCATCTTAATACAGATGGCGGTGTAGATATTTATATGTTCATACAGATGGCGGATCAGATATTTCCATTTTCATACAGATGGCGGTGTAGATATTTCCATGTTCATACAGATAGCGGTGTAGTTATTTCCATGTGTAAAGAGATAGCTGTGCAGATATTTCCATGTATATGCAGATAGCTGTGTAGATATTTCTATTTTCATGCAGATAGCGGTGTATATATTTCCCTGTTCAAACAGTTAGCGGTGTTGATATTTCCATGTTCAGAAAGATAGCGGTGTAGATATTTCCATGTTTATACAGATAGCGGTGAAGATGTATGCATGTTTACACAGATAGCGGTGTAGATATTTCCATGTTCATCCAGATGGCTGTGTAGATATATCCATGTTCATACAGATGGCGGTGAAGATATTTCCATGTTCATACAGATAGCGGTGTAGATATTTCCATGTTCATACAGATAGCGGTGTATGTATTTCCATGTTGATACAGATAGCCGTGTAGATATTTCCATGTTCATCCAGATGTCTGTGTAGATATTTCCATGTTCATACAGATAGCGGTGTAGATATTTCCATGTTCATACAGATAGCGGTGTAGATATTTCCATGTTCATACAGATAGCGGTGTATGTATTTCCATGTTCATACAGATAGCGGTGTAGATATTTCCATGTTCATCCAGATGGCTGTGTAGATATATCCATGTTCATACAGATGGCGGTGAAGATATTTCCATGTTCATACAGATAGCGGTGTAGATATTTCCATGTTCATACAGATAGCGGTGTAGATATTTCCATGTTCATACAGATAGCGGTGTATGTATTTCCATGTTCATACAGATAGCGGTGTAGATATTTCCATGTTCATCCAGATGGCTGTGTAGATATTTCCATGTTCATACAGATAGCGGTGTAGATATTTCCATGTTCATACAGATAGCGGTGTAGATATTTCCATGTTCATCCAGATGGCTGCGTAGATATATCCATGTTCATACTGATGGCGGTGAAGATATTTCCATGTACATAGAGATAGCGGTGTAGATATTGCCATGTATATACCGATAGCGGTGCTGATACTTCCATGTTTATACAGGTAGCGGTGTACATATTTCCGTGTTTATAAAGATGGCTGTGTAGATATATCCATGTTCATACAGATGGCGGTGTAGATATTTCCATGTTCATACAGATAGCGGTTTAGATATTTCCATGTTCATCCAGATGGCTGTGTAGATTTATCCATGTTCATACAGATGGCGGAGAAGATATTTCCATGTTCATACAGATGGCGTTGTAGATATTTCCATGTTCATACAGATAGCGGTGTAGATATTTCCATGTTCATACAGATAGCGGTGTAGATATTTCCATGTTCATACAGATAGCGGTGTATGTATTTCCATGTTCATACAGATAGCGGTGTAGATATTTCCATTTTCATGCAGATAGCGGTGTATATATTTCCCTGTTCAAACAGTTATCGGTTTAGATATTTCCATGTTCATAAAGATAGCGGTGTAGATATTTCCATGTTTATACTGATAGCGGTGAAGATGTATGCATGTTTACACAGATAGCCGTGTACATATATCCATGTTCATCCAGATGGCTGTGTAGATATATCCATGTTCATACAGATGGCGGTGAAGATATTTCCATGTTCATACAGATAGCGGTGTAGATATTTCCATGTTCATACAGGTAACGGTGTAGATATTTCCATTTTCACACAGATAGCGGTGCTGATATTTCCATATTTATACAGATAGCGGTGTAGATTTTTCCATGTTTATACAGATAGCGGTGTAGGTATCTCCATCTTTATACAGATAGCGGTGTAGATATTTCCATGTTCATACAGATAGCGGTGTATGTATTTCCATGTTCATACGATAGCGGTGTAGATATTTCCATGTTCATCCAGATGGCTGTGTAGATATTTCCATGTTCATACAGATAGCGGCGTAGATATTTCCATGTTCATTCAGATAGCGGTGTAGATATTTCCATGTTCATCCAGATTGCTGTGTAGATATATCCATGTTCATACAGATGGCGGTGAAGATATTTCCATGTACATACAGATAGCGGTGTAGATATTTCCATGTTCATACAGATAGCCGTGTAGATATTGCCATGTACATACCGATAGCAGTGCTGATACTTCTATTTTTATACAGGTAGCGGTGTACATATTTCCGTGTTTATAAAGATGGCTGTGTAGATATATCCATCTTCATACAGATGGCGGTGTAGATATTTCCATGTTCATACAGATAGCGGTTTAGATATTTCCATGTTCATCCAGATGGCTGTGTAGATATATCCATGTTCATATAGATGGCGGAGAAGATATTTCCATGTTCATACAGATGGCGGTGTAGATATTTCCATGCTCATACAGATAGCGGTGTAGATATTTCCATGTTCATACAGATAGCGGTGTAGATATTTCCATGTTCATACAGATAGCGGTGTATGTATTTCCATGTTCATACAGATAGCGGTGTAGATATTTCCATTTTCATGCAGATAGCGGTGTATATATTTCCCTGTTCAAAGAGTTATCGGTTTAGATATTTCCATGTTCATAAAGATAGCGGTGTAGATATTTCCATGTTTATACAGATAGCGGTGAAGATGTATGCATGTTTACACAGATAGCCGTGTACATATTTCCATGTTCATCCAGATGGCTTTGTAGATATATCCATGTTCATATAGATGGCGGAGAAGATATTTCCATGTTCATACAGATGGCGGTGTAGATATTTCCATGTTCATACAGATAGCGGTGTAGATATTTCCATGTTCATACAGATAGCGGTGTAGATATTTCCATGTTCATACAGATAGCGGTGTATGTATTTCCATGTTCATACAGATAGCGGTGTAGATATTTCCATTTTCATGCAGATAGCGGTGTATATATTTCCCTGTTCAAACAGTTATCGGTTTAGATATTTCCATGTTCATAAAGATAGCGGTGTAGATATTTCCATGTTTATACAGATAGCGGTGAAGATGTATGCATGTTTACACAGATAGCCGTGTACATATTTCCATGTTCATCCAGATGGCTGTGTAGATATATCCATGTTCATACAGATGGCGGTGAAGATATTTCCATGTTCATACAGATAGCGGTGTAGATATTTCCATGTTCATACAGGTAGCGGTGTAGATATTTCCATGTTCATACAGATAGCGGTGCTGATATTTCCATGTTCATACAGGTAGCGGTGGAGATATTTCCATGTTTATACAGATAGCGGTGTAGATATTTCCATGTTTGTACAGATAGCGGTGTAGATATTTCCATGTTGATACAGATAGCTGTGTAGATATCTCCATCTTAATACAGATGGCGGTGTAGATATTTATATGTTCATACAGATGGCGGTGCAGATATTTCCATGTTCATACAGATGGCGGTGTAGGTATTTCCATGTTCATACAGATAGCGGTGCATTTATTTCCATGTGTAAAGAGATACCTGTGTAGATATTTCCATGTATATGCAGATAGCTGTGTAGCAATTTCCATTTTCATGCAGACAGCGGTGTATATATTTCCCTGTTCAAACAGATAGCGGTGTAGATATTTCCATGTTCATACAGATAGCGGTGTAGATATTTCCATGTTCATACAGATAGCGGTGTAGGTATTTCCATGTTCATACAGATAGCGGTGCTGATATTTCCATGTTTTTACAGGTATCGGGAAAGCTATTTCCATGTTTATACAGATAGCGGTGTAGATATTTCCATGTTTATACAGATAGCGGTGTAGATATTTCCATGTTCATACAGATAGCAGTGTAGATATCTCCATCTTAATACAGATGGCGGTGTAGATATTTATATGTTCATACAGATGGCGGTTCAGATATTTCCATTTTCATACAGATGGCGGTGTAGATATTTCCACGTTCATACAGATAGCGGTGTAGTTATTTCCATGTGTAAAGAGATAGCTGTGCAGATATTTCCATGTATATGCAGATATCTGTGTAGATATTTCTATTTTCATGCAGATTGCGGTGTATATATTTCCCTGTTCAAACAGTTAGCGGTGTTGATATTTCCATGTTCAGAAAGATAGCGGTGTAGATATTTCCATGTTTATACAGATAGCGGTGAAGATGTATGCATGTTTACACAGATAGCGGTGTAGATATTTCCATGTTCATCCAGACGGCTGTGTAGATATATCCATGTTCATACAGATGGCGGTGAAGATATTTCCATGTTCATACAGATAGCGGTGTATATATTTCCATGTTCATACAGATAGCGGTGTAGATATTTCCATGTTCATACAGATAGCGGTGTATGTATTTCCATGTTGATACAGATAGCCGTGTAGATATTTCCATGTTCATCCAGATGTCTGTGTAGATATTTCCATGTTCATACAGATAGCGGTGTAGATATTTCCATGTTCATACAGATAGCGGTGTAGATATTTCCATGTTCATCCAGATGGCTGTGTAGATATATCCATGTTCATACAGATGGCGGTGAAGATATTTCCATGTTCATACAGATAGCGGTGTAGATATTTCCATGTTCATACAGATAGCGGTGTAGATATTTCCATGTTCATACAGATAGCGGTGTATGTATTTCCATGTTCATACAGATAGCGGTGTAGATATTTCCATGTTCATCCAGATGGCTGTGTAGATATTTCCATGTTCATACAGATAGCGGTGTAGATATTTCCATGTTCATACAGATAGCGGTGTAGATATTTCCATGTTCATCCAGATGGCTGCGTAGATATATCCATGTTCATACTGATGGCGGTGAAGATATTTCCATGTACATACAGATAGCGGTGTAGATATTGCCATGTATATACCGATAGCGGTGCTGATACTTCCATGTTTATACAGGTAGCGGTGTACATATTTCCGTGTTTATAAAGATGGCTGTGTAGATATATCCATGTTCATACAGATGGCGGTGTAGATATTTCCATGTTCATACAGATAGCGGTTTAGATATTTCCATGTTCATCCAGATGGCTGTGTAGATTTATCCATGTTCATACAGATGGCGGAGAAGATATTTCCATCTTCATACAGATGGCGTTGTAGATATTTCCATGTTCATACAGATAGCGGTGTAGATATTTCCATGTTCATACGGATAGCGGTGTAGATATTTCCATGTTCATACAGATAGCGGTGTATGTATTTCCATGTTCATACAGATAGCGGTGTAGATATTTCCATTTTCATGCAGATAGCGGTGTATATATTTCCCTGTTCAAACAGTTATCGTTTTAGATATTTCCATGTTCATAAAGATAGCGGTGTAGATATTTCCATGTTTATACTGATAGCGGTGAAGATGTATGCATGTTTACACAGATAGCCGTGTACATATTTCCATGTTCATCCAGATGGCTGTGTAGATATATCCATGTTCATACAGATGGCGTTGAAGATATTTCCATTTTCATACAGATAGCGGTGTAGATATTTCCATGTTCATACAGGTAACGGTGTAGATATTTCCATTTTCACACAGATAGCGGTGCTGATATTTCCATATTTATACAGATAGCGGTGTAGATTTTTCCATGTTTATACAGATAGCGGTGTAGGTATCTCCATCTTAATAGAGATAGCGGTGTAGATATTTCCATGTTCATACAGATAGCGGTGTATGTATTTCCATGTTCATACAGATAGCGGTGTAGATATTTCCATGTTCATCCAGATGGCTGTGTAGATATTTCCATGTTCATACAGATAGCGGCGTAGATATTTCCATGTTCATTCAGATAGCGGTGTAGATATTTCCATGTACATCCAGATTGCTGTGTAGATATATCCATGTTCATACAGATGGCGGTGAAGATATTTCCATGTACATACAGATAGCGGTGTAGATATTTAGATGTTCATACAGATAGCCGTGTAGATATTGCCATGTACATACCGATAGCAGTGCTGATACTTCTATTTTTATACAGGTAGCGGTGTACATATTTCCGTGTTTATAAAGATGGCTGTGTAGATATATCCATGTTCATACAGATGGCGGTGTAGATATTTCCATGTTCATACAGATAGCGGTTTAGATATTTCCACGTTCATCCAGATGGCTGTGTAGATATATCCATGTTCATATAGATGGCGGAGAAGATATTTCCATGTTCATACAGATGGCGGTGTAGATATTTCCATGTTCATACAGATAGCGGTGTAGATATTTCCATGTTCATACAGATAGCGGTGTAGATATTTCCATGTTCATACAGATAGCGGTGTATGTATTTCCATGTTCATACAGATAGCGGTGTAGATATTTCCATTTTCATGCAGATAGCGGTGTATATATTTCCCTGTTCAAAGAGTTATCGGTTTAGATATTTCCATGTTCATAAAGATAGCGGTGTAGATATTTCCATGTTTATACAGATAGCGGTGAAGATGTATGCATGTTTACACAGATAACCGTGTACATATTTCCATGTTCATCCAGATGGCTGTGTAGATATATCCATGTTCATACAGATGGCGGTGAAGATATTTCCATGTTCATACAGATAGCGGTGTAGATATTTCCATGTTCATACAGGTAGCGGTGTAGATATTTCCATGTTCATACAGATAGCGGTGCTGATATTTCCATGTTAATACAGGTAGCGGTGGAGATATTTCCATGTTTATACAGATAGCGGTGTAGATATTTCCATGTTTGTACAGATAGCGGTGTAGATATTTCCATGTTGATACAGATAGCTGTGTAGATATCTCCATCTTAATACAGATGGCGGTGTAGATATTTATATGTTCATACAGATGGCGGTGCAGATATTTCCATGTTCATACAGATGGCGGTGTAGGTATTTCCATGTTCATACAGATAGCGGTGTATTTATTTCCATGTGTAAAGAGATACCTGTGTAGATATTTCCATGTATATGCAGATAGCTGTGTAGCAATTTCCATTTTCATGCAGACAGCGGTGTATATATTTCCCTGTTCAAACAGATAGCGGTGTAGATATTTCCATGTTCATACAGATAGCGGTGTAGATATTTCCATGTTCATACAGATAGCGTTGTAGGTATTTCCATGTTCATACAGATAGCGGTGCTGATATTTCCATGTTTTTACAGGTATCGGTGAAGCTATTTCCATGTTTATACAGATAGCGGTGTAGATATTTCCATGTTTATACAGATAGCGGTGTAGATATTTCCATGTTCATACAGATAGCAGTGTAGATATCTCCATCTTAATACAGATGGCGGTGTAGATATTTATATGTTCATACAGATGGCGGTTCAGATATTTCCATTTGCATACAGATGGCGGTGTAGATATTTCCATGTTCATACAGATAGCGGTGTAGTTATTTCCATGTGTAAAGAGATAGCTGTGCAAATATTTCCATGTATATGCAGATAGCTGTGTAGATATTTCCATTTTCATGCAGATAGCGGTGTATATATTTCCATGTTCAAACAGTTAGCGGTGTTGATATTTCCATGTTCAGAAAGATAGCGGTGTAGATATTTCCATGTTTATACAGATAGGGGTGAAGATGTATGCATGTTTACACAGATAGCGGTGTAGATATTTCCATGTTCATCCAGATGGGTGTGTAGATATATCCATGTTCATACAGATGGCGGTGAAGATATTTCCATGTTCATACAGATAGCGGTGTAGATATTTCCATGTTCATACAGATAGCGGTGTAGATATTTCCATGTTCATACAGATAGCAGTGTATGTATTTCCATGTTCATACTGATAGCCGTGTAGATATTTCCATGTTCATCCAGATGGCTGTGTAGATATTTCCATGTTCATACAGATAGCGGTGTAGATATTTCCATGTTCATACAGATAGCGGTGTAGATATTTCCATGTTCATCCAGATGGCTGTGTAGATATATCCATGTTCATACAGATGGCGGTGAAGATATTTCCATGTTCATACAGATAGCGGTGTAGATATTTCCATGTTCATACAGATAGCGGTTTAGATATTTCCATGTTCATACAGATAGCGTTGTATGTATTTCCATGTTCATACAGATAGCGGTGTAGATATTTCCATGTTCATCCAGATGGCTGTGTAGATATTTCCATGTTCATACAGATAGCGGTGAAGATATTTCCATGTTCATACAGATAGCGGTGTAGATATTTCCATGTTCATCCAGATGGCTGCGTAGATATATCCATGTTCATACTGATGGCGGTGAAGATATTTGCATGTACATACAGATAGCGGTGTAGATATTGCCATGTATATACCGATAGCGGTGCTGATACTTCCATGTTTATACAGGTAGCGGTGTACATATTTCCGTGTTTATAAAGATGGCTGTGTAGATATATCCATGTTCATACAGATGGCGGTGTAGATATTTCCATGTTCATTCAGATAGCGGTTTAGATATTTCCATGTTCATCCAGATGGCTGTGTAGATTTATCCATGTTCATACAGATGGCGGAGAAGATATTTCCATGTTCATACAGATGGCGGTGTAGATATTTCCATGTTCATACAGATAGCGGTGTAGATATTTCCATGTTCATACAGATAGCGGTGTAGATATTTCCATGTTCAAACAGATAGCGGTGTATGTATTTCCATGTTCATACAGATAGCGGTGTAGATATTTCCATTTTCATGCAGATAGCGGTGTATAAATTTCCCTGTTCAAACAGTTATCGGTTTAGATATTTCCATGTTCATAAAGATAGCGGTGTAGATATTTCCATGTTTATACTGATAGCGGTGAAGATGTATGCGTGTTTACACAGATAGCCGTGTACATATTTCCATGTTCATCCAGATGGCTGTGTAGATATATCCATGTTCATACAGATGGCGGTGAAGATATTTCCATGTTCATACAGATAGCGGTGTAGATATTTCCATGTTCATACAGGTAACGGTGTAGATATTTCCATTTTCACACCGATAGCGGTGCTGATATTTCCATATTTATACAGATAGCGGTGTAGATTTTTCCATGTTTATACAGATAGCGGTGTAGGTATCTCCATCTTAATACAGATAGCGGTGTAGATATTTCCATGTTCATACAGATAGCGGTGTATGTATTTCCATGTTCATACAGATAGCGGTGTAGATATTTCCATGTTCATCCAGATGGCTGTGTAGATATTTCCATGTTCATACAGATAGCGGTGTAGATATTTCCATGTTCATACAGATAGCGGTGTAGATATTTCCATGTTCATCCAGATGGCTGTGTAGATATATCCATGTTCATACAGATGGCGGTGAAGATATTTCCATGTACATACAGATAGCGGTGTAGATATTTCCATGTTCATACAGATAGCCGTGTAGATATTGCCATGTACATACCGATAGCAGTGCTGATACTTCTATTTTTATACAGGTAGCGGTGTACATATTTCCGTGTTTATAAAGATGGCTGTGTAGATATATCCATGTTCATCCAGATGGCTGTGTAGATATATCCATGTTCATATAGATGGCGGAGAAGATATTTCCATGTTCATACAGATGGCGGTGTAGATATTTCCATGTTCATACAGATAGCGGTGTAGATATTTCCATGTTCATACAGATAGCGGTGTAGATATTTCCATGTTCATACAGATAGCGGTGTATGTATTTCCATGTTCATACAGATAGCGGTGTAGATATTTCCATTTTCATGCAGATAGCGGTGTATATATTTCCCTGTTCAAACAGTTATCGGTTTAGATATTTCCATGTTCATAAAGATAGCGGTGTAGATATTTCCATGTTTATACAGATAGCGGTGAAGATGTATGCATGTTTACACAGATAGCCGTGTACATATTTCCATGTTCATCCAGATGGCTGTGTAGATATATCCATGTTCATACAGATGGCGGTGAAGATATTTCCATGTTCATACAGATAGCGGTGTAGATATTTCCATGTTCATACAGGTAGCGGTGTAGATATTTCCATGTTCATACAGATAGCGGTGCTGATATTTCCATGTTCATACAGGTAGCGGTGGAGATATTTCCATGTTTATACAGATAGCGGTGTAGATATTTCCATGTTTGTACAGATAGCGGTGTAGATATTTCCATGTTGATACAGATAGCTGTGTAGATATCTCCATCTTAATACAGATGGCGGTGTAGATATTTATATGTTCATACAGATGGCGGTGCAGATATTTCCATGTTCATACAGATGGCGGTGTAGGTATTTCCATGTTCATACAGATAGCGGTGTATTTATTTCCATGTGTAAAGAGATACCTGTGTAGATATTTCCATGTATATGCAGATAGCTGTGTAGCAATTTCCATTTTCATGCAGACAGCGGTGTACATATTTCCCTGTTCAAACAGATAGCGGTGTAGATATTTCCATGTTCATACAGATAACGGTGTAGATATTTCCATGTTCATACAGATAGCGGTGTAGGTATTTCCATGTTCATACAGATAGCGGTGCTGATATTTCCATGTTTTTACAGGTATCGGTGAAGCTATTTCCATGTTTATACAGATAGCGGTGTAGATATTTCCATGTTTATACAGATAGCGGTGTAGATATTTCCATGTTCATACAGATAGCAGTGTAGATATCTCCATCTTAATACAGATGGCGGTGTAGATATTTATATGTTCATACAGATGGCGGTTCAGATATTTCCAATTTCATACAGATGGCTGTGTAGATATTTCCATGTTCATACAGATAGCGGTGTAGTTATTTCCATGTGTAAAGAGATAGCTGTGCAGATATTTCCATGTATATGCAGATAGCTGTGTAGATATTTCCATTTTCATGCAGATAGCGGTGTATATATTTCCCTGATCAAACAGTTAGCGGTGTTGATATTTCCATGTTCAGAAAGATAGCGGTGTAGATATTTCCATGTTTATACAGATAGCGGTGAAGATGTATGCATGTTTACACAGATAGCGGTGTAGATATTTCCATGTTCATCCAGATGGCTGTGTAGATATATCCATGTTCATACAGATGGCGGTGAAGATATTTCCATGTTCATACAGATAGCGGTGTAGATATCTCCATGTTCATACAGATAGCGGTGTAGATATTTCCATGTTCATACAGATAGCGGTGTATGTATTTCCATGTTCATACAGATAGCCGTGTAGATATTTCCATGTTCATCCAGATGGCTGTGTAGATATTTCCATGTTCATACAGATAGCGGTGTAGATATTTCCATGTTCATACAGATAGCGGTGTAGATATTTCCATGTTCATCCAGATGGCTGCGTAGATATATCCATGTTCATACAGATGGCGGTGAAGATATTTCCATGTACATACAGATAGCGGTGTAGATATTTCCATGTTCATACAGATAGCCGTGTAGATATTGCCATGTACATACCGATAGCGGTGCTGATACTTCTATGTTTATACAGGTAGCGGTGTACATATTTCCGTGTTTATACAGATGGCTGTGTAGATATATCCATGTTCATACAGATGGCGTTGTAGATATTTCCATGTTCATACAGATAGCGGTTTAGATATTTCCATGTTCATCCAGATGGCTGTGTAGATATATCCATGTTCATACAGATGGAGGTGCAGATATTTCCATGTTCATACAGATGGCAGTGTAGGTATTTCCATGTTCATACAGAGAGCGGTGTATTTATTTCCATGTGTAAAGAGATACCTGTGTAGATATTTCCATGTATTTGCAGATAGCTGTGTAGCAATTTCCATTTTCATGCAGACAGCGGTGTATATATTTCCCTGTTCAAACACATAGCGGTGTAGATATTTCCATGTTCATACAGAGAGCGGTGTTGATATTTCCATGTTCATACAGATAGCGGTGTAGATATTTCCATGTTCATACAGATAGCGGTGCTGATATTTCCATGATTTTACACGTAGCGGTGAAGCTATTTCCATGTTTATACAGATAGCGGTGTAGATATTTCCACGTTTATACAGATAGCGGTGTTGATATTTCCATGTTTATACAGATAGCAGTGTAGATATCTCCTTTTTAATACAGATGGCGGTGTAGATATGTATATGTTCATACAGATGGCGGTTCAGATATTTCCATTTTCATACAGATGGCGGTGTAGATATTTCCATGTTCATACAGATAGCGGTGTAGTTATTTCCATGTGTAAAGAGATAGCTGTGTAGATATTTCCATGTATATGCAGATAGCTGTGTAGATATTTCCATTTTCATGCAGATAGCGGTGTATATATTTCCCTGTTCAAACAGTTAGCGGTGTAGATATTTCCATGTTTATACAGATAGCGGTGAAGATGTATGCATGTTTACACAGATAGCAGTGTAGATATTTCCATGTTCATCCAGATGGCTGTGTAGATATTTCCATGTTCATACAGATGGCGGTGAAGATATTTCCATGTTCATACAGATAGCGGTGTAGATATTTCCATGTTCATACAGAAGGCGGTGTAGATATTTCCATGTTCAAACAGATAGCGGTGTATGTATTTCCATGTTCATACAGATAGCGGTGTAGATATTTCCATTTTCAAGCAGATAGCGGTGTATATATTTCCATGTTCAAACAGTTAGCGGTGTAGATATTTCCATGTTCATACAGATAGCGGTGTAGATATTTCCATGTTTATACAGATAGTGGTGAAAATGTATGCATGTTTACACAGATAGCGGTGTAGATATTTCCATGTTCATCCAGATGGCTGTGTAGATATATCCATGTTCATCCAGATGGCTGTGTAGATTTATCCATGTTCATACAGATGGCGGAGAAGATATTTCCATGTTCATATAGATGGCGGTGTAGATATTTCCATGTTCATACAGATAGCGGTGTAGATATTTCCATTTTCATACAGATAGTGGTGTAGATATTTCCATGTTCATACAGATAGCGGTGTATGTATTTCCATGTTCATACAGATAGCGGTGTAGATATTTCCATTTTCATGCAGATAGCGGTGTATATAATTCCCTGTTCAAACAGTTATCGGTTTAGATATTTCCATGTTCATAAAGATAGCGGTGTAGATATTTCCATGTTTATACTGATAGCGGTGAAGATGTATGCATGTTTACACAGATAGCCGTGTACATATTTCCATGTTCATCCAGATGGCTGTGTAGATATATCCATGTTCATACAGATGGCGGTGAAGATATTTCCATGTTCATACAGATAGCGGTGTAGATATTTCCATGTTCATACAGATAGCGGTGTAGATATTTCCATGTTCATACAGATAGCGGTGTATGTATTTCCATGTTCATTCAGATAGCGGTGTAGATATTTCCATTTTCATGCAGATAGCTGTGTATATATTTCCCTGTTCAAACAGTTATCGGTTTAGATATTTCCATGTTCATAAAGATAGCGGTGTAGATATTTCCATGTTTATACTGATAGCGGTGAAGATGTATGCATGTTTACACAGATAGCCGTGTACATATTTCCATGTTCATCCAGATGGCTGTGTAGATATATCCATGTTCATACAGATGGCGGTGAAGATATTTCCATGTTCATACAGATAGCGGTGTAGATATTTCCATGTTCATACAGGTAACGGTGTAGATATTTCCATTTTCACACAGATAGCGGTGCTGATATTTCCATATTTATACAGATAGCGGTGTAGATTTTTCCATGTTTATACAGATAGCGGTGTAGGTATCTCCATCTTAATACAGATAGCGGTGTAGATATTTCCATGTTCATACAGATAGCGGTGTATGTATTTCCATGTTCATACAGATAGCGGTGTAGATATTTCCATGTTCATCCAGATGGCTGTGTAGATATTTCCATGTTCATACAGATAGCGGTGTAGATATTTCCATGTTCATACAGATAGCGGTGTAGATATTTCCATGTTCATCCAGATGGCTGTGTAGATATATCCATGTTCATACAGATGGCGGTGAAGATATTTCCATGTACATACAGATAGCGGTGTAGATATTTCCATGTTCATACAGATAGCCGTGTAGATATTGCCATGTACATACCGATAGCGGTGCTGATACTTCTATGTTTATACAGGTAGCGGTGTACATATTTCCGTGTTTATAAAGATGGCTGTGTAGATATATCCATGCTCATACAGATGGCGGTGTAGATATTTCCATGTTCATACAGATAGCGGTTTAGATATTTCCATGTTCATCCAGATGGCTTTGTAGATATATCCATGTTCATATACATGGCGGAGAAGATATTTCCATGTTCATACAGATGGCGGTGTAGATATTTCCATGTTCATACAGATAGCGGTGTAGATATTTCCATGTTCATACAGATAGCGGTGTAGATATTTCCATGTTCATACAGATAGCGGTGTATGTATTTCCATGTTCATACAGATAGCGGTGTAGATATTTCCATTTTCATGCAGATAGCGGTGTATATATTTCCCTGTTCAAAGAGTTATCGGTTTAGATATTTCCATGTTCATAAAGATAGCGGTGTAGATATTTCCATGTTTATACAGATAGCGGTGAAGGTGTATGCATGTTTACACAGATAGCCGTGTACATATTTCCATGTTCATCCAGATGGCTGTGTAGATATATCCATGTTCATACAGATGGCGGTGAAGATATTTCCATGTTCATACAGATAGCGGTGTACATATTTCCATGTTCATACAGGTAGCGGTGTAGATATTTCCATGTTCATACAGATAGCGGTGCTGATATTTCCATGTTCATACAGGTAGCGGTGGAGATATTTCCATGTTCATACAGATAGCGGTGTAGATATTTCCATGTTTATACAGATAGCGGTGAAAATGTATGCATGTTTACACAGATAGCGGTGTAGATATTTCCATGTTCATCCAGATGGCTGTGTAGATATATCCATGTTCATACAGATGGCGGTGAAGATATTTCCATGTTCATACAGATAGCGGTGTAGATATTTCCATGTTCATACAGATAGCGGTGTAGTTATTTCCATGTTCATACAGATAGCGGTGTATGTATTTCCATGTTCATACAGATAGCGGTGTAGATATTTCCATGTTCATCCAGATGGCTGTGTAGATATTTCCATGTTCATACAGATAGCGGTGTAGATATTTCCATGTTCATACAGATAGCGGTGTAGATATTTCCATGTTCATCCAGATGGCTGCGTAGATATATCCATGTTCATACTGATGGCGGTGAAGATATTTCCATGCACATACAGATAGCGGTGTAGATATTGCCATGTATATACCGATAGCGGTGCTGATACTTCCATGTTTATACAGGTAGCGGTGTACATATTTCCGTGTTTATAAAGATGGCTGTGTAGATATATCCATGTTCATACAGATGGCAGTGTAGATATTTCCATGTTCATACAGATAGCGGTTTAGATATTTCCATGTTCATCCAGATGGCTGTGTAGATATATCCATGTTCATACAGATGGCGGTGCAGATATTTCCATGTTAATACAGATGGCAGTGTAGGTATTTCCATGTTCATACAGAGATCGGTGTATTTATTTCCATGTGTAAAGAGATACCTGTGTAGATATTTCCATGTATTTGCAGATAGCTGTGTAGCAATTTCCATTTTCATGCAGACAGCGGTGTATATATTTCCCTGTTCAAACACATAGCGGTGTAGATATTTCCATGTTCATACAGAGAGCGGTGTTGATATTTCCATGTTCATACAGATAGCGGTGTAGATATTTCCATGTTCATACAGATAGCGGTGCTGATATTTCCATGTTTTTACACGTAGCGGTGAAGCTATTTCCATGTTTATACAGATAGCGGTGTAGATATTTCCACGTTTATACAGATAGCGGTGTAGATATTTCCATGTTTATACAGATAGCAGTGTAGATATCTCCATTTTAATACAGATGGCGGTGTAGATATGTATATGTTCATACAGATGGCGGTTCAGATATTTCCATTTTCATACAGATGGCGGTGTAGATATTTCCATGTTCATACAGATAGCAGTGTAGTTATTTCCATGTGTAAAGAGATAGCTGTGTAGATATTTCCATGTATATGCAGATAGCTGTGTAGATATTTCCATTTTAATGCAGATAGCGGTGTATATATTTCCCTGTTCAAACAGTTAGCGGTGTAGATATTTCCATGTTTATACAGATAGCGGTGAAGATGTATGCATGTTTACACAGATAGCAGTGTAGATATTTCCATGTTCATCCAGATGGCTGTGTAGATATTTCCATGTTCATACAGATGGCGGTGAAGATATTTCCATGTTCATACAGATAGCGGTGTAGATATTTCCATGTTCATACAGAAGGCGGTGTAGATATTTCCATGTTCAAACAGATAGCGGTGTATGTATTTCCATGTTCATACAGATAGCGGTGTAGATATTTCCATTTTCAAGCAGATAGCGGTGTATATATTTCCATGTTCAAACAGTTAGCGGTGTAGATATTTCCATGTTCATACAGATAGCGGTGTAGATATTTCATTGTTTATACAGATAGTGGTGAAAATGTATGCATGTTTACACAGATAGCGGTGTAGATATTTCCATGTTCATCCAGATGGCTGTGTAGATATATCCATGTTCATCCAGATGGCTGTGTAGATTTATCCATGTTCATACAGATGGCGGAGAAGATATTTCCATGTTCATACAGATGGCGGTGTAGATATTTCCATGTTCATACAGATAGCGGTGTAGATATTTCCATGTTCATACAGATAGCGGTGTAGATATTTCCATGTTCATACAGATAGCGGTGTATGTATTTCCATGTTCATACAGATAGCGGTGTAGATATTTCCATTTTCATGCAGATAGCGGTGTATATATTTCCCTGTTCAAACAGTTATCGGTTTAGATATTTCCATGTTCATAAAGATAGCGATGTAGATATTTCCATGTTTATACTGATAGCGGTGAAGATGTATGCATGTTTACACAGATAGCCGTGTACATATTTCCATGTTCATCCAGATGGCTGTGTAGATATATCCATGTTCATACAGATGGCGGTGAAGATATTTCCATGTTCATACAGATAGCGGTGTAGATATTTCCATGTTCATACAGATAGCGGTGTAGATATTTCCATGTTCATACAGATAGCGGTGTATGTATTTCCATGTTCATACAGATAGCGGTGTAGATATTTCCATTTTCATGCAGATAGCGGTGTATATATTTCCCTGTTCAAACAGTTATCGGTTTAGATATTTCCATGTTCATAAAGATAGCGGTGTAGATGTTTCCATGTTTATACTGATAGCGGTGAAGATGTATGCATGTTTACACAGATAGCCGTGTACATATTTCCATGTTCATCCAGATGGCTGTGTAGATATATCCATGTTCATACAGATGGCGGTGAAGATATTTCCATGTTCATACAGATAGCGGTGTAGATATTTCCATGTTCATACAGGTAACGGTGTAGATATTTCCATTTTCACACAGATAGCGGTGCTGATATTTCCATATTTATACAGATAGCGGTGTAGATTTTTCCATGTTTATACAGATAGCGGTGTAGGTATCTCCATCTTAATACAGATAGCGGTGTAGATATTTCCATGTTCATACAGATAGCGGTGTAGGTATTTCCATGTTCATACAGATAGCGGTGTAGATATTTCCATGTTCATCCAGATGGCTGTGTAGATATTTCCATGTTCATACAGATAGCGGTGTAGATATTTCCATGTTCATACAGATAGCGGTGTAGATATTTCCATGTTCATCCAGATGGCTGTGTAGATATATCCATGTTCATACAGATGGCGGTGAAGATATTTCCATGTACATACAGATAGCGGTGTAGATATTTCCATGTTCATACAGATAGCCGTGTAGATATTGCCATGTACATACCGATAGCGGTGCTGATACTTCTATGTTTATACAGGTAGCGGTGTACATATTTCCGTGTTTATAAAGATGGCTGTGTAGATATATCCATGCTCATACAGATGGCGGTGTAGATATTTCCATGTTCATACAGATAGCGGTTTAGATATTTCCATGTTCATCCAGATGGCTGTGTAGATATATCCACGTTCATATAGATGGCGGAGAAGATATTTCCATGTTCATACAGATAGCGGTGTAGATATTTCCATGTTCATACAGATAGCGCTGTAGATATTTCCATGTTCATACAGATAGCGGTGTATGTATTTCCATGTTCATACAGATAGCGGTGTAGATATTTCCATTTTCATGCAGATAGCGGTGTATATATTTCCCTGTTCAAACAGTTATCGGTTTAGATATTTCCATGTTCATAAAGATAGCGGTGTAGATGTTTCCATGTTTATACTGATAGCGGTGAAGATGTATGCATGTTTACACAGATAGCCGTGTACATATTTCCATGTTCATCCAGATGGCTGTGTAGATATATCCATGTTCATACAGATGGCGGTGAAGATATTTCCATGTTCATACAGATAGCGGTGTAGATATTTCCATGTTCATACAGGTAACGGTGTAGATATTTCCATTTTCACACAGATAGCGGTGCTGATATTTCCATATTTATACAGATAGCGGTGTAGATTTTTCCATGTTTATACAGATAGCGGTGTAGGTATCTCCATCTTAATACAGATAGCGGTGTAGATATTTCCATGTTCATACAGATAGCGGTGTATGTATTTCCATGTTCATACAGATAGCGGTGTAGATATTTCCATGTTCATCCAGATGGCTGTGTAGATATTTCCATGTTCATACAGATAGCGGTGTAGATATTTCCATGTTCATACAGATAGCGGTGTAGATATTTCCATGTTCATCCAGATGGCTGTGTAGATATATCCATGTTCATACAGATGGCGGTGAAGATATTTCCATGTACATACAGATAGCGGTGTAGATATTTCCATGTTCATACAGATAGCCGTGTAGATATTGCCATGTACATACCGATAGCGGTGCTGATACTTCTATGTTTATACAGGTAGCGGTGTACATATTTCCGTGTTTATAAAGATGGCTGTGTAGATATATCCATGCTCATACAGATGGCGGTGTAGATATTTCCATGTTCATACAGATAGCGGTTTAGATATTTCCATGTTCATCCAGATGGCTGTGTAGATATATCCATGTTCATATAGATGGCGGAGAAGATATTTCCATGTTCATACAGATAGCGGTGTAGATATTTCCATGTTCATACAGATAGCGGTGTAGATATTTCCATGTACATACAGATAGCGGTGTATGTATTTCCATGTTCATACAGATAGCGGTGTAGATATTTCCATTTTCATGCAGATAGCGGTGTATATATTTCCCTGTTCAAAGAGTTATCAGTTTAGATATTTCCATGTTCATAAAGATAGCGGTGTAGATATTTCCATGTTTATACAGATAGCGGTGAAGATGTATGCATGTTTACACAGATAGCCGTGTACATATTTCCATGCTCATCCAGATGGCTGTGTAGATATATCCATGTTCATACAGATGGCGGTGAAGATATTTCCATGTTCATACAGATAGCGGTGTACATATTTCCATGTTCATACAGGTAGCGGTGTAGATATTTCCATGTTCATACAGATAGCGGTGCTGATATTTCCATTTTCATACAGGTAGCGGTGGAGATATTTCCATGTTCATACAGATAGCGGTGTAGATATTTCCATGTTTATACAGATAGCGGTGAAAATGTATGCATGTTTACACAGATAGCGGTGTAGATATTTCCATGTTCATCCAGATGGCTGTGTAGATATATCCATGTTCATACAGATGGCGGTGAAGATATTTCCATGTTCATACAGATAGCGGTGTAGATATTTCCATGTTCATACAGATAGCGGTGTAGTTATTTCCATGTTCATACAGATAGCGGTGTATGTATTTCCATGTTCATACAGATAGCGGTGTAGATATTTCCATGTTCATCCAGATGGCTGTGTAGATATTTCCATGTTCATACAGATAGCGGTGTAGATATTTCCATGTTCATACAGATAGCGGTGTAGATATTTCCATGTTCATCCAGATGGCTGCGTAGATATATCCATGTTCATACTGATGGCGGTGAAGATATTTCCATGTACATACAGATAGCGGTGTAGATATTGCCATGTATATACCGATAGCGGTGCTGATACTTCCATGTTTATACAGGTAGCGGTGTACATATTTCTGTGTTTATAAAGATGCCTATGTAGATATATCCATGTTCATACAGATGGCGGTGTAGATATTTCCATTTTCATACAGATAGCGGTTTAGATATTTCCATGTTCATCCAGATGGCTGTGTAGATTTATCCATGTTCATACAGATGGCGGAGAAGATATTTCCATGTTCATACAGATGGCGGTGTAGATATTTCCATGTTCATACAGATAGCGGTGTAGATATTTCCATGTTCATACAGATAGCGGTGTAAATATTTCCATGTTCATACAGATAGCGGTGTATGTATTTCCATGTTCATACAGATAGCGGTGTAGATATTTCCATTTTCATGCAGATAGCGGTGTATATATTTCCCTGTTCAAACATTTATCGGTTTAGATATTTCCATGTTCATAAAGATAGCGGTGTAGATATTTCCATGTTTATACTGATAGCGGTGAAGATGTATGCATGTTTACACAGATAGCCGTGTACATATTTCCATGTTCATCCAGATGGCTGTGTAGATATATCCATGTTCATACAGATGGCGGTGAAGATATTTCCATGTTCATACAGATAGCGGTGTAGATATTTCCATGTTCATACAGATAGCGGTGTAGATATTTCCATGTTCATACAGATAGCAGTGTATGTATTTCCATGTTCATACAGATAGCGGTGTAGATATTTCCATTTTCATGCAGATAGCGGTGTATATATTTCCCTGTTCAAACAGTTATCGTTTTAGATATTTCCATGTTCATAAAGATAGCGGTGTAGATATTTCCATGTTTATACTGATAGCGGTGAAGATGTATGCATGTTTACACAGATAGCCGTGTACATATTTCCATGTTCATCCAGATGGCTGTGTAGATATATCCATGTTCATACAGATGGCGGTGAAGATATTTCCATGTTCATACAGATAGCGGTGTAGATATTTCCATGTTTATTCAGGTAACGGTGTAGATATTTCCATTTTCACACAGATAGCGGTGCTGATATTTCCATATTTATACAGATAGCGGTGTAGATTTTTCCATGTTTATACAGATAGCGGTGTAGGTATCTCCATCTTAATACAGATAGCGGTGTAGATATTTCCATGTTCATACAGATAGCGGTGTAGATATTTCCATGTTCATACAGATAGCAGTGTATGTATTTCCATGTTCATACAGATAGCGGTGTAGATATTTCCATTTTCATGCAGATAGCGGTGTATATATTTCCCTGTTCAAACAGTTATCGTTTTAGATATTTCCATGTTCATAAAGATAGCGGTGTAGATATTTCCATGTTTATACTGATAGCGGTGAAGATGTATGCATGTTTACACAGATAGCCGTGTACATATTTCCATGTTCATCCAGATGGCTGTGTAGATATATCCATGTTCATACAGATGGCGGTGAAGATATTTCCATGTTCATACAGATAGCGGTGTAGATATTTCCATGTTTATACAGGTAACGGTGTAGATATTTCCATTTTCACACAGATAGCGGTGCTGATATTTCCATATTAATACAGATAGCGGTGTAGATTTTTCCATGTTTATACAGATAGCGGTGTAGGTATCTCCATCTTAATACAGATAGCGGTGTAGATATTTCCATGTTCATACAGATAGCGGTGTAGATATTTCCATGTTCATCCAGATGGCTGTGTAGATATTTCCATGTTCATACAGATAGCGGTGTAGATATTTCCATGTTCATACAGATAGCGGTGTAGATATTTCCATGTTCATCCAGATGGCTGTGTAGATATATCCATGTTCATACAGATGGCGGTGAAGATATTTCCATGTACATACAGATAGCGGTGTAGATATTTCCATGTTCATACAGATAGCCGTGTAGATATTGCCATGTACATACCGATAGCGGTGCTGATACTTCTATGTTTATACAGGTAGCGGTGTACATATTTCCGTGTTTATAAAGATGGCTGTGTAGATATATCCATGTTCATACAGATGGCGGTGTAGATATTTCCATGTTCATACAGATAGCGGTTTAGATATTTCCATGTTCATCCAGATGGCTGTGTAGATATATCCATGTTCATACAGATGGCGGTGTAGATATTTCCATGTTCATACAGATAGAGGTGTAGATATTTCCAGGTTCATACAGATAGCGGTGTAGATATTTCCATGTTCATACAGATAGCGGTGTATGTATTTCCATGTTCATACAGATAGCGGTGTAGATATTTCCATTTTCATGCAGATAGCGGTGTATATATTTCCCTGTTCAAACAGTTATCGGTTTAGATATTTCCATGTTCATAAAGATAGCGGTGTAGATATTTCCATGTTTATACAGATAGCGGTGAAGATGTATGCATGTTTACACAGATAGTCGTGTACATATTTCCATGTTCATCCAGATGGCTGTGTAGATATATCCATGTTCATACAGATGGCGGTGCAGATATTTCCATGTTCATACAGATGGCAGTGTAGGTATTTCCATGTTCATACAGAGAGCGGTGTATTTATTTCCATGTGTAAAGAGATACCTGTGTAGATATTTCCATGTATTTGCAGATAGCTGTGTAGCAATTTCCATTTTCATGCAGACAGCGGTGTATATATTTCCCTGTTCAAACACATAGCGGTGTAGATATTTCCATGTTCATACAGAGAGCGGTGTTGATATTTCCATGTTCATACAGATAGCGGTGTAGATATTTCCATGTTCATACAGATAGCGGTGCTGATATTTCCATGTTTTTACACGTAGCGGTGAAGCTATTTCCATGTTTATACAGATAGCGGTGTAGATATTTCCACGTTTATACAGATGGCGGTGTAGATATTTATATGTTCATACAGATGGCGGTTCAGATATTTCCATTTTCATACAGATGGCGGTGTAGATATTTCCATGTTCATACAGATAGCGGTGTAGTTATTTCCATGTGTAAAGAGATAGCTGTGTAGATATTTCCATGTATATGCAGATAGCTGTGTAGATATTTCCATTTTCATGCAGATAGCGGTGTATATATTTCCCTGTTCAAACAGTTAGCGGTGTAGATATTTCCATGTTTATACAGATAGCGGTGAAGATGTATGCATGTTTACACAGATAGCCGTGTACATATTTCCATGTTCATCCAGATGGCTGTGTAGATATATCCATGTTCATACAGATGGCGTTGAAGATATTTCCATGTTCATACAGATAGCGGTGTAGATATTTCCATGTTCATACAGATAGCGGTGTAGATATTTCCATGTTCATACAGATAGCGGTGTATGTACTTCCATGTTCATACAGATAGCGGTGTAGATATTTCCATTTTCATGCAGATAGCGGTGTATATATTTCCCTGTTCAAACAGTTATCGGTTTAGATATTTCCATGTTCATAAAGATAGCGGTGTAGATATTTCCATGTTTATACAGATAGCGGTGAAGATGTATGCATGTTTACACAGATAGCCGTGTACATATTTCCATGTTCATCCAGATGGCTGTGTAGATATATCCATGTTCATACAGATGGCGGTGAAGATATTTCCATGTTCATACAGATAGCGGTGTAGATATTTCCATGTTCATACAGTTAACGGTGTAGATATTTCCATTTTCACAAAGATAGCGGTGCTGATATTTCCATATTTATACAGATAGCGGTGTAGATTTTTCCATGTTTATACAGATAGCGGTGTAGGTATCTCCATCTTAATACAGATAGCGGTGTAGATATTTCCATGTTCATACAGATAGCGGTGTATGTATTTCCATGTTCATACAGATAGCGGTGTAGATATTTCCATGTTCATCCAGATGGCTGTGTAGATATTTCCATGTTCATACAGATAGCGGTGTAGATATTTCCATGTTCATACAGATAGCGGTGTAGATATTTCCATGTTCATCCAGATGGCTGTGTAGATATATCCATGTTCATACAGATGGCGGTGAAGATATTTCCATGTACATACAGATAGCGGTGTAGATATTTCCATGTTCATACAGATAGCCGTGTAGATATTGCCATGCACATACCGATAGCGGTGCTGATACTTCTATGTTTATACAGGTAGCGGTGTACATATTTCCGTGTTTATAAAGATGGCTGTGTAGATATATCCATGCTCATACAGATGGCGGTGTAGATATTTCCATGTTCATACAGATAGCGGTTTAGATATTTCCATGTTCATCCAGATGGCTGTGTAGATATATCCATGTTCATACAGATGGCGGTGAAGATATTTCCATGTTCATACAGATAGCGGTGTAGATATTTCCATGTTCATACAGGTAGCGGTGTAGATATTTCCATGTTCATACAGATAGCGGTGCTGATATTTCCATGTTCATACAGGTAGCGGTGGAGATATTTCCATGTTTATACAGATAGCGGTGTAGATATTTCCATGTTTGTACAGATAGCGGTGTAGATATTTCCATGTTGATACAGATAGCGGTGTAGATATCTCCATCTTAACACAGATGGCGGTGTAGATATTTATATGTTCATACAGATGGCGGTGCAGATATATCCATGTTCATACAGATGGCGGTGTAGGTATTTCCATGTTCATACAGATAGCGGTGTATTTATTTCCATATGTAAAGAGATACCTGTGTAGATATTTCCATGTATATGCAGATAGCAGTGTAGCAATTTCCATTTTCATGCAGACAGCGGTGTATATATTTCCCTGTTCAAACAGATAGCGGTGTAGATATTTCCATGTTCATACAGATAGCGGTGTAGATATTTCCATGTTCATACAGATAGCGGTGTAGGTATTTCCATGTTCATACAGATAGCAGTGCTGATATTTCCATGTTTTTACAGGTATCGGTGAAGCTATTTCCATGTTTATACAGATAGCGGTGTAGATATTTCCATGTTTATACAGATAGCGGTGTAGATATTTCCATGTTCATACAGATAGCAGTGTAGATATCTCCATCTTAATACAGATGGCGGTGTAGATATTTATATGTTCATACAGATGGCGGTTCAGATATTTCCATTTTCATACAGATAGCGGTGTAGATATTTCCATGTTCATACAGATAGCGGTGAAAATGTATGCATGTTTACACAGATAGCGGTGTAGATATTTCCATGTTCATCCAGATGGCTGTGTAGATATATCCATGTTCATCCAGATGGCTGTGTAGATTTATCCATGTTCATACAGATGGCGGAGAAGATATTTCCATGTTCATACAGATAGCGGTGTAGATATTTCCATGTTCATACAGATAGCGGTGTAGATATTTCCATGTTCATACAGATAGCGGTGTATGTATTTCCATGTTCATACAGATAGCGGTGTAGATATTTCCATTTTCATGCAGATAGCGGTGTATATATTTCCCTGTTCAAACAGTTATCGGTTTAGATATTTCCATGTTCATAAAGATAGCGGTGTAGATATTTCCATGTTTATACTGATAGCGGTGAAGATGTATGCATGTTTACACAGATAGCCGTGTACATATTTCCATGTTCATCCAGATGGCTGTGTAGATATATCCATGTTCATACAGATGGCGGTGAAGATATTTCCATGTTCATACAGATAGCGGTGTAGATATTTCCATGTTCATACAGGTAGCGGTGTAGATATTTCCATGTTCATACAGATAGCGGTGCTGATATTTCCATGTTCATACAGGTAGCGGTGGAGATATTTCCATGTTCATACAGATAGCGGTGTAGATATTTCCATGATCATACAGATAGGGGTGTAGATATTTCCATGTTCATACAGATAATGGTGTAGCTATTTCCATGATCATACAGGTAGCGGTGTAGATATTTCCTTGTTCATCCAGATGGCTGTGTGGATATTTCCAGGATCGTACAGATAGCGGTGCTGATATTTCCATGTTTATACAGGTAGCGGTGTAGATATTTCCATGTTTATACAGATAGCAGTGTAGATATTTCCATGTTTATACAGATAGAGGTGAAGATGTATGCATGTTTACACAGATAGCCGTGTAGATATTTCCATGTTCATACAGATAGCGGTGTAGATATTTCCATGTTCATCCAGATGGCTGTGTAGATATATCCATATTCATACAGATGGCGGTGAAGATATTTCCATGTTCATACAGATAGCGGTGTAGATATTTCCATGTTCATACAGATAGCGGTGTAGATATTTCCATGTTTATAAAGATAGCGTTGAAGATGTATGCATGTTAACACAGATAGCGGTGTAGATATTTCCATGTTCATACAGATCGCGGTGTAGTTATTTCCATGTTCATCCAGATGGCTGTGTAGATATATCCATGTTCATACAGATGGCGAAGATATTTCCATGTTCATACAGATATCGGTGTAGATATTTCCATGTTCATAGAGATAGCGGTGTAGATATTTCCATGTTCATACAAATAGCGGTGCTGATATTTCCATGTTTATACAGGTAGCGGTGCAGATATTTCCATGTTTATAAAGATGGCGGTGTAGATATTTCGATGTTTATAGAGATTGCGGTGTAGATATTTCCAAGTGTAAAGAAATAGCTTTGTAGATATTTCCATGTATATGCAGATAGCTGTGTAGATATTTCCATTTTCATGCAGATAGCGGTGCAGATATTTCCATGTTCAAACAGATAGCTGTGTAGTTATTTCCATGTTCATACAGATAGCGGTGTAGATATTTCCATGTTCATACAGATCGCGGTGTAGATATTTCCATGTTCATCCAGATGGCTGTGTAGATATATCCATGTTCATACAGATGGCGGTGAAGATATTTCCATGTTCGTACAGATTGCAGTGTAGATATTTCCATGTTCATACAGATAGCAGTGTAGATATTTCCATGTTTATACAGATAGCGGTGAAGATGTATGCATGTTAACACAGATAGCGGTGTAGTTATTTCCATGTTCATCCAGATGGCTGTGTAGATATATCCAAGTTCATACAGATGTTGGTGAAGATATTTCCATGTTCATACAGATAGCGGTGTAGATATTTCAATGTTCATACAGATAGCAGTGTAGATATTTCCATGTTTACAGAGATAGCGGTGTAGGTATTTCCAAGTTTATACAGATAGCGGTGTAGATATCTCCATCTTAATAGAGATGGCGGTGTAGATATTTATATGTTCATACAGATGGCGGTGCAGATATTTCCATGTTCATACAGATGGAGCGTAGATATTTCCATGATTATAGAGATAGCAGTTTTGTGATTTCCATCTGTAAAGAGATAGCTTTGTAGATATTTCCATGTATATGCAGATAGCTGTGAAGGTATTTCCATTTTCATGCGGATAGCGCTGTAGATATTTCTATGTTCAAACAGATAGCGGTGAAGATATTTCCATGTTCATACAGGTAGCGGTGTAGATATTTCCATGTCTATACAGATAGCGGTGAAGATGTATGCATGTTTACACAGATAGCGGAGTAGATATTTCCATGTTCATACAGATAGCGGTGTAGATATTTCCATGTTTATACAGATAGCGGTGAAGATGTATGCATGTTTAAACAGATAGCGGTGTACATATTTCAATGTTCATACAGATAGCGGTGTAGATATTTCCATGTTCATCCAGATGGCTGTGTAGATATATCCATGTTCATACAGATGGCATTGAAGATATTTCCATGTTCATACAGATAGCGGTGTAGATATTTCCATGTTCATACAGATAGCCGTGTAGATATTGCCACGTTCATACAGATAGCGGTGCTGATGCTTCCATGTTTATACATGTAGCGGTGTACATATTTCCATGTTTATACAGATAGCGGTGTAGATATTTCCATGTTCATTCCGATAGCGGTGTAGATGTTTCCATGTTTATACAGATAGCGGTGTAGATATCTCCTTCTTAATGCAGATGGCCTTGTAGATATTATTATGTTCATACAGATGGCTGTGTAGATATTTCCATGTGTAAAGAGACAGCTGTGTAGTTATTTCCATGTATTTTCAGATATCTGTGTAGATATTTCCATTTTCATGCAGATAGCGGTGTAGATATTTCCGTGTTCAAACAGATAGCGGTGTAGACATTTCCATGTTCATACAGATAGCGGTGTAGATATTTCCATGTTTATACAGATAGCGGTGAAGATGTATGCATGTTTACACAGATAGCGGTGTAGATATTTCCATGTTCATACAGATAGCGGTGTAGATATTTCCATGTTCATCCAGATAGCGGTGTAGATATTTCCATGTTCATACAGATAGCGGTGTAGCTATTTCCATGTTCATACATATAGCGGTGTAGATATTTCCATGTTCATCCAGATGGCTGGGTAGATATATCCATGTTCATACAGATGGCGGTGAAGATATTTCCATGTTCATACAGATAGCGGTGTAGCTATTTCCATATTCATACATATAGCGGTGTAGATATTTCCATGTTCATCCAGATGGCTGTGTAGATATATCCATGTTCATACAGATGGCGGTGAAGATATTTCCATGTTCATACAGATAGCGGTGTAGATATTTCCATGTTCATACAGATAGGATTGTAGATATTTCCATGTTCATACAGATAGCGGTGTAGATATTTCCATGTTCATACAGATAGCGGTGTAGATATTTCCATGTTCATCCAGATGGCTGTGTAGATATTTCCATGTTCATACAGATAGCGGTGCTTATATTTCCATGTTTATACAGGTAGCAGTGTAGATATTTCCATGTTTATACGGATAGCGGTGTAGATATTTCCATGTTTATACAGATAGCGGTGAAGATGTATGCATGTTTACACAGATAGCGGTGTAGATATTTCCATGTTCATACAGATAGCGGTGTAGATATTTCCATGTTCATACAGACAGCGGTGCTGATATTTCCCTGTTCATCCAGATGGCTGTGTAGATATATACATGTTCATACAGATTGCGGTTAAGATATTTCCATGTTCATACAGATAGCGGTGTAGATATTTCCATTTTCATACATACAGCGGTGCTGATATTTCCATGTTCATCCAGATGGCTGTGTAGATATATCCATGTTCATACAGATGGCGAAGATATTTCCATGTTCATACAGATATCGGTGTAGATATTTCCATGTTCATAGAGATAGCGGTGTAGATATTTCCATGTTCATACAAATAGCGGTGCTGATACTTCCATGTTTATACAGGTAGCGGTGCAGATATTTCCATGTTTATAAAGATGGCGGTGTAGATATTATTTCCAAGTGTAAAGAAATAGCTTTGTAGATATTTCCATGTATATGCAGATAGCTGTGTAGATATTTCCATTTTCATGCAGATAGCGGTGCAGATATTTCCATGTTCAAACAGATAGCTGTGTAGTTATTTCCATGTTCATACAGATAGCGGTGTAGATATTTCCATGTTCATACAGATCGCGGTGTAGATATTTCCATGTTCATCCAGATGGCTGTGTAGATATATCCATGTTCATACAGATGGCGGTGAAGATATTTCCATGTTCGTACAGATTGCAGTGTAGATATTTCCATGTTCATACAGATAGCAGTGTAGATATTTCCATGTTTATACAGATAGCGGTGAAGATGTATGCATGTTAACACAGATAGCGGTGTAGTTATTTCCATGTTCATCCAGATGGCTGTGTAGATATATCCAAGTTCATACAGATGGTGGTGAAGATATTTCCATGTTCATACAGATAGCGGTGTAGATATTTCAATGTTCATACAGATAGCAGTGTAGATATTTCCATGTTTACAGAGATAGCGGTGTAGGTATTTCCAAGTTTATACAGATAGCGGTGTAGATATCTCCATCTTAATAGAGATGGCGGTGTAGATATTTATATGTTCATACAGATGGCGGTGCAGATATTTCCATGTTCATACAGATGGAGCGTAGATATTTCCATGATTATAGAGATAGCAGTTTTGTAATTTCCATCTGTAAAGAGATAGCTTTGTAGATATTTCCATGTATATGCAGATAGCTGTGAAGGTATTTCCATTTTCATGCGGATAGCGCTGTAGATATTTCTATGTTCAAACAGATAGCGGTGAAGATATTTCCATGTTCATACAGGTAGCGGTGTAGATATTTCCATGTCTATACAGATAGCGGTGAAGATGTATGCATGTTTACACAGATAGCGGAGTAGATATTTCCATGTTCATACAGATAGCGGTGTAGATATTTCCATGTTTATACAGATAGCGGTGAAGATGTATGCATGTTTAAACAGATAGCGGTGTACATATTTCAATGTTCATACAGATAGCGGTGTAGATATTTCCATGTTCATCCAGATGGCTGTGTAGATATATCCATGTTCATACAGATGGCATTGAAGATATTTCCATGTTCATATAGATAGCGGTGTAGATATTTCCATGTTCATACAGATAGCCGTGTAGATATTGCCACGTTCATACAGATAGCGGTGCTGATGCTTCCATGTTTATACATGTAGCGGTGTACATATTTCCATGTTTATACAGATAGCGGTGTAGATATTTCCATGTTCATTCCGATAGCGGTGTAGATGTTTCCATGTTTATACAGATAGCGGTGTAGATATCTCCTTCTTAATGCAGATGGCCTTGTAGATATTATTATGTTCATACAGATGGCTGTGTAGATATTTCCATGTGTAAAGAGACAGCTGTGTAGTTATTTCCATGTATTTTCAGATATCTGTGTAGATATTTCCATTTTCATGCAGATAGCGGTGTAGATATTTCCGTGTTCAAACAGATAGCGGTGTAGACATTTCCATGTTCATACAGATAGCGGTGTAGATATTTCCATGTTTATACAGATAGCGGTGAAGATGTATGCATGTTTACACAGATAGCGGTGTAGATATTTCCATGTTCATACAGATATCGGTGTAGATATTTCCATGTTCATCCACATAGCGGTGTAGATATTTCCATGTTCATACAGATAGCGGTGTAGCTATTTCCATGTTCATACATATAGCGGTGTAGATATTTCCATGTTCATCCAGATGGCTGGGTAGATATATCCATGTTCATACAGATGGCGGTGAAGATATTTCCATGTTCATACAGATAGCGGTGTAGCTATTTCCATATTCATACATATAGCGGTGTAGATATTTCCATGTTCATCCAGATGGCTGTGTAGATATATCCATGTTCATACAGATGGCGGTGAAGATATTTCCATGTTCATACAGATAGCGGTGTAGATATTTCCATGTTCATACAGATAGGATTGTAGATATTTCCATGTTCATACAGATAGCGGTGTAGATATTTCCATGTTCATACAGATAGCGGTGTAGATATTTCCATGTTCATCCAGATGGCTGTGTAGATATTTCCATGTTCATACAGATAGCGGTGCTTATATTTCCATGTTTATACAGGTAGCAGTGTAGATATTTCCATGTTTATACGGATAGCGGTGTAGATATTTCCATGTTTATACAGATAGCGGTGAAGATGTATGCATGTTTACACAGATAGCGGTGTAGATATTTCCATGTTCATACAGATAGCGGTGTAGATATTTCCATGTTCATACAGACAGCGGTGCTGATATTTCCCTGTTCATCCAGATGGCTGTGTAGATATATACATGTTCATACAGATTGCGGTTAAGATATTTCCATTTTCATACAGATATCGGTGTAGATATTTCCATGTTCATAGAGATGGCTGTGTAGATATTTCCATGTTCATACAGATAGCGGTGCTGATATTTCCATGTTTATACAGATAGCGGTGTAGATATCTCCATCTTAATACAGATGGCGGTGTAGATATTTATATGTTCATACAGATGGCGGTGCAGATATTTCCATGTTCATACAGATGGCGGTGTAGATATTTCCATGTATATAGAGATAGCGGTGTAGTTATTTCCATGTGTAAAGAAATAGCTTTGTAGATATTTCCATGTATATGCAGATAGCTGTGTAGATATTTATATTTTCATGCGGATAGCGCTGTAGATATTTCTATGTTCAAACAGATAGCGGTGAGGATATTTCCATGTTCATACAGGTAGCGGTGTAGATATTTCCATGTCTATACAGATAGCGGTGAAGATGTATGCATGTTTACACAGATAGCGGAGGAGATATTTCCATGTTCATACCGATAGCGGTGTAGATATTTCCATGTTTATACAGATAGCGGTGAAGATGTATTCATGTTTACACAGATAGTGGTGTAGATATTTCCATGTTCATACAGATAGCGGTGTAGATATTTCCATGTTCATCCAGATGGCTGTGTAGATATATCCATGTTCATTCAGATGGCGGTGAAGATATTTCCATGTTCATACAGATAGCGGTGGAGATATTTCCATGTTCATACAGATAGCGGTGTAGATAATTCCATGTTCATACAGATACCGGAGTAGCTATTTCCATGTTCATACAGATAGCGGTGTAGATATTTCCATGTTCATCCAGATGGCTGTGTAGATATCTACATGTTCATACAGATGGCGGTGAAGATATTTCCATGTTCATACAGATAGCGGTGTATATATTTCCATGTTCATACAGATGGCGTTGTAGATATTTCCATGTTAATAGAGATAGCGGTGTAGTTATTTCCATGTGTAAAGAAAGAGCTTTGTAGATATTTCCATGTATATGCAGATAGCTGTGTAGATATTTCCATTTTCATGCAGATAGCGGAGTAGATATTTCCATGTTCAAACAGATAGCGGTGTAGATATTTCCATGTTCATACAGATAGCGGTTTAGATATTTCCATGTTTATAAAGATAGCGGTGAATATGTAAGCATGTTTACACACATAGCGGTGTGGATATTTCCATGTTCATACAGATAGCGGTGTAGATATTTCCATGTTCATCCAGATGGCTGTGTAGATATATCCATGTTCATACAGATGGCGGTGAAGGTATTTCCATGTTCATACAGATAGCGGTGTAGATATCTCCATGTTTATACAGATAGTGGTGTAGATATTTCCATGTTCATACAGATATTTCCATGTTCATCCAGATGGCTGTGTAGATATATCTATGTTCATACAGATGGCGGAGAAGATATTTCCATGTTCATACAGATAGCGGTGCTGATATTTCCATGTTTTTTCAGGTAGCGGTGAAGCTATTTCCATGTTTATACAGATAGCGGTGTAGATATTTCCATGTTTATACAGATAGCGGTGTAGATATCTCCATCTGAATACAGATGGCGGTGTAGATATTTATATGTTCATACAGATGGCGGTTCTGATATTTCCATTTTCATAGAGATGGCGGTGTAGATATGTCCATGTTCATACTGATAGCGGTGTAGTTATTTCCATGTGTAAAGAGATAGCTGTGTAGATATTTCCATGTATATGCAGATAGCTGTGTAGATATTTCCATTTTCATGCAGATAGCGGTGTATATATTTCCCTGTTCAAACAGTTAGCGGTGTAGATATTTCCATGTTCAGAAAGATAGCGGTGTAGATATTTCCATGTTTATACAGATAGCGGTGAAGATGTATGCATGTTTACACAGATAGCAGTGTAGATATTTCCATGTTCATCCAGATGGCTGTGTAGATATATCCATGTTCATACAGATAGCGGTGTAGATATTTCCATGTTCATACCGATAGCGGTGCAGATATTTCCATGTTCATCCAGATGGCTGTGTAGATATTTCCATGTTCATACAGATGGCGGTGAAGATATTTCCATGTTCATACAGAAAGCGGTGTAGATATTTCCATGTTCATACAGAAAGCGGTGTAGATATTTCCATGTTCAAACAGATAGCGGTGTATGTATTTCCATGTTCATACAGATAGCGGTGTAGATATTTCCATTTTCAAACAGATAGCGGTGTATATATTTCCATGTTCAAACAGTTAGCGGTGTAGATATTTCCATGTTCATACAGATAGCGGTGTAGATATTTCCATGTTTATACAGATAGCAGTGAAAATGTATGCATGTTTACACAGATAGCGGTGTAGATATTTCCATGTTCATCCAGATGGCTGTGTAGATATATCCATGTTCATACAGATGGCGGTGAAGATATTTCCATGTTCATACAGATAGCGGTGTAGATATTTCCATGTTCATACAGATAGCGGTGTAGTTATTTCCATGTTCATACAGATAGGGGTGTATGTATTTCCATGTTCATACAGATAGCGGTGTAGATATTTCCATGTTCATCCAGATGGCTGTGTAGATATTTCCATGTTCATACAGATAGCGGTGTAGATATTTCCATGTTCATACAGATAGCGGTGTAGATATTTCCATGTTCATCCAGATGGCTGTGTAGATATATCCATGTTCATACAGATGGCGGTGTAGATATTTCCATGTTCATACAGATAGCGGTTTAGATATTTCCATGTTCATCCAGATGGCTGTGTAGATTTATCCATGTTCATACAGATGGCGGAGAAGATATTTCCATGTTCATACAGATGGCGGTGTAGATATTTCCATGTTCATACAGATAGCGGTGTAGATATTTCCATGTTCATACAGATAGCGGTGTAGATATTTCCATGTTCATACAGATAGCGGTGTGTGTATTTCCATGTTCATACAGATAGCGGTGTAGATATTTCCATTTTCATGCAGATAGCGGTGTATATATTTCCCTGTTCAAACAGTTATCGGTTTAGATATTTCCATGTTCATAAAGATAGCGGTGTAGATATTTCCATGTTTATACTGATAGCGGTGAAGATGTATGCATGTTTACACAGATAGCCGTGTACATATTTCCATGTTCATCCAGATGGCTGTGTAGATATATCCATGTTCATACAGATGGCGGTGAAGATATTTCCATGTTCATACAGATAGCGGTGTAGATATTTCCATGTTCATACAGGTAACGGTGTAGATATTTCCATTTTCACACAGATAGCGGTGCTGATATTTCCATATTTATACAGATAGCGGTGTAGATTTTTCCATGTTTATACAGATAGCGGTGTAGGTATCTCCATCTTAATACAGATAGCGGGGTAGATATTTCCATGTTCATACAGATAGCGGTGTATGTATTTCCATGTTCATACAGATAGCGGTGTAGATATTTCCATGTTCATCCAGATGGCTGTGTAGATATTTCCATGTTCATACAGATAGCGGTGTAGATATTTCCATGTTCATACAGATAGCGGTGTAGATATTTCCATGTTCATCCAGATGGCTGTGCAGATATATCCATGTTCATACAGATGGCGGTGAAGATATTTCCATGTACATACAGATAGCGGTGTAGATATTTCCATGTTCATACAGATAGCCGTGTAGATATTGCCATGTACATACCGATAGCGGTGCTGATACTTCTATGTTTATACAGGTAGCGGTGTACATATTTCCGTGTTTATAAAGATGGCTGTGTAGATATATCCATGTTCATACAGATGGCGGTGTAGATATTTCCATGTTCATACAGATAGCGGTGTAGATATTTCCATGTTCATCCAGATGGCTCTTTAGATATATCCATGTTCATATAGATGGCGGAGAAGATATTTCCATGTTCATACAGATGGCGGTGTAGATATTTCCATGTTCATACAGATAGCGGTGTAGATATTTCCATGTTCATACAGATAGCGGTGTAGATATTTCCATGTTCATACAGATAGCGGTGTATGTATTTCCATGTTCATACAGATAGCGGTGTAGATATTTCCATTTTCATGCAGATAGCGGTGTATATATTTCCCTGTTCAAACAGTTATCGGTTTAGATATTTCCATGTTCATAAAGATAGCGGTGTAGATATTTCCATGTTTATACAGATAGCGGTGAAGATGTATGCATGTTTACACAGATAGCCGTGTACATATTTCCATGTTCATCCAGATGGCTGTGTAGATATATCCATGTTCATACAGATGGCGGTGAAGATATTTCCATGTTCATACAGATAGCGGTGTAGATATTTCCATGTTCATACAGGTAGCAGTGTAGATATTTCCATGTTCACACAGATAGCGGTGCTGATATTTCCATGTTCATACAGGTAGCGGTGGAGATATTTCCATGTTTATACAGATAGCGGTGTAGATATTTCCATGTTTGTACAGATAGCGGTGTAGATATTTCCATGTTGATACAGATAGCTGTGTAGATATCTCCATCTTAATACAGATGGCGGTGTAGATATTTATATGTTCATACAGATGGCGGTGCAGATATTTCCATGTTCATACAGATGGCGGTGTAGGTATTTCCATGTTCATACAGATAGCGGTGTATTTATTTCCATGTGTAAAGAGATACCTGTGTAGATATTTCCATGTATATGCAGATAGCTGTGTAGCAATTTCCATTTTCATGCAGACAGCGGTGTAGATATTTCCATGTTCATCCAGATAGCGGTGTAGATATTTCCATGTTCATACAGATAGCGGTGTAGATATTTCCATGTTCATCCAGATGGCTGCGTAGATATATCCATGTTCATACTGATGGCGGTGAAGATATTTCCATGTACATACAGATAGCGGTGTAGATATTGCCATGTATATACCGATAGCGGTGCTGATACTTCCATGTTTATACAGGTAGCGGTGTACATATTTCCGTGTTTATAAAGATGGCTGTGTAGATATATCCATGTTCATACAGATGGCGGTGTAGATATTTCCATGTTCATACTGATAGCGGTTTAGATATTTCCATGTTCATCCAGATGGCTGTGTATATTTATCCATGTTCATACAGATGGCGGAGAAGATATTTCCATGTTCATACAGATGGCGGTGTAGATATTTCCATGTTCATACAGATAGCGGTGTAGATATTTCCATGTTCATACAGATAGCGGTGTAGATATTTCCATGTTCATACAGATAGCGGTGTATGTATTTCCATGTTCATACAGATAGCGGTGTAGATATTTCCATTTTCATGCAGATAGCGGTGTATATATTTCCCTGTTCAAACAGTTATCAGTTTAGATATTTCCATGTTCATAAAGATAGCGGTGTAGATATTTCCATGTTTATACTGATAGCGGTGAAGATGTATGCATGTTTACACAGATAGCCGTGTACATATTTCCATGTTCATCCAGATGGCTGTGTAGATATATCCATGTTCATACAGATGGCGGTGAAGATATTTCCATGTTCATACAGATAGCGGTGTAGATATTTCCATGTTCATACAGGTAACGGTGTAGATATTTCCATTTTCACACAGATAGCGGTGCTGATATTTCCATATTTATACAGATAGCGGTGTAGATTTTTCCATGTTTATACAGATAGCGGTGTAGGTATCTCCATCTTAATACAGATAGCGGTGTAGATATTTCCATGTTCATACAGATAGCGGTGTATGTATTTCCATGTTCATACAGATAGCGGTGTAGATATTTCCATGTTCATCCAGATGGCTGTGTAGATATTTCCATGTTCATACAGATAGCGGTGTAGATATTTCCATGTTCATACAGATAGCGGTGTAGATATTTCCATGTTCATCCAGATGGCTGTGTAGATATATCCATGTTCATACAGATGGCGGTGAAGATATTTCCATGTACATACAGATAGCGGTGTAGATATTTCCATGTTCATACAGATAGCCGTGTAGATATTGCCATGTACATACCGATAGCGGTGCTGATACTTCTATGTTTATACAGGTAGCGGTGTACATATTTCCGTGTTTATAAAGATGGCTGTGTAGATATATCCATGTTCATACAGATGGCGGTGTAGATATTTCCATGTTCATACAGATAGCGGTTTAGATATTTCCATGTTCATCCAGATGGCTCTGTAGATATATCCATGTTCATATAGATGGCGGAGAAGATATTTCCATGTTCATACAGATGGCGGTGTAGATATTTCCATGTTCATACAGATAGCGGTGTAGATATTTCCATGTTCATACAGACAGCGGTGTAGATATTTCCATGTTCATACAGATAGCGGTGTATGTATTTCCATGTTCATACAGATAGCGGTGTAGATATTTCCATTTTCATGCAGATAGCGGTGTATATATTTCCCTGTTCAAACAGTTATCGGTTTAGATATTTCCATGTTCATAAAGATAGCGTTGTAGATATTTCAATGTTTATACAGATAGCGGTGAAGATGTATGCATGTTTACACAGATAGCCGTGTACATATTTCCATGTTCATCCAGATGGCTGTGTAGATATATCCATGTTCATACAGATGGCGGTGAAGATATTTCCATGTTCATACAGATAGCGGTGTAGATATTTCCATGTTCATACAGGTAGCGGTGTAGATATTTCCATGTTCATACAGATAGCGGTGCTGATATTTCCATGTTCATACAGGTAGCGGTGGAGATATTTCCATGTTTATACAGATAGCGGTGTAGATATTTCCATGTTTGTACAGATAGCGGTGTAGATATTTCCATGTTGATACAGATAGCTGTGTAGATATCTCCATCTTAATACAGATGGCGGTGTAGATATTTATATGTTCATACAGATGGCGGTGCAGATATTTCCATGTTCATACAGATGGCGGTGTAGGTATTTCCATGTTCATACAGATAGCGGTGTATTTATTTCCATGTGTAAAGAGATACCTGTGTAGATATTTCCATGTATATGCAGATAGCTGTGTAGCAATTTCCATTTTCATGCAGACAGCGGTGTATATATTTCCCTGTTCAAACAGATAGCGGTGTAGATATTTCCATGTTCATACAGATAGCGGTGTAGATATTTCCATGTTCATACAGATAGCGGTGTAGGTATTTCCATGTTCATACAGATAGCGGTGCTGATATTTCCATGTTTTTACAGGTATCGGTGAAGCTATTTCCATGTTTATACAGATAGCGGTGTAGATATTTCCATGTTTATACAGATAGCGGTGTAGATATTTCCATGTTCATACAGATAGCAGTGTAGATATCTCCATCTTAATACAGATGGCGGTGTAGATATTTATATGTTCATACAGATGGCGGTTCAGATATTTCCATTTTCATACAGATGGCGGTGTAGATATTTCCATGTTCATACAGATAGCGGTGTAGTTATTTCCATGTGTAAAGAGATAGCTGTGCAGATATTTCCATGTATATGCAGATAGCTGTGTAGATATTTCCATTTTCATGCAGATAGCGGTGTATATATTTCCCTGTTCAAACAGTTAGCGGTGTTGATATTTCCATGTTCACAAAGAGAGCGGTGTAGATATTTCCATGTTTATACAGATAGCGGTGAAGATGTATGCATGTTTACACAGATAGCGGTGTAGATATTTCCATGTTCATCCAGATGGCTGTGTAGATATATCCATGTTCATACAGATGGAGGTGAAGATATTTCCATGTTCATACAGATAGCGGTGTAGATATTTCCATGTTCATACAGATAGCGGTGTATGTATTTCCATGTTCATACAGATAGCCGTGTAGATATTTCCATGTTCATCCAGATGGCTGTGTAGATATTTCCATGTTCATACAGATAGCGGTGTAGATATTTCCATGTTCATCCAGATGGCTCTGTAGATATATCCATGTTCATATAGATGGCGGAGAAGATATTTCCATGTTCATACAGATGGCGGTGTAGATATTTCCATGTTCATACAGATAGCGGTGTAGATATTTCCATGTTCATACAGATAGCGGTGTAGATATTTCCATGTTCATACAGATAGCGGTGTATGTATTTCCATGTTCATACAGATAGCGGTGTAGATATTTCCATTTTCATGCAGATAGCGGTGTATATATTTCCCTGTTCAAACAGTTATCGGTTTAGATATTTCCATGTTCATAAAGATAGCGGTGTAGATATTTCCATGTTTATAAAGATAGCGGTGAAGATGTATGCATGTTTACACAGATAGCCGTGTACATATTTCCAGGTTCATCCAGATGGCTGTGTAGATATATCCATGTTCATACAGATGGCGGTGAAGATATTTCCATGTTCATACAGATAGCGGTGTAGATATTTCCATGTTCATACAGGTAGCGGTGTAGATATTTCCATGTTCATACAGATAGCGGTGCTGATATTTCCATGTTCATACAGGTAGCGGTGGAGATATTTCCATGTTTATACAGATAGCGGTGTAGATATTTCCATGTTTGTACAGATAGCGGTGTAGATATTTCCATGTTGATACAGATAGCTGTGTAGATATCTCCATCTTAATACAGATGGCGGTGTAGATATTTATATGTTCATACAGATGGCGGTGCAGATATTTCCATGTTCATGCAGATGGCGGTGTAGGTATTTCCATGTTCATACAGATAGCGGTGTATTTATTTCCATTTGTAAAGAGATACCTGTGTAGATATTTCCATGTATATGCAGATAGCTGTGTAGCAATTTCCATTTTCATGCAGACAGCGGTGTAGATATTTCCATGTTCATCCAGATAGCGGTGTAGATATTTCCATGTTCATACAGATAGCGGTGTAGATATTTCCATGTTCATCCAGATGGCTGCGTAGATATATCCATGTTCATACTGATGGCGGTGAAGATATTTCCATGTACATACAGATAGCGGTGTAGATATTGCCATGTATATCCCGATAGCGGTGCTGATACTTCCATGTTTATACAGGTAGCGGTGTACATATTTCCGTGTTTATAAAGATGGCTGTGTAGATATATCCATGTTCATACAGATGGCGGTGTAGATATTTCCATGTTCATACTGATAGAGGTTTAGATATTTCCATGTTCATCCAGATGGCTGTGTAGATTTATCCATGTTCATACAGATGGCGGAGAAGATATTTCCATGTTCATACAGATGGCGGTGTAGATATTTCCATGTTCATACAGATAGCGGTGTAGATATTTCCATGTTCATACAGATAGCGGTGTAGATATTTCTATGTTCATACAGATAGCGGTGTATGTATTTCCATGTTCATACAGATAGCGGTGTAGATATTTCCATTTTCATGCAGATAGCGGTGTATATATTTCCCTGTTCAAACAGTTATCGGTTAAATATTTCCATGTTCATAAAGATAGCGGTGTAGATATTTCCATGTTTATACTGATAGCGGTGAAGATGTATGCATGTTTACACAGATAGCCGTGTACATATTTCCATGTTCATCCAGATGGCTGTGTAGATATATCCATGTTCATACAGATGGCGGTGAAGATATTTCCATGTTCATACAGATAGCGGTGTAGATATTTCCATGTTCATACAGGTAACGGTGTAGATATTTCCATTTTCACACAGATAGCGGTGCTGATATTTCCATATTTATACAGATAGCGGTGTAGATTTTTCCATGTTTATACAGATAGCGGTGTAGGTATCTCCATCTTAATACAGATAGCGGTGTAGATATTTCCATGTTCATACAGATAGCGGTGTATGTATTTCCATGTTCATACAGATAGCGGTGTAGATATTTCCATGTTCATCCATATGGCTGTGTAGATATTTCCATGTTCATACAGATAGCTGTGTAGATATTTCCATGTTCATACAGATAGCGGTGTAGATATTTCCATGTTCATCCAGATGGCTGTGTAGATATATCCATGTTCATACAGATGGCGGTGAAGATATTTCCATGTACATACAGATAGCGGTGTAGATATTTCCATGTTCATACAGATAGCCGTGTAGATATTGCCATGTACATACCGATAGCGGTGCTGATACTTCTATGTTTATACAGGTAGCGGTGTACATATTTCCGTGTTTATAAAGATGGCTGTGTAGATATATCCATGTTCATACAGATGGCGGTGTAGATATTTCCATGTTCATACAGATAGCGGTTTAGATATTTCCATGTTCATCCAGATGGCTCTGTAGATATATCCATGTTCATATAGATGGCGGAGAAGATATTTCCATGTTCATACAGATGGCGGTGTAGATATTTCCATGTTCATACAGATAGCGGTGTATGTATTTCCATGTTCATACAGATAGCGGTGTAGATATTTCCATTTTCATGCAGATAGCGGTGTATATATTTCCCTGTTCAAACAGTTATCGGTTTAGATATTTCCATGTTCATAAAGATAGCGGTGTAGATATTTCCATGTTTATACAGATAGCGGTGAAGATGTATGCATGTTTACACAGATATCCGTGTACATATTTCCATGTTCATCCAGATGGCTGTGTAGATATATCCATGTTCATACAGATGGCGGTGAAGATATTTCCATGTTCATACAGATAGCGGTGTAGATATTTCCATGTTCATACAGGTAGCGGTGTAGATATTTCCATGTTCATACAGATAGCGGTGCTGATATTTCCATGTTCATACAGGTAGCGGTGGAGATATTTCCATGTTGATACAGATAGCTGTGTAGATATCTCCATCTTAATACAGATGGCGGTGTAGATATTTATATGTTCATACAGATGGCGGTGCAGATATTTCCATGTTCATACAGATGGCGGTGTAGGTATTTCCATGTTCATACAGATTGCGGTGTATTTATTTCCATGTGTAAAGAGATACCTGTGTAGATATTTCCATGTATATGCAGATAGCTGTGTAGCAATTTCCATTTTCATGCAGACAGCGGTGTATATATTTCCCTGTTCAAACAGATAGCGGTGTAGATATTTCCATGTTCATACAGATAGCGGTGTAGATATTTCCATGTTCATACAGATAGCGGTGTAGGTATTTCCATGTTCATACAGATAGCGGTGCTGATATTTCCATGTTTTTACAGGTATCGGTGAAGCTATTTCCATGTTTATACAGATAGCGGTGTAGATATTTCCATGTTTATACAGATAGCGGTGTAGATATTTCCATGTTCATACAGATAGCAGTGTAGATATCTCCATCTTAATACAGATGGCGGTGTAGATATTTATATGATCATACAGATGGCGGTTCAGATATTTCCATTTTCATACAGATGGCGGTGTAGATATTTCCATGTTCATACAGATAGCGGTGTAGTTATTTCCATGTGTAAAGAGATAGCTGTGCAGATATTTCCATGTATATGCAGATAGCTGTGTAGATATTTCCATTTTCATGCAGATAGCGGTGTATATATTTCCCTGTTCAAACAGTTAGCGGTGTTGATATTTCCATGTTCAGAAAGAGAGCGGTGTAGATATTTCCATGTTTATACAGATAGCGGTGAAGATGTATGCATGTTTACACAGATAGCGGTGTAGATATTTCCATGTTCATCCAGATGGCTGTGTAGATATATCCATGTTCATACAGATGGCGGTGAAGATATTTCCATGTTCATACAGATAGCGGTGTAGATATTTCCATGTTCATACAGATAGCGGTGTAGATATTTCCATGTTCATACAGATAGCGGTGTATGTATTTCCATGTTCATACAGAGAGCCGTGTAGATATTTCCATGTTCATCCAGATGGCTTTGTAGATATTTCCATGTTCATACAGATAGCGGTGTAGATATTTCCATGTTCATACAGATAGCGGTGTAGATATTTCCATGTTCATCCAGATGGCTGTGTAGATATATCCATGTTCATACAGATAGCGGTGAAGATATTTCCATGTTCATACAGATAGCGGTGTAGATATTTCCATGTTCATACAGATAGCGGTGTAGATATTTCCATGTTCATACAGATAGCGGTGTATGTATTTCCATGTTCATACAGATAGCGGTGTAGATATTTCCATGTTCATCCAGATGGCTGTGTAGATATATCCATGTTCATACAGATGGCGGTGAAGATATTTCCATGTTCATACAGATAGCGGTGTAGATATTTCCATGTTCATACAGGTAGCGGTGTAGATATTTCCATGTTCATACAGATAGCGGTGCTGATATTTCCATGTTCATACAGGTAGCGGTGGAGATATTTCCATGTTTATACAGATAGCGGTGTAGATATTTCCATGTTTGTACAGATAGCGGTGTAGATATTTCCATGTTGATACAGATAGCTGTGTAGATATCTCCATCTTAATACAGATGGCGGTGTAGATATTTATATGTTCATACAGATGGCGGTGCAGATATTTCCATGTTCATACAGATGGCGGTGTAGGTATTTCCATGTTCATACAGATAGCGGTGTATTTATTTCCATGTGTAAAGAGATACCTGTGTAGATATTTCCATGTATATGCAGATAGCTGTGTAGCAATTTCCATTTTCATGCAGACAGCGGTGTATATATTTCCCTGTTCAAACAGATAGCGGTGTAGATATTTCCATGTTCATACAGATAGCGGTGTAGATATTTCCATGTTCATACAGATAGCGGTGTAGGTATTTCCATGTTCATACAGATAGCGGTGCTGATATTTCCATGTTTTTACAGGTATCGGTGAAGCTATTTCCATGTTTATACAGATAGCGGTGTAGATATTTCTTTTTTATACAGATAGCGGTGTAGATATTTCCATGTTCATACAGATAGCAGTGTAGATATCTCCATCTTAATACAGATGGCGGTGTAGATATTTATATGTTCATACAGATGGCGGTTCAGATATTTCCATTTTCATACAGATGGCGGTGTAGATATTTCCATGTTCATACAGATAGCGGTGTAGTTATTTCCATGTGTAAAGAGATAGCTGTGCAGATATTTCCATGTATATGCAGATAGCTGTGTAGATATTTCCATTTTCATGCAGATAGCGGTGTATATATTTCCCTGTTCAAACAGTTAGCGGTGTTGATATTTCCATGTTCAGAAAGAGAGCGGTGTAGATATTTCCATGTTTATACAGATAGCGGTGAAGATGTATGCATGTTTACACAGATAGCGGTGTAGATATTTCCATGTTCATCCAGATGGCTGTGTAGATATATCCATGTTCATACAGATGGCGGTGAAGATATTTCCATGTTCATACAGATAGCGGTGTAGATATTTCCATGTTCATACAGATAGCGGTGTATGTATTTCCATGTTCATACAGATAGCCGTGTAGATATTTCCATGTTCATCCAGATGGCTGTGTAGATATTTCCATGTTCATACAGATAGCGGTGTAGATATTTCCATGTTCATACAGATAGCGGTGTAGATATTTCCATGTTCATCCAGATGGCTGTGTAGATATATCCATGTTCATACAGATGGCGGTGAAGATATTTCCATGTTCATACAGATAGCGGTGTAGATATTTCCATGTTCATACAGATAGCGGTGTAGATATTTCCATGTTCATACAGATAGCGGTGTATGTATTTCCATGTTCATACAGATAGCGGTGTAGATATTTCCATGTTCATCCAGATGGCTGTGTAGATATTTCCATGTTCATACAGATAGCGGTGTAGATATTTCCATGTTCATACAGATAGCGGTGTAGATATTTCCATGTTCATCCAGATGGCTCTGTAGACATATCCATGTTCATATAGATGGCGGAGAAGATATTTCCATGTTCATACAGATGGCGGTGTAGATATTTCCATGTTCATACAGATAGCGGTGTAGATATTTCCATGTTCATACAGATAGCGGTGTAGATATTTCCATGTTCATACAGATAGCGGTGTATGTATTTCCATGTTCATACAGATAGCGGTGTAGATATTTCCATTTTCATGCAGATAGCGGTGTATATATTTCCCTGTTCAAACAGTTATCGGTTTAGATATTTCCATGTTCATAAAGATAGCGGTGTAGATATTTCCATGTTTATACAGATAGCGGTGAAGATGTATGCATGTTTACACAGATAGCCGTGTACATATTTCCAGGTTCATCCAGATGGCTGTGTAGATATATCCATGTTCATACAGATGGCGGTGAAGATATTTCCATGTTCATACAGATAGCGGTGTAGATATTTCCATGTTCATACAGGTAGCGGTGTAGATATTTCCATGTTCATACAGATAGCGGTGCTGATATTTCCATGTTCATACAGGTAGCGGTGGAGATATTTCCATGTTTATACAGATAGCGGTGTAGATATTTCCATGTATGTACAGATAGCGGTGTAGATATTTCCATGTTGATACAGATAGCTGTGTAGATATCTCCATCTTAATACAGATGGCGGTGTAGATATTTATATGTTCATACAGATGGCGGTGCAGACATTTCCATGTTCATGCAGATGGCGGTGTAGGTATTTCCATGTTCATACAGATAGCGGTGTATTTATTTCCATTTGTAAAGAGATACCTGTGTAGATATTTCCATGTATATGCAGATAGCTGTGTAGCAATTTCCATTTTCATGCAGACAGCGGTGTAGATATTTCCATGTTCATCCAGATAACGGTGTAGATATTTCCATGTTCATACAGATAGCGGTGTAGATATTTCCATGTTCATCCAGATGGCTGCGTAGATATATCCATGTTCATACTGATGGCGGTGAAGATATTTCCATGTACATACAGATAGCGGTGTAGATATTGCCATGTATATACCGATAGCGGTGCTGATACTTCCATGTTTATACAGGTAGCGGTGTACATATTTCCGTGTTTATAAAGATGGCTGTGTAGATATATCCATGTTCATACAGATGGCGGTGTAGATATTTCCATGTTCATACTGATAGAGGTTTAGATATTTCCATGTTCATCCAGATGGCTGTGTAGATTTATCCATGTTCATACAGATGGCGGAGAAGATATTTCCATGTTCATACAGATGGCGGTGTAGATATTTCCATGTTCATACAGATAGCGGTGTAGATATTTCCATGTTCATACAGATAGCGGTGTAGATATTTCTATGTTCATACAGATAGCGGTGTATGTATTTCCATGTTCATACAGATAGCGGTGTAGATATTTCCATTTTCATGCAGATAGCGGTGTATATATTTCCCTGTTCAAACAGTTATCGGTTTAGATATTTCCATGTTCATAAAGATAGCGGTGTAGATATTTCCATGTTTAAACTGATAGCGGTGAAGATGTATGCATGTTTACACAGATAGCCGTGTACATATTTCCATGTTCATCCAGATGGCTGTGTAGATATATCCATGTTCATACAGATGGCGGTGAAGATATTTCCATGTTCATACAGATAGCGGTGTAGATATTTCCATGTTCATACAGGTAACGGTGTAGATATTTCCATTTTCACACAGATAGCGGTGCTGATATTTCCATATTTATACAGATAGCGGTGTAGATTTTTCCATGTTTATACAGATAGCGGTGTAGGTATCTCCATCTTAATACAGATAGCGGTGTAGATATTTCCATGTTCATACAGATAGCGGTGTATGTATTTCCATGTTCATACAGATAGCGGTGTAGATATTTCCATGTTCATCCATATGGCTGTGTAGATATTTCCATGTTCATACAGATAGCTGTGTAGATATTTCCATGTTCATACAGATAGCGGTGTAGATATTTCCATGTTCATCCAGATGGCTGTGTAGATATATCCATGTTCATACAGATGGCGGTGAAGATATTTCCATGTACATACAGATAGCGGTGTAGATATTTCCATGTTCATACAGATAGCCGTGTAGATATTGCCATGTACATACCGATAGCGGTGCTGATACTTCTATGTTTATACAGGTAGCGGTGTACATATTTCCGTGTTTATAAAGATGGCTGTGTAGATATATCCATGTTCATACAGATGGCGGTGTAGATATTTCCATGTTCATACAGATAGCGGTTTAGATATTTCCATGTTCATCCAGATGGCTCTGTAGATATATCCATGTTCATATAGATGGCGGAGAAGATATTTCCATGTTCATACAGATGGCGGTGTAGATATTTCCATGTTCATACAGATAGCGGTGTAGATATTTCCATGTTCATACAGATAGCGGTGTAGATATTTCCATGTTCATACAGATAGCGGTGTATGTATTTCCATGTTCATACAGATAGCGGTGTTGATATTTCCATTTTCATGCAGATAGCGGTGTATATATTTCCCTGTTCAAACAGTTATCGGTTTAGATATTTCCATGTTCATAAAGATAGCGGTGTAGATATTTCCATGTTTATACAGATAGCGGTGAAGATGTATGCATGTTTACACAGATAGCCGTGTACATATTTCCATGTTCATCCAGATGGCTGTGTAGATATATCCATGTTCATACAGATGGCGGTGAAGATATTTCCATGTTCATACAGATAGCGGTGTAGATATTTCCATGTTCATACAGGTAGCGGTGTAGATATTTCCATGTTCATACAGATAGCGGTGCTGATATTTCCATGTTCATACAGGTAGCGGTGGAGATATTTCCATGTTTATACAGATAGCTGTGTAGATATCTCCATCTTAATACAGATGGCGGTGTAGATATTTATATGTTCATACAGATGGCGGTGCAGATATTTCCATGTTCATACAGATGGCGGTGTAGGTATTTCCATGTTCATACAGATTGCGGTGTATTTATTTCCATGTGTAAAGAGATACCTGTGTAGATATTTCCATGTATATGCAGATAGCTGTGTAGCAATTTCCATTTTCATGCAGACAGCGGTGTATATATTTCCCTGTTCAAACAGATAGCGGTGTAGATATTTCCATGTTCATACAGATAGCGGTGTAGATATTTCCATGTTCATACAGATAGCGGTGTAGGTATTTCCATGTTCATACAGATAGCGGTGCTGATATTTCCATGTTTTTACAGGTATCGGTGAAGCTATTTCCATGTTTATACAGATAGCGGTGTAGATATTTCCATGTTTATACAGATAGCGGTGTAGATATTTCCATGTTCATACAGATAGCAGTGTAGATATCTCCATCTTAATACAGATGGCGGTGTAGATATTTATATGATCATACAGATGGCGGTTCAGATATTTCCATTTTCATACAGATGGCGGTGTAGATATTTCCATGTTCATACAGATAGCGGTGTAGTTATTTCCATGTGTAAAGAGATAGCTGTGCAGATATTTCCATGTATATGCAGATAGCTGTGTAGATATTTCCATTTTCATGCAGATAGCGGTGTATATATTTCCCTGTTCAAACAGTTAGCGGTGTTGATATTTCCATGTTCAGAAAGAGAGCGGTGTAGATATTTCCATGTTTATACAGATAGCGGTGAAGATGTATGCATGTTTACACAGATAGCGGTGTAGATATTTCCATGTTCATCCAGATGGCTGTGTAGATATATCCATGTTCATACAGATGGTGGTGAAGATATTTCCATGTTCATACAGATAGCGGTGTAGATATTTCCATGTTCATACAGATAGCGGTGTAGATATTTCCATGTTCATACAGATAGCGGTGTATGTATTTCCATGTTCATACAGATAGCCGTGTAGATATTTCCATGTTCATCCAGATGGCTGTGTAGATATTTCCATGTTCATACAGATAGCGGTGTAGATATTTCCATGTTCATACAGATAGCGGTGTAGATATTTCCATGTTCATCCAGATGGCTGTGTAGATATATCCATGTTCATACAGATAGCGGTGAAGATATTTCCATGTTCATACAGATAGCGGTGTAGATATTTCCATGTTCATACAGATAGCGGTGTAGATATTTCCATGTTCATACAGATAGCGGTGTATGTATTTCCATGTTCATACAGATAGCGGTGTAGATATTTCCATGTTCATCCAGATGGCTGTGTAGATATTTCCATGTTCATACAGATAGCGGTGTAGATATTTCCATGTTCATACAGATAGCGGTGTAGATATTTCCATGTTCATACAGATAGCGGTGCTGATATTTCCATGTTCATACTGATGGCGGTGAAGATATTTCCATGTACATACAGATAGCGGTGTAGATATTGCCATGTATATACCGATAGCGGTGCTGATACTTCCATGTTTATACAGGTAGCGGTGTACATATTTCCGTGTTTATAAAGATGGCTGTGTAGATATATCCATCTTCATACAGATGGCGGTGTAGATATTTCCATGTTCATACAGATAGCGGTTTAGATATTTCCATGTTCATCCAGATGGCTGTGTAGATTTATCCATGTTCATACAGATGGCGGAGAAGATATTTCCATGTTCATACAGATGGCGGTGTAGATATTTCCATGTTCATACAGATAGCGGTGTAGATATTTCCATGTTCATACAGATAGCGGTGTAGATATTTCCATGTTCATACAGATAGCGGTGTATATATTTCCATGTTCATACTGATAGCGGTGTAGATATTTCCATTTTCATGCAGATAGCGGTGTATATATTTCCCTGTTCAAACAGTTATCGGTTTAGATATTTCCATGTTCATAAAGATAGCGGTGTAGATATTTCCATGTTTATACTGATAGCTGTGAAGATGTATGCATGTTTACACAGATAGCCGTGTACATATTTCCATGTTCATCCAGATGGCTGTGTTGATATATCCATGTTCATACAGACGGCGGTGAATATATTTCCATGTTCATACAGATAGCGGTGTAGATATTTCCATGTTCATACAGGTAACGGTGTAGATATTTCCATTTTCACACAGATAGCGGTGCTGATATTTCCATATTTATACAGATAGCGGTGTAGATTTTTCCATGTTTATACAGATAGCGGTGTAGGTATCTCCATCTTAATACAGATAGCGGTGTAGATATTTCCATGTTCATACAGAGAGCGGTGTATTTATTTCCATGTGTAAAGAGATACCTGTGTAGATATTTCCATGTATATGCAGATAGCTGTGTAGCAATTTCCATTTTCATGCAGACAGCGGTGTATATATTTCCCTGTTCAAACACATAGCGGTGTAGATATTTCCATGTTCATACAGATAGCGGTGTTGATATTTCCATGTTCATACAGATAGCGGTTTAGATATTTCCATGTTCATACAGATAGCGGTGCTGATATTTCCATGTTTTTACACGTAGCGGTGAAGCTATTTCCATGTTTATACAGATAGCGGTGTAGATATTTCCACGTTTATACAGATAGCGGTGTAGATATTTCCATGTTTATACAGATAGCAGTGTAGATATCTCCATTTTAATACAGATGGCCGTGTAGATATTAATATGTTCATACAGATGGCGGTTCAGATATTTCCATTTTCATACAGATGGCGGTGTAGATATTTCCATGTTCTTACAGATAGCGGTGTAGTTATTTCCATGTGTAAAGAGATAGCTGTTTAGATATTTCCATGTATATGCAGATAGCTGTGTAGATATTTCCATTTTCATGCAGATAGCGGTGTATATATTTCCCTGTTCAAACAGTTAGCGGTGTAGATATTTCCATGTTTATACAGATAGCGGTGAAGATGTATGCATGTTTACACAGATAGCAGTGTAGATATTTCCATGTTCATCCAGATGGCTGTGTAGATATTTCCAAGTTCATACAGATGGCGGTGAAGATATTTCCATGTTCATACAGATAGCGGTGTAGATATTTCCATGTTCATACAGAAAGCGGTGTAGATATTTCCATGTTCAAACAGATAGCGGTGTATGTATTTCCATGTTCATACAGATAGCGGTGTAGATATTTCCATTTTCAAGCAGATAGCGGTGTATATATTTCCATGTTCAAACAGTTAGCGGTGTAGATATTTCCATGTTCATACAGATAGCGGTGTAGATATTTCCATGTTTATACAGATAGCGGTGAAAATGTATGCATGTTTACACAGATAGCGGTGTAGATATTTCCATGTTCATCTAGATGGCTGTGTAGATATATCCATGTTCATACAGATGGCGGTGAAGATATTTCCATGTTCATACAGATAGCGGTGTAGATATTTCCATGTTCATACAGATAGCGGTGTAGTTATTTCCATGTTCATACAGATAGCGGTGTATGTATTTCCATGTTCATACAGATAGCGGTGTAGATATTTCCATGTTCATCCAGATGGCTGTGTAGATATTTCCATGTTCATACAGATAGCGGTGTAGATATTTCCATGTTCATACAGATAGCGGTGTAGATATTTCCATGTTCATCCAGATGGCTGCGTAGATATATCCATGTTCATACTGATGGCGGTGAAGATATTTCCATGTACATACAGATAGCAGTGTAGATATTGCCATGTATATACCGATAGCGGTGCTGATACTTCCATGTTTATACAGGTAGCGGTGTACATATTTCCGTGTTTATAAAGATGGCTCTGTAGATATATCCATGTTCATACAGATGGCGGTGTAGATATTTCCATGTTCATACAGATAGCGGTTTAGATATTTCCATATTCATCCAGATGGCTGTGTAGATTTATCCATGTTCATACAGATGGCGGAGAAGATATTTCCATGTTCATACAGATGGCGGTGTAGATATTTCCAAGTTCATACAGATAGCGGTGTAGATATTTCCATGTTCATACAGATAGCGGTGTATGTATTTCCATGTTCATACAGATAGCGGTGTAGATATTTCCATTTTCATGCAGATAGCGGTGTATATATTTCCCTGTTCAAACAGTTAGCGGTGTTGATATTTCCAAGTTCAGAAAGAGAGCGGTGTAGATATTTCCATGTTTATACAGATAGCGGTGAAGATGTATGCATGTTTACACAGATAGCGGTGTAGATATTTCCATGTTCATCCAGATGGCTGTGTAGATATATCCATGTTCATCCAGATGGTGGTGAAGATATTTCCATGTTCATACAGATAGCGGTGTAGATATTTCCATGTTCATACAGATAGCGGTGTAGATATTTCCATGTTCATACAGATAGCGGTGTATGTATTTCCATGTTCATACAGATAGCCGTGTAGATATTTCCATGTTCATCCAGATGGCTGTGTAGATATTTCCATGTTCATACAGATAGCGGTGTAGATATTTCCATGTTCATACAGATAGCGGTGTAGATATTTCCATGTTCATCCAGATGGCTGTGTAGATATATCCATGTTCATACAGATAGCGGTGAAGATATTTCCATGTTCATACAGATAGCGGTGTAGATATTTCCATGTTCATACAGATAGCGGTGTAGATATTTCCATGTTCATACAGATAGCGGTGTATGTATTTCCATGTTCATACAGATAGCGGTGTAGATATTTCCATGTTCATCCAGATGGCTGTGTAGATATTTCCATGTTCATACAGATAGCGGTGTAGATATTTCCATGTTCATACAGATAGCGGTGTAGATATTTCCATGTTCATACAGATAGCGGTGCTGATATTTCCATGTTCATACTGATGGCGGTGAAGATATTTCCATGTACATACAGATAGCGGTGTAGATATTGCCATGTATATACCGATAGCGGTGCTGATACTTCCATGTTTATACAGGTAGCGGTGTACATATTTCCGTGTTTATAAAGATGGCTGTGTAGATATATCCATCTTCATACAGATGGCGGTGTAGATATTTCCATGTTCATACAGATAGCGGTTTAGATATTTCCATGTTCATCCAGATGGCTGTGTAGATTTATCCATGTTCATACAGATGGCGGAGAAGATATTTCCATGTTCATACAGATGGCGGTGTAGATATTTCCATGTTCATACAGATAGCGGTGTAGATATTTCCATGTTCATACAGATAGCGGTGTAGATATTTCCATGTTCATACAGATAGCGGTGTATATATTTCCATGTTCATACTGATAGCGGTGTAGATATTTCCATTTTCATGCAGATAGCGGTGTATATATTTCCCTGTTCAAACAGTTATCGGTTTAGATATTTCCATGTTCATAAAGATAGCGGTGTAGATATTTCCATGTTTATACTGATAGCTGTGAAGATGTATGCATGTTTACACAGATAGCCGTGTACATATTTCCATGTTCATCCAGATGGCTGTGTTGATATATCCATGTTCATACAGACGGCGGTGAATATATTTCCATGTTCATACAGATAGCGGTGTAGATATTTCCATGTTCATACAGGTAACGGTGTAGATATTTCCATTTTCACACAGATAGCGGTGCTGATATTTCCATATTTATACAGATAGCGGTGTAGATTTTTCCATGTTTATACAGATAGCGGTGTAGGTATCTCCATCTTAATACAGATAGCGGTGTAGATATTTCCATGTTCATACAGAGAGCGGTGTATTTATTTCCATGTGTAAAGAGATACCTGTGTAGATATTTCCATGTATATGCAGATAGCTGTGTAGCAATTTCCATTTTCATGCAGACAGCGGTGTATATATTTCCCTGTTCAAACACATAGCGGTGTAGATATTTCCATGTTCATACAGATAGCGGTGTTGATATTTCCATGTTCATACAGATAGCGGTTTAGATATTTCCATGTTCATACAGATAGCGGTGCTGATATTTCCATGTTTTTACACGTAGCGGTGAAGCTATTTCCATGTTTATACAGATAGCGGTGTAGATATTTCCACGTTTATACAGATAGCGGTGTAGATATTTCCATGTTTATACAGATAGCAGTGTAGATATCTCCATTTTAATACAGATGGCCGTGTAGATATTAATATGTTCATACAGATGGCGGTTCAGATATTTCCATTTTCATACAGATGGCGGTGTAGATATTTCCATGTTCTTACAGATAGCGGTGTAGTTATTTCCATGTGTAAAGAGATAGCTGTTTAGATATTTCCATGTATATGCAGATAGCTGTGTAGATATTTCCATTTTCATGCAGATAGCGGTGTATATATTTCCCTGTTCAAACAGTTAGCGGTGTAGATATTTCCATGTTTATACAGATAGCGGTGAAGATGTATGCATGTTTACACAGATAGCAGTGTAGATATTTCCATGTTCATCCAGATGGCTGTGTAGATATTTCCAAGTTCATACAGATGGCGGTGAAGATATTTCCATGTTCATACAGATAGCGGTGTAGATATTTCCATGTTCATACAGAAAGCGGTGTAGATATTTCCATGTTCAAACAGATAGCGGTGTATGTATTTCCATGTTCATACAGATAGCGGTGTAGATATTTCCATTTTCAAGCAGATAGCGGTGTATATATTTCCATGTTCAAACAGTTAGCGGTGTAGATATTTCCATGTTCATACAGATAGCGGTGTAGATATTTCCATGTTTATACAGATAGCGGTGAAAATGTATGCATGTTTACACAGATAGCGGTGTAGATATTTCCATGTTCATCTAGATGGCTGTGTAGATATATCCATGTTCATACAGATGGCGGTGAAGATATTTCCATGTTCATACAGATAGCGGTGTAGATATTTCCATGTTCATACAGATAGCGGTGTAGTTATTTCCATGTTCATACAGATAGCGGTGTATGTATTTCCATGTTCATACAGATAGCGGTGTAGATATTTCCATGTTCATCCAGATGGCTGTGTAGATATTTCCATGTTCATACAGATAGCGGTGTAGATATTTCCATGTTCATACAGATAGCGGTGTAGATATTTCCATGTTCATCCAGATGGCTGCGTAGATATATCCATGTTCATACTGATGGCGGTGAAGATATTTCCATGTACATACAGATAGCAGTGTAGATATTGCCATGTATATACCGATAGCGGTGCTGATACTTCCATGTTTATACAGGTAGCGGTGTACATATTTCCGTGTTTATAAAGATGGCTGTGTAGATATATCCATGTTCATACAGATGGCGGTGTAGATATTTCCATGTTCATACAGATAGCGGTTTAGATATTTCCATATTCATCCAGATGGCTGTGTAGATTTATCCATGTTCATACAGATGGCGGAGAAGATATTTCCATGTTCATACAGATGGCGGTGTAGATATTTCCAAGTTCATACAGATAGCGGTGTAGATATTTCCATGTTCATACAGATAGCGGTGTATGTATTTCCATGTTCATACAGATAGCGGTGTAGATATTTCCATTTTCATGCAGATAGCGGTGTATATATTTCCCTGTTCAAACAGTTATCGGTTTAGATATTTCCATGTTCATAAAGATAGCGGTGTAGATATTCCCATGTTTATACTGATAGCGGTGAAGATGTATGCATGTTTACACAGATAGCCGTGTACATATTTCCATGTTCATCCAGATGGCTGTGTAGATATATCCATGTTCATACAGATGGCGGTGAAGATATTTCCATGTTCATACAGATAGCGGTGTAGATATTTCCATGTTCATACAGATAGCGGTGTAGATATTTCCATGTTCATACAGATAGCGGTATATGTATTTCCATGTTCATACAGATAGCGGTGTAGATATTTCCATTTTCATGCAGATAGCGGTGTATATATTTCCCTGTTCAAACAGTTATCGGTTTAGATATTTCCATGTTCATAAAGATAGCGGTGTAGATATTTCCATGTTTATACTGATAGCGGTGAAGATGTATGCATGTTTACACAGATAGCCGTGTACATATTTCCATGTTCATCCAGATGGCTGTGTAGATATATCCATGTTCATACAGATGGAGGTGAAGATATTTCCATGTTCATACAGATAGCGGTGTAGATATTTCCATGTTCATACAGGTAACGGTGTAGATATTTCCATTTTCACACAGATAGCGGTGCTGATATTTCCATATTTATACAGATAGCGGTGTAGATTTTTCCATGTTTATACAGATAGCAGTGTAGGTATCTCCATCTTAATACAGATAGCGGTGTAGATATTTATATGTTCATACAGATAGCGGTGTATGTATTTCCATGTTCATACAGATAGCGGTGTAGATATTTCCCTGTTCATCCAGATGGCTGTGTAGATATTTCCATGTTGATACAGATAGCGGTGTAGATATTTCCATGTTCATACAGATAGCGGTGTAGATATTTCCATGTTCATCCAGATGGCTGTGTAGATATATCCATGTTCATACAGATGGCGGTGAAGATATTTCCATGTACATACAGATAGCGGTGTAGATATTTCCATGTTCATACAGATAGCCGTGTAGATATTGCCATGTACATACCGATAGCGGTGCTGATACTTCTATGTTTATACAGGTAGCGGTGTACATATTTCCGTGTTTATAAAGATGGCTGTGTAGATATATCCATGTTCATACAGATGGCGGTGTAGATATTTCCATGTTCATACAGATAGCGGTTTAGATATTTCCATGTTCATCCAGATGGCTCTGTAGATATATCCATGTTCATATAGATGGCGGAGAAGATATTTCCATGTTCATACAGATGGCGGTGTAGATATTTCCATGTTCATACAGATAGCGGTGTAGATATTTCCATGTTCATACAGATAGCGGTGTAGATATTTCCATGTTCAAACAGTTATAGGTTTAGATATTTCCATGTTCATAAAGATAGCGGTGTAGATATTTCCATGTTTATACAGATAGCGGTGAAGATGTATGCATGTTTACACAGATAGCCGTGTACATATTTCCATGTTCATCCAGATGGCTGTGTAGAAATATCCATGTTCATTCAGATGGCGGTGAAGATATTTCCATGTTCATACGGATAGCAGTGTAGATATTTCCATGTTCATACAGGTAGCGGTGTAGATATTTCCATGCTCATACAGATAGCGGTGCTGATATTTCCATGTTCATACAGGTAGCGGTGTAGCTATTTCCATGTTTATACAGATAGCGGTGTAGATATTTCCATGTTTGTACAGATAGCGGTGTAGATATTTCCATGTTGATACAGATAGCGGTGTAGATATCTCCATCTTAATACAGATGGCGGTGTAGATATTTATATGTTCATACAGATGGCGGTGCAGATATTTCCATGTTCATACAGATGGCGGTGTAGGTATTTCCATGTTCATACAGATAGCGGTGTATTTATTTCCATGTGTAAAGAGATACCTGTGTAGATATTTCCATGTATATGCAGATAGCTGTGTAGCAATTTCCATTTTCATGCAGACAGCGGTGTATATATTTCCCTGTTCAAACAGATAGCGGTGTAGATATTTCCATGTTCATACAGATAGCAGTGTAGATATCTCCATCTTAATACAGATGGCGGTGAAGATATTTCCATGTTCATACAGATAGCGGAGTAGATATTTCCACGTTTATACAGATAGCGATGTAGATATTTCCATGTTTATACAGATAGCAGTGTAGATATCTCCATTTTAATAAAGATGGCGGTGTAGATATTTATATGTTCATACAGATGGCGGTTCAGATATTTCCATTTTCATACAGATGGCGGTGTAGATATTTCCATGTTCATACAGATAGCGGTGTAGATATTTCCATGTTCATACAGATAGCGGTGTATGTATTTCCATGTTCATACAGATAGCGGTGTAGATATTTCCATGTTCATCCAGATGGCTGTGTAGATATTTCCATGTTCATACAGATAGCGGTGTAGATATTTCCATGTTCATACAGATAGCGGTGTAGATATTTCCATGTTCATACAGATAGCGGTGCTGATATTTCCATGTTCATACTGATGGCGGTGAAGATATTTCCATGTACATACAGATAGCGGTGTAGATATTGCCATGTATATACCGATAGCGGTGCTGATACTTCCATGTTTATACAGGTAGCGGTGTACATATTTCCGTGTTTATAAAGATGGCTGTGTAGATATATGCATGTTCATACAGATGGCGGTGTAGATATTTCCATGTTCATACAGATAGCGGTTTAGATATTTCCATGTTCATCCAGATGGCTGTGTAGATTTATCCATGTTCATACAGATGGCGGAGAAGATATTTCCATGTTCATACAGATGGCGGTGTAGATATTTCCATGTTCATACAGATAGCGGTGTAGATATTTCCATGTTCATGCAGATAGCGGTGTATATATTTTCCTGTTTAAACAGTTATCGGTTTAGATATTTCCATGTTCATAAAGATAGCTGTGTAGATATTTCCATGTTTATACAGATAGCGGTGAAGATGTATGCATGTTTACACAGATAGCCGTGTACATATTTCCATGTTCATCCAGATGGCTGTGTAGATATATCCATGTTCATACCGATGGCGGTGAAGATATTTCCATGTTCATACAGATAGCGGTGTAGATATTTCCATGTTCATACAGGTAGCGGTGTAGATATTTCCATGTTCATACAGATAGCGGTGCTGATATTTCCATGTTCATACAGGTAGCGGTGGAGATATTTCCATGTTTATACAGATAGCGGTGTAGATATTTCCATGTTTGTACAGATAGCGGTGTAGATATTTCCATGTTGATACAGATAGCTGTGTAGATATCTCCATCTTAATACAGATGGCGGTGTAGATATTTATATGTTCATACAGATGGCGGTGCAGATATTTCCATGTTCATACAGATGGCGGTGTAGGTATTTCCATGTTCATACACATTGCGGTGTATTTATTTCCATGTGTAAAGAGATACCTGTGTAGATATTTCCATGTATATGCAGATAGCTGTGTAGCAATTTCCATTTTCATGCAGACAGCGGTGTATATATTTCCCTGTTCAAACAGATAGCGGTGTAGATATTTCCATGTTCATACAGATAGCGGTGTAGATATTTCCATGTTCATACAGATAGCGGTGTAGGTATTTCCATGTTCATACAGATAGCGGTGCTGATATTTCCATGTTTTTACAGGTATCGGTGAAGCTATTTCCATGTTCATACAGATAGCGGTGTAGATATTTCCATGTTTATACAGATAGCGGTGTAGATATTTCCATGTTCATACAGATAGCAGTGTAGATATCTCCATCTTAATACAGATGGCGGTGTAGATATTTATATGTTCATACAGATGGCGGTTCAGATATTTCCATTTTCATACAGATGGCGGTGTAGATATTTCCATGTTCATACAGATAGCGGTGTAGTTATTTCCATGTGTAAAGAGATAGCTGTGCAGATATTTCCATGTATATGCAGATAGCTGTGTAGATATTTCCATTTTCATGCAGATAGCGGTGTATATATTTCCCTGTTCAAACAGTTAGCGGTGTAGATATTTCCATGTTTATACAGATAGCTGTGAAGATGTATGCATGTTTACACAGATAGCGGTGTAGATATTTCCATGTTCATCCAGACGGCTGTGTAGATATATCCATGTTCATACAGATGGCGGAGAAGATATTTCCATGTTCATACAGATGGCGGTGTAGATATCTCCATGTTCATACAGATAGCGGTGTAGATATTTCCATGTTCATACAGATAGCGGTGTATGTATTTCCATGTTCATACAGATAGCCGTGTAGATATTTCCATGTTCATCCAGATGGCTGTGAAGATATTTCCATGTTCATACAGATAGCGGTGTAGATATTTCCATGTTCATACAGATAGCGGTGTAGATATTTCCATGTTCATCCAGATGGCTGCGTAGATATATCCATGTTCATACAGATGGCGGTGAAGATATTTCCATGTACATACAGATAGCGGTGTTGATATTTCCATGTTCATACAGATAGCCGTGTAGATATTGCCATGTACATACGGATAGCGGTGCTGATACTTCTATGTTTATACAGGTAGCGGTGTACATATTTCCGTGTTTATACAGATGGCTGTGTAGATATATCCATGTTCATACAGATGGCGTTGTAGATATTTCCATGTTCATACAGATAGCGGTTTAGATATTTCCATGTTCATCCAGATGGCTGTGTAGATATATCCATGTTCATACAGATGGCGGTGCAGATATTTCCATGTTCATACAGATGGCAGTGTAGGTATTTCCATGTTCATACAGAGAGCGGTGTATTTATTTCCATGTGTAAAGAGATACCTGTGTAGATATTTCCATGTATATGCAGATAGCTGTGTAGCAATTTCCATTTTCATGCAGACAGCGGTGTATATATTTCCCTGTTCAAACACATAGCGGTGTAGATATTTCCATGTTCATACAGATAGCGGTGTTGATATTTCCATGTTCATACAGATAGCGGTGTAGATATTTCCATGTTCATACAGATAGCGGTGCTGATATTTCCATGTTTTTACACGTAGCGGTGAAGATATTTCCATGTTTATACAGATAGCGGTGTAGATATTTCCACGTTTATACAGATAGCGGTGTAGATATTTCCATGTTTATACAGATAGCAGTGTAGATATCTCCATTTTAATACAGATGGCCGTGTAGATATTAATATGTTCATACAGATGGCGGTTCAGATATTTCCATTTTCATACAGATGGCGGTGTAGATATTTCCATGTTCATACAGATAGCGGTGTAGTTATTTCCATGTGTTAAGAGATTGCTGTTTAGATATTTCCATGTATATGCAGATAGCTGTGTAGATATTTCCATTTTCATGCAGATAGCGGTGTATATATTTCCCTGTTCAAACAGTTAGCGGTGTAGATATTTCCATGTTTATACAGATAGCGGTGAAGATGTATGCATGTTTACACAGATAGCAGTGTAGATATTTCCATGTTCATCCAGATGGCTGTGTAGATATTTCAAAGTTCATACAGATGGCGGTGAAGATATTTCCATGTTCATACAGATAGCGGTGTAGATATTTCCATGTTCATACAGAAAGCGGTGTAGATATTTCCATGTTCAAACAGATAGCGGTGTATGTATTTCCATGTTCAAACAGTTAGCGGTGTAGATATTTCCATGTTCATACAGATAGCGGTGTAGATATTTCCATGTTTATACAGATAGGGGTGAAAATGTATGCATGTTTACACAGATAGCGGTGTAGATATTTCCATGTTCATCTAGATGGCTGTGTAGATATATCCATGTTCATACAGATGGCGGTGAAGATATTTCCATGTTCATACAGATAGCGGTGTAGATATTTCCATGTTCATACAGATAGCGGTGTAGTTATTTCCATGTTCATACAGATAGCGGTGTATGTATTTCCATGTTCATACAGATAGCGGTGTAGATATTTCCATGTTCATCCAGATGGCTGTGTAGATATTTCCATGTTCATACAGATAACGGTGTAGATATTTCCATGTTCATACAGATAGCGGTGTAGATATTTCCATGTTCATCCAGATGGCTGCGTAGATATATCCATGTTCATACTGATGGCGGTGAAGATATTTCCATGTACATACAGATAGCGGTGTAGATATTGCCATGTATATACCGATAGCGGTGCTGATACTTCCATGTTTATACAGGTAGCGGTGTACATATTTCCGTGTTTATAAAGATGGCTGTGTAGATATATCCATGTTCATACAGATGGCGGTGTAGATATTTCCATGTTCATACAGATAGCGGTTTAGATATTTCCATATTCATCCAGATGGCTGTGTAGATTTATCCATGTTCATACAGATGGCGGAGAAGATATTTCCATGTTTATACAGATGGCGGTGTAGATATTTCCAAGTTCATACAGATAGCGGTGTAGATATTTCCATGTTCGTACAGATAGCGGTGTATGTATTTCCATGTTCATACAGATAGCGGTGTAGATATTTCCATTTTCATGCAGATAGCGGTGTATATATTTCCCTGTTCAAACAGTTATCGGTTTAGATATTTCCATGTTCATAAAGATAGCGGTGTAGATATTCCCATGTTTATACTGATAGCGGTGAAGATGTATGCATGTTTACACAGATAGCCGTGTACATATTTCCATGTTCATCCAGATGGCTGTGTAGATATATCCATGTTCATACAGATGGCGGTGAAGATATTTCCATGTTCATACAGATAGCGGTGTAGATATTTCCATGTTCATACAGATAGCGGTGTAGATATTTCCATGTTCATACAGATAGCGGTATATGTATTTCCATGTTCATACAGATAGCGGTGTAGATATTTCCATTTTCATGCAGATAGCGGTGTATATATTTCCCTGTTCAAACAGTTATCGGTTTAGATATTTCCATGTTCATAAAGATAGCGGTGTAGATATTTCCATGTTTATACTGATAGCGGTGAAGATGTATGCATGTTTACACAGATAGCCGTGTACATATTTCCATGTTCATCCAGATGGCTGTGTAGATATATCCATGTTCATACAGATGGCGGTGAAGATATTTCCATGTTCATACAGATAGCGGTGTAGATATTTCCATGTTCATACAGGTAACGGTGTAGATATTTCCATTTTCACACAGATAGCGGTGCTGATATTTCCATATTTATACAGATAGCTGTGTAGATTTTTCCATGTTTATACAGATAGCAGTGTAGGTATCTCCATCTTAATACAGATAGCGGTGTAAATATTTATATGTTCATACAGATAGCGGTGTATGTATTTCCATGTTCATACAGATAGCGGTGTAGATATTTCCCTGTTCATCCAGATGGCTGTGTAGATATTTCCATGTTGATACAGATAGCAGTGTAGATATTTCCATGTTCATACAGATAGCGGTGTAGATATTTCCATGTTCATCCAGATGGCTGTGTAGATATATCCATGTTCATACAGATGGCGGTGAAGTTATTTCCATGTACATACAGATAGCGGTGTAGATATTACCATGTTCATACAGATAGCCGTGTAGATATTGCCATGTACATACCGATAGCCGTGCTGATACTTCTATGTTTATACAGGTAGCGGTGTACATATTTCCGTGTTTATAAAGATGGCTGTGTAGATATATCCATGTTCATACAGATGGCGGTGTAGATATTTCCATGTTCATACAGATAGCGGTTTAGATATTTCCATGTTCATCCAGATGGCTCTGTAGATATATCCATGTTCATATAGATGGCGGAGAAGATATTTCCATGTTCATACAGATGGCGGTGTAGATATTTCCATGTTCATACAGATAGCGGTGTAGATATTTCCATGTTCATACAGATAGCGGTGTAGATATTTCCATGTTCATACAGATAGCGGTGTATGTATTTCCATGTTGATACAGATAGCGGTGTAGATATTTCCATTTTCATGCAGATAGCGGTGTATATATTTCCCTGTTCAAACAGTTATCGGTTTAGATATTTCCATGTTCATACAGATGGCGGTGTAGATATTTCCATGTTCATACAGGTAGCGGTGTAGATATTTCCATGTTCATACAGATAGCGGTGCTGATATTTCCATGTTCATACAGGTAGCGGTGTAGCTATTTCCATGTTTATACAGATAGCGGTGTAGATATTTCCATGTTTGTACAGATAGCGGTGTAGATATTTCCATGTTGATACAGATAGTGGTGTAGATATCTCCATCTTAATACAGATGGCGGTGTAGATATTTATATGTTCATACAGATGGCGGTGCAGATATTTCCATGTTCATACAGATGGCGGTGTAGGTATTTCCATGTTCATACAGATAGCGGTGTATTTATTTCCATGTGTAAAGAGATACCTGTGTAGATATTTCCATGTATATGCAGATAGCTGTGTAGCAATTTCCATTTTCATGCAGACAGCGGTGTATATATTTCCCTGTTCAAACAGATAGCGGTGTAGATATTTCCATGTTCATACAGATAGCAGTGTATATATCTCCATCTTAATACAGATGGCGGTGAAGATATTTCCATGTTCATACAGATAGCGGAGTAGATATTTCCACGTTTATACAGATAGCGGTGTAGATATTTCCATGTTTATACAGATAGCAGTGTAGATATCTCCATTTTAATAAAGATGGCGGTGTAGATATTTATATGTTCATACAGATGGCGGTTCAGATATTTCCATTTTCATACAGATGGCGGTGTAGATATTTCCATGTTCATACAGATAGCGGTGTAGTTATTTCCATGTGTAAAGAGATAGCTGTGTAGATATTTCCATGTATATGCAGATAGCTGTGTAGATATTTCCATTTTCATGCAGATAGCGGTGTATATATTTCCCTGTTCAAACAGATAGCGGTGTAGATATTTCCATGTTCAGAAAGATAGCGGTGTAGATATTTCCATGTTTATACAGATAGCGGTGAAGATGTATGCATGTTTACACAGATAGCAGTGTAGATATTTCCATGTTCATCCAGATGGCTGTGTAGATATATCCATGTTCATACAGATAGCGGTGTAGATATTTCCATGTTCATACAGATAGCGGTGCAGATATTTCCATGTTCATCCAGATGGCTGTGTAGATATATCCATGTTCATACAGATGGCGGTGAAGATATTTCCATGTTCATACAGATAGGGGTGTAGATATTTCCATGTTCATACAGAAAGCGGTGTAGATATTTCCATGTTCAAACAGATAGCGGTGTATGTATTTCCATGTTCATACAGATAGCGGTGTAGATATTTCCATTTTCAAGCAGATAGCGGTGTATATATTTCCATGTTCAAACAGTCAGTGGTGTAGATATTTCCATGTTCATAAAGATAGCGGTGTAGATATTTCCATGTTTATACAGATAGCGGTGAAAATGTATGCATGTTTCCACAGATAGCGGTGTAGATATTTCCATGTTCATCCAGATGGCTGTGTAGATATATCCATGTTCATACAGATGGCGGTGAAGATATTTCCATGTTCATACAGATAGCGGTGTAGATATTTCCATGTTCATACAGATAGCGGTGTAGATATTTCCATGTTCATACAGATAGCGATGCATGAATTTCCATGTTCATACAGATAGCGGTGTAGATATTTCCATGTTAATCCAGATGGCTGTGTAGATATTTCCATGTTCATACAGATAGCGGTGTAGATATTTCCATGTTCATACTGATAGTGGTGTAGATATTTCTATGTTCATCCAGATGGCTTCGTAGATATATCCATGTTCATACAGATGACGGTGAAGATATTTTCTTGTACATACAGATAGCGGTGTAGATATTTCCATGTTCATACAGATAGCCGTGTAGATATTGCCATGTTCATACCGATAGCGGTGCTGATACTTCCATGTTTATACAGGTAGCGGTGTACATATTTCCGTGTTTATACAGATGGCTGTGTAGATATATCCATGTTCCTACAGATGGCGGTGTAGATATTTCCATCTTCATACAGATAGCGGTTTAGATATTTCCATGTTCATCCAGATGGCTGTGTAGATATATCCATGTTCATACAGATGGCGGTGAAGATATTTCCATGTTCATACAGATAGCGGTGTAGATATTTCCATTTTCATACAGATAGCGGTGTAGATATTTCCATGTTCATACAGATAGCGGTGTATGTATTTCCATGTTCATACAGAGAGCGGTGTAGATATTTCCATGTTCATCCAGATGGCTGTGTAGATATTTCCATGTTCATACAGATAGCGGTGTAGTTATTTCCATTTTCATACAGATAGCGGTGTAGATATTTCCATGTTCATCCAGATGGCTGCGTAGATATATCCATGTTCATACAGATGGCGGTGAAGATATTCCCATGTACATACAGATAGCGGTGTAGATATTTCCATGTTCATACAGATAGCCGTGTAGATATTCCCATGTACATACCGATAGCGGTGCTGATACTTCTATGTTTATACAGGTAGCGGTGTACATATTTCCGTGTTTATACAGATGGCTGTGTAGATATATCCATGTTCATACAGATGGCGTTGTAGATATTTCCATGTTCATACAGATAGCGGTTTAGATATTTCCATGTTCATCCAGATGGCTGTGTAGATATATCCATGTTCATACAGATGGCGGTGCAGATATTTCCATGTTCATACAGATGGCAGTGTAGGTATTTCCATGTTCATACAGAGAGCGGTGTATTTATTTCCATGTGTAAAGAGATACCTGTGTAGATATTTCCATGTATATGCAGATAGCTGTGTAGCAATTTCCATTTTCATGCAGACAGCGGTGTATATATTTCCCTGTTCAAACACATAGCGGTGTAGATATTTCCATGTTCATACAGATAGCGGTGTTGATATTTCCATGTTCATACAGATAGCGGTGTAGATATTTCCATGTTCATGCAGATAGCGGTGCTGATATTTCCATGTTTTTACACGTAGCAGTGAAGCTATTTCCATGTTTATACAGATGGCGGTGTAGATATTTCCACGTTTATACAGATAGCGGTGTAGATATTTCCATGTTTATACAGATAGCAGTGTAGATATCTCCATTTTAATACAGATGGCGGTGTAGATATTTATATGTTCATACAGATGGCGGTTCAGATATTTCCATTTTCATACAGATGGCGGTGTAGATATTTCCATGTTCATACAGATAGCGGTGTAGTTATTTCCATGTGAAAAGACATAGCTGTGTAGATATTTCCATGTATATGCAGATAGCTGTGTAGATATTTCCATTTTCATGCAGATAGCGGTGTATATATTTCCCTGTTCAAACAGTTAGCGGTGTAGATATTTCCATGTTCAGAAAGATAGCGGTGTAGATATTTCCATGTTTATACTGATAGCGGTGAAGATGTATGCATGTTTACACAGATAGCCGTGTACATATTTCCATGTTCATCCAGATGGCTGTGTAGATATATCCATGTTCATACAGATGGCGGTGAAGATATTTCCATGTTCATACAGATAGCGGTGTAGATATTTCCATGTTCATACAGGTAACGGTGTAGATATTTCCATTTTCACACAGATAGCGGTGCTGATATTTCCATATTTATACAGATAGCGGTGTAGATTTTTCCATGTTTATACAGATAGCAGTGTAGGTATCTCCATCTTAATACAGATAGCGGTGTAGATATTTATATGTTCATACAGATAGCGGTGTATGTATTTCCATGTTCATACAGATAGCGGTGTAGATATTTCCCTGTTCATCCAGATGGCTGTGTAGATATTTCCATGTTGATACAGATAGCGGTGTAGATATTTCCATGTTCATACAGATAGCGGTGTAGATATTTCCATGTTCATCCAGATGGCTGTGTAGATATATCCATGTTCATACAGATGGCGGTGAAGATATTTCCATGTACATACAGATAGCGGTGTAGATATTTCCATGTTCATACAGATAGCCGTGTAGATATTGCCATGTACATACCGATAGCGGTGCTGATACTTCTATGTTTATACAGGTAGCGGTGTACATATTTCCGTGTTTATAAAGATGGCTGTGTAGATATATCCATGTTCATACAGATGGCGGTGTAGATATTTCCATGTTCATACAGATAGCGGTTTAGATATTTCCATGTTCATCCAGATGGCTCTGTAGATATATCCATGTTCATATAGATGGCGGAGAAGATATTTCCATGTTCATACAGATGGCGGTGTAGATATTTCCATGTTCATACAGATAGCGGTGTAGATATTTCCATGTTCATACAGATAGCGGTGTAGATATTTCCATGTTCAAACAGTTATCGGTTTAGATATTTCCATGTTCATAAAGATAGCGGTGTAGATATTTCCATGTTTATACAGATAGCGGTGAAGATGTATGCATGTTTACACAGATAGCCGTGTACATATTTCCATGTTCATCCAGATGGCTGTGTAGAAATATCCATGTTCATACAGATGGCGGTGAAGATATTTCCATGTTCATACGGATAGCAGTGTAGATATTTCCATGTTCATACAGGTAGCGGTGTAGATATTTCCATGTTCATACAGATAGCGGTGCTGATATTTCCATGTTCATACAGGTAGCGGTGTAGCTATTTCCGTGTTTATACAGATAGCGTTGTAGATATTTCCATGTTTGTACAGATAGCGGTGTAGATATTTCCATGTTGATACAGATAGCGGTGTAGATATCTCCATCTTAATACAGATGGCGGTGTAGATATTTATATGTTCATACAGATGGCGGTGCAGATATTTCCATGTTCATACAGATGGCGGTGTAGGTATTTCCATGTTCATACAGATAGCGGTGTATTTATTTCCATGTGTAAAGAGATACCTGTGTAGATATTTCCATGTATATGCAGATAGCTGTGTAGCAATTTCCATTTTCATGCAGACAGCGGTGTATATATTTCCCTGTTCAAACAGATAGCGGTGTAGATATTTCCATGTTCATACAGATAGCAGTGTAGATATCTCCATCTTAATACAGATGGCGGTGAAGATATTTCCATGTTCATACAGATAGCGGAGTAGATATTTCCACGTTTATACAGATAGCGATGTAGATATTTCCATGTTTATACAGATAGCAGTGTAGATATCTCCATTTTAATAAAGATGGCGGTGTAGATATTTATATGTTCATACAGATGGCGGTTCAGATATTTCCATTTTCATACAGATGGCGGTGTAGATATTTCCATGTTCATACAGATAGCGGTGTAGTTATTTCCATGTGTAAAGAGATAGCTGTGTAGATATTTCCATGTATATGCAGATAGCTGTGTAGATATTTCCATTTTCATGCAGATAGCGGTGTATATATTTCCCTGTTCAAACAGTTAGCGGTGTTGATATTTCCATGTTCAGAAAGAGAGCGGTGTAGATATTTCCATGTTTATACAGATAGCGGTGAAGATGTATGCATGTTTACACAGATAGCGGTGTAGATATTTCCATGTTCATCCAGATGGCTGTGTAGATATATCCATGTTCATACAGATGGCGGTGAAGATATTTCCATGTTCATACAGATAGCGGTGTAGATATTTCCATGTTCATACAGATAGCGGTGTAGATATTTCCATGTTCATACAGATAGCGGTGTATGTATTTCCATGTTCATACAGATAGCCGTGTAGATATTTCCATGTTCATCCAGATGGCTGTGTAGATATTTCCATGTTCATACAGATAGCGGTGTAGATATTTCCATGTTCATACAGATAGCGGTGTAGATATTTCCATGTTCATCCAGATGGCTGTGTAGATATATCCATGTTCATACAGATAGCGGTGAAGATATTTCCATGTTCATACAGATAGCGGTGTAGATATTTCCATGTTCATACAGATAGCGGTGTAGATATTTCCATGTTCATACAGATAGCGGTGTATGTATTTCCATGTTCATACAGATAGCGGTGTAGATATTTCCATGTTCATCCAGATGGCTGTGTAGATATTTCCATGTTCATACAGATAGCGGTGTAGATATTTCCATGTTCATACAGATAGCGGTGTAGATATTTCCATGTTCATACAGATAGCGGTGCTGATATTTCCATGTTCATACTGATGGCGGTGAAGATATTTCCATGTACATACAGATAGCGGTGTAGATATTGCCATGTATATACCGATAGCGGTGCTGATACTTCCATGTTTATACAGGTAGCGGTGTACATATTTCCGTGTTTATAAAGATGGCTGTGTAGATATATGCATGTTCATACAGATGGCGGTGTAGATATTTCCATGTTCATACAGATAGCGGTTTAGATATTTCCATGTTCATCCAGATGGCTGTGTAGATTTATCCATGTTCATACAGATGGCGGAGAAGATATTTCCATGTTCATACAGATGGCGGTGTAGATATTTCCATGTTCATACAGATAGCGGTGTAGATATTTCCATGTTCATGCAGATAGCGGTGTATATATTTTCCTGTTTAAACAGTTATCGGTTTAGATATTTCCATGTTCATAAAGATAGCTGTGTAGATATTTCCATGTTTATACAGATAGCGGTGAAGATGTATGCATGTTTACACAGATAGCCGTGTACATATTTCCATGTTCATCCAGATGGCTGTGTAGATATATCCATGTTCATACCAATGGCGGTGAAGATATTTCCATGTTCATACAGATAGCGGTGTAGATATTTCCATGTTCATACAGGTAGCGGTGTAGATATTTCCATGTTCATACAGATAGCGGTGCTGATATTTCCATGTTCATACAGGTAGCGGTGGAGATATTTCCATGTTTATACAGATAGCGGTGTAGATATTTCCATGTTTGTACAGATAGCGGTGTAGATATTTCCATGTTGATACAGATAGCTGTGTAGATATCTCCATCTTAATACAGATGGCGGTGTAGATATTTATATGTTCATACAGATGGCGGTGCAGATATTTCCATGTTCATACAGATGGCGGTGTAGGTATTTCCATGTTCATACAGATTGCGGTGTATTTATTTCCATGTGTAAAGAGATACCTGTGTAGATATTTCCATGTATATGCAGATAGCTGTGTAGCAATTTCCATTTTCATGCAGACAGCGGTGTATATATTTCCCTGTTCAAACAGATAGCGGTGTAGATATTTCCATGTTCATACAGATAGCGGTGTAGATATTTCCATGTTCATACAGATAGCGGTGTAGGTATTTCCATGTTCATACAGATAGCGGTGCTGATATTTCCATGTTTTTACAGGTATCGGTGAAGCTATTTCCATGTTCATACAGATAGCGGTGTAGATATTTCCATGTTTATACAGATAGCGGTGTAGATATTTCCGTGTTCATACAGATAGCAGTGTAGATATCTCCATCTTAATACAGATGGCGGTGTAGATATTTATATGTTCATACAGATGGCGGTTCAGATATTTCCATTTTCATACAGATGGCGGTGTAGATATTTCCATGTTCATACAGATAGCGGTGTAGTTATTTCCATGTGTAAAGAGATAGCTGTGCAGATATTTCCATGTATATGCAGATAGCTGTGTAGATATTTCCATTTTCATGCAGATAGCGGTGTATATATTTCCCTGTTCAAACAGTTAGCGGTGTAGATATTTCCATGTTTATACAGATAGCGGTGAAGATGTATGCATGTTTACACAGATAGCGGTGTAGATATTTCCATGTTCATCCAGACGGCTGTGTAGATATATCCATGTTCATACAGATGGCGGAGAAGATATTTCCATGTTCATACAGATGGCGGTGTAGATATCTCCATGTTCATACAGATAGCGGTGTAGATATTTCCATGTTCATACAGATAGCGGTGTATGTATTTCCATGTTCATACAGATAGCCGTGTAGATATTTCCATGTTCATCCAGATGGCTGTGAAGATATTTCCATGTTCATACAGATAGCGGTGTAGATATTTCCATGTTCATACAGATAGCGGTGTAGATATTTCCATGTTCATCCAGATGGCTGCGTAGATATATCCATGTTCATACAGATGGCGGTGAAGATATTTCCATGTACATACAGATAGCGGTGTTGATATTTCCATGTTCATACAGATAGCCGTGTAGATATTGCCATGTACATACGGATAGCGGTGCTGATACTTCTATGTTTATACAGGTAGCGGTGTACATATTTCCGTGTTTATACAGATGGCTGTGTAGATATATCCATGTTCATACAGATGGCGTTGTAGATATTTCCATGTTCATACAGATAGCGGTTTAGATATTTCCATGTTCATCCAGATGGCTGTGTAGATATATCCATGTTCATACAGATGGCGGTGCAGATATTTCCATGTTCATACAGATGGCAGTGTAGGTATTTCCATGTTCATACAGAGAGCGGTGTATTTATTTCCATGTGTAAAGAGATACCTGTGTAGATATTTCCATGTATATGCAGATAGCTGTGTAGCAATTTCCATTTTCATGCAGACAGCGGTGTATATATTTCCCTGTTCAAACACATAGCGGTGTAGATATTTCCATGTTCATACAGATAGCGGTGTTGATATTTCCATGTTCATACAGATAGCGGTGTAGATATTTCCATGTTCATACAGATAGCGGTGCTGATATTTCCATGTTTTTACACGTAGCGGTGAAGCTATTTCCATGTTTATACAGATAGCGGTGTAGATATTTCCACGTTTATACAGATAGCGGTGTAGATATTTCCATGTTTATACAGATAGCAGTGTAGATATCTCCATTTTAATACAGATGGCCGTGTAGATATTAATATGTTCATACAGATGGCGGTTCAGATATTTCCATTTTCATACAGATGGCGGTGTAGATATTTCCATGTTCATACAGATAGCGGTGTAGTTATTTCCATGTGTAAAGAGATTGCTGTTTAGATATTTCCATGTATATGCAGATAGCTGTGTAGATATTTCCATTTTCATGCAGATAGCGGTGTATATATTTCCCTGTTCAAACAGTTAGCGGTGTAGATATTTCCATGTTTATACAGATAGCGGTGAAGATGTATGCATGTTTACACAGATAGCAGTGTAGATATTTCCATGTTCATCCAGATGGCTGTGTAGATATTTCAAAGTTCATACAGATGGAGGTGAAGATATTTCCATGTTCATACAGATAGCGGTGTAGATATTTCCATGTTCATACAGAAAGCGGTGTAGATATTTCCATGTTCAAACAGATAGCGGTGTATGTATTTCCATGTTCAAACAGTTAGCGGTGTAGATATTTCCATGTTCATACAGATAGCGGTGTAGATATTTCCATGTTTATACAGATAGGGGTGAAAATGTATGCATGTTTACACAGATAGCGGTGTAGATATTTCCATGTTCATCTAGATGGCTGTGTAGATATATCCATGTTCATACAGATGGCGGTGAAGATATTTCCATGTTCATACAGATAGCGGTGTAGATATTTCCATGTTCATACAGATAGCGGTGTAGTTATTTCCATGTTCATACAGATAGCGGTGTATGTATTTCCATGTTCATACAGATAGCGGTGTAGATATTTCCATGTTCATCCAGATGGCTGTGTAGATATTTCCATGTTCATACAGATAACGGTGTAGATATTTCCATGTTCATACAGATAGCGGTGTAGATATTTCCATGTTCATCCAGATGGCTGCGTAGATATATCCATGTTCATACTGATGGCGGTGAAGATATTTCCATGTACATACAGATAGCGGTGTAGATATTGCCATGTATATACCGATAGCGGTGCTGATACTTCCATGTTTATACAGGTAGCGGTGTACATATTTCCGTGTTTATAAAGATGGCTGTGTAGATATATCCATGTTCATACAGATGGCGGTGTAGATATTTCCATGTTCATACAGATAGCGGTTTAGATATTTCCATATTCATCCAGATGGCTGTGTAGATTTATCCATGTTCATACAGATGGCGGAGAAGATATTTCCATGTTTATACAGATGGCGGTGTAGATATTTCCAAGTTCATACAGATAGCGGTGTAGATATTTCCATGTTCGTACAGATAGCGGTGTATGTATTTCCATGTTCATACAGATAGCGGTGTAGATATTTCCATTTTCATGCAGATAGCGGTGTATATATTTCCCTGTTCAAACAGTTATCGGTTTAGATATTTCCATGTTCATAAAGATAGCGGTGTAGATATTCCCATGTTTATACTGATAGCGGTGAAGATGTATGCATGTTTACACAGATAGCCGTGTACATATTTCCATGTTCATCCAGATGGCTGTGTAGATATATCCATGTTCATACAGATGGCGGTGAAGATATTTCCATGTTCATACAGATAGCGGTGTAGATATTTCCATGTTCATACAGATAGCGGTGTAGATATTTCCATGTTCATACAGATAGCGGTATATGTATTTCCATGTTCATACAGATAGCGGTGTAGATATTTCCATTTTCATGCAGATAGCGGTGTATATATTTCCCTGTTCAAACAGTTATCGGTTTAGATATTTCCATGTTCATAAAGATAGCGGTGTACATATTTCCATGTTTATACTGATAGCGGTGAAGATGTATGCATGTTTACACAGATAGCCGTGTACATATTTCCATGTTCATCCAGATGGCTGTGTAGATATATCCATGTTCATACAGATGGCGGTGAAGATATTTCCATGTTCATACAGATAGCGGTGTAGATATTTCCATGTTCATACAGGTAACGGTGTAGATATTTCCATTTTCACACAGATAGCGGTGCTGATATTTCCATATTTATACAGATAGCTGTGTAGATTTTTCCATGTTTATACAGATAGCAGTGTAGGTATCTCCATCTTAATACAGATAGCGGTGTAAATATTTATATGTTCATACAGATAGCGGTGTATGTATTTCCATTTTCATACAGATAGCGGTGTAGATATTTCCCTGTTCATCCAGATGGCTGTGTAGATATTTCCATGTTGATACAGATAGCAGTGTAGATATTTCCATGTTCATACAGATAGCGGTGTAGATATTTCCATGTTCATCCAGATGGCTGTGTAGATATATCCATGTTCATACAGATGGCGGTGAAGTTATTTCCATGTACATACAGATAGCGGTGTAGATATTTCCATGTTCATACAGATAGCCGTGTAGATATTGCCATGTACATACCGATAGCCGTGCTGATACTTCTATGTTTATACAGGTAGCGGTGTACATATTTCCGTGTTTATAAAGATGGCTGTGTAGATATATCCATGTTCATACAGATGGCGGTGTAGATATTTCCATGTTCATACAGATAGCGGTTTAGATATTTCCATGTTCATCCAGATGGCTCTGTAGATATATCCATGTTCATATAGATGGCGGAGAAGATATTTCCATGTTCATACAGATGGCGGTGTAGATATTTCCATGTTCATACAGATAGCGGTGTAGATATTTCCATGTTCATACAGATAGCGGTGTAGATATTTCCATGTTCATACAGATAGCGGTGTATGTATTTCCATGTTGATACAGATAGCGGTGTAGATATTTCCATTTTCATGCAGATAGCGGTGTATATATTTCCCTGTTCAAACAGTTATCGGTTTAGATATTTCCATGTTCATACAGATGGCGGTGTAGATATTTCCATGTTCATACAGGTAGCGGTGTAGATATTTCCATGTTCATACAGATAGCGGTGCTGATATTTCCATGTTCATACAGGTAGCGGTGTAGCTATTTCCATGTTTATACAGATAGCGGTGTAGATATTTCCATGTTTGTACAGATAGCGGTGTAGATATTTCCATGTTGATACAGATAGTGGTGTAGATATCTCCATCTTAATACAGATGGCGGTGTAGATATTTATATGTTCATACAGATGGCGGTGCAGATATTTCCATGTTCATACAGATGGCGGTGTAGGTATTTCCATGTTCATACAGATAGCGGTGTATTTATTTCCATGTGTAAAGAGATACCTGTGTAGATATTTCCATGTATATGCAGATAGCTGTGTAGCAATTTCCATTTTCATGCAGACAGCGGTGTATATATTTCCCTGTTCAAACAGATAGCGGTGTAGATATTTCCATGTTCATACAGATAGCAGTGTATATATCTCCATCTTAATACAGATGGCGGTGAAGATATTTCCATGTTCATACAGATAGCGGAGTAGATATTTCCACGTTTATACAGATAGCGGTGTAGATATTTCCATGTTTATACAGATAGCAGTGTAGATATCTCCATTTTAATAAAGATGGCGGTGTAGATATTTATATGTTCATACAGATGGCGGTTCAGATATTTCCATTTTCATACAGATGGCGGTGTAGATATTTCCATGTTCATACAGATAGCGGTGTAGTTATTTCCATGTGTAAAGAGATAGCTGTGTAGATATTTCCATGTATATGCAGATAGCTGTGTAGATATTTCCATTTTCATGCAGATAGCGGTGTATATATTTCCCTGTTCAAACAGATAGCGGTGTAGATATTTCCATGTTCAGAAAGATAGCGGTGTAGATATTTCCATGTTTATACAGATAGCGGTGAAGATGTATGCATGTTTACACAGATAGCAGTGTAGATATTTCCATGTTCATCCAGATGGCTGTGTAGATATATCCATGTTCATACAGATAGCGGTGTAGATATTTCCATGTTCATACAGATAGCGGTGCAGATATTTCCATGTTCATACAGATAGCGATGCATGAATTTCCATGTTCATACAGATAGCGGTGTAGATATTTCCATGTTAATCCAGATGGCTGTGTAGATATTTCCATGTTCATACAGATAGCGGTGTAGATATTTCCATGTTCATACAGATAGTGGTGTAGATATTTCTATGTTCATCCAGATGGCTTCGTAGATATATACATGTTCATACAGATGACGGTGAAGATATTTTCTTGTACATACAGATAGCGGTGTAGATATTTCCATGTTCATACAGATAGCCGTGTAGATATTGCCATGTTCATACCGATAGCGGTGCTGATACTTCCATGTTTATACAGGTAGCGGTGTACATATTTCCGTGTTTATACAGATGGCTGTGTAGATATATCCATGTTCCTACAGATGGCGGTGTAGATATTTCCATCTTCATACAGATAGCGGTTTAGATATTTCCATGTTCATCCAGATGGCTGTGTAGATATATCCATGTTCATACAGATGGCGGTGAAGATATTTCCATGTTCATACAGATAGCGGTGTAGATATTTCCATTTTCATACAGATAGCGGTGTAGATATTTCCATGTTCATACAGATAGCGGTGTATGTATTTCCATGTTCATACAGAGAGCGGTGTAGATATTTCCATGTTCATCCAGATGGCTGTGTAGATATTTCCATGTTCATACAGATAGCGGTGTAGTTATTTCCATTTTCATACAGATAGCGGTGTAGATATTTCCATGTTCATCCAGATGGCTGCGTAGATATATCCATGTTCATACAGATGGCGGTGAAGATATTCCCATGTACATACAGATAGCGGTGTAGATATTTCCATGTTCATACAGATAGCCGTGTAGATATTCCCATGTACATACGGATAGCGGTGCTGATACTTCTATGTTTATACAGGTAGCGGTGTACATATTTCCGTGTTTATACAGATGGCTGTGTAGATATATCCATGTTCATACAGATGGCGTTGTAGATATTTCCATGTTCATACAGATAGCGGTTTAGATATTTCCATGTTCATCCAGATGGCTGTGTAGATATATCCATGTTCATACAGATGGCGGTGCAGATATTTCCATGTTCATACAGATGGCAGTGTAGGTATTTCCATGTTCATACAGAGAGCGGTGTATTTATTTCCATGTGTAAAGAGATACCTGTGTAGATATTTCCATGTATATGCAGATAGCTGTGTAGCAATTTCCATTTTCATGCAGACAGCGGTGTATATATTTCCCTGTTCAAACACATAGCGGTGTAGATATTTCCATGTTCATACAGATAGCGGTGTTGATATTTCCATGTTCATACAGATAGCGGTGTAGATATTTCCATGTTCATGCAGATAGCGGTGCTGATATTTCCATGTTTTTACACGTAGCAGTGAAGCTATTTCCATGTTTATACAGATGGCGGTGTAGATATTTCCACGTTTATACAGATAGCGGTGTAGATATTTCCATGTTTATACAGATAGCAGTGTAGATATCTCCATTTTAATACAGACGGCGGTGTAGATATTTATATGTTCATACAGATGGCGGTTCAGATATTTCCATTTTCATACAGATGGCGGTGTAGATATTTCCATGTTCATACAGATAGCGGTGTAGTTATTTCCATGTGAAAAGACATAGCTGTGTAGATATTTCCATGTATATGCAGATAGCTGTGTAGATATTTCCATTTTCATGCAGATAGCGGTGTATATATTTCCCTGTTCAAACAGTTAGCGGTGTAGATATTTCCATGTTCAGAAAGATAGCGGTGTAGATATTTCCATGTTTATACTGATAGCGGTGAAGATGTATGCATGTTTACACAGATAGCCGTGTACATATTTCCATGTTCATCCAGATGGCTGTGTAGATATATCCATGTTCATACAGATGGCGGTGAAGATATTTCCATGTTCATACAGATAGCGGTGTAGATATTTCCATGTTCATACAGGTAACGGTGTAGATATTTCCATTTTCACACAGATAGCGGTGCTGATATTTCCATATTTATACAGATAGCGGTGTAGATTTTTCCATGTTTATACAGATAGCAGTGTAGGTATCTCCATCTTAATACAGATAGCGGTGTAGATATTTATATGTTCATACAGATAGCGGTGTATGTATTTCCATGTTCATACAGATAGCGGTGTAGATATTTCCCTGTTCATCCAGATGGCTGTGTAGATATTTCCATGTTGATACAGATAGCGGTGTAGATATTTCCATGTTCATACAGATAGCGGTGTAGATATTTCCATGTTCATCCAGATGGCTGTGTAGATATATCCATGTTCATACAGATGGCGGTGAAGATATTTCCATGTACATACAGATAGCGGTGTAGATATTTCCATGTTCATACAGATAGCCGTGTAGATATTGCCATGTACATACCGATAGCGGTGCTGATACTTCTATGTTTATACAGGTAGCGGTGTACATATTTCCGTGTTTATAAAGATGGCTGTGTAGATATATCCATGTTCATACAGATGGCGGTGTAGATATTTCCATGTTCATACAGATAGCGGTTTAGATATTTCCATGTTCATCCAGATGGCTCTGTAGATATATCCATGTTCATATAGATGGCGGAGAAGATATTTCCATGTTCATACAGATGGCGGTGTAGATATTTCCATGTTCATACAGATAGCGGTGTAGATATTTCCATGTTCATACAGATAGCGGTGTAGATATTTCCATGTTCAAACAGTTATCGGTTTAGATATTTCCATGTTCATAAAGATAGCGGTGTAGATATTTCCATGTTTATACAGATAGCGGTGAAGATGTATGCATGTTTACACAGATAGCCGTGTACATATTTCCATGTTCATCCAGATGGCTGTGTAGAAATATGCATGTTCATACAGATGGCGGTGAAGATATTTCCATGTTCATACGGATAGCAGTGTAGATATTTCCATGTTCATACAGGTAGCGGTGTAGATATTTCCATGTTCATACAGATAGCGGTGCTGATATTTCCATGTTCATACAGGTAGCGGTGTAGCTATTTCCATGTTTATACAGATAGCGTTGTAGATATTTCCATGTTTGTACAGATAGCGGTGTAGATATTTCCATGTTGATACAGATAGCGGTGTAGATATCTCCATCTTAATACAGATGGCGGTGTAGATATTTATATGTTCATACAGATGGCGGTGCAGATATTTCCATGTTCATACAGATGGCGGTGTAGATATTTCCAAGTTCATACAGATAGCGGTGTAGATATTTCCATGTTCGTACAGATAGCGGTGTATGTATTTCCATGTTCATACAGATAGCGGTGTAGATATTTCCATTTTCATGCAGATAGCGGTGTATATATTTCCCTGTTCAAACAGTTATCGGTTTAGATATTTCCATGTTCATAAAGATAGCGGTGTAGATATTCCCATGTTTATACTGATAGCGGTGAAGATGTATGCATGTTTACACAGATAGCCGTGTACATATTTCCATGTTCATCCAGATGGCTGTGTAGATATATCCATGTTCATACAGATGGCGGTGAAGATATTTCCATGTTCATACAGATAGCGGTGTAGATATTTCCATGTTCATACAGATAGCGGTGTAGATATTTCCATGTTCATACAGATAGCGGTATATGTATTTCCATGTTCATACAGATAGCGGTGTAGATATTTCCATTTTCATGCAGATAGCGGTGTATATATTTCCCTGTTCAAACAGTTATCGGTTTAGATATTTCCATGTTCATAAAGATAGCGGTGTACATATTTCCATGTTTATACTGATAGCGGTGAAGATGTATGCATGTTTACACAGATAGCCGTGTACATATTTCCATGTTCATCCAGATGGCTGTGTAGATATATCCATGTTCATACAGATGGCGGTGAAGATATTTCCATGTTCATACAGATAGCGGTGTAGATATTTCCATGTTCATACAGGTAACGGTGTAGATATTTCCATTTTCACACAGATAGCGGTGCTGATATTTCCATATTTATACAGATAGCTGTGTAGATTTTTCCATGTTTATACAGATAGCAGTGTAGGTATCTCCATCTTAATACAGATAGCGGTGTAAATATTTATATGTTCATACAGATAGCGGTGTATGTATTTCCATTTTCATACAGATAGCGGTGTAGATATTTCCCTGTTCATCCAGATGGCTGTGTAGATATTTCCATGTTGATACAGATAGCAGTGTAGATATTTCCATGTTCATACAGATAGCGGTGTAGATATTTCCATGTTCATCCAGATGGCTGTGTAGATATATCCATGTTCATACAGATGGCGGTGAAGTTATTTCCATGTACATACAGATAGCGGTGTAGATATTTCCATGTTCATACAGATAGCCGTGTAGATATTGCCATGTACATACCGATAGCCGTGCTGATACTTCTATGTTTATACAGGTAGCGGTGTACATATTTCCGTGTTTATAAAGATGGCTGTGTAGATATATCCATGTTCATACAGATGGCGGTGTAGATATTTCCATGTTCATACAGATAGCGGTTTAGATATTTCCATGTTCATCCAGATGGCTCTGTAGATATATCCATGTTCATATAGATGGCGGAGAAGATATTTCCATGTTCATACAGATGGCGGTGTAGATATTTCCATGTTCATACAGATAGCGGTGTAGATATTTCCATGTTCATACAGATAGCGGTGTAGATATTTCCATGTTCATACAGATAGCGGTGTATGTATTTCCATGTTGATACAGATAGCGGTGTAGATATTTCCATTTTCATGCAGATAGCGGTGTATATATTTCCCTGTTCAAACAGTTATCGGTTTAGATATTTCCATGTTCATACAGATGGCGGTGTAGATATTTCCATGTTCATACAGGTAGCGGTGTAGATATTTCCATGTTCATACAGATAGCGGTGCTGATATTTCCATGTTCATACAGGTAGCGGTGTAGCTATTTCCATGTTTATACAGATAGCGGTGTAGATATTTCCATGTTTGTACAGATAGCGGTGTAGATATTTCCATGTTGATACAGATAGTGGTGTAGATATCTCCATCTTAATACAGATGGCGGTGTAGATATTTATATGTTCATACAGATGGCGGTGCAGATATTTCCATGTTCATACAGATGGCGGTGTAGGTATTTCCATGTTCATACAGATAGCGGTGTATTTATTTCCATGTGTAAAGAGATACCTGTGTAGATATTTCCATGTATATGCAGATAGCTGTGTAGCAATTTCCATTTTCATGCAGACAGCGGTGTATATATTTCCCTGTTCAAACAGATAGCGGTGTAGATATTTCCATGTTCATACAGATAGCAGTGTATATATCTCCATCTTAATACAGATGGCGGTGAAGATATTTCCATGTTCATACAGATAGCGGAGTAGATATTTCCACGTTTATACAGATAGCGGTGTAGATATTTCCATGTTTATACAGATAGCAGTGTAGATATCTCCATTTTAATAAAGATGGCGGTGTAGATATTTATATGTTCATACAGATGGCGGTTCAGATATTTCCATTTTCATACAGATGGCGGTGTAGATATTTCCATGTTCATACAGATAGCGGTGTAGTTATTTCCATGTGTAAAGAGATAGCTGTGTAGATATTTCCATGTATATGCAGATAGCTGTGTAGATATTTCCATTTTCATGCAGATAGCGGTGTATATATTTCCCTGTTCAAACAGATAGCGGTGTAGATATTTCCATGTTCAGAAAGATAGCGGTGTAGATATTTCCATGTTTATACAGATAGCGGTGAAGATGTATGCATGTTTACACAGATAGCAGTGTAGATATTTCCATGTTCATCCAGATGGCTGTGTAGATATATCCATGTTCATACAGATAGCGGTGTAGATATTTCCATGTTCATACAGATAGCGGTGCAGATATTTCCATGTTCATACAGATAGCGATGCATGAATTTCCATGTTCATACAGATAGCGGTGTAGATATTTCCATGTTAATCCAGATGGCTGTGTAGATATTTCCATGTTCATACAGATAGCGGTGTAGATATTTCCATGTTCATACAGATAGTGGTGTAGATATTTCTATGTTCATCCAGATGGCTTCGTAGATATATACATGTTCATACAGATGACGGTGAAGATATTTTCTTGTACATACAGATAGCGGTGTAGATATTTCCATGTTCATACAGATAGCCGTGTAGATATTGCCATGTTCATACCGATAGCGGTGCTGATACTTCCATGTTTATACAGGTAGCGGTGTACATATTTCCGTGTTTATACAGATGGCTGTGTAGATATATCCATGTTCCTACAGATGGCGGTGTAGATATTTCCATCTTCATACAGATAGCGGTTTAGATATTTCCATGTTCATCCAGATGGCTGTGTAGATATATCCATGTTCATACAGATGGCGGTGAAGATATTTCCATGTTCATACAGATAGCGGTGTAGATATTTCCATTTTCATACAGATAGCGGTGTAGATATTTCCATGTTCATACAGATAGCGGTGTATGTATTTCCATGTTCATACAGAGAGCGGTGTAGATATTTCCATGTTCATCCAGATGGCTGTGTAGATATTTCCATGTTCATACAGATAGCGGTGTAGTTATTTCCATTTTCATACAGATAGCGGTGTAGATATTTCCATGTTCATCCAGATGGCTGCGTAGATATATCCATGTTCATACAGATGGCGGTGAAGATATTCCCATGTACATACAGATAGCGGTGTAGATATTTCCATGTTCATACAGATAGCCGTGTAGATATTCCCATGTACATACGGATAGCGGTGCTGATACTTCTATGTTTATACAGGTAGCGGTGTACATATTTCCGTGTTTATACAGATGGCTGTGTAGATATATCCATGTTCATACAGATGGCGTTGTAGATATTTCCATGTTCATACAGATAGCGGTTTAGATATTTCCATGTTCATCCAGATGGCTGTGTAGATATATCCATGTTCATACAGATGGCGGTGCAGATATTTCCATGTTCATACAGATGGCAGTGTAGGTATTTCCATGTTCATACAGAGAGCGGTGTATTTATTTCCATGTGTAAAGAGATACCTGTGTAGATATTTCCATGTATATGCAGATAGCTGTGTAGCAATTTCCATTTTCATGCAGACAGCGGTGTATATATTTCCCTGTTCAAACACATAGCGGTGTAGATATTTCCATGTTCATACAGATAGCGGTGTTGATATTTCCATGTTCATACAGATAGCGGTGTAGATATTTCCATGTTCATGCAGATAGCGGTGCTGATATTTCCATGTTTTTACACGTAGCAGTGAAGCTATTTCCATGTTTATACAGATGGCGGTGTAGATATTTCCACGTTTATACAGATAGCGGTGTAGATATTTCCATGTTTATACAGATAGCAGTGTAGATATCTCCATTTTAATACAGATGGCGGTGTAGATATTTATATGTTCATACAGATGGCGGTTCAGATATTTCCATTTTCATACAGATGGCGGTGTAGATATTTCCATGTTCATACAGATAGCGGTGTAGTTATTTCCATGTGAAAAGACATAGCTGTGTAGATATTTCCATGTATATGCAGATAGCTGTGTAGATATTTCCATTTTCATGCAGATAGCGGTGTATATATTTCCCTGTTCAAACAGTTAGCGGTGTAGATATTTCCATGTTCAGAAAGATAGCGGTGTAGATATTTCCATGTTTATACTGATAGCGGTGAAGATGTATGCATGTTTACACAGATAGCCGTGTACATATTTCCATGTTCATCCAGATGGCTGTGTAGATATATCCATGTTCATACAGATGGCGGTGAAGATATTTCCATGTTCATACAGATAGCGGTGTAGATATTTCCATGTTCATACAGGTAACGGTGTAGATATTTCCATTTTCACACAGATAGCGGTGCTGATATTTCCATATTTATACAGATAGCGGTGTAGATTTTTCCATGTTTATACAGATAGCAGTGTAGGTATCTCCATCTTAATACAGATAGCGGTGTAGATATTTATATGTTCATACAGATAGCGGTGTATGTATTTCCATGTTCATACAGATAGCGGTGTAGATATTTCCCTGTTCATCCAGATGGCTGTGTAGATATTTCCATGTTGATACAGATAGCGGTGTAGATATTTCCATGTTCATACAGATAGCGGTGTAGATATTTCCATGTTCATCCAGATGGCTGTGTAGATATATCCATGTTCATACAGATGGCGGTGAAGATATTTCCATGTACATACAGATAGCGGTGTAGATATTTCCATGTTCATACAGATAGCCGTGTAGATATTGCCATGTACATACCGATAGCGGTGCTGATACTTCTATGTTTATACAGGTAGCGGTGTACATATTTCCGTGTTTATAAAGATGGCTGTGTAGATATATCCATGTTCATACAGATGGCGGTGTAGATATTTCCATGTTCATACAGATAGCGGTTTAGATATTTCCATGTTCATCCAGATGGCTCTGTAGATATATCCATGTTCATATAGATGGCGGAGAAGATATTTCCATGTTCATACAGATGGCGGTGTAGATATTTCCATGTTCATACAGATAGCGGTGTAGATATTTCCATGTTCATACAGATAGCGGTGTAGATATTTCCATGTTCAAACAGTTATCGGTTTAGATATTTCCATGTTCATAAAGATAGCGGTGTAGATATTTCCATGTTTATACAGATAGCGGTGAAGATGTATGCATGTTTACACAGATAGCCGTGTACATATTTCCATGTTCATCCAGATGGCTGTGTAGAAATATGCATGTTCATACAGATGGCGGTGAAGATATTTCCATGTTCATACGGATAGCAGTGTAGATATTTCCATGTTCATACAGGTAGCGGTGTAGATATTTCCATGTTCATACAGATAGCGGTGCTGATATTTCCATGTTCATACAGGTAGCGGTGTAGCTATTTCCATGTTTATACAGATAGCGTTGTAGATATTTCCATGTTTGTACAGATAGCGGTGTAGATATTTCCATGTTGATACAGATAGCGGTGTAGATATCTCCATCTTAATACAGATGGCGGTGTAGATATTTATATGTTCATACAGATGGCGGTGCAGATATTTCCATGTTCATACAGATGGCGGTGTAGGTATTTCCATGTTCATACAGATAGCGGTGTATTTATTTCCATGTGTAAAGAGATACCTGTGTAGATATTTCCATGTATATGCAGATAGCTGTGTAGCAATTTCCATTTTCATGCAGACAGCGGTGTATATATTTCCCTGTTCAAACAGATAGCGGTGTAGATATTTCCATGTTCATACAGATAGCAGTGTAGATATCTCCATCTTAATACAGATGGCGGTGAAGATATTTCCATGTTCATACAGATAGCGGAGTAGATATTTCCACGTTTATACAGATAGCGATGTAGATATTTCCATGTTTATACAGATAGCAGTGTAGATATCTCCATTTTAATAAAGATGGCGGTGTAGATATTTATATGTTCATACAGATGGCGGTTCAGATATTTCCATTTTCATACAGATGGCGGTGTAGATATTTCCATGTTCATACAGATAGCGGTGTAGTTATTTCCATGTGTAAAGAGATAGCTGTGTAGATATTTCCATGTATATGCAGATAGCTGTGTAGATATTTCCATTTTCATGCAGATAGCGGTGTATATATTTCCCTGTTCAAACAGTTAGCGGTGTTGATATTTCCATGTTCAGAAAGAGAGCGGTGTAGATATTTCCATGTTTATACAGATAGCGGTGAAGATGTATGCATGTTTACACAGATAGCGGTGTAGATATTTCCATGTTCATCCAGATGGCTGTGTAGATATATCCATGTTCATACAGATGGCGGTGAAGATATTTCCATGTTCATACAGATAGCGGTGTAGATATTTCCATGTTCATACAGATAGCGGTGTAGATATTTCCATGTTCATACAGATAGCGGTGTATGTATTTCCATGTTCATACAGATAGCCGTGTAGATATTTCCATGTTCATCCAGATGGCTGTGTAGATATTTCCATGTTCATACAGATAGCGGTGTAGATATTTCCATGTTCATACAGATAGCGGTGTAGATATTTCCATGTTCATCCAGATGGCTGTGTAGATATATCCATGTTCATACAGATAGCGGTGAAGATATTTCCATGTTCATACAGATAGCGGTGTAGATATTTCCATGTTCATACAGATAGCGGTGTAGATATTTCCATGTTCATACAGATAGCGGTGTATGTATTTCCATGTTCATACAGATAGCGGTGTAGATATTTCCATGTTCATCCAGATGGCTGTGTAGATATTTCCATGTTCATACAGATAGCGGTGTAGATATTTCCATGTTCATACAGATAGCGGTGTAGATATTTCCATGTTCATACAGATAGCGGTGCTGATATTTCCATGTTCATACTGATGGCGGTGAAGATATTTCCATGTACATACAGATAGCGGTGTAGATATTGCCATGTATATACCGATAGCGGTGCTGATACTTCCATGTTTATACAGGTAGCGGTGTACATATTTCCGTGTTTATAAAGATGGCTGTGTAGATATATGCATGTTCATACAGATGGCGGTGTAGATATTTCCATGTTCATACAGATAGCGGTTTAGATATTTCCATGTTCATCCAGATGGCTGTGTAGATTTATCCATGTTCATACAGATGGCGGAGAAGATATTTCCATGTTCATACAGATGGCGGTGTAGATATTTCCATGTTCATACAGATAGCGGTGTAGATATTTCCATGTTCATGCAGATAGCGGTGTATATATTTTCCTGTTTAAACAGTTATCGGTTTAGATATTTCCATGTTCATAAAGATAGCTGTGTAGATATTTCCATGTTTATACAGATAGCGGTGAAGATGTATGCATGTTTACACAGATAGCCGTGTACATATTTCCATGTTCATCCAGATGGCTGTGTAGATATATCCATGTTCATACCGATGGCGGTGAAGATATTTCCATGTTCATACAGATAGCGGTGTAGATATTTCCATGTTCATACAGGTAGCGGTGTAGATATTTCCATGTTCATACAGATAGCGGTGCTGATATTTCCATGTTCATACAGGTAGCGGTGGAGATATTTCCATGTTTATACAGATAGCGGTGTAGATATTTCCATGTTTGTACAGATAGCGGTGTAGATATTTCCATGTTGATACAGATAGCTGTGTAGATATCTCCATCTTAATACAGATGGCGGTGTAGATATTTATATGTTCATACAGATGGCGGTGCAGATATTTCCATGTTCATACAGATGGCGGTGTAGGTATTTCCATGTTCATACAGATTGCGGTGTATTTATTTCCATGTGTAAAGAGATACCTGTGTAGATATTTCCATGTATATGCAGATAGCTGTGTAGCAATTTCCATTTTCATGCAGACAGCGGTGTATATATTTCCCTGTTCAAACAGATAGCGGTGTAGATATTTCCATGTTCATACAGATAGCGGTGTAGATATTTCCATGTTCATACAGATAGCGGTGTAGGTATTTCCATGTTCATACAGATAGCGGTGCTGATATTTCCATGTTTTTACAGGTATCGGTGAAGCTATTTCCATGTTCATACAGATAGCGGTGTAGATATTTCCATGTTTATACAGATAGCGGTGTAGATATTTCCGTGTTCATACAGATAGCAGTGTAGATATCTCCATCTTAATACAGATGGCGGTGTAGATATTTATATGTTCATACAGATGGCGGTTCAGATATTTCCATTTTCATACAGATGGCGGTGTAGATATTTCCATGTTCATACAGATAGCGGTGTAGTTATTTCCATGTGTAAAGAGATAGCTGTGCAGATATTTCCATGTATATGCAGATAGCTGTGTAGATATTTCCATTTTCATGCAGATAGCGGTGTATATATTTCCCTGTTCAAACAGTTAGCGGTGTAGATATTTCCATGTTTATACAGATAGCGGTGAAGATGTATGCATGTTTACACAGATAGCGGTGTAGATATTTCCATGTTCATCCAGACGGCTGTGTAGATATATCCATGTTCATACAGATGGCGGAGAAGATATTTCCATGTTCATACAGATGGCGGTGTAGATATCTCCATGTTCATACAGATAGCGGTGTAGATATTTCCATGTTCATACAGATAGCGGTGTATGTATTTCCATGTTCATACAGATAGCCGTGTAGATATTTCCATGTTCATCCAGATGGCTGTGAAGATATTTCCATGTTCATACAGATAGCGGTGTAGATATTTCCATGTTCATACAGATAGCGGTGTAGATATTTCCATGTTCATCCAGATGGCTGCGTAGATATATCCATGTTCATACAGATGGCGGTGAAGATATTTCCATGTACATACAGATAGCGGTGTTGATATTTCCATGTTCATACAGATAGCCGTGTAGATATTGCCATGTACATACGGATAGCGGTGCTGATACTTCTATGTTTATACAGGTAGCGGTGTACATATTTCCGTGTTTATACAGATGGCTGTGTAGATATATCCATGTTCATACAGATGGCGTTGTAGATATTTCCATGTTCATACAGATAGCGGTTTAGATATTTCCATGTTCATCCAGATGGCTGTGTAGATATATCCATGTTCATACAGATGGCGGTGCAGATATTTCCATGTTCATACAGATGGCAGTGTAGGTATTTCCATGTTCATACAGAGAGCGGTGTATTTATTTCCATGTGTAAAGAGATACCTGTGTAGATATTTCCATGTATATGCAGATAGCTGTGTAGCAATTTCCATTTTCATGCAGACAGCGGTGTATATATTTCCCTGTTCAAACACATAGCGGTGTAGATATTTCCATGTTCATACAGATAGCGGTGTTGATATTTCCATGTTCATACAGATAGCGGTGTAGATATTTCCATGTTCATACAGATAGCGGTGCTGATATTTCCATGTTTTTACACGTAGCGGTGAAGCTATTTCCATGTTTATACAGATAGCGGTGTAGATATTTCCACGTTTATACAGATAGCGGTGTAGATATTTCCATGTTTATACAGATAGCAGTGTAGATATCTCCATTTTAATACAGATGGCCGTGTAGATATTAATATGTTCATACAGATGGCGGTTCAGATATTTCCATTTTCATACAGATGGCGGTGTAGATATTTCCATGTTCATACAGATAGCGGTGTAGTTATTTCCATGTGTAAAGAGATTGCTGTTTAGATATTTCCATGTATATGCAGATAGCTGTGTAGATATTTCCATTTTCATGCAGATAGCGGTGTATATATTTCCCTGTTCAAACAGTTAGCGGTGTAGATATTTCCATGTTTATACAGATAGCGGTGAAGATGTATGCATGTTTACACAGATAGCAGTGTAGATATTTCCATGTTCATCCAGATGGCTGTGTAGATATTTCAAAGTTCATACAGATGGAGGTGAAGATATTTCCATGTTCATACAGATAGCGGTGTAGATATTTCCATGTTCATACAGAAAGCGGTGTAGATATTTCCATGTTCAAACAGATAGCGGTGTATGTATTTCCATGTTCAAACAGTTAGCGGTGTAGATATTTCCATGTTCATACAGATAGCGGTGTAGATATTTCCATGTTTATACAGATAGGGGTGAAAATGTATGCATGTTTACACAGATAGCGGTGTAGATATTTCCATGTTCATCTAGATGGCTGTGTAGATATATCCATGTTCATACAGATGGCGGTGAAGATATTTCCATGTTCATACAGATAGCGGTGTAGATATTTCCATGTTCATACAGATAGCGGTGTAGTTATTTCCATGTTCATACAGATAGCGGTGTATGTATTTCCATGTTCATACAGATAGCGGTGTAGATATTTCCATGTTCATCCAGATGGCTGTGTAGATATTTCCATGTTCATACAGATAACGGTGTAGATATTTCCATGTTCATACAGATAGCGGTGTAGATATTTCCATGTTCATCCAGATGGCTGCGTAGATATATCCATGTTCATACTGATGGCGGTGAAGATATTTCCATGTACATACAGATAGCGGTGTAGATATTGCCATGTATATACCGATAGCGGTGCTGATACTTCCATGTTTATACAGGTAGCGGTGTACATATTTCCGTGTTTATAAAGATGGCTGTGTAGATATATCCATGTTCATACAGATGGCGGTGTAGATATTTCCATGTTCATACAGATAGCGGTTTAGATATTTCCATATTCATCCAGATGGCTGTGTAGATTTATCCATGTTCATACAGATGGCGGAGAAGATATTTCCATGTTTATACAGATGGCGGTGTAGATATTTCCAAGTTCATACAGATAGCGGTGTAGATATTTCCATGTTCGTACAGATAGCGGTGTATGTATTTCCATGTTCATACAGATAGCGGTGTAGATATTTCCATTTTCATGCAGATAGCGGTGTATATATTTCCCTGTTCAAACAGTTATCGGTTTAGATATTTCCATGTTCATAAAGATAGCGGTGTAGATATTCCCATGTTTATACTGATAGCGGTGAAGATGTATGCATGTTTACACAGATAGCCGTGTACATATTTCCATGTTCATCCAGATGGCTGTGTAGATATATCCATGTTCATACAGATGGCGGTGAAGATATTTCCATGTTCATACAGATAGCGGTGTAGATATTTCCATGTTCATACAGATAGCGGTGTAGATATTTCCATGTTCATACAGATAGCGGTATATGTATTTCCATGTTCATACAGATAGCGGTGTAGATATTTCCATTTTCATGCAGATAGCGGTGTATATATTTCCCTGTTCAAACAGTTATCGGTTTAGATATTTCCATGTTCATAAAGATAGCGGTGTAGATATTTCCATGTTTATACTGATAGCGGTGAAGATGTATGCATGTTTACACAGATAGCCGTGTACATATTTCCATGTTCATCCAGATGGCTGTGTAGATATATCCATGTTCATACAGATGGCGGTGAAGATATTTCCATGTTCATACAGATAGCGGTGTAGATATTTCCATGTTCATACAGGTAACGGTGTAGATATTTCCATTTTCACACAGATAGCGGTGCTGATATTTCCATATTTATACAGATAGCTGTGTAGATTTTTCCATGTTTATACAGATAGCAGTGTAGGTATCTCCATCTTAATACAGATAGCGGTGTAAATATTTATATGTTCATACAGATAGCGGTGTATGTATTTCCATTTTCATACAGATAGCGGTGTAGATATTTCCCTGTTCATCCAGATGGCTGTGTAGATATTTCCATGTTGATACAGATAGCAGTGTAGATATTTCCATGTTCATACAGATAGCGGTGTAGATATTTCCATGTTCATCCAGATGGCTGTGTAGATATATCCATGTTCATACAGATGGCGGTGAAGTTATTTCCATGTACATACAGATAGCGGTGTAGATATTTCCATGTTCATACAGATAGCCGTGTAGATATTGCCATGTACATACCGATAGCCGTGCTGATACTTCTATGTTTATACAGGTAGCGGTGTACATATTTCCGTGTTTATAAAGATGGCTGTGTAGATATATCCATGTTCATACAGATGGCGGTGTAGATATTTCCATGTTCATACAGATAGCGGTTTAGATATTTCCATGTTCATCCAGATGGCTCTGTAGATATATCCATGTTCATATAGATGGCGGAGAAGATATTTCCATGTTCATACAGATGGCGGTGTAGATATTTCCATGTTCATACAGATAGCGGTGTAGATATTTCCATGTTCATACAGATAGCGGTGTAGATATTTCCATGTTCATACAGATAGCGGTGTATGTATTTCCATGTTGATACAGATAGCGGTGTAGATATTTCCATTTTCATGCAGATAGCGGTGTATATATTTCCCTGTTCAAACAGTTATCGGTTTAGATATTTCCATGTTCATACAGATGGCGGTGTAGATATTTCCATGTTCATACAGGTAGCGGTGTAGATATTTCCATGTTCATACAGATAGCGGTGCTGATATTTCCATGTTCATACAGGTAGCGGTGTAGCTATTTCCATGTTTATACAGATAGCGGTGTAGATATTTCCATGTTTGTACAGATAGCGGTGTAGATATTTCCATGTTGATACAGATAGTGGTGTAGATATCTCCATCTTAATACAGATGGCGGTGTAGATATTTATATGTTCATACAGATGGCGGTGCAGATATTTCCATGTTCATACAGATGGCGGTGTAGGTATTTCCATGTTCATACAGATAGCGGTGTATTTATTTCCATGTGTAAAGAGATACCTGTGTAGATATTTCCATGTATATGCAGATAGCTGTGTAGCAATTTCCATTTTCATGCAGACAGCGGTGTATATATTTCCCTGTTCAAACAGATAGCGGTGTAGATATTTCCATGTTCATACAGATAGCAGTGTATATATCTCCATCTTAATACAGATGGCGGTGAAGATATTTCCATGTTCATACAGATAGCGGAGTAGATATTTCCACGTTTATACAGATAGCGGTGTAGATATTTCCATGTTTATACAGATAGCAGTGTAGATATCTCCATTTTAATAAAGATGGCGGTGTAGATATTTATATGTTCATACAGATGGCGGTTCAGATATTTCCATTTTCATACAGATGGCGGTGTAGATATTTCCATGTTCATACAGATAGCGGTGTAGTTATTTCCATGTGTAAAGAGATAGCTGTGTAGATATTTCCATGTATATGCAGATAGCTGTGTAGATATTTCCATTTTCATGCAGATAGCGGTGTATATATTTCCCTGTTCAAACAGATAGCGGTGTAGATATTTCCATGTTCAGAAAGATAGCGGTGTAGATATTTCCATGTTTATACAGATAGCGGTGAAGATGTATGCATGTTTACACAGATAGCAGTGTAGATATTTCCATGTTCATCCAGATGGCTGTGTAGATATATCCATGTTCATACAGATAGCGGTGTAGATATTTCCATGTTCATACAGATAGCGGTGCAGATATTTCCATGTTCATACAGATAGCGATGCATGAATTTCCATGTTCATACAGATAGCGGTGTAGATATTTCCATGTTAATCCAGATGGCTGTGTAGATATTTCCATGTTCATACAGATAGCGGTGTAGATATTTCCATGTTCATACAGATAGTGGTGTAGATATTTCTATGTTCATCCAGATGGCTTCGTAGATATATCCATGTTCATACAGATGACGGTGAAGATATTTTCTTGTACATACAGATAGCGGTGTAGATATTTCCATGTTCATACAGATAGCCGTGTAGATATTGCCATGTTCATACCGATAGCGGTGCTGATACTTCCATGTTTATACAGGTAGCGGTGTACATATTTCCGTGTTTATACAGATGGCTGTGTAGATATATCCATGTTCCTACAGATGGCGGTGTAGATATTTCCATCTTCATACAGATAGCGGTTTAGATATTTCCATGTTCATCCAGATGGCTGTGTAGATATATCCATGTTCATACAGATGGCGGTGAAGATATTTCCATGTTCATACAGATAGCGGTGTAGATATTTCCATTTTCATACAGATAGCGGTGTAGATATTTCCATGTTCATACAGATAGCGGTGTATGTATTTCCATGTTCATACAGAGAGCGGTGTAGATATTTCCATGTTCATCCAGATGGCTGTGTAGATATTTCCATGTTCATACAGATAGCGGTGTAGTTATTTCCATTTTCATACAGATAGCGGTGTAGATATTTCCATGTTCATCCAGATGGCTGCGTAGATATATCCATGTTCATACAGATGGCGGTGAAGATATTCCCATGTACATACAGATAGCGGTGTAGATATTTCCATGTTCATACAGATAGCCGTGTAGATATTCCCATGTACATACCGATAGCGGTGCTGATACTTCTATGTTTATACAGGTAGCGGTGTACATATTTCCGTGTTTATACAGATGGCTGTGTAGATATATCCATGTTCATACAGATGGCGTTGTAGATATTTCCATGTTCATACAGATAGCGGTTTAGATATTTCCATGTTCATCCAGATGGCTGTGTAGATATATCCATGTTCATACAGATGGCGGTGCAGATATTTCCATGTTCATACAGATGGCAGTGTAGGTATTTCCATGTTCATACAGAGAGCGGTGTATTTATTTCCATGTGTAAAGAGATACCTGTGTAGATATTTCCATGTATATGCAGATAGCTGTGTAGCAATTTCCATTTTCATGCAGACAGCGGTGTATATATTTCCCTGTTCAAACACATAGCGGTGTAGATATTTCCATGTTCATACAGATAGCGGTGTTGATATTTCCATGTTCATACAGATAGCGGTGTAGATATTTCCATGTTCATGCAGATAGCGGTGCTGATATTTCCATGTTTTTACACGTAGCAGTGAAGCTATTTCCATGTTTATACAGATGGCGTTGTAGATATTTCCACGTTTATACAGATAGCGGTGTAGATATTTCCATGTTTATACAGATAGCAGTGTAGATATCTCCATTTTAATACAGATGGCGGTGTAGATATTTATATGTTCATACAGATGGCGGTTCAGATATTTCCATTTTCATACATATGGCGGTGTAGATATTTCCATGTTCATACAGATAGCGGTGTAGTTATTTCCATGTGAAAAGACATAGCTGTGTAGATATTTCCATGTATATGCAGATAGCTGTGTAGATATTTCCATTTTCATGCAGATAGCGGTGTATATATTTCCCTGTTCAAACAGTTAGCGGTGTAGATATTTCCATGTTCAGAAAGATAGCGGTGTAGATATTTCCATGTTTATACTGATAGCGGTGAAGATGTATGCATGTTTACACAGATAGCCGTGTACATATTTCCATGTTCATCCAGATGGCTGTGTAGATATATCCATGTTCATACAGATGGCGGTGAAGATATTTCCATGTTCATACAGATAGCGGTGTAGATATTTCCATGTTCATACAGGTAACGGTGTAGATATTTCCATTTTCACACAGATAGCGGTGCTGATATTTCCATATTTATACAGATAGCGGTGTAGATTTTTCCATGTTTATACAGATAGCAGTGTAGGTATCTCCATCTTAATACAGATAGCGGTGTAGATATTTATATGTTCATACAGATAGCGGTGTATGTATTTCCATGTTCATACAGATAGCGGTGTAGATATTTCCCTGTTCATCCAGATGGCTGTGTAGATATTTCCATGTTGATACAGATAGCGGTGTAGATATTTCCATGTTCATACAGATAGCGGTGTAGATATTTCCATGTTCATCCAGATGGCTGTGTAGATATATCCATGTTCATACAGATGGCGGTGATGATATTTCCATGTTCATACAGATAGCGGTGTAGATATTTCCATGTTCATACAGATAGCGGTGTAGATATTTCCGTTTTCAAGCAGATAGCGGTGTATATATTTCCATGTTCAAACAGTTAGCGGTGTAGATATTTCCATGTTCATCAAGATAGCGGTGTAGATATTTACATGTTTATACAGATAGCGGTGAAAATGTACATGTTTCCACAGATAGCGGTGTAGATATTTCCATGTTCATCAAGATGGCTGTGTAGATATATCCATGTTCATACAGATGGCGGTGAAGATATTTCCATGTTCATTCTGATAGCGGTGTAGATATTTCCATGTTCATACAGATAGCGGTGTAGATATTTCCATGTTCATACAGATAGCGGTGCATGTATTTCCATGTTCATACAGATAGCGGTGTAGATATTTCCATGTTAATCCAGATGGCTGTGTAGATATTTCCATGTTCATACAGATAGCGGTGTAGATATTTCCATGTTCATACAGATAGTGGTGTAGATATTTCTATGTTCATCCAGATGGCTTCGTAGATATATCCATGTTCATACAGATGGCGGTGAAGATATTTTCTTGTACATACAGATAGCGGTGTAGATATTTCCATGTTCATACAGATAGCCGTGTAGATATTGCCATGTTGATACCGATAGCGGTGCTAATACTTCCATGTTTATACAGGTAGCGGTGTACGTATTTCCGTGTTTATACAGATGGCTGTGTAGATATATCCATGTTCCTACAGATGGCGGTGTAGATATTTCCATCTTCATACAGATAGCGGTTTAGATATTTCCATGTTCATCCAGATGGCTGTGTAGATATATCCATGTTCATACAGATGGCGGTGAAGATATTTCCATGTTCATACAGATAGCGGTGTAGATATTTCCATTTTCATACAGATAGCGGTGTAGATATTTCCATGTTCATACAGATAGCGGTGTATGTATTTCCATGTTCATACAGATAGCGGTTTAGATATTTCCATGTTCATCCAGATGGCTGTGTAGATATATCCATGTTCATACAGATGGCGGTGCAGATATTTCCATGTTCATACAGATGGCAGTGTAGGTATTTCCATGTTCATACAGAGAGCGGTGTATTTATTTCCATGTGTAAAGAGATACCTGTGTAGATATTTCCATTTATATGCAGATAGCTGTGTAGCAATTTCCATTTTCATGCAGACAGCGGTGTATATATTTCCCTGTTCAAACACATAGCGGTGTAGATATTTCCATGTTCATACAGATAGCGGTGTTGATATTTCCATGTTCATACAGATAGCGGTGTAGATATTTCCATGTTCATGCAGATAGCGGTGCTGATATTTCCATGTTTTTACACGTAGCGGTGAAGCTATTTCCATGTTTATACAGATAGCGGTGTAGATATTTCCACGTTTATACAGATAGCGGTGTAGATATTTCCATGTTTATACAGATAGCAGTGTAGATATCTCCATTTTAATACAGATGGCGGTGTAGATATTTATATGTTCATACAGATGGCGGTTCAGATATTTCCATTTTCATACAGATGGCGGTGTAGATATTTCCATGTTCATACAGATAGCGGTGTAGTTATTTCCATGTGTAAAGAGATAGCTGTGTAGATATTTCCATGTATATGCAGATAGCTGTGTAGATATTTCCATTTTCATGCAGATAGCGGTGTATATATTTCCCTGTTCAAACAGTTAGCGGTGTAGATATTTCCATGTTCAGAAAGATAGTGGTGTAGATATTTCCATGTTTATACAGATAGCGGTGAAGATGTATGCATGTTTACACAGATAGCAGTGTAGATATTTCCATGTTCATCCAGATGGCTGTGTAGATATATCCATGTTCATACAGATAGCGGTGTAGATATTTCCATGTTCATACAGATAGCGGTGCAGATATTTCCATGTTCATCCAGATGGCTGTGAAGATATATCCATGTTCATACAGATGGCGGTGAAGATATTTCCATGTTCATACAGATAGCGGTGTAGATATTTCCATGTTCATACAGAAAGCGGTGTAGATATTTCCATGTTCAAACAGACAGTGGTGTATGTATTTCCATGTTCATACAGATAGCGGTGTAGATATTTCCATTTTCAAGCAGATAGCGGTGTATATATTTCCATGTTCAAACAGTTAGCGGTGTAGATATTTCCATGTTCATAAAGATAGCGGTGTAGATATTTCCATGTTTATACAGATAGCGGTGAAAATGTATGCATGTTTCCACAGATAGCGGTGTAGATATTTCCATGTTCATCCAGATGGCTGTGTAGATATATCCATCTTCATACAGATGGCGGTGAAGATATTTCCATGTTCATACAGATAGCGGTGTAGATATTTCCATGTTAATACAGATAGCGGTGTAGATATTTCCATGTTCATACAGATAGCGGTGCATGTATTTCCATGTTCATACAGATAGCGGTGTAGATATTTCCATGTTAATCCAGATGGCTGTGTAGATATTTCCATGTTCATATAGATAGCGGTGCAGATATTTCCATGTTCATACAGATAGTGGTGTAGATATTTCTATGTTCATCCAGATGGCTGCGTAGATATATCCATGTTCATACAGATGGCGGTGAAGATATTTTCTTGTACATACAGATAGCGGTGTAGATATTTCCATGTTCATACAGATAGCCGTGTAGATATTGCCATGTTCATACCGATAGCGGTGCTGATACTTCCATGTTTATACAGGTAGCGGTGTACATATTTCCGTGTTTATACAGATGGCTGTGTAGATATATCCATGTTCCTACAGATGGCGGTGTAGATATTTCCATCTTCATACAGATAGAGGTTTAGATATTTCCATGTTCATCCAGATGGCTGTGTAGATATATCCATGTTCATACAGATGGCGGAGAAGATATTTCCATGTTCATACAGATGGCGGTGTAGATATTTCCATGTTCATACAGATAGCGGTGTATGTATTTCCATGTTCATACAGATAGCGGTGTAGATATTTCCATGTTCATCCAGATGGCTGTGTAGATATTTCCATGTTCATACAGATAGCGGTGTAGTTATTTCCATTTTCATACAGATAGCGGTGTAGATATTTCCATGTTCATCCAGATGGCTGCGTAGATATATCCATGTTCATACAGATGGCAGTGAAGATATTTCCATGTACATACAGATAGCGGTGTAGATATTTCCATGTTCATACAGATAGCCGTGTAGATATTGCCATGTACATACCGATAGCGGTGCTGATACTTCTATGTTTATACAGGTAGCGGTGTACATATTTCCGTGTTTATACAGATGGCTGTGTAGATATATCCATGTTCATACAGATGGCGTTGTAGATATTTCCATGTTCATACAGATAGCGGTTTAGATATTTCCATGTTCATCCAGATGGCTGTTTAGATATATCCATGTTCATACAGATGGCGGTGCAGATATTTCCATGTTCATACAGATGGCAGTGTAGGTATTTCCATGTTCATACAGAGAGCGGTGTATTTATTTCCATGTGAAAAGAGATACCTGTGTAGATATTTCCATGTATATGCAGATAGCTGTGTAGCAATTTCCATTTTCATGCAGACAGCGGTGTATATATTTCCCTGTTCAAACACATAGCGGTGTAGATATTTCCATGTTCATACAGATAGCGGTGTTGATATTTCCATGTTAATACAGATAGCGGTGTAGATATTTCCATGTTCATGCAGATAGCGGTGCTGATATTTCCATTTTTTTACACGTAGCGGTGAAGCTATTTCCATGTTTATACAGATAGCGGTGTAGATATTTCCACGTTTATACAGATAGCGGTGTAGATATTTCCATGTTTATACAGATAGCAGTGTAGATATCTCCATTTTAATACAGATGGCGGTGTAGATATTTATATGTTCATACAGATGGCGGAACAGATATTTCCATTTTCATACAGATGGCGGTGTAGATATTTCCATGTTCATACAGATAGCGGTGTAGTTATTTCCATGTGTAAAGAGATAGCTGTGTAGATATTTCCATGTATATGCAGATAGCTGTGTAGATATTTCCATTTTCATGCAGATAGCGGTGTATATATTTCCCTGTTCAAACAGTTAGCAGTGTAGATATTTCCATGTTCAGAAAGATAGCGGTGTAGATATTTCCATGTTTATACAGATAGCGGTGAAGATGTATGCATTTTTACACAGATAGCAGTGTAGATATTTCCATGTTCATCCAGATGGCTGTTTAGATATATCCATGTTCATACAGATAGTGGTGTAGATATTTCCATGTTCATACAGATAGCGGTGCAGATATTTCCATGTTCATCCAGATGGCTGTGAAGATATATCCATGTTCATACAGATGGCGGTGTAGATATTTCCATGTTCATACAGATAGCGGTGTAGATATTTCTATGTTCATACAGAAAGCAGTGTAGATATTTCCATGTTCAAACAGATAGCGGTGTATGTATTTCCATGTTCATACAGATAGCGGTGTAGATATTTCCATTTTCAAGCAGATAGCTGTGTATATATTTCCATGTTCAAACAGTTAGCGGTGTAGATATTTCCATGTTCATAAAGATAGCGGTGTAGATATTTCCATGTTTATACAGATAGCGGTGAAAATGTATGCATGTTTCCACAGATAGCTGTGTAGATATTTCCATGTTCATCCAGATGGCTGTGTAGATATATCCATCTTCATACAGATGGCGGTGAAGATATTTCCATGTTCATACAGATAGCGGTGTAGATATTTCCATGTTCATACAGATAGCGGTGTAGATATTTCCATGTTCATAGAGATAGCGGTGCATGTATTTCCATGTTCATACAGATAGCGGTGTAGATATTTCCATGTTCATACAGATGGTGGTGAAGATATTTTCTTGTACATACAGATAGCGGTGTAGATATTTCCATGTTCATACAGATAGCCGTGTAGATATTGCCATGTTCATACCGATAGCGGTGCTGATACCTCCATTTTTATACAGGTAGCGGTGTACATATTTCCGTGTTTATACAGATGGCTGTGTAGATATATCCATGTTCCTACAGATGGCGGTGTAGATATTTCCATCTTCATACAGTTAGCGGTTTAGATATTTCCATGTTCATCCAGATGGCTGTGTAGATATATCCATGTTCATACAGATGGCGGAGAAGATATTTCCATGTTCATACAGATGGCGGTGTAGATATTTCCATGTTCATACAGATAGCGGTGTAGATATTTCCATGTTCATACAGATAGCGGTGTAGATATTTCCATGTTCATACAGATAGCGGTGTATGTATTTCCATGTTCATACAGATAGCGGTGTAGATATTTCCATTTTTATGCAGATAGCAGTGTATATATTTCCCTGTTCAAACAGTTAGCGGTTTAGATATTTCCATGTTCATAAAGATAGCGGTGTATATATTTCCATGTTTATACAGATAGCAGTGAAAATGTATGCATGTTTACACAGATAGCGGTGTAGATATTTCCATGTTCATCCAGAATGCTGTGTAGATATATCCATGTTCATACAGATGGCGGTGAAGATATTTCCATGTTCATACAGATAGCGGTGTAGATATTTCCATGTTCATATAGAAAGCGGTGTAGATATTTCCATGTTCAAACACATAGCGGTGTATGTATTTCCATGTTCATACAGTTAGCGGTGTATATATTTCCATTTTCAAGCAGATAGCGGTGTATGTACTTCCATGTTCAAACAGTTAGCGGTGTAGATATTTCCATGTTCATAAAGATAGCGGTGTAGGTATTTCCATGTTTATACAGATAGCGGTGAAAATGTAGGCATGTTTACACAGATAGCGGTGTAGATATTTCCATGTTCATCCAGATGGCTGTGTAGATATATCCATTTTCATATAGATGGTGGTTAAACTATTTCCATGTTCATACAGATGGCTGTGTAGATATATCCATGTTCATACAAATAGCTGTGCAGATATTTCCATGTATATGCAGATAGCTGTGTAGATATTTCCATTTTCATGCAGATAGCGGTGTATATATTTCCCTGTTCAAACAGTTAGCGGTGTTGATATTTCCATGTTCAGAAAGATAGCGGTGTAGATATTTCCATGTTTATACAGATAGCGGTGAAGATGTATGCATGTTTACACAGATAGCGGTGTAGATATTTCCATGTTCATCCAGATGGCTGTGTAGATATATCGATGTTCATACAGATGGCGGTGAAGATATTTCCATGTTCATACAGATAGCGGTGTAGATATTTCCATGTTCATACAGATAGCGGTGTAGATATTTCCATGTTCATACAGATAGCGGTGTATGTATTTCCATGTTCATACAGATAGCGGTGTAGATATTTCCATGTTCATCCAGATGGCTGTGTAGATATTTCCATGTTCATACAGATAGCGCTGAAGATATTTCCATGTTCATACAGATAGCGGTGTAGATATTTCCATGTTCATCCAGATGGCTGCGTAGATATATCCATGTTCATACAGATGGCGGTGAAGATATTTCCATGTACATACAGATAGCGGTTTAGATATTTCCAGGTTCATACAGATAGCCGTGTAGATATTGCCATGTACATACCGATAGTGGTGCTGATACTGCTATGTTTATACAGGTAGCAGTGTACATATTTCCGTGTTTATAAAGATGGCTGTGTAGATATATCCATGTTCATACAGATGGCGGTGTAGATATTTCCATGTTCATACAGATAGCGGTTTAGATATTTCCATATTCATCCAGATGGCTGTGTATATATATCCATGTTCATACAGATAGCGCTTTAGAAATTTCCATGTTCATCCAGATGGCTGTGTAGATATATCCATGTTCATACAGATGGCGGAGAAGATATTTCCATGTTCATACAGATGGCGGTGTAGATATTTCCATGTTCATACAGATAGCGGTGTAGATATTTCCATGTTCATACAGATAGCGGTGTATGTATTTCCATGTTCATACAGATAGCGGTGTAGATATTTCCATTTTCATGCAGATAGCCGTGTATATATTTCCCTGTTCAAACAGTTATAGGTTTAGATATTTCCATATTCATAAAGATAGCGGTGTAGATATTTCCATGTTTATACAGATAGCGGTGAAGATGTATACATGTTTACACAGATAGCCGTGTACATATTTCCATGTTCATCCAGATGGCTGTGTAGATATATCCATGTTCATACAGATGGCGGTGAAGATATTTCCATGTTCATACAGATAGCGGTGAAGATATTTCCATGTTCATACAGGTAGCAGTGTAGATATTTCCATGTTCATACAGATAGCGGTGCTGATATTTCCATGTTCATACAGGTAGCGGTGTAGATATTTCCGTGTTTATACAGATAGCGGTGTAGATATTTCCATGTTTGTACAGATAGTGGTGTAGATATTTCCATGTTGATACAGATAGCGGTGTAGATATCTCCATCTTAATACAGATGGCGGTGTAGATATTTATATGTTCATACAGATGGCGGTGCAGATATTTCCATGTTCATACAGATGGCGGTGTAGGTATTTCCATGTTCATACAGATAGCGGTGTATTTATTTCCATGTGTAAAGAGATACCTGTGTAGATATTTCCATGTATATGCAGATAGCTGTGTAGCAATTTCCATTTTCATGCAGACAGCGGTGTATATATTTCCCTGTTCAAACAGATAGCGGTGTAGATATTTCCATGTTCATACAGATAGCGGTGTAGATATTTCCATGTTCATACAGATAGCGGTGTAGATATTTCCATGTTCATACAGATAGCGGTGCTGATATTTCCATGTTTTTACAGGTAGCGGTGAAGCTATTTCCACGTTTATACAGATAGCGGTGTAGATATTTCCACGTTTATACAGATAGCGGTGTAGATATTTCCATGTTTATACAGATAGCAGTGTAGATATCTCCATTTTAATACAGATGGCGGTGTAGATATTTATATGTTCATACAGATGGCGGTTCAGATATTTCCATTTTCATACAGATGGCGGTGTAGATATTTCCATGTTCATACAGATAGCGGTGTAGTTATTTCCATGTGTAAAGAGATAGCTGTGTAGATATTTCCATTTTCATGCAGATAGCGGTGTATATATTTCCCTGTTCAAACAGTTAGCGGTGTAGATATTTCCATGTTCTGACAGATAGCGGTGTAGATATTTCCATGTTTATACAGATAGCGGTGAAGATGTATGCATGTTTACACAGATAGCAGTGTAGATATTTCCATGTTCATCCAGATGGCTTTGTAGATATATCCATGTTAATGCAGATGGCGGTGAAGATATTTCCATGTTCATACAGATAGCGGTGTAGATATTTCCATGTTCATACAGAAAGCTGTGTAGATATTTCCATGTTCAAACAGATAGCGGTGTATGTATTTCCATGTTCATACAGATAGCGGTGTAGATATTTCCATTTTCAAGCAGATAGCGGTGTATATATTTCCATGTTCAAACAGTTAGCGGTGTAGATATTTCCATGTTCATAAAGATAGCGGTGTAGATATTTCCATGTTTATACAGATAGCGGTGAAAATGTATGCATGTTTCCACAGATAGCGGTGTAGATATTTCCATGTTCATCCAGATGGCTGTGTAGATATATCCATGTTCATACAGATGGCGGTGAAGATATTTCCATGTTCATACAGATAGCGGTGTAGATATTTCCATGTTCATACAGATAGCGGTGTAGATATTTCCATGTTCATACAGATAGCGGTGCATGTATTTCCATGTTCATACAGATAGCGGTGTAGATATTTCCATGTTAATCCAGATGGCTGTGTAGATATTTCCATGTTCATACAGATAGCGGTGTAGATATTTCCATGTTCATACAGATAGCGGTGTAGATATTTCCATGTTCATACAGATGGCGGTGTAGATATTTCCATTTTTTTACAGATAGCGGTGTAGTTATTTCCATGTGTAAAGAGATACCTTTGTAGATATTTCCATGTATATGCAGATAGCTGTGTAGCAATTTCCATTTTCATGCAGACAGCGGTGTATATATTTCCCTGTTCAAACAGATAGCGGTGTAGATATTTCCATGTTCATACAGATAGTGGTGTAGATATTTCCATGTTCATACAGATAGCTGTGTAGATATTTCCATGTTCATACAGATAGCGGTGCTGATATTTCCATGTTTTTACAGGTAGCGGTGAAGATATTTCCATGTTTATACAGATGGCGGTGTAGATATTTCCATGTTTATACAGATAGCGGTGTAGATATTTCCATGTTTATACAGATAGCGGTGTAGATATCTCCATTTTAATACAGATGGTGGTGTAGATATTTCCATGTTTATAGAGATAGCGGTGAAGTTATTTCCATGTGTAAAGAGATAGCTGTGTGGATATTCCAATGTATATGCAGATAGCTGTGTAGATATTTCCATTTTCATGCAGATAGTGGTGTAGATATTTCCATGTTCATCCAGATGGCTTTGTAGACATATCCATGTTCATTCAGATGGCGGTGAAGATATTTCCATGTTGATACAGATAGCGGTGTAGACATTTCCAAGTTCACACAGATAGCGGTGTAGATATTTCCATGTTCATACAGATGGCTGTGTTGATATATCCATGTTCATACAGATGGCGGTGAAGATATTTCCATGTTCATAGAGATGGCGGTGTAGATATTTCCATATTCATTCCGATAGCGGTGCTGATATTTCCATGTTTATAATGGTAGCGGTGTAGATATTTCCATGTTTATACAGATAGCGGTGTAGATATTTCCATGTTTATACACATAGCGGTGTAGATATTTCCATGTTTATACAGATGGCTGTGTAGATATATCCATGTTCATACAGATGGCGGTGTAGATATTTCCAAGTTCATACTGATAGCAGTGTAGATATTTCCATGTTCATCCAGATGGCTGTGTAGATATATCCATGTTCATACATACAGATGGCAGAGAAGATATTTCCGTGTTCATACAGATAGCGGTGTAAATATTTCCATTTTCATTCAGATATCGGTGTAGATATTTCCATGTTCATCCAGATGGCTGTGTAGATATATCCATGTTCATACAGATGGCGGAGAAGATATTTCCATGTTCATACAGATAGCGGTGAAGATGTATGCATGTTTACACAGATAGCGGTGTAGATATTTCCATTTTCATACAGATAGCGGTGTAGATATTTCCTTGTTCATCCAGATGGCTGTGTAGATATATCCATGTTCATACAGATGGCGGTGAAGATATTTCCATGTTCATACCGATAGAGGTGTAGTTATTTCCATGTGTAATGAGATAGCTGTGTAGATATTTCCATGTATATGCAGATAGCTGTGTAGATATTTCCATTTTCATGCACATAGCGGTTTAGATATTTCCATGTTCAAACAGATAGCAATGTAGATATTTCCATGTTCATAGAGATAGCGGTGTAGATATTTCCATGTTTATACAGATAGCGGTGAAGATGTATGCATGTTTACACAGATAGCGGTGTAGATATTTCCATTTTCATACAGATAGCGGTGTAGATATTTCCATGTTCATCCAGATGGCTGTGTAGATATATCCATGTTCATACAGAAGGCGGTGAAGATATTTCCATGTTCATACAGATAGCGGTGTAGATATTTCCATGTTCATACAGATAGCGGTGTAGATATTTCCATGTTCATACAGACAGCGGTGTTGATATTTGATGTTCATCCAGATGGCTGTGTAGATATATCTATGTTCATACAGATGGTGGTGAAGTTATTTCCATGTTCATACAGATATCGGTGTAGATATTTCCATGTTGATACAGATAGCGGTGTAGGTATTTCCATGTTCATACAGATAGCTGTGCTGATATTTCCATGTTTATACAGGTAGCGGTGTAGATATTTCCATGTTTATACAGATAGCGGTGTAGATATTTCCATGTTTATACAGATAGCGGTGTAGATATTTCCATGTTTATACAGATAGCGGTGTAGATATTCCCATGTTTAAACACATAGCGGTGTAGATATTTCCATGTTTATACAGATAGCGGTGTAGATATCTCCATCTTAATACAGATGGCGGTGTAGATATTTATATGTTCATACAGATGCCGGTGCAGATATTTCCATGTTCATACAGATGGCGGTGTAGTTATTTCCAAATTCATACAGATAGCGGTGTAGTTATTTCCATGTGTAAAGAGATAGCTGTGTAGATATTTCGATGTATATGCAGATAGCTGTGTAGATATTTCCATTTTCATGCAGTTAGCTGTGTATATATTTCCCTTTTCAAACAGTTAGCGGCGTAGATATTTCCATGTTCAGAAAGATAGCGGTGTAGATATTTCCATGTTTGTACAGATAGCGGTGAAGATATATGCATGTTTACACAGATAGTGGTGTAGATATTTCCATGTTTATACAGATAGCATTGAAGATGTATGCATGTTTACACAGATAGCGGTGTAGGTATTTCCATGTTCATACTGATAGCGGTGTAGATATTTCCATGTTCATCCAGATGGCTGTGTAGATATATCCATGTTCATACAGATGGCGGTGCAGAAATTTCCATGTTCATACAGATGGCAGTGTAGATATTTCCATGTTTATAGAGAAAGCGGTGTAGTTATTTCCATGTGCAAAGACATAGCTGTGTAGATATATCCATGTATATGCAGATAGCTGTGTAGATATTTCCTTTTTCATGCAGATAGCGGTTTAGATATTTCCATGTTCAAACAGATAGCGGTGTAGATATTTCCATGTTCATAGAGATAGCGGTGTAGATATTTCCATGTTTATACAGATAGCGGTGAAGATGTATGCATCTTTACACAGATAGCGGTGTAGATATTTCCATGTTCATGCAGATAGCGGTGTAGATATTTCCATGTTCATCCAGATGGCTGTGTAGATATATCCATGTTCATACAGATGGCGGTGAAGATATTTCCATGTTCATACAGATAGCGGTGTAGATATTTCCATGTTCATACAGATAGCGGTGAAGGTATTTCCATGTTCATACAGATAGCGGTGCTGATATTTCCATGTTTATACAGGTAGCGCTGTAGATATTTCCATGTTTATACAGATAGCGGTGTAGATATTTCCATGTTTGTACAGATAGCAGTGTAGATATATCCATTGTTATATAGAGATAGCGGTGTAGATATCTCCTTCTTAATACAGATGGCCATGTGGATATTTATATGTTCATACAGATGGCGGTGTGGATATTTCCATGTTCATCCAGATGGTGGTGTAGATATTTCCATGTTCATACAGATAGCGGTGTAGTTATTTCCATGTGTAAAGAGATAGCTGTGTAGATATTTCCATGTACATGCAGATAGCTGTGTAGATATTTCCATTTTCATGCACATAGCGGTGTAGATATTTCCATGTTTATACAGACAGCGGTGAAGATGTATGCATGTTTACACAGATAGCGGTGTAGATATTTCCATGTTTATACAGATAGCGGTGAAGATGTATGCATGTTTACACAGATAGCGGTGTAGATATTTCCATGTTCATACAGATAGCGGTGTAGATATTTCCATGTTCATCCAGATGGCTGTGTAGATATATCCATGTTCATACAAAAGGCGGTGAAGGTATTTGCATGTTCATACAGATAGCGGTGTAGATATTTCCATGTTCATACAGATAGCGGTGTAGATATTTCCATGTTCATACAGATAGCGGTGTATGTATTTCCATGTTCATACAGATAGCGGTGTAGATATTTCCATTTTCATGCGCATAGCGGTGTATACATTTCCCTGTTCAAACAGTTAGCGGTGTAGATATTTCCATGTTCATACAGATAGCGGTGCAGATATTTCCATGTTTATATAGATAGCGGTGAAGATGTATGCATGTTTACACAGATAGCGGTGTAGATATTTCCATGTTTATACAGATAGCGGTGAAGATATATGCATGTTTACACAGATAGCGGTGTAGATATTTCCATGTTCATACAGATAGTGGTGTAGATATTTCAATGTTCATCCAGATGGCTGTGTAGATATATCCATGTTCTTACAGAAGGCGGTGAACATATTTCCATGTTCATACAGATAGCGGTGTAGATATTTCCATGTTCATACAGGTAGCGGTGTAGATATTTCCATGTTCATACAGATAGCGGTGTATGTATTTCCATGTTCATACAGATAGCGGTGTAGATATTTCCATTTTCATGCACATAGCGGTGTATACATTTCCCTGTTCAAACAGTTAGCGGTGTAGATATTTCCATGTTCATACAGATAGCGTTGCAGATATTTCCATGTTTATACAGATAGCGGTGAAGATGTATGCATGTTTACACACATAGCGGTGTAGATATTTCCATGTTCATCCAGATGGCTGTGTAGATATATCCATGTTCATACAGATGGCGGTGAAGATATTTCCATGTTCATACAGATAGCGGTGTAGATTTTTCCATGTTCATACAGATAGCGGTGTAAATATTTCCATGTATATGCAGATAGCTGTGTAGATATTTCCATTTTCATGCAGTTAGTGGTGTAGATATTGCCATGTTCAAACAGATAGCGGTGTAGATATTTCCATGTTCATTCACATAGCGGTGTAGATATTTCCATGTTTATACAGATAGCGGTGAAGATGTATGCATGTTTACACAGATAGCGGTGTAGATATTTCCATGTTCATACAGATAGCGGTGTAGATATTTCCATGTTCATCCAGATGGCTGTGTAGACATATCCATGTTCATACAGATGGCGGTGAAGATATTTCCATGTTCATACAGATAGCGGTGTAGATATTTCCATGTTCATACAGATTGCGGTGTAGATATTTCCATGTTAATACAGATGGCTGTGTAGTTATATCCATGTTCGTACAGATGGCGGTGAAGATATTTCCATGTTCATACAGATGGCGGTGTAGATATTTCCATGTTCATTCCGATAGCGGTGCTGATATTTCCATGTTTATACAGGTAGCGGTGTAGATATCTCCATGTTTATACAGATAGCGGGGTAGATATTTCCATGTTTATACAGATAGCGGTGTAGATATCTCCATCTTAATACAGATGGCGGTGCAGATATTTATATGTTCATACAGATAGCGGTGTAGATATTTCCATGTTCATAGAGATAGTGGTGTAGATATTTCCATGTTTATACAGATAGCGGTGAAGATGTATGCATGTTTTCACAGATAGCGGTGTAGATATTTCTATGTTCATCCTGATGGCTGTGTAGATATATCCATGTTCATACAGATAGCGGTGTACATATTTCCATGTTCATACAGATAGCGGAGTAGATATTTCCATGCTCATCCAGATGGCTGTGTAGATATATCCATGTTCATGCAGATGGCGGTGAAGATATTTCCATGTTCATACAGATAGCAGTGTAGATATTTCCATGTTCATACAGATAGCGGTGTGGATATTTCCATGTTCATACAGATAGCGGTGTATGTATTTCCATGTTCATACAGATAGCGGTGTAGATATTTCCATTTTCATGCAGATAGCGGTTTATATATTTCCCTGTTCAAACAGTTAGCGGTGTAGATATTTCCATGTTCATAAAGATAGCGGTGTAGATATTTCCATGTTTATACAGATAGCGGTGAAGATGTATGCATGTTTACACAGATAGCGGTGTAGATATTTCCATGTTCATCCAGATGGCTGTGTAGACATATCCATGTTCATACAGATGGCGGTGAAGATATTTCCATGTTCATACAGATGGCTGTGTAGATACATCCATGTTCATACAGATGGCGGTGAAGATATTTCCATGTTCATACAGATGTCGGTGTAGATATTTCCATGTTAATACCGACAGCGGTGCTGATATTTCCATGTTTACAAGGGAGCGGTGTAGATATTTCCATGTTCATACAGATAGCGGTGTAGATATTTCCATGTTTATACACATAGCGGTGTAGATATTTCCATGTTTATACAGATAGCGGTGTAGATATCTCCATCTTAAAACAGATGGCAGTGCAGATATTTATATGTACATGCAGATGGCGGTGCAGATATTTCCATGTTCATACAGATGGCGGTGTAGATATTTCCATGTTTATAGAGATACCGGTGTACGTATTTCCATGTGTAAAGTGATAGCAGTATAGATATTTCCATGTATAGGCAGATAGCTGTGTAGATATTTCCATTTTCATGCAGACAGCAGTGTAGATATTTCCATATTCAAACAAATAGCGGTGTAGATATTTCCATGTTCATACAGATAGCAGTGTAGATATTTCCATGTTTATAAAGATAGCGGTGAAGATGTATGCATGTTTACACCGATAGCGGTGTAGATATTTCCATGTTCATTCAGATAGCGGTGTAGATATTTCCATGTTCATCCAGATGGCTGTGTAGATATATCCATGTTCATACAGATGGCGGTGAGGATATTTCCATGTTCATACAGATAGCGGTGTAGATACTTCCATGTTCAAACAGATAGCGGTATAGTTATTTCCATGTTCATTCAGACAGCGGTGCTGATATTTCCTTGTTCATCCAGATGGCTGTGTAGATATATCCATGTTCATACAGATGGCAGTGAAGATATTTCCATGTTCATACAGATATCGGTGTAGATATTTCCAAGTTCATACAGATAGCGCTGTAGATATTTCCATATTCATACAGATAGCGGTGCTGATATTTCCATGTTTATACAGGTAGCGGTGTAGATATTCCCATGTTCATACAGATTGCGGTGTAGCTATTTCCATGTTCATACAGAGAGCGGTGTAGATATTTCCATGTTCATAGAAATAGCTGTGTAGATATTTCCATGTTCATACAGATAGCGGTGCTGATATTTCCATGTTTATACAGGTAGCCTTGTAGATATTTCCATGTTCATACAGATAGTGGTGTAGATATTTCCATGTTTATACAGATCGCGGTGTAGATATTTCCAAGTTTTTACAGATAGCGGTGTAGATATCTCCATCTTAATACAGATGGCGGTGTAGATATTTATATGTTCATACAGATGGCGGTGCAGATATTTCCATGTTCATACAGATGGCGGTGTAGATATTTCCATGCTTATAGAGATAGCGGTGTAGTTATTTCCATGTGTAAAGAGATAGCTTTGTAGATATTTCCATGTATATGCAGATAACTGTGTAGATATTTCTATTTTCATGCAGACAGCGGTTTAGATATTTCCATGTTCAAACAGTTAGCGGTGTAGATATTTCCATGTTCATACAGATAGCGGTGTAGATATTTCCATGTTTATAAAGATAGCGGTGAAGATGTATGCATGTTTACACAGATAGTGGTGTAGATATTTCCATGTTCATACAGATAGCGGTGTAGATATTTCCATGTTCATACAGATGGCGTTGTAGATATTTCCATGTTAATAGAGATAGCGGTGTAGTTATTTCCATGTGTAAAGAAAGAGCTTTGTAGGTATTTCCATGTATATGCAGATAGCTGTGTAGATATTTCCATTTTCATGCAGATAGCGCAGTAGATATTTCCATGTTCAAACAGATAGCGGTGTAGATATTTCCATGTTCATACAGATAGCGGTGTAGATATTTCCATGTTTATAAAGATAGCGGTGAAGATGTAAGCATGTTTACACACATAGCGGTGTGGATATTTCCATGTTCATACCGATAGCGGTGCTGATACTTCCATGTTTATACAGGTAGCTGTGTACATATTTCCGTGTTTATACAGATAGCGGTGTAGATATTTCCATGTTCACACAGATAGCGGTGTAGATATTTCCATGTTTATACAGATAGCGGTGTAGATATCACCTTCTTAATACAGATGGCGGTGTAGATATTTACATGTTCATACAGATGGCGGCGCAGATATTTCCATGTTCATACAGATGGCGGTGTAGATATTTCCATGTTTATACAGATAGCTGTGTAGTTATTTCCATGTGTAAAGAGATAGGTGTGTAGATATTCCAATGTATATGCAGATAGCTGTGTAGATATTTCCATTTTCATGCAGATAGCGGTGTAGATATTTCCATGTTCAAACAGATAGCTGTGTAGATATTTCCATGTTCATACAGATAGCGGTGTAGATATTTCCATGTTTATACAGATGGCTGTGTAGATATATCCATGTTCATACAGATGGCGGTGTAGATATTTCCATGTTCATACTGATAGCGGTGTAGATATTTCCATGTTCATCCAGATGGCTGTGTAGATATATCCATGTTCATACATACAGATGGCAGAGAAGATATTTCCATGTTCATACAGATAGCGGTGTAGATATTTCCATGTTCATCCAGATGTCTGTGTAGATATATCCATGTTCATACAGATGGCGGAGAAGATATTTCCATGTTCATACAGATAGCGGTGTAGATACTTCCATGTTCATACAGATAGCCGTGTAGATATTGCCATGTTCATACCGATAGCGGAGCTGATACTTCCATGTTTATACAGGTAGCTGTGTACATATTTCCATGTTTATACAGATAGCGGTGTAGATATTTCCATGTTCATACAGATAGCGGTGTTGATATTTCCATGTTTATAAAGATAGCGGTGTAGATATCTCCTTCTTAATACAGATGGCGGTGTAGATATTTACATGTTCGTACAGATGGCGGCGCAGATATTTCCATGTTCATACTGATGGCGGTGTAGATATTTCCATGTTTATAGAGATAGCGGTGAAGTTATTTCCATGTGTAAAGAGATAGCTGTGTGGATATTCCAATGTATATGCAAATAGCTGTGTAGATATTTCCATTTTCATGCAGATAGTGGTGTAGATATTTCCATGTTCATCCAGATGGCTGTGTAGACATATCCATGTTCATTCAGATGGCGGTGAAGATATTTCCATGTTGATACAGATAGCGGTGTAGACATTTCCAAGTTCACACAGATAGCGGTGTAGATATTTCCATGTTCATACAGATGGCTGTGTTGATATATCCATGTTCATACAGATGGCGGTGAAGATATTTCCATGTTCATAGAGATGGCGGTGTAGATATTTCCATATTCATTCCGATAGCGGTGCTGATATTTCCATGTTTATACTGGTAGCGGTGTAGATATTTCCATGTTTATACAGATAGCGGTGTAGATATTTCCATGTTTATACACATAGCGGTGTAGATATTTCCATGTTTATACAGATGGCTGTGTAGATATATCCATGTTCATACAGATGGCGGTGTAGATATTTCCAAGTTCATACTGATAGCAGTGTAGATATTTCCATGTTCATCCAGATGGCTGTGTAGATATATCCATGTTCATACGTACAGATGGCAGAGAAGATATTTCCGTGTTCATACAGATAGCTGTGTAAATATTTCCATTTTCATTCAGTTATCGGTTTAGATATTTCCATGTTCATCCAGATGGCTGTGTAGATATATCCATGTTCATACAGATGGCGGAGAAGATATTTCCATGTTCATACAGATAGCGGTGAAGATGTATGCATGTTTACACAGATAGCGGTGTAGATATTTCCATTTTCATACAGATAGCGGTGTAGATATTTCCTTGTTCATCCAGATGGCTGTGTAGATATATCCATGTTCATACAGATGGCGGTGAAGATATTTCCATGTTCATACAGATAGAGGTGTAGTTATTTCCATGTGTAATGAGATAGCTGTGTAGATATTTCCATGTATATGCAGATAGCTGTGTAGATATTTCCATTTTCATGCACATAGCGGTTTAGATATTTCCATGTTCAAACAGATAGCAATGTAGATATTTCCATGTTCATAGAGATAGCGGTGTAGATATTTCCATGTTTATACAGATAGCGGTGAAGATGTATGCATGTTTACACAGATAGCGGTGTAGATATTTCCATGTTCATACAGATAGCGGTGTAGATATTTCCATGTTCATCCAGATGGCTGTGTAGATATATCCATGTTCATACAGAAGGCGGTGAAGATATTTCCATGTTCATACAGATAGCGGTGTAGATATTTCCATGTTCATACAGATAGCGGTGTAGATATTTCCATGTTCATACAGACAGCGGTGTTGATATTTGATGTTCATCCAGATGGCTGTGTAGATATATCTATGTTCATACAGATGGTGGTGAAGTTATTTCCATGTTCGTACAGATATCGGTGTAGATATTTCCATGTTCATACAGATAGCGGTGTAGGTATTTCCATGTTCATACAGATAGCGGTGCTGATATTTCCATGTTTATACAGGTAGCGGTGTAGATATTTCCATGTTTATACAGATAGCTGTGTAGATATTTCAATGTTTATACATATAGCGGTGTAGATATTTCCATGTTTATACAGATAGCGGTGTAGATATTCCCATGTTTATACACATAGCGGTGTAGATATTTCCATGTTTATACAGATAGCGGTGTAGATATCTCCATCTTAATACAGATGGCGGTGTAGATATTTATATGTTCATACAGATGCCGGTGCAGATATTTCCATGTTCATACAGATGGCGGTGTAGTTATTTCCAAATTCATACAGATAGCGGTGTAGTTATTTCCATGTGTAAAGAGATAGCTGTGTAGATATTTCGATGTATATGCAGATAGCTGTGTAGATATTTCCATTTTCATGCAGTTAGCGGTGTATATATTTCCCTTTTCAAACAGTTAGCGGCATAGATATTTCCATGTTCATAAAGATAGCTGTGTAGATATTTCCATGTTTATACAGATAGCGGTGAAGGTGTATGCATGTTTCCACAGATAGCGGTGTATATATTTCCATGTTTATACAGATAGCATTGAAGATGTATGCATGTTTACACAGATAGCGGTGTAGGTATTTCCATGTTCATACTGATAGCGGTGTAGATATTTCCATGTTCATCCAGATGGCTGTGTAGATATATCCATGTTCATACAGATGGCGGTGTAGATATTTCCATGTTCATACAGATAGCGGTGTAGATATTTCCATGTTCATCCAGATGGCTGTGTAGATATATCCATGTTCATACAGATGGCGGTGAAGATATTTCCATGTTCATACAGATAGCGGTGTAGATATTTCCATGTTCATACAGATAGCGGTGTAGATATTTCCATGTATATGCAGATAGCTGTGTAGATATTTCCATTTTCATGCAGATAGTGGTGTAGATATTGCCATGTTCAAACTGATAGCGGTGTAGATATTTCCATGTTCATTCACATAGCAGTGTAGATATTTCCATGTTTATACAGATAGCGGTGAAGATGTATGCATGTTTACACAGATAGCGGTGTAGATATTTCCATGTTCATACAGATAGCGGAGTAGATATTTCCATGTTCATCCAGATGGCTGTGTAGATATATCCATGTTCATACAGATGGCGGTGAAGATATTTCCATGTTCATACAGATAGCGGTGTAGATATTTCCATGTTCATAGAGATAGCGGTGTAGATACTTCCATGTTCATTCCGATGGCGGTGCTGATACTTCCATGTTTATACAGGTAGCGGTGTACATATTTCCGTGTTTATACAGATAGCGGTGTAGATATTTCCATGTTGATACAGATAGCGGTGTAGATATTTCCATTTTTATACAGATAGCGGTGTAGATATCTCCTTCTTAATACAGATGGCGGTGTAGATATTTATATGTTCATACAGATGGCGGTGCAGATATTTCCATGTTCATACAGATGGCAGTGTAGATATTTCCATGTTTATAGAGATAGCGGTGTAGTTATTTCCATGTGCAAAGAGATAGCTGTGTAGATATATCCATGTATATGCAGATAGCTGTGTAGATATTTCCATTTTCATGCACATAGCGGTGTAGATACTTCCATGTTCATACAGATAGCGGTGTAGATATTTCCATGTTCATCCAGATGGCTGTGTAGACATATCCATGTTCATACAGATGGCGGTGAAGATATTTCCATGTTCATACAGATGGCGGTGTAGATATTTCCATGTTCATACAGATAGCGGTGCTGATATTTCCATGTTTATACAGGTTGCGGTGTAGATATTTCCATGTTTATACAGATAGCGGTGTAGATATTTCCATGTTTATACACATAGCGGTGTAGATATTTCCATGCTTATACAGTTAGCGGTGTAGAAATGTCCATCTTAATACAGATGGCGGTGTAGGTATTTATATGTTAATACAGATGGCGGTGCAGATATTTCCATGTTCATACAGATGGCGGTGAAGATATTTCCATGTTCCTACAGATGACGGTGTAGATACTTCCATGTTCTTACTGATAGCGGTGGTGATATTTTCATGTTTATACAGGTAGCGGTGTAGATATTTCCATGTTTATACAGATAGCGGTGTAGATATTTCCATGTTTATACACATAGCGGTGTAGATACTTCCATGTTTATACAGATAGCGGTGTAGATATTTCCGTGTTTATGCAGATAGTGGTGTAGATATCTCCATCTTAATACAGATGGCGGTGTAGATATTTATATGTTCATACAGATGGCGGTGCAGACATTTCCATGTTCATACCGACAGCGGTGCTGATATTTCCATGTTTACAAGGGAGCGGTGTAGATATTTCCATGTTCATACAGATAGTGGTGTAGATATTTCCATGTTTATACACATAGCGGTGTAGATATTTCCATGTTTATACACATAGCGGTGTAGATATTTCCATGTTCATACAGATAGTGGTGTAGATATTTCCATGTTTATACACATAGCGGTGTAGATATTTCCATGTTTATACAGATAGCGGTGTAGATATCTCCATCTTAAAACAGATGGCGGTGCAGATATTTATATGTTCATGCAGATGGCTTTGCAGATATTTCCATGTTCATACAGATGGCGGTGTAGATATTTCCATGCTTATAGAGATAGCGGTGTAGTTATTTCCAAGTGTAAAGAGATAGCTTTGTAGATATTTCCATGTATATGCAGATACCTGTGTAGATATTTCTATTTTCATGCAGATAGCGGTTTAGATATTTCCATGTTCAAACAGATAGCGGTGTAGATATTTCCATGTTCATACAGATAGCGGTGTAGATATTTCCATGTTCATCCAGATGGCTGTGTAGACATATCCATGTTAAAACAGATGGCGGTGAAGATAATTCCATCTTCATAAAGATAGCAGTGTAGATGTTTCCATGTTCATACAGATAGCGGTGTAGATATTTCCATGTTCATACAGATGGCTGTGTATATATATCCAAGTTCATACAGATGGCGGTGAAGATATTTCCATGTTCATACAGATGGCGGTGTAGATATTTCCATGTTCATACAGATAGCGGTGTAGATATTTCCATGTTCATACCGATAGCGGTGCTGATATTTCCATGTTTATACAGGTAGCGGTGTAGATATTTCCATGTTTATACAGATAGCGGTGTAGGTATTTCCTTGTTCATACAGATAGTGGTGTAGATATTTCCATGTTTATACAGATGGCGGTGAGGATATTTCCATGTTCATACAGATAGCGGTGTAGACATTTCCATGTTCAAACAGATAGCGGTGTAGATATTTCCATGTTCATTCAGACAGCTGTGCTTATATTTCCTTGTTCATCCAGATGGCTGTGTAGATATATCCATGTTCATACAGATGGCAGTGAAGATATTTCCATGTTCATACAGATATCGGTGTAGATATTTCCAAGTTCATACAGATATCTCTGTAGATATTTGCATATTCATACAGATAGCGGTGCTGATATTTCCATGTTTATACAGGTAGCGGTGTAGATATTCCCATGTTCATACAGATTGCGGTGTAGCTATTTCCATGTTCATACAGAGAGCGGTGTAGATATTTCCATGTTCTTAGAAATAGCTGTGTAGATATTTCCATGTTCATACAGATAGCGGTGCTGATATTTCCATGTTTATACAGGTAGTCTTGTAGATATTTCCATGTTCATACAGATAGTGGTGTAGATATTTCCATGTTTATACAGATAGCGGTGTAGATATTTCCAAGTTTTTACAGATAGCGGTGTAGATATCTCCATCTTAATACAGATGGCGGTGTAGATATTTTTATGTTCATACAGATGGCGGTGCAGATATTTCCATGTTCATACAGATGGCGGTGTAGATATTTCCATGCTTATAGAGATAGCGGTGTAGTTATTTCCATGTGTAAAGAGATAGCTGTGTAGATATTTCCATGTATATGCAGATACCTGTGTAGATATTTCTATTTTCATGCAGATAGCGGTTTAGATATTTCCATGTTCAAACAGATAGCGGTGTAGATATTTCCATGTTCATAGAGATAGTGGTGTAGATATTTCCATGTTTATACAGATAGCGGTGAAGATGTATGCATGTTTTCACAGATAGCGGTGTAGATATTTCTATGTTCATCCTGATGGCTGTGTAGATATATCCATGTTCATACAGATAGCGGTGTACATATTTCCATGTTCATACAGATAGCGGAGTAGATATTTCCATGCTCATCCAGATGGCTGTGTAGATATATCCATGTTCATGCAGATGGCGGTGAAGATATTTCCATGTTCATACAGATAGCAGTGTAGATATTTCCATGTTCATACAGATAGCGGTGTGGATATTTCCATGTTCATACAGATAGCGGTGTATGTATTTCCATGTTCATACAGATAGCGGTGTAGATATTTCCATTTTCATGCAGATAGCGGTTTATATATTTCCCTGTTCAAACAGTTAGCGGTGTAGATATTTCCATGTTCATAAAGATAGCGGTGTAGATATTTCCATGTTTATACAGATAGCGGTGAAGATGTATGCATGTTTACACAGATAGCGGTGTAGATATTTCCATGTTCATCCAGATGGCTGTGTAGACATATCCATGTTCATACAGATGGCGGTGAAGATATTTCCATGTTCATACAGATGGCTGTGTAGATACATCCATGTTCATACAGATGGCGGTGAAGATATTTCCATGTTCATACAGATGTCGGTGTAGATATTTCCATGTTAATACCGACAGCGGTGCTGATATTTCCATGTTTACAAGGGAGCGGTGTAGATATTTCCATGTTCATACAGATAGCGGTGTAGATATTTCCATGTTTATACACATAGCGGTGTAGATATTTCCATGTTTATACAGATAGCGGTGTAGATATCTCCATCTTAAAACAGATGGCAGTGCAGATATTTATATGTACATGCAGATGGCGGTGCAGATATTTCCATGTTCATACAGATGGCGGTGTAGATATTTCCATGTTTATAGAGATACCGGTGTACGTATTTCCATGTGTAAAGTGATAGCAGTATAGATATTTCCATGTATAGGCAGATAGCTGTGTAGATATTTCCATTTTCATGCAGACAGCAGTGTAGATATTTCCATATTCAAACAAATAGCGGTGTAGATATTTCCATGTTCATACAGATAGCAGTGTAGATATTTCCATGTTTATAAAGATAGCGGTGAAGATGTATGCATGTTTACACCGATAGCGGTGTAGATATTTCCATGTTCATTCAGATAGCGGTGTAGATATTTCCATGTTCATCCAGATGGCTGTGTAGATATATCCATGTTCATACAGATGGCGGTGAGGATATTTCCATGTTCATACAGATAGCGGTGTAGATACTTCCATGTTCAAACAGATAGCGGTATAGTTATTTCCATGTTCATTCAGACAGCGGTGCTGATATTTCCTTGTTCATCCAGATGGCTGTGTAGATATATCCATGTTCATACAGATGGCAGTGAAGATATTTCCATGTTCATACAGATATCGGTGTAGATATTTCCAAGTTCATACAGATAGCGCTGTAGATATTTCCATATTCATACAGATAGCGGTGCTGATATTTCCATGTTTATACAGGTAGCGGTGTAGATATTCCCATGTTCATACAGATTGCGGTGTAGCTATTTCCATGTTCATACAGAGAGCGGTGTAGATATTTCCATGTTCATAGAAATAGCTGTGTAGATATTTCCATGTTCATACAGATAGCGGTGCTGATATTTCCATGTTTATACAGGTAGCCTTGTAGATATTTCCATGTTCATACAGATAGTGGTGTAGATATTTCCATGTTTATACAGATCGCGGTGTAGATATTTCCAAGTTTTTACAGATAGCGGTGTAGATATCTCCATCTTAATACAGATGGCGGTGTAGATATTTATATGTTCATACAGATGGCGGTGCAGATATTTCCATGTTCATACAGATGGCGGTGTAGATATTTCCATGCTTATAGAGATAGCGGTGTAGTTATTTCCATGTGTAAAGAGATAGCTTTGTAGATATTTCCATGTATATGCAGATACCTGTGTAGATATTTCTATTTTCATGCAGACAGCGGTTTAGATATTTCCATGTTCAAACAGTTAGCGGTGTAGATATTTCCATGTTCATACAGATAGCGGTGTAGATATTTCCATGTTTATAAAGATAGCGGTGAAGATGTATGCATGTTTACACAGATAGTGGTGTAGATATTTCCATGTTCATACAGATAGCGGTGTAGATATTTCCATGTTCATACAGATGGCGTTGTAGATATTTCCATGTTAATAGAGATAGCGGTGTAGTTATTTCCATGTGTAAAGAAAGAGCTTCGTAGGTATTTCCATGTATATGCAGATAGCTGTGTAGATATTTCCATTTTCATGCAGATAGCGCAGTAGATATTTCCATGTTCAAACAGATAGCGGTGTAGATATTTCCATGTTCATACAGATAGCGGTGTAGATATTTCCATGTTTATAAAGATAGCGGTGAAGATGTAAGCATGTTTACACACATAGCGGTGTGGATATTTCCATGTTCATACCGATAGCGGTGCTGATACTTCCATGTTTATACAGGTAGCTGTGTACATATTTCCATGTTTATACAGATAGCGGTGTAGATATTTCCATGTTCACACAGATAGCGGTGTAGATATTTCCATGTTTATACAGATAGCGGTGTAGATATCACCTTCTTAATACAGATGGCGGTGTAGATATTTACATGTTCATACAGATGGCGGCGCAGATATTTCCATGTTCATACAGATGGCGGTGTAGATATTTCCATGTTTATACAGATAGCTGTGTAGTTATTTCCATGTGTAAAGAGATAGGTGTGTAGATATTCCAATGTATATGCAGATAGCTGTGTAGATATTTCCATTTTCATGCAGATAGCGGTGTAGATATTTCCATGTTCAAACAGATAGCTGTGTAGATATTTCCATGTTCATACAGATAGCGGTGTAGATATTTCCATGTTTATACAGATGGCTGTGTAGATATATCCATGTTCATACAGATGGCGGTGTAGATATTTCCATGTTCATACTGATAGCGGTGTAGATATTTCCATGTTCATCCAGATGGCTGTGTAGATATATCCATGTTCATACATACAGATGGCAGAGAAGATATTTCCATGTTCATACAGATAGCGGTGTAGATATTTCCATGTTCATCCAGATGTCTGTGTAGATATATCCATGTTCATACAGATGGCGGAGAAGATATTTCCATGTTCATACAGATAGCGGTGTAGATACTTCCATGTTCATACAGATAGCCGTGTAGATATTGCCATGTTCATACCGATAGCGGAGCTGATACTTCCATGTTTATACAGGTAGCTGTGTACATATTTCCATGTTTATACAGATAGCGGTGTAGATATTTCCATGTTCATACAGATAGCGGTGTTGATATTTCCATGTTTATAAAGATAGCGGTGTAGATATCTCCTTCTTAATACAGATGGCGGTGTAGATATTTACATGTTCGTACAGATGGCGGCGCAGATATTTCCATGTTCATACTGATGGCGGTGTAGATATTTCCATGTTTATAGAGATAGCGGTGAAGTTATTTCCATGTGTAAAGAGATAGCTGTGTGGATATTCCAATGTATATGCAAATAGCTGTGTAGATATTTCCATTTTCATGCAGATAGTGGTGTAGATATTTCCATGTTCATCCAGATGGCTGTGTAGACATATCCATGTTCATTCAGATGGCGGTGAAGATATTTCCATGTTGATACAGATAGCGGTGTAGACATTTCCAAGTTCACACAGATAGCGGTGTAGATATTTCCATGTTCATACAGATGGCTGTGTTGATATATCCATGTTCATACAGATGGCGGTGAAGATATTTCCATGTTCATAGAGATGGCGGTGTAGATATTTCCATATTCATTCCGATAGCGGTGCTGATATTTCCATGTTTATACTGGTAGCGGTGTAGATATTTCCATGTTTATACAGATAGCGGTGTAGATATTTCCATGTTTATACACATAGCGGTGTAGATATTTCCATGTTTATACAGATGGCTGTGTAGATATATCCATGTTCATACAGATGGCGGTGTAGATATTTCCAAGTTCATACTGATAGCAGTGTAGATATTTCCATGTTCATCCAGATGGCTGTGTAGATATATCCATGTTCATACGTACAGATGGCAGAGAAGATATTTCCGTGTTCATACAGATAGCTGTGTAAATATTTCCATTTTCATTCAGTTATCGGTTTAGATATTTCCATGTTCATCCAGATGGCTGTGTAGATATATCCATGTTCATACAGATGGCGGAGAAGATATTTCCATGTTCATACAGATAGCGGTGAAGATGTATGCATGTTTACACAGATAGCGGTGTAGATATTTCCATTTTCATACAGATAGCGGTGTAGATATTTCCTTGTTCATCCAGATGGCTGTGTAGATATATCCATGTTCATACAGATGGCGGTGAAGATATTTCCATGTTCATACAGATAGAGGTGTAGTTATTTCCATGTGTAATGAGATAGCTGTGTAGATATTTCCATGTATATGCAGATAGCTGTGTAGATATTTCCATTTTCATGCACATAGCGGTTTAGATATTTCCATGTTCAAACAGATAGCAATGTAGATATTTCCATGTTCATAGAGATAGCGGTGTAGATATTTCCATGTTTATACAGATAGCGGTGAAGATGTATGCATGTTTACACAGATAGCGGTGTAGATATTTCCATGTTCATACAGATAGCGGTGTAGATATTTCCATGTTCATCCAGATGGCTGTGTAGATATATCCATGTTCATACAGAAGGCGGTGAAGATATTTCCATGTTCATACAGATAGCGGTGTAGATATTTCCATGTTCATACAGATAGCGGTGTAGATATTTCCATGTTCATACAGACAGCGGTGTTGATATTTGATGTTCATCCAGATGGCTGTGTAGATATATCTATGTTCATACAGATGGTGGTGAAGTTATTTCCATGTTCGTACAGATATCGGTGTAGATATTTCCATGTTCATACAGATAGCGGTGTAGGTATTTCCATGTTCATACAGATAGCGGTGCTGATATTTCCATGTTTATACAGGTAGCGGTGTAGATATTTCCATGTTTATACAGATAGCGGTGTAGATATTTCCATGTTTATACATATAGCGGTGTAGATATTTCCATGTTTATACAGATAGCGGTGTAGATATTCCCATGTTTATACACATAGCGGTGTAGATATTTCCATGTTTATACAGATAGCGGTGTAGATATCTCCATCTTAATACAGATGGCGGTGTAGATATTTATATGTTCATACAGATGCCGGTGCAGATATTTCCATGTTCATACAGATGGCGGTGTAGTTATTTCCAAATTCATACAGATAGCGGTGTAGTTATTTCCATGTGTAAAGAGATAGCTGTGTAGATATTTCGATGTATATGCAGATAGCTGTGTAGATATTTCCATTTTCATGCAGTTAGCGGTGTATATATTTCCCTTTTCAAACAGTTAGCGGCATAGATATTTCCATGTTCATAAAGATAGCTGTGTAGATATTTCCATGTTTATACAGATAGCGGTGAAGGTGTATGCATGTTTCCACAGATAGCGGTGTATATATTTCCATGTTTATACAGATAGCATTGAAGATGTATGCATGTTTACACAGATAGCGGTGTAGGTATTTCCATGTTCATACTGATAGCGGTGTAGATATTTCCATGTTCATCCAGATGGCTGTGTAGATATATCCATGTTCATACAGATGGCGGTGTAGATATTTCCATGTTCATACAGATAGCGGTGTAGATATTTCCATGTTCATCCAGATGGCTGTGTAGATATATCCATGTTCATACAGATGGCGGTGAAGATATTTCCATGTTCATACAGATAGCGGTGTAGATATTTCCATGTTCATACAGATAGCGGTGTAGATATTTCCATGTATATGCAGATAGCTGTGTAGATATTTCCATTTTCATGCAGATAGTGGTGTAGATATTGCCATGTTCAAACTGATAGCGGTGTAGATATTTCCATGTTCATTCACATAGCAGTGTAGATATTTCCATGTTTATACAGATAGCGGTGAAGATGTATGCATGTTTACACAGATAGCGGTGTAGATATTTCCATGTTCATACAGATAGCGGAGTAGATATTTCCATGTTCATCCAGATGGCTGTGTAGATATATCCATGTTCATACAGATGGCGGTGAAGATATTTCCATGTTCATACAGATAGCGGTGTAGATATTTCCATGTTCATAGAGATAGCGGTGTAGATACTTCCATGTTCATTCCGATAGCGGTGCTGATACTTCCATGTTTATACAGGTAGCGGTGTACATATTTCCGTGTTTATACAGATAGCGGTGTAGATATTTCCATGTTGATACAGATAGCGGTGTAGATATTTCCATTTTTATACAGATAGCGGTGTAGATATCTCCTTCTTAATACAGATGGCGGTGTAGATATTTATATGTTCATACAGATGGCGGTGCAGATATTTCCATGTTCATACAGATGGCAGTGTAGATATTTCCATGTTTATAGAGATAGCGGTGTAGTTATTTCCATGTGCAAAGAGATAGCTGTGTAGATATATCCATGTATATGCAGATAGCTGTGTAGATATTTCCATTTTCATGCACATAGCGGTGTAGATACTTCCATGTTCATACAGATAGCGGTGTAGATATTTCCATGTTCATCCAGATGGCTGTGTAGACATATCCATGTTCATACAGATGGCGGTGAAGATATTTCCATGTTCATACAGATGGCGGTGTAGATATTTCCATGTTCATACAGATAGCGGTGCTGATATTTCCATGTTTATACAGGTTGCGGTGTAGATATTTCCATGTTTATACAGATAGCGGTGTAGATATTTCCATGTTTATACACATAGCGGTGTAGATATTTCCATGCTTATACAGTTAGCGGTGTAGAAATGTCCATCTTAATACAGATGGCGGTGTAGGTATTTATATGTTAATACAGATGGCGGTGCAGATATTTCCATGTTCATACAGATGGCGGTGAAGATATTTCCATGTTCCTACAGATGACGGTGTAGATACTTCCATGTTCTTACTGATAGCGGTGGTGATATTTTCATGTTTATACAGGTAGCGGTGTAGATATTTCCATGTTTATACAGATAGCGGTGTAGATATTTCCATGTTTATACACATAGCGGTGTAGATACTTCCATGTTTATACAGATAGCGGTGTAGATATTTCCGTGTTTATGCAGATAGTGGTGTAGATATCTCCATCTTAATACAGATGGCGGTGTAGATATTTATATGTTCATACAGATGGCGGTGCAGACATTTCCATGTTCATACCGACAGCGGTGCTGATATTTCCATGTTTACAAGGGAGCGGTGTAGATATTTCCATGTTCATACAGATAGTGGTGTAGATATTTCCATGTTTATACACATAGCGGTGTAGATATTTCCATGTTTATACACATAGCGGTGTAGATATTTCCATGTTCATACAGATAGTGGTGTAGATATTTCCATGTTTATACACATAGCGGTGTAGATATTTCCATGTTTATACAGATAGCGGTGTAGATATCTCCATCTTAAAACAGATGGCGGTGCAGATATTTATATGTTCATGCAGATGGCTTTGCAGATATTTCCATGTTCATACAGATGGCGGTGTAGATATTTCCATGCTTATAGAGATAGCGGTGTAGTTATTTCCAAGTGTAAAGAGATAGCTTTGTAGATATTTCCATGTATATGCAGATACCTGTGTAGATATTTCTATTTTCATGCAGATAGCGGTTTAGATATTTCCATGTTCAAACAGATAGCGGTGTAGATATTTCCATGTTCATACAGATAGCGGTGTAGATATTTCCATGTTCATCCAGATGGCTGTGTAGACATATCCATGTTAAAACAGATGGCGGTGAAGATAATTCCATCTTCATAAAGATAGCAGTGTAGATGTTTCCATGTTCATACAGATAGCGGTGTAGATATTTCCATGTTCATACAGATGGCTGTGTATATATATCCAAGTTCATACAGATGGCGGTGAAGATATTTCCATGTTCATACAGATGGCGGTGTAGATATTTCCATGTTCATACAGATAGCGGTGTAGATATTTCCATGTTCATACCGATAGCGGTGCTGATATTTCCATGTTTATACAGGTAGCGGTGTAGATATTTCCATGTTTATACAGATAGCGGTGTAGGTATTTCCTTGTTCATACAGATAGTGGTGTAGATATTTCCATGTTTATACAGATGGCGGTGAGGATATTTCCATGTTCATACAGATAGCGGTGTAGACATTTCCATGTTCAAACAGATAGCGGTGTAGATATTTCCATGTTCATTCAGACAGCTGTGCTGATATTTCCTTGTTCATCCAGATGGCTGTGTAGATATATCCATGTTCATACAGATGGCAGTGAAGATATTTCCATGTTCATACAGATATCGGTGTAGATATTTCCAAGTTCATACAGATATCTCTGTAGATATTTGCATATTCATACAGATAGCGGTGCTGATATTTCCATGTTTATACAGGTAGCGGTGTAGATATTCCCATGTTCATACAGATTGCGGTGTAGCTATTTCCATGTTCATACAGAGAGCGGTGTAGATATTTCCATGTTCTTAGAAATAGCTGTGTAGATATTTCCATGTTCATACAGATAGCGGTGCTGATATTTCCATGTTTATACAGGTAGTCTTGTAGATATTTCCATGTTCATACAGATAGTGGTGTAGATATTTCCATGTTTATACAGATAGCGGTGTAGATATTTCCAAGTTTTTACAGATAGCGGTGTAGATATCTCCATCTTAATACAGATGGCGGTGTAGATATTTTTATGTTCATACAGATGGCGGTGCAGATATTTCCATGTTCATACAGATGGCGGTGTAGATATTTCCATGCTTATAGAGATAGCGGTGTAGTTATTTCCATGTGTAAAGAGATAGCTGTGTAGATATTTCCATGTATATGCAGATACCTGTGTAGATATTTCTATTTTCATGCAGATAGCGGTTTAGATATTTCCATGTTCAAACAGATAGCGGTGTAGATATTTCCATGTTCATACAGATAGCGGTGTAGATATTTCCATGTTTATACAGATAGCGGTGAAGATGTATGCATGTTTACACAGATAGTGGTGTAGATATTTCCATGTTCATACAGATAGTGGTGTAGATATTTCCATGTTCATCCAGATGGCTGTGTAGACATATCCATGTTAAAACAGATGGCGGTGAAGATAATTCCATCTTCATAAAGATAGCAGTGTAGATGTTTCCATGTTCATACAGATAGCGGTGTAGATATTTCCATGTTCATACAGATGGCTGTGTAGATATATCCAAGTTCATACAGATGGCGGTGAAGATATTTCCATGTTCATACAGATGGCGGTGTAGATATTTCCATGTTCATACAGATAGCGTTGTAGATATTTCCATGTTCATACCGATAGCGGTGCTGATATTTCCATGTTTTTACAGGTAGCGGTGTAGATATTTCCATGTTTATACAGATAGCGGTGTAGGTATTTCCATGTTCATACAGATAGTGGTGTAGATATTTCCATGTTTAAACAGATGGCGGTGTAGATATTTCCATGTTCATACAGATGGCGGTGAAGATATTTCCATGTTCATACAGATAGCGGTGTAGATATTTCCATGTTCATACAGATAGTGGTGTAGATATTTCCATGTTTATACAGATGGCGGTGTAGATATTTCCATGTTTTTAGAGATAGCGGTGTAGATAGCTCCATTTTAATACAGATGGCGGTGTAGATATTTCCATGTTTATACAGATAGCGGTGTAGATATTTCCATGTTTATACAGATAGCTATGTAGATATTTCCATGTTTATGCAGATGGCAGTGTAGAAATTTCCATCATTATACAGATAGAGGTGAAGGTATTTCCATGTTCATACAGAAAGCAGTGTAGATATTTCCATGTTTTTAGAGATAGCGGTGTAGATATCTCCATGTTAATACAGATGGCGGTGTAGATATTTCCATGTTCATACAGATAGTGGTGTAGATATTTCCATGTTTATACAGATAGCGGTGTAGATATCTCCATCTTAATACAGATGGCAGTGTAGATATTTCCATATTTATAAAGATGGAGGTCTAGATATTTCCATGTTTATACACATAGCACTGTAGTTATTTCCATGTTTATAGAAATTGCGGTGTAGATATTTCCATGTTTATTCAGATAGCGGAGTAGATATTTCCATGTTTATACAGATAGTGGGGTAGATATTTCCATGTCCATACAGATAGCGGTGTAGATAATTCCATCTTTATATAGATGGCTGTGTAGATATTTCCATGTTCATACAGATAGCGGTGTAGATATTTCCACCTTTATACACATGGCTGTGTAGATATTTCCAAGTTCATAAGATGGCAGTCTATGTATTTCAATCTTTATAGAGATGGCAGTGTAGATATTTCCATGATTATAGAGATAGTGGTGTAGATATTTCCATCTTTTTAGAGATAGCGTTGTACATATTTCCCTGTTTCACAGATAAGTGTAGATATTTCCATGTTAATACAGAGAGTGGTGTAGATATTTCCGTGTTCATACAGATAGCGGTGTAGATATTTCATGTTCATACAGATAGCGGTGTAGATATTTCCATGGTCATACATATGTCGGTGTAGATATTTCCATGTTCATACAGATGGCGGTGTAGATATTTCCATGTTCATACAGATGGCGTGAAGATATTTCAGTGTTCATACAGATGGCTGTGTAGATATTTCCATGTTCATACAGATGACGCTGTAGATATTTCCATGTTCATACAGATGGCTGTGTAGATATTTCCATGTTCATACAGATGGTGGTGTAGATATTTCCATGTTCATACTGATGGCGCTGTAGCTATTTCCATGTTTATACAGATGGCACTGTAGATATTTCCATGTTTATAGATTTAGTGGTGTAGATATTTCCATGTTTATAGAGTTAGTGGTGCAGATATTTGCATGTTTATACAGATAGCGGTGTAGATATTTCCGTATTCATACAGATGGCGGTGTAGATATTTCCATGTTCATACAGATAGCGGTGTAGATATTTCCATGTTCATACAGATAGCGGTGTAGATATATCCATGTTCATACAGATGGCGGTGAAGATATTTCCATGTTCATACAGATAGCGGTGTAGATATTGTCATGTTCATACCGATAGCGGTGCTGATACTTCCATGTTTATACAGGTAGCGGTGTACATATTTCCGAGTTTATACAGATAACGGTGTAATTATTTCCATGTTCATACAGATAGCGGTGTAGATATTTCCATGTTTATACAGATAGCAGTGTAGATATTTCCATGTTGATACAGATAGCGGTGTAGATATCTCCATCTTAATACAGATGGCGGTGTAGATATTTATATGTTCATACAGACGGCGGTGCAGATATTTCCATGTTCATACAGAAGGCGGTGTAGATATTTCCATGTTCATTCAGATAGCGGTGTAGTTATTTCCATGTGTAAAGAGATACCTGTGTAGATATTTCCATGTATATGCAGATAGCTGTGTAGATATTTCCATTTCCATGCAGATAGCGGTGAAGATATTTCCATGTTCAAACAGATAGCGGAGTAGATATTTCCGTGTTCATACAGGTAGCGGTGTAGATATTTCCATGTTTATACAGATGGCTGTGTAGATATATCCATGTTCATAGAGATAGCGGTGTAGATATTTCCATGTTCATACAGATAGCGGTTTAGATGTTTCCATGTTCATCCAGATGGCTGTGTAGATATATCCATGTTCATACAGAAGGCGGAGAAGATATTTCCATGTTCTTACAGATGGCGGTGTAGATATTTCCATGTTCATTCAGATAGCGGTTTAGATATTTCCATGTTCATACAGATAGCGGTGTAGATATTTCCATGTTCATACAGATAGCGGTGTATGTATTTCCATGTTCATACAGATAGCGGTGTAGATATTTCCGTTTTCATGCAGATAGCGGTGTATATATTTCCCTGTTCAAACAGTTATCGGTTTAGATATTTCCATGTTCATAAAGATAGCGGTGTAGATATTTCCATGTTTATACAGATAGCGGTGAAGATGTATGCATGTTTACACAGATAGCGGTGTAGATATTTCCATGTTCATCCAGATGGCGGTGAAGATATATCCATGTTCATACAGATGGCGGTGAAGATATTTCCATGTTCATACAGATAGCGGTGTGGATATTTCCATGTTCATACAGATAGCGGTGTAGATATTTCCATGTTCAAACAGATAGCTGTGCTGATATTTCCATGTTCATACAGGTAGCGGTGTAGATATTTCCATGTTTATACAGATAGCGGTGTAGATATTTCCATGTTTATACAGATAGCGGTGTAGATATTTCCATGTTTATACAGATAGCGGTGTAGATATCTCCATCTTAATACAGATGGCGGTGCAGATATTTCCATGTTCATACAGATGGCCTTGTAGATATTCCCATATTCATCCAGATGGCTGTGTAGATATATCCATGTCCATACAGATGGCGGTGAAGATATTTTCATGTTCATACAGATAGCGGTGTAGATATTTCCATGTTCATACAGATACCCGTATAGATATTGCCAAGTTCATACCGAAAGCGGTGCTGATACTTCCATGTTTATACAGGTAGCGGTGTACATATTTCCGTGTTTATACAGATAGCGGTGTAGATATTTCCATGTTCATGCAGATAGCGGTGTAGATATTTCCATGTTTATACAGATAGCGGTGTAGATATCTCCTTCTTAATACAGATGGCGGTGTAGATATTTATATGTTCATACAGATGGCGGTGCAGATATTTCCATGTTCATACAGATAGCGGTTTAGATGTTTCCATGTTCATCCAGATGGCTGTGTAGATATATCCATGTTCATACAGAAGGCGGAGAAGATATTTCCATGTTCTTACAGATGGCGGTGTAGATATTTCCATGTTCATTCAGATAGCGGTGTAGATATTTCCATGTTCATACAGATAGCGGTGTAGATATTTCCATGTTCATACAGATAGCGGTGTATGTATTTCCATGTTCATACAGATAGCGGTGTAGATATTTCCATTTTCATGCAGATAGCGGTGTATATATTTCCCTGTTCAAACTGTTAGCGGTTTAGATATTTCCATGTTCATAAAGATAGCGGTGTAGATATTTCCATGTTTATACAGATAGCGGTGTAGATATTTCCATGTTTATACAGATAGCGGTGTAGATATCTCCATCTTAATACAGATGGCGGTGCAGATATTTCCATGTTCATACAGATAGCGGTTTAGATATTTCCATGTTCATACAGATAGCGGTGTAGATATTTCCATGTTCATACAGATAGCGGTGTATGTATTTCCATGTTCATACAGATAGCGGTGTAGATATTTCCGTTTTCATGCAGATAGCGGTGTATATATTTCCCTGTTCAAACAGTTATCGGTTTAGATATTTCCATGTTCATAAAGATAGCGGTGTAGATATTTCCATGTTTATACAGATAGCGGTGAAGATGTATGCATGTTTACACAGATAGCGGTGTAGATATTTCCATGTTCATCCAGATGGCGGTGAAGATATATCCATGTTCATACAGATGGCGGTGAAGATATTTCCATGTTCATACAGATAGCGGTGTGGATATTTCCATGTTCATACAGATAGCGGTGTAGATATTTCCATGTTCAAACAGATAGCTGTGCTGATATTTCCATGTTCATACAGGTAGCGGTGTAGATATTTCCATGTTTATACAGATAGCGGTGTAGATATTTCCATGTTTATACAGATAGCGGTGTAGATATTTCCATGTTTATACAGATAGCGGTGTAGATATCTCCATCTTAATACAGATGGCGGTGCAGACATTTCCATGTTCATACAGATGGCCTTGTAGATATTTCCATATTCATCCAGATGGCTGTGTAGATATATCCATGTCCATACAGATGGCGGTGAAGATATTTTCATGTTCATACAGATAGCGGTGTAGATATTTCCATGTTCATACAGATACCCGTATAGATATTGCCAAGTTCATACCGAAAGCGGTGCTGATACTTCCATGTTTATACAGGTAGCGGTGTACATATTTCCGTGTTTATACAGATAGCGGTGTAGATATTTCCATGTTCATGCAGATAGCGGTGTAGATATTTCCATGTTTATACAGATAGCGGTGTAGATATCTCCTTCTTAATACAGATGGCGGTGTAGATATTTATATGTTCATACAGATGGCGGTGCAGATATTTCCATGTTCATACAGATAGCGGTTTAGATGTTTCCATGTTCATCCAGATGGCTGTGTAGATATATCCATGTTCATACAGAAGGCGGAGAAGATATTTCCATGTTCTTACAGATGGCGGTGTAGATATTTCCATGTTCATTCAGATAGCGGTGTAGATATTTCCATGTTCATACAGATAGCGGTGTAGATATTTCCATGTTCATACAGATAGCGGTGTATGTATTTCCATGTTCATACAGATAGCGGTGTAGATATTTCCATTTTCATGCAGATAGCGGTGTATATATTTCCCTGTTCAAACTGTTAGCGGTTTAGATATTTCCATGTTCATAAAGATAGCGGTGTAGATATTTCCATGTTTATACAGATAGCGGTGTAGATATTTCCATGTTTATACAGATAGCGGTGTAGATATCTCCATCTTAATACAGATGGCGGTGCAGATATTTCCATGTTCATACAGATGGCCTTGTAGATATTTCCATATTCATCCAGATGGCTGTGTAGATATATCCATGTCCATACAGATGGCGGTGAAGATATTTTCATGTTCATACAGATAGCGGTGTAGATATTTCCATGTTCATACAGATACCCGTATAGATATTGCCAAGTTCATACCGATAGCGGTGCTGATACTTCCATGTTTATACAGGTAGCGGTGTACATATTTCCGTGTTTATACAGATAGCGGTGTAGATATTTCCATGTTCATACAGATAGCGGTGTAGATATTTCCATGTTTATACAGATAGCGGTGTAGATATCTCCTTCTTAATACAGATGGCGGTGTAGATATTTATATGTTCATACAGATGGTGGTGCAGATATTTCCATGTTCATACAGATGGCGGTGTAGATATTTCCATGTTTATAGAGATAGCGGTGTAGTTATTTCCATGTGTAAAGAGATAGCTGTGTAGATATTTCCATGTATATGCAGATAGCTGTGTAGATATTTCCATTTTCATGCAGATAGCGGTGTAGATATTTCCATGTTCATACAGATAGCGGTGTAGATATTTCCATGTTTATACAGATGGCTGTGTAGATATATCCATGTTCATACAGATGGTGGTGTAGATATTTCCATGTTCATACAGATAGCGGTTTAGATGTTTCCATGTTCATCCAGATGGCTGTGTAGATATATCCATGTTCATACAGATGGCGGAGAAGATATTTCCATGTTCTTACAGATGGCGGTGTAGATATTTCCATGTTCATTCAGATAGCGGTGTAGATATTTCCCTGTTCATACAGATAGCGGCGTAGATATTTCCATGTTCATACAGATAACGGTGTATGTATTTCCATGTTCATACAGATAGCGGTGTAGATATTTCCATTTTCATGCAGATAGCGGTGTATATATTTCCCTGTTCAAACAGTTAGCGGTTTAGATATTTCCATGTTCATAAAGATAGCGGTGTAGATATTTCCATGTTCATGCAGATAGCGGTTTAGATATTTCCATGTTCATCCAGATGGCTGTGTAGATATATCCATGTTCAAACAGATGGCGGAGAAGATATTTCCATGTTCATAGAGATGGCGGTCTAGATATTTCCATGTTCATACAGATAGCTGTGTAGATATTTCCATGTTCATACAGATAGCGGTGTAGATATTTCCATGTTCATACAGATAGCGGTGTATGTATTTCCATGTTCATACAGATAGCGGTGTAGATATTTCCATTTTCATGCACATAGCGGTGTATATATTTCCCTGTACAAACAGTTAGCGGTTTAGATATTTCCATTTTCATAAAGATAGCGGTGTAGATATTTCCATGTTTATACTGATAGCGGTGAAGATGAATGCATGTTTACACAGATAGCGGTGTAGATATTTCCATGTTCATCCAGATGGCTGTGTAGATATATCCATGTTCATACAGATAGCGGTGCTGATATTTCCATGTTCATACAGGGAGCGGTGTAGATATTTCCATGTTTATACAGATAGCGGTGTAGATATTTCCATGTTTATAGAGATAGCGGTGTAGATATTTCCATGTTTATACAGATAGCTGTGTAGATATCTCCTTCTTAATACAGATGGCGGTGTAGATATTTATATGTTCATACAGATGGCGGTGCAGATATTTCTATGTTCATACAGATGGCGGTGTAGATATTTCCATGTTTATAGAGGTAGCGGTGTAGTTATTTACATGTGTAAAGAGATAGCTGTTTAGATATTTCCATGTATATGCAGACAGCTGTGTAGATATTTCCATTTTCATGCAGATAGCGGTGTATATATTTCCCTGTTCAAACAGATAGCGGTGTAGATATTTCCATGTTCATACAGATAGCGTTGTAGATATTTCCATGTTTATACAGATGGCTGTGTAGATATATCCATGTTCATAATGATGGCATTGTTGATATTTCCATGTTCATACAGATAGCGGTTTAGATAATTCCATGTTCATACAGATAGCGGTGTAGATATTTCCATGTTTATACAGATGGCTGTGTAGATATATCCATGTTCATAATGATGGCATTGTTGATATATCCATGTTCATACAGATAGCGGTTTAGATATTTCCATGTTCATCCAGATGGCTGTGTAGATATATCCATGTTCATACAGATGGCGGAGAAGATATTTCCATTTTCATACAGAAGGCGGTGTAGATATTTCCATGTTCATACAGATAGCGGTGTAGATATTTCCATGTTCATACAGATAGCGGTGTATGTATTTCCATGTTCATTCAGATAGCGGTGTAGATATTTCCATTTTCATGCAGATAGTGGTGTATATATTTCCCTGTTCAAACAGTTATCGGTTTAGATATTTCCATGTTCATAAAGATAGCGGTGTAGATATTTCCATGTTTATACAGATAGCGGTGAAGATGTATTCATGTTTACACAGATAGCGGTGTAGATATTTCCATGTTCATCCAGATGGCTGTGTAGATATATCCATGTTCATACAGATGGCGGTGAAGATATTTCCACGTTCATACAGATAGCGGTGTAGATATTTCCATGTTCATACAGGTAGCGGTGTAGATATTTCCATGTTCACACAGATAGCGGTGCTGATATTTCCATGTTTATACAGATAGCGGTGTAGATATTTCCATGTTGACACAGATAGCGGTGTAGATATCTCCATCTTAATACAGATGGAGGTGTAGATATTTATATGTTCATACAGACGGCGGTGCAGATATTTCCATGTTCATACAGAAGGCGGTATAGATATTTCCATGTTCATTCTGATAGCGGTGTAGTTATTTCCATGTGTAAAGAGATACCTGTGTAGATATTTCCATGTATATGCAGATAGCTGTGTAGCAATTAGCATTTTCATGCAGATAGCGGTGTATATATTTCCCTGTTCAAACAGTTAGCGGTTTAGATATTTCCATGTTCATAAAGATAGCGGTGTAGATATTTCCATGTTCATGCAGATAGCGGTTTAGATATTTCCATGTTCATCCAGATGGCTGTGTAGATATATCCATGTTCAAACAGATGGCGGAGAAGATATTTCCATGTTCATAGAGATGGCGGTCTAGATATTTCCATGTTCATACAGATAGCTGTGTAGATATTTCCATGTTCATACAGATAGCGGTGTAGATATTTCCATGTTCATACAGATAGCGGTGTATGTATTTCCATGTTCATACAGATAGCGGTGTAGATATTTCCATTTTCATGCACATAGCGGTGTATATATTTCCCTGTACAAACAGTTAGCGGTTTAGATATTTCCATTTTCATAAAGATAGCGGTGTAGATATTTCCATGTTTATACTGATAGCGGTGAAGATGAATGCATGTTTACACAGATAGCGGTGTAGATATTTCCATGTTCATCCAGATGGCTGTGTAGATATATCCATGTTCATACAGATAGCGGTGCTGATATTTCCATGTTCATACAGGGAGCGGTGTAGATATTTCCATGTTTATACAGATAGCGGTGTAGATATTTCCATGTTTATAGAGATAGCGGTGTAGATATTTCCATGTTTATACAGATAGCTGTGTAGATATCTCCTTCTTAATACAGATGGCGGTGTAGATATTTATATGTTCATACAGATGGCGGTGCAGATATTTCTATGTTCATACAGATGGCGGTGTAGATATTTCCATGTTTATAGAGGTAGCGGTGTAGTTATTTACATGTGTAAAGAGATAGCTGTTTAGATATTTCCATGTATATGCAGACAGCTGTGTAGATATTTCCATTTTCATGCAGATAGCGGTGTATATATTTCCCTGTTCAAACAGATAGCGGTGTAGATATTTCCATGTTCATACAGATAGCGTTGTAGATATTTCCATGTTTATACAGATGGCTGTGTAGATATATCCATGTTCATAATGATGGCATTGTTGATATTTCCATGTTCATACAGATAGCGGTTTAGATAATTCCATGTTCATACAGATAGCGGTGTAGATATTTCCATGTTTATACAGATGGCTGTGTAGATATATCCATGTTCATAATGATGGCATTGTTGATATATCCATGTTCATACAGATAGCGGTTTAGATATTTCCATGTTCATCCAGATGGCTGTGTAGATATATCCATGTTCATACAGATGGCGGAGAAGATATTTCCATTTTCATACAGAAGGCGGTGTAGATATTTCCATGTTCATACAGATAGCGGTGTAGATATTTCCATGTTCATACAGATAGCGGTGTATGTATTTCCATGTTCATTCAGATAGCGGTGTAGATATTTCCATTTTCATGCAGATAGTGGTGTATATATTTCCCTGTTCAAACAGTTATCGGTTTAGATATTTCCATGTTCATAAAGATAGCGGTGTAGATATTTCCATGTTTATACAGATAGCGGTGAAGATGTATTCATGTTTACACAGATAGCGGTGTAGATATTTCCATGTTCATCCAGATGGCTGTGTAGATATATCCATGTTCATACAGATGGCGGTGAAGATATTTCCACGTTCATACAGATAGCGGTGTAGATATTTCCATGTTCATACAGGTAGCGGTGTAGATATTTCCATGTTCACACAGATAGCGGTGCTGATATTTCCATGTTTATACAGATAGCGGTGTAGATATTTCCATGTTGACACAGATAGCGGTGTAGATATCTCCATCTTAATACAGATGGAGGTGTAGATATTTATATGTTCATACAGACGGCGGTGCAGATATTTCCATGTTCATACAGAAGGCGGTATAGATATTTCCATGTTCATTCTGATAGCGGTGTAGTTATTTCCATGTGTAAAGAGATACCTGTGTAGATATTTCCATGTATATGCAGATAGCTGTGTAGCAATTAGCATTTTCATGCAGATAGCGGTGTATATATTTCCCTGTTCAAACAGATAGCGGTGTAGATATTTCCATGTTCATACAGATAGCGGTGCAGTTATTTCCATGTGTAAAGAGATAGCTGTGTAGATATTTCCATGTATATGCAGATAGCTGTGTAGATATTTCCATTTTCATGCAGATAGCGGTGAAGATATTTCCATGTTCAAACAGATAGCGGAGTAGATATTTCCGTGTTCATACAGGTAGCGGTGTAGATATTTCCATGTTTATACAGATGGCTGTGTAGATATATCCATGTTCATACTGATGGTGGTGTAGATATTTCCATGTTCATACAGATAGAGGTTTAGATGTTTCCATGTTCATCCAGATGGCTGTGTAGATATATCCATGTTCATACAGAAGACGGAGAAGATATTTCCATGTTCTTACAGATGGCGGTGTAGATATTTCTATGTTCATTCAGATAGCGGTGTAGATATTTCCATGTTCATACAGATAGCGGTGTAGATATTTCCATGTTCATACAGATAGCGGTGTATGTATTTCCATGTTCATACAGATAGCGGTGTAGATATTTCCATTTTCATGCAGATAGCGGTGTATATATTCCCCTGTTCAAACAGTTAGCGGTTTAGATATTTCCATGTTCATAAAGATAGCGGTGTAGATATTTCCATGTTTATACAGATAGCGGTGAAGATGTATGCATGTTTACACAAATAGCGGTGTAGATATTTCCATGTTCATCCAGATGGCTGTGTAGATATATCCATGTTCACAGATGGCGGTGAAGATATTTCCATTTTCATATAGATAGTGGTATGGATATTTCCATGTTCATACAGATAGCGGTGTAGGTATTTCCATGTTCATACAGATAGCGGAACTGATATTTCTATGTTCATACAGGTAGCGGTGTAGATATTTCCATGTTTATACAGATAGCGGTGTAGATATTTCCATGTTTATACAGATGGCTGTGTAGATATATCTATGTTCATAATGATGGCATTGTTGATATTTCCATGTTCATACAGATAGCGATTTAGATATTTCCATGTTCATCCAGATGGCTGTGTAGATATATCCATGTTCCTACTGATGGCGGAGAAGATATTTCCATTTTCATACAGAAGGCGGTGTAGATATTTCCATGTTCATACAGATAGCGGTGTAGATATTTCCATGTTCATACAGATAGCGGTGTATGTATTTCCATGTTCATTCAGATAGCGGTGTAGATATTTCCATTTTCATGCAGATAGCGGTGTATATATTTCCCTGTTCAAACAGTTATCGGTTTAGATATTTCCATGTTCATAAAGATAGCGGTGTAGATATTTCCATGTTTATACAGATAGTGGTGAAGATGTATGCATGTTTACACAGATAGCGGTGTAGATATTTCCACGTTCATCCAGATGGCTGTGTAGATATATCCATGTTCATACAGATGGCGGTGAAGATATTTCCATGTTCATACAGATAGCGGTGTAGATATTTCCATGTTCATACAGCTAGCGGTGTAGATATTTCCATGTTCACACAGATAGCGGTGCTGATATTTCCATGTTTATACAGATAGCGGTGTAGATATTTCCATGTTGATACAGATAGCGGTGTAGATATCTCCATCTTAATACAGATGGCGGTGTAGATATTCATATGTTCATACAGACGGCGGTGCAGATATTTCCATGTTCATACAGAAGGCGGTGTAGATATTTCCATGTTCATTCAGATAGCGGTGTAGTTATTTCCATGTGTAAAGAGATACCTGTGTAGATATTTCCATGTATATGCAGATAGCTGTGTAGCAATTAGCATTTTCATGCAGATAGCGGTGTATGTATTTCCCTGTTCAAACAGATAGCGGTGTAGATATTTCCATGTTCATACAGATAGCGGTGTAGTTATTTCCATGTGTAAAGAGATAGCTGTGTAGATATTTCCATGTATATGCAGATAGCTGTGTAGATATTTCCATTTTCATGCAGATAGCGGTGAAGATATTTCCATGTTCAAACAGATAGCGGAGTAGATATTTCCGTGTTCATACAGGTAGCGGTGTAGATATTTCCATGTTTATACAGATGGCTGTGTAGATATATCCATGTTCATACTGATGGTGGTGTAGGTATTTCCATGTTCATACAGATAGCGGTTTAGATGTTTCCATGTTCATCCAGATGGCTGTGTAGATATATCCATGTTCATACAGAAGGCGGAGAAGATATTTCCATGTTCTTACAGATGGCGGTGTAGATATTTCCATGTTCATTCAGATAGCGGTGTAGATATTTCCATGTTCATACAGATAGCGGTGTAGATATTTCCATGTTCATACAGATAGCGGTGTATGTATTTCCATGTTCATACAGATAGCGGTGTAGATATTTCCATTTTCATGCAGATAGCGGTGTATATATTTCCCTGTTCAAACAGTTAGCGGTTTAGATATTTCCATGTTCATAAAGATAGCGGTGTAGATATTTCCATGTTTATACAGATAGCGGTGAAGATGTATGCATGTTTACACAAATAGCGGTGTAGTTATTTCCATGTTCATCCAGATGGCTGTGTAGATATATCGATGTTCACAGATGGCGGTGAAGATATTTCCATGTTCATATAGATAGCGTTATAGATATTTCCATGTTCATACAGATAGCGGTGTAGGTATTTCCATGTTCATACAGATAGCGGAACTGATATTTCCATGTTCATACAGGTAGCAGTGTAGATATTTCCATGTTTATACAGATAGCGGTGTAGATATATCCATGTTCATACAGATGGCGGTGTAGATATTTCCATGTTCATACAGATAGCGGTGTAGATATTTCCATGTTCATACAGATAGCGGTGTATGTATTTCCATGTTCATTCAGATAGCGGTGTAGATATTACCATTTTCATGCAGATAGCGGTGTATATATTTCCCTGTTCAAACAGTTATCGGTTTAGATATTCCATGTTCATAAAGATAGCGGTGTAGATATTTCCATGTTTATACTGATAGCGGTGAAGATGTATGCATGTTTACACAGATAGCGGTGTAGATATTTCCATGTTCATCCAGATGGCTGTGTAGATATATCCATGTTCATCCAGATGGCTGTGTAGATATATCCATGTTCATACAGATAGCGGTGTAGATATTTCCATCTTCATACAGATAGCGGTGCAGATATTTCCATGTTCATCCAGATGGCTGTGTAGACATATCCATGTTCATACAGATGGCGGTGAAGATATTTCCATGTACATACAGATAGCGGTTTAGATGTTTCCATGTTCATACAGAAAGCGGTGTAGATGTTTCCATGTTCAAACAGATAGCGGTGTATGTATTTCCATGTTCATACAGATAGCGGTGTAGATATTTCCATGTTTATACAGATAGCGGTGTAGATATCTCCATCTTAATACTGATGGCGGTGTAGATATTTATATGTTCATACAGATGGCGGTTCAGATATTTCCATGTTCATACAGATGGCGGTGTAGATATTTCCATGTGTAAAGAGATAGCTGTGTAGATATTTCCATGTATATGCAGATAGCTGTGTAGATATCTCCATTTTCATGCAGATAGCGGTGTATATATTTCCCTGTTCAAACAGTTAGCGGTGTTGATATTTCCATGTTCAGAAAGATAGCGGTGTAGATATTTCCATGTTCATACAGATAGCGGTGTAGTTATTTCCATGTGTAAAGAGATAGCTGTGTAGATAATTCCATGTATATGCAGATAGCTGTGTAGATATTTCCATTTTCATGCAGATAGCGGTGTATATATTTCCATGTTCAAACAGTTGGCGGTGTAGATATTTCCATGTTCATAAAGATAGCGGTGTAGATATTTCCATGTTTATACAGATAGCGGTGAAAATGTATGCATGTTTACACAGATTGCGTTGTAGATATTTCCATGTTCATCCAGATGGCTGTGTAGATATATCCATGTTCATACAGACTGCGGTGAAGATATTTCCATGTTCATACAGATAGCGGTGTAGATATTTCCATGTTCATACAGATAGCGGTGTAGATATTTCCATGTTCATCCAGATGTCTGTGTAGATATTTCCATGTTCATACAGATAGCGGTGTATGTATTTCCATGTTCATACAGATAGCGGTGTAGATATTTCCATTTTCATGCAGATAGCGGTGTATATATTTCCCTGTTCAAACAGTTAGCGGTTTAGATATTTCCATGTTCATAAAGATAGCGGTGTAGATATTTCCATGTTTATACAGATAGCGGTGAAGATGTATGCATGTTTACACAAATAGCGGTGTAGATATTTCCATGTTCATCCAGATGGCTGTGTAGATATATCCATGTTCACAGATGGCGGTGAAGATATTTCCATGTTCATATAGATAGCGTTATAGATATTTCCATGTTCATACAGATAGCGGTGTAGGTATTTCCATGTTCATACAGATAGCGGAACTGATATTTCCATGTTCATACAGGTAGCAGTGTAGATATTTCCATGTTTATACAGATAGCTGTGTAGATATATCCATGTTCATACAGATGGCGGTGTAGATATTTCCATGTTCATACAGATAGCGGTTTAGATATTTCCATGTTCATCCAGATGGCTGTGTAGATATATCCATGTTCATACAGATGGCGGAGAAGATATTTCCATGTTCATACAGAAGGCGGTGTAGATATTTCCATGTTCATACAGATAGCGGTGTAGATATTTCCATGTTCATACAGATAGCGGTGTATGTATTTCCATGTTCATTCAGATAGCGGTGTAGATATTTCCATTTTCATGCAGATAGCGGTGTATATATTTCCCTGTTCAAACAGTTATCGGTTTAGATATTCCATGTTCATAAAGATAGCGGTGTAGATATTTCCATGTTTATACAGATAGCGGTGAAGATGTATGCATGTTTACACAGATAGCGGTGTAGATATTTCCATGTTCATCCAGATGGCTGTGTAGATATATCCCTGTTCATCCAGATGGCTGTGTAGATATATCCATGTTCATACAGATAGCGGTGTAGATATTTCCATCTTCATACAGATAGCGGTGCAGATATTTCCATGTTCATCCAGATGGCTGTGTAGACATATCCATGTTCATACAGATGGCGGTGAAGATATTTCCATGTACATACAGATAGCGGTTTAGATGTTTCCATGTTCATACAGAAAGCGGTGTAGATATTTCCATGTTCAAACAGATAGCGGTGTATGTATTTCCATGTTCATACAGATAGCGGTGTAGATATTTCCATGTTTATACAGATAGCGGTGTAGATATCTCCATCTTAATACTGATGGCGGTGTAGATATTTATATTTTCATACAGATGGCGGTTCAGATATTTCCATTTTCATACAGATGGCGGTGTAGATATTTCCATGTTCATACAGATAGCGGTGTAGATATTTCCATGTGTAAAGAGATAGCTGTGTAGATATTTCCATGTATATGCAGATAGCTGTGTAGATATCTCCATTTTCATGCAGATAGCGGTGTATATATTTCCCTGTTCAAACAGTTAGCGGTGTTGATATTTCCATGTTCAGAAAGATAGCGGTGTAGATATTTCCATGTTCATACAGATAGCGGTGTAGTCATTTCCATGTGTAAAGAGATAGCTGTGTAGATAATTCCATGTATATGCAGATAGCTGTGTAGATATTTCCATTTTCATGCAGATAGCGGTGTATATATTTCCATGTTCAAACAGTTGGCGGTGTAGATATTTCCATGTTCATAAAGATAGCGGTGTAGATATTTCCATGTTTATACAGATAGCGGTGAAAATGTATGCATGTTTACACAGATTGCGTTGTAGATATTTCCATGTTCATCCAGATGGCTGTGTAGATATATCCATGTTCATACAGACTGCGGTGAAGATATTTCCATGTTCATACAGATAGCGGTGTAGATATTTCCATGTTCATACAGATAGCGGTGTAGATATTTCCATGTTCATACAGATAGCCGTGTAGTTATTGCCATGTACATACCGATATTGGTGCTGATACTTCCATGTTTATACAGGTAGTGGTGTACATATTTCCGTGTTTATAAAGATGGCTGTGTAGATATATCCATGTTCATACAGATGGCGGTGTAGATATTTCCATGTTCATACAGATAGCGGTTTAGATATTTCCATGTTCATCCAGATGGCTGTGTAGATATATCCATGTTCATACAGATGGCGGTGCAGATATTTCCATGTTCATACAGATGGCGGTGTAGATATTTCCATGTTCATACAGATAGCGGTGTAGTTATTTCCATGTGTAAAGAGATACCTGTGTAGATATTTCCATGTATATGCAGATAGCTGTGTAGCAATTTCCATTTTCATGCAGACAGCGGTGTATATATTTCCCTGTGCAAACAGACAGCGGTGTAGATATTTCCATGTTCATGCAGATAGCGGTGTAGATATTTCCATGTTCATACAGATTGCGGTGTAGATAATTCCATGTTCATACAGATAGCGTTGCTGATATTTCCATGTTTTTACAGGTAGCGGTGAAGCTATTTCCATGTTTATACAGATAGCGGTGTAGATATTTCCATGTTTATACAGATAGCGGTGTAGATATTTCCATGTTTATACAGATAGCGGTGTAGATATCTCCATTTTAATACAGATGGTGGTGTAGATATTTATATGTTCATACAGATGGCGGTTCAGATATTTCCATTTTCATACAGATGGCGGTGTAGATATTTCCATGTTCATACAGACGGCGGTGTATGTATTTCCATGTTCATACAGACAGCGGTGTAGATATTTCCATTTTTATGCAGATAGCGGTGTATATATTTCCCTGTTCAAACAGTTAGCGGTTTAGATATTTCCATGTTCATAAAGATCGCGGTGTAGATATTTCCATGTTTATACAGATAGCGGTGAAAATGTATGCATGTTTACACAGATAGCGGTGTAGATATTTCCATGTTCATCCAGAATGCTGTGTAGATATATCCATGTTCATACAGATGGCGGTGAAGTTATTTCCATGTTCATACAGATAGCGGTGTAGATATTTCCATGTTCATTCAGAATGCGGTGTAGATATTTCCATGTTCAAACAGATAGTGGTGTATGTATTTCCATGTTCATACAGTTAGCGGTGTATATATTTCCATTTTCAAGCAGATAGCGGTGTATATACTTCAATGTTCAAACAGTTAGCGGTGTAGATATTTCCATGTTCATAAAGATAGCGGTGTAGATATTTCCATGTTTATACAGATAGCGGTGAATATGTATGCATGTTTACCCAGATAGCGGTGTAGATATTTCCATGTTCATCCAGGTGGCTGTGTAGATATATCCATGTTCATATAGATGGCGGTGAAAATATTTCCATGTTCATACAGATAGCGGTGTAGATATTTCCATGTGCATACAGATAGCGGTGTAGATATTTCCATGTTCATACAGATAGCGGTGTAGATATTTCCACGTTCATACAGATGGTGGTGTAGATATCTCCACTTTCATACAGATAGCAGTGTAGTTATTTCCATGTGTAAAGAGATACCTGTGTAGGTATTTCCAGGTATATGCAGATACCTGTGTAGCAATTTCCATTTTCATGCAGACAGCGGTGTATATATTTCCCTGTTCAAACAGATAGCGGTGTAGATATTTCCATGTTCATACAGATGGCGGTGTAGATATTTCCATGTTCATACAGATAGCGGTGAAGATATTTCCATGTTCATACAGATAGCGGTGTATATATTTCCATGTTCATACAGATAGCGGTGTATGTATTTCCATGTTCGTACAGATAGCGGTGTAGATATTTCCATTTTCATGCAGATAGCGGTGTATATATTTCCCTGTTCAAACAGTAATCGGTATAGATATTTCCATGTTCATAAAGATAGCGGTGTAGATATTTCCATGTTTATACAGATAGCGGTGAAGGTGTATGCATGTTTACACAGATAGCCGTGTACATATTTCCATGTTCATCCAGATGGCTGTGTAGATATATCCATGTTCATACAGATGGCGGTGAAGATATTTCCATGTTCATACAGATAGCGGTGTAGATATTTCCATGTTCATACAGGTAGCGTTGTAGATATTTCCATGTTCATACGGATAGCGGTGCTGATATTTCCATGTTCATACAGGTAGCGGTGTAGATATTTCCATGTTCATACAGATGGCGGTGTAGATACTTCCATTTTCATACAGATAGCGGTGTAGTTATTTCCATGTGTAAAGAGATAGCTGTGTAGATATTTCCATGTATACGCAGATAGCTGTGTAGCAATTTCCATTTTGATGCAGACAGCGGTGTATATATTTCCCTGTTCAAACAGATAGCGGTGTAGATATTTCCATGTTCATACAGATAGCGGTGTAGATATTTCCATGTTCATACAGATAGCGGTGTAGATATTTCCATGTTCATACAGATAGCGGTGCTGATATTTCCATGTTTTTACAGGTAGCGGTGAAGCTATTTCCATGTTTATACAGATTGCGGTGTAGATATTTCCATGTTTATACAGATAGCGGTGTAGATATTTCCATGTTTATACAGGTAGCAGTGTAGATATCTCCATGTTAATACAGATGGCGGTGTAGATATTTATATGTTCATACAGATGGCGGTTCAGATATTTCCATTTTCATACAGATGGCGGTGTAGATATTTCCATGTTCATACAGATAGCGGTGTAGTTATTTCCATGTGTAAAGAGATAGCTGTGTAGATATTTCCATGTATATGCAGATAGCTGTGTAGATATTTCCATTTTCATGCAGATAGCGGTGTATATATTTCCCTGTTCAAACAGTTAGCGGTGTAGATATTTCCATGTTCATAAAGATAGCGGTGTAGATTTTTCCATGTTTATACATATAGCGGTGAAGATGTATGCATGTTTACACAGATAGTGGTGTAGATATTTCCATGTTCATCCAGATGGCTGTGTAGATATATCCATGTTCATACAGATAGCGGTGTAGATATTTCCATGTTCATTCAGATAGCGGTGCAGATATTTCCATGTTCATCCAGATGGCTGTGTAGATATATCCATGTTCATACAGATGGCGGTGAAGATATTTCCATGTTCATACAGATAGCGTTGTAGATATTTCCATGTTCATACAGAAAGCGGTGTAGATATTTCCATGTTCAAACAGATAGCAGTGTATGAATTTCCATGTTCATACAGATAGCGGTGTAGTTATTTCCATTTTCAAGCAGATAGCGGTGTATATATTTCCATGTCCAAACAGTTAGCGGTGTAGATATTTCCATGTTCATAAAGATAGCGGTGTAGATATTTCCATGTTTATACAGATAGCGGTGAAAATGTATGCATGTTTACACAGATAGCGGTGTAGATATTTCCATGTTCATCCAGATGGCTGTGTAGATATATCCATGTTCATACAGATGGCAGTGAAGATATTTCCATGTTCATACAGATAGCGGTGTAGATATTTCCATGTTCATACAGATAGCCGTGTAGATATTTCCATGTTCATACAGATAGCGGTGTATGTATTTCCATGTTCATACAGATAGCGGTGTAGATATTTCCATGTTAATCCAGATGGCTGTGTAGATATTTCCATGTTCATACAGATAGCGGTGTAGATATTTCCATGTTCATACAGATAGCGGTGTAGATATTTCCATGTTCATCCAGATGGCTGCGTAGATATATCCATGTTCATACAGATGGCGGTGAAGATATTTCCATGTACATACAGATAGCGGTGTAGATATTTCCATGTTCATACAGATAGCCGTGTAGATATTCCCATGTTCATACCGATAGCGGTGCTGATACTTCCATGTTTATACAGGTAGCGGTGTACATATTTCCGTTTTTATACAGATGGCTGTGTAGATATATCCATGTTCATACAGATGGCGGTTTAGATATTTCCATGTTCATCCAGAGGGCTGTGTAGATATATCCATGTTCATACAGATGGCGGAGAAGATATTTCCATGTTCAAACAGATGGCGGTGTAGATATTTCCATGTTCATACAGATAGCGGTGTAGATATTTCCATGTTCATACACATAGCGGTGTAGATATTTCCATGTTCATACAGATAGCGGTGTATGTATTTCCATGTTCATACAGATAGCGGTGTAGATATTTCCATTTTTATGCAGATAGCGGTGTATATATTTCCCTGTTCAAACAGTTAGCGGTTTAGATATTTCCATGTTCATAAAGATAGCGGTGTAGATATTTCCATGTTTATACAGATAGCGGTGAAAATGTATGCATGTTTACACAGATAACGGTGTAGATATTTCCATGTCCATCCAGAATGCTGTGTAGATATATCCATGTTCATCCAGATGGCGGTGAAGATATTTCCATGTTCATACAGATAGCGGTGTAGATATTTCCATGTTCATACAGAAAGCGGTGTAGGTATTTCCATGTTCAAACAGATAGCGGTGTATGTATTTCCATGTTCATACCGTTAGCGGTGTATATATTTCCATTTTCAAGCAGACAGCGGTGTATATACTTCCATGTTCAAACAGTTAGCGGTGTAGATATTTCCATGTTCATAAAGATAGCGGTGTAGATATTTCCATGTTTATACAGATAGCGGTGAAAATGTAGGCATGTTTACACAGATAGCGGTGTAGATATTTCCATTTTCATCCAGATGACTGTGTAGATATATCCATGTTCATATAGATGGCGGTGAAAATATTTCCATGTTCATACAGATAGCGGTGTAGATATTTCCATGTGCATACAAATAGCGGTGTAGATATTTCCATGTTCATACAAATAGCGGTGTAGATATTTCCATGTTCATCCAGATGGCTGTGGAGATATTTCCATTTTCATACAGATAGCGGTGTAGATATTTCCATGTTCATACAGATAGCGGTGTAGATATTTCCATGTTCATACAGATGGCGGTGTAGATATTTCCATTTTCATACAGATAGCGGTGTAGTTATTTCCATGTGTAAAGAGATACCTGTGTAGATATTTCCATGTATATGCAGATAGCTGTGTAGCAATTTCCATTTTCATGCAGACAGCGGTGTATATATTTCCCTGTTCAAACAGATAGCGGTGTAGATATTTCCATGTTCATACAGATAGCGGTGTAGATATTTCCATGTTCATACAGATAGCGGTGTAGATATTTCCATGTTCATACAGATAGCGGTGCTGATATTTCCATGTTTTTACAGGTAGTGGTGAAGATATTTCCATGTTTATACAGAAAGCGTTGTAGATATTTCCATATTTATGCAGATAGCGGTGTAGATATTTCCATGTTTATACAGATAGCGGTGTAGATATCTCCATTTTAATACAGATGGCGGTGTAGATATTTAAATGTTCATACAGATGGCGGTTCAGATATTTCCATTTTCATACAGATGGCGGTGTAGATATTTCCATGTTCATACAGATAGCGGTGTAGTTATTTCCATGTGTAAAGAGATAGCTTTGTAGATATTTCCATGTATATGCAGATAGCTGTGTAGATATTTCCATTTTCATGCAGATAGCGGTGTATATATTTCCCTGTTCAAACAGTTAGCGGTGTAGATATTTCCATGTTCAGAAAGATAGCGGTGTAGATATTTCCATGTTTGTACAGATAGCGGTGAAGATGTATGCATGTTTACACAGATAGCAGTGTAGATATTTCCATGTTCATCCAGATGGCTGTGTAGATATATCCATTTTCATACAGATAGCGGTGTAGATATTTCCATGTTCATACAGATAGCGGTGCAGATATTTCCATGTTCATCCAGATGGCTGTGTTGATATATCCATGTTCATACAGATGGCGGTGAAGATATTTCCATGTTCACACAAATGGCGGTGTAGATATTTCCATGTTTATAGAGATAGCGGTGTAGTTATTTCCAAGTGTAAAGAGATAGCTGTGTAGATATTTCCATATATATGCAGATAGCTGTGTAGATATTTCCATTTTCATGCAGATAGCGGTGTAGATATTTCCATGTTCAAACAGATAGCTGTGTAGATATTTCCATGTTCATACAGATAGCGGTGTAGATATTTCCATGTTCATACAGAAAGCGGTGTAGATATTTCCATGTTCAAACAGATAGCGGTGTATGTATTTCCATGTTCATACAGATAGCGGTGTAGATATTTCCATTTTCAAGCAGATAGCGGTGTATATATTTCCATGTTCAAACAGTTAGCGGTGTAACTATTTCCATGTTCATAAAGATAGCGGTGTAGATATTTCCATGTTTTTACAGATAGCGGTGAAAATGTATGCATGTTTACACAGATAGCGGTGTAGATATTTCCATGTTCATCCAGATGGCTGTGTAGATATATCCATGTTCATACAGATGGCAGTGAAGATATTTCCATGTTCATACAGATAGCGGTGTAGATATTTCCATGTTCATACAGATAGCGGTGTAGATATTTCCATGTTCATACAGATAGCGGTGTATGTATTTCCATGCTCATACAGATAGCGGTATAGATATTTCCATTTTAATCCAGATGGCTGTGCAGATATTTCCATGTTCATACAGATAGCGGTGTAGATATTTCCATGTTCATACAGATAGCGGTGTAGATATTTCCATGTTCATCCAGATGGCTGCGTAGATATATCCATGTTCATACAGATGGCGGTGAAGATATTTCCATGTACATATAGATAGCGGTGTAGATATTTCCATGTTCATACAGATAGCCGTGTAGATATTCCCATGTTCATACCGATAGCGGTGCTGATACTTCCATGTTTATACAGGTAGCTGTGTACATATTTCCGTGTTTATACAGATGGCTGTGTAGATATATCCATGTTCATACAGATGGCGGTTTAGATATTTCCATGTTCATCCAGATGGCTGTGTAGATATATCCATGTTCATACAGATGGCGGAGAAGATATTTCCATGTTCAAACAGATGGCGGTGTAGATATTTCCATGTTCATACAGATAGCGGTGTAGATATTTCCATGTTCATACAGATAGCGGTGTAGATATTTCCATGTTCATACAGATAGCGGTGTATGTATTTCCATGTTCATACAGATAGCGGTGTAGATATTTCCATGTTCATCCAGATGGCGGTGTAGATATTTCCATGTTCATACAGATAGCGGTGTAGATATTTCCATGTTCATACAGATAGCGGTGTAGATATTTCTATGTACATCCAGATGGCTGCGTAGATATATCCATGATCATACACATGGCGGTGAAGATATTTCCATGTACATACAGATAGCGGTGTAGATATTTCCATGTTCATACAGATAGCCGTGTAGATATTGCCATGTTCATACCGATAGCTGTGCTGATACTTCCATGTTTATACAGGTAGCGGTGTACATATTTCCGTGTTTATACAGATGGCTGTGTAGATATATCTATGTTCATACAGATGGCGGTGTAGATATTTCCATGTTCATACAGATAGCGGATTAGATATTTCCATGTTCATCCAGATGGCTGTGTAGATATATCCATGTTCATACAGATGGCGGAGAAGATATTTCCATGTTCATACAGATGGCGGTGTAGATATTTCCATGTTCATACAGATGGCGGTGTAGATATTTCCATGTTCATACAGATAGCGGTGTAGATATTTCCATGTTCATACAGATAGCGGTGTATGTATTTCCATGTCCATACAGATAGCGGTGTAGATATTTCCATTTTTATGCAGATTGCGGTGTATATATTTCCCTGTTCAAACAGTTAGCGTTTTAGATATTTCCATGTTCATAAAGATCGCGGTGTAGATATTTCCATGTTTATACAGATAGCGGTGAAAATGTAGGCATGTTTACACAGATAGCGGTGTAGATATTTCCACGTTCATCCAGAATGCTGTGTAGATATATCCATGTTCATACAGACGGCGGTGAAGATATTTCCATGTTCATACAGATAGCGGTGTAGATATTTCCATGTTCATACAGATAGCGGTGTAGATATTTCTATGTTCATACAGATAGCGGTCTATGTATTTCCATGTTCATACAGATAGCGGTGTAGATATTTCCATGTTCATCCAGATGGCTGTGTAGATATTTCCATGTTCATGCAGATATCGGTGTAGATATTTTCATGTTCATACAGATAGCGGTGTACATATTTCCATGTTCATCCAGATGGCTGTGAAGATATATCCATGTTCATACAGATGGCGATGAAGATATTTCCATGTTCATACAGATAGCGGTGTAGATATTTCCATGTTCATGCCGATAGCCGTGTAGATATTGCCATGTTCATACCGATAGCGGTGCTGATACTTCCACGTTTATACAGGTAGCGGTGTACATATTTCCGTGTTTATACAGATAGCGGTGTAGATATTTCCATGTTTATACAGATAGCGGTGTAGATATTTCCATGTTTATACAGATAGCGGTGTAGATATCTCCATCTTAATACAGATGGCTGTGTAGACATATCCTTGTTCATACAGATGGCGCTGAAGATATTTCCATGTTCATACAGATAGCGGTGTAGATATTTCCATGTTCATCCAGATGGCTGTGTAGTCATATCCTTGTTCATACAGATGGCGCTGAAGATATTTCCATGTTCATACAGATAGCGGTGTAGATATTTCCATGTTCATACAGATAGCGGTGTAGATATTTCCATGTTAATACAGATGGCTGTGTACATATATCAATGTACATACAGATGGCGGTGAAGATATTTCCATGTTCATACAGATGGCGGTTTAGATATTTCCATGTTCATTCCGATAGCGGTGCTGATATTTCCATGTTTATACAGGTAGCGGTGAAGATATATCCATGTTTATACAGATAGCGATGTAGATATTTCCATGTTTATACACATAGGGGTGTAGATATTTCCATGTTTATACAGATAGCGGTGTAGATATCTCCATCTTAATACAGATGGCGGTGTAGATATTTATATGTTCATACAGATGGCGGTGCGGATATTTCCATGTTCATACAAATGGCGGTGTAGATATTTCCATGTTCATACAGATAGCGGTGAAGATATTTCCATGTTCATACAGATAGCGGTGTAGATATTTCCATGTTCATTCAGATAGCGGTGTATGTATTTCCATGTTCATACAGATAGCGGTGTAGATATTTCCATTTTTATGCAGATAGCGCTGTATATATTCCCCTGTTCAAACAGTTAGCGGTTTAGATATTTCCATGTTCATAAAGATAGCGGTGTAGATATTTCCATGTTTATACAGATAGCGGTGAAAATGTATGCATGTTTACACAGATAGCGGTGTAGATATTTCCATGTTCATCCAGAATGCTGTGTAGATATATCCATGTTCATACAGATGGCGGTGAAGATATTTCCATGTTCATACAGATAGCGGTGTAGATATTTCCATGTTCATACAGATAGCGGTGTATGTATTTCCATGTTCATACAGATAGCGGTGTAGATATTTCCATGTTCATCCAGATGGCTGTGTAGATATTTCCATGTTCATGCAGATAGCGGTGTAGATATTTCCATGTTCATACAGATAGCGGTGTAGATATTTCCATGTTCATCCAGATGGCTGTGTAGATATATCCATGTTCATACAGATGGCGGAGAAGATATTTCCATGTTCATACAGATGGCGGTGTAGATATTTCCATGTTCATACAGATCGCGGTGTAGATATTTCCATGTTCATACAGATAGCAGTGTAGATATTTCCATGTTCATACAGATAGCGGTGTATGTATTTCCATGTTCATACAGATAGCGGTGTAGATATTTCCATTTTTATGCAGATAGCGGTGTATATATTCCCCTGCTCAAACAGTTTGCGGTTTAGATATTTCCATGTTCATAAAGATAGCGGTGAAGATATTTCCATGTTTATACAGATAGCGGTGAAAATGTATGCATGTTTACACAGATAGCGGTGTAGATATTTCCATGTTCATCCAGAATGCTGTGTAGATATATCCATGTTCATACAGATGGCGGTGAAGATATTTCCATGTTCATAGAGATAGCGGTGTAGATATTTCCATGTTCATACAGATAGCAGTGTATGTATTTCCATGTTCATACAGATAGCGGTGTAGATATTTCCATGTTCATCCAGATGGCTGTGTAGATATTTCCATGTTCATGCAGATACCGGTGTAGATATTTCCATGTTCATACAGATAGCGGTGTAGATACTTCCATGTTCATCCAGATGGCTGTGTAGATATATCCATGTTCATACAGACGGCATTGAAGATATTTCCATGTTCATACAGATAGCCTTGTAGATATTGCCATGTTCATACCGATAGCGGTGCTGATACTTCCATGTTTATACAGGTAGCGGTGTACATATTTCCGTGTTTATACAGATAGCGGTGTAGATATTTCCATGTTCATACAGATAGCCGTGTAGATATTTCCATCTTTATACAGATAGCGGTGTAGATAACTCCTTCTTAATACAGATGGCTGTGTAGACATTTATATATTCATACAGATGGCGGTGCAGATATTTCCGTGTTCATACAGATGGCGGTGTAGATATTTCGATGTTTATAGAGATAGCGGTGTAGTTATTTCCAGGTGTAAAGAGATAGCTGTGTAGATATTTCCATAAATATGCAGATAGCTGTGTAGATATTTCCATTTTCATGCAGATAGCGGTGTAGATATTTCCATGTTCAAACAGATAGCTGTGTAGATATTTCCATGTTCAAACAGATAGCTGTGTAGATATTTCCATGTTCAAACAGATAGCTGTGTAGATATTTCCATGTTCATACAGATAGCTGTGTAGATATTTCCATGTTCAAACAGATAGCTGTGTAGATATTTCCATGGTCATACAGATAGCGGTGTAGATATTTCCATGTTCATCCAGATGGCTGTGTAGATATATCCATGTTCATACAGATGGCGGAGAATATATTTCCATGTTCATACAGATAGCGGTGAAGATATTTCCATGTTCATACAGATAGCGGTGTAGATATTTCCATGTTCATAGAGATAGCGGTGTAGATATTTCCATGTTTATACAGATAGCGGTGAAGATGTATGCATGTTTACACAGATAGCGGTGTAGATAATTCCATGTTCATCCAGATGGCTGAGTAGATATATCCATGTTCATACAGATAGCGGTGTAGATATTTCCATGTTCATACAGATAGCGGTGCAGATATTTCCATGCTCATCCAGATTGCTGTGTAGATATATCCATGTTCATGCAGATGGCGGTGAAGATATTTCCATGTTCATACAGATAGCGGTGTATATATTTCCCTGTTCAAACAGTTATCGGTGTAGATATTTCCATGTTCATATAGGTAGCGGTGTAGATATTTCCATGTTTATACAGATAGCGGTGAAGATGTATGCATGTTTACACAGATAGCGGTGTAGATATTTCCATGTTCATCCAGATGGCTGTGTAGACATATCCATGTTCATACAGATGGCAGTGAAGATATTTCCATGTTCATACAGATGGCTGTGTAGATATATCCATGTTCATACAGATGGTGGTGAGGATATTTCCATGTTCATACAGATGGCTGTGTAGATATTTCCATGTTCATACCGATAGCGGTGCTGATATTTCCATGTTTACAGGGGAGCGGTGTAGATATTTCCATGTTCATACAGATAGCGGTGTAGATATTTACATGTTTATACAGATAGCGGTGTAGATATCTCCATCTTAATACAGATGGCGGTGTAGATATTTATATGTTCATACAGATGGCGGTGCAGGTATTTTCATGTTCATACAGATGGCGGTGTAGATATTTCATTGTTCATACAGATAGCGGTGTAGATATTTCCATGTTCATACAGAAAGCAGTGTAGATATTTCCATGTTTTTACAGATAGCGGTGTAGATATTTCCATGTTTATACAGATAGCGGTGTAGATATCTCCATGTTCATCCAGATGGCTGTGTAGATATTTCCATGTTCATACAGATAGCGGTGTAGATATTTCCATGTTCCTCCAGATGGCTGTGTAGATATATCCATGTTCATACAGATAGCGGTGTAGATATTTCATTGTTCATACAGATAGCGGTGTAGATATTTCCATGTTCATACAGAAAGCAGTGTAGATATTTCCATGTTTTTACAGATAGCGGTGTAGGTATTCCCATGTTTATACAGACGGCGGTGTAGATATTTGCATCTTTAGAGAGATCGCGGTGTAGATATTTCCATGCTCATACGGATGATGGTTTAGATATTTCCCTGTTTATAGAGGTGGCAGTGTAGATATTTCCATATTTATAGACATGGCGTTGTAGATATTTCCTTGTTTAAACCGATAGCGGTGTAGATATTTCCATGTTTATAGAGATAGTGGTGTAGATATTACCATATTCATACACATAGCGGTGTAGATATTTCCATGTTTATACAGATGGCGGTGTAGATATTTCCTTCTTTATACAGATAGCGGTGTAGACATTTCCATGTTATAGAGATAGAGATGTAGATATTTCCATGTTTATACACATAGGGATGTACATATTAACATGTTCTTACAGATAGCGGTGTAGATATTTCCATATTTATGCAGATGGCGGTGTAGACATTTCCATGTTTATAGAGATGGCGTTGTAGATATTTCCTTGTTTATACAGAGAGGTGTTTAGATATTTCCAAGTCATAGAGGTAGCGTTGTAGATATTTCCATGTTTATACAGATAGCACTGTAGATATTTCCATGTTTATGCAGATAGCGGTGTAGATATTTCCAAGTTTATACAGATAGCGGTGAAGATTTTTCCATGTTTATTGAGATAGCGGTGTAGATATTTCCATGTTTTTACAGATAGCGGTGTAGCTATTTCCATGTTTGTACAGATAGCACTGTAGATATTTCCATGTTTATTCAGATAGCAGTGTAGATATTTCCTTGTTTATACAGATAGCGCTGTAGATATTTCCATCTTTATACAGGTGGCGGTGTAGATATTTCCATGCTGAAACAGAGGGTGCTGTAGACATTCCCATGTTTATAGAGATAGCGGTGTAGATATTTCCATGTTTATACAGATAGCGGGGTAGATATTTCCATGTTTATACAGATAGCGGTGTAGATATTGCCATGTTTATAGAGATAGCGGTGTAGATATTTCCATGTTCATACAGATAGCGGTGTAGATATTTCCATGTTCATACAGTAAGCGGTGTAGATATTTCCATCTTCATATGGTTGGCAGTGTAGATATTTCCATGTTCACACAGATATTGGTGTAGATATTTCCATGTTTATAGAGATTGCGGTGTAGATATTTCCATGTTTATGAAGATGGCGACGTAGATATTTACATGTTTATTCAGATAGCGGTGTAGATATTTCCATCATTATACAGATAGAGGTGTAGATATTTCCATGTTTATACAGAGGTCGGTTTAGATGTTTCCATCTTTATAGAGATGGCGGTGTAGATAATTCCATGTTCAGACAGATGGCGGTTTAGGTATCTCCATGTTTATAGAGATGGCAGTGTAGATATTTCCATGTTTATAAAGATGGAGGTCTGGATATTTCCATGTTTATACACATAGCACTGTTGTTATTTCCATGTTCATAGAGATTGCGGTGTAGATATTTCCATGTTTATTCAGATAGCGGAGTAGATATTTCCATGTTTATACAGATAGTGGGGTAGATATTTCCATGTCCATACAGATAACGCTGTAGATAATTCCATCTTTATATAGATGGCTGTGTAGATATTTCCATGTTCATACAGATAGCGGTGTAGATATTTCCACCTTTATACACATGGCGGTGTAGATATTTCCAAGTTCATAAGATGGCAGTCTATGAATTTCAATCTTTATAGAGATGGCAGTGTAGATATTTCCATGATTATAGAGATAGTGGTGTAGATATTTCCATCTTTTTAGAGATAGCGTTGTAGATATTTCCCTGTTTCACAGATAAGTGTAGATATTTCCATGTTTATACAGAGAGTGGTGTAGATATTTCCGTGTTCATACAGATAGCGGTGTAGGTATTTCATGTTCATACAGATAGCGGTGTAGATATTTCCATGGTCATACAGATGTCGGTGTAGATATTTCCATGTTCATACAAATGGCGGTGTAGATATTTCCATGTTCATACAGATGGCGTGAAGATATTTCAGTGTTCATACAGATGGCTGTGTAGATATTTCCATGTTCATACAGATGACGCTGTAGATATTTCCATGTTCATACAGATGGCTGTGTAGATATTTCCATGTTCAAACCGATGGTGGTGTAGATATTTCCATGATCATACTGATGGCGCTGTAGCTATTTCCATGTTTATACAGATGGCAGTGTAGATATTTCCATGTTTATAGATTTAGTGGTGTAGATATTTCCATGTTTATAGAGTTAGTGCTGTAGATATTTGCATGTTTATACAGATAGCGGTGTAGATATTTCCGTGTTCATACAGATGGCGGTGTAGATATTTCCATTTTTATAGAGATAGTGGTGTAGATATTTCCACATTTATACCGATTGCGGTGTAGGTATTTCCATGTTTAAAGAGATGGCGGTGTAGATATTTCCGTGTTTATACAGATAGCGGTGAAGGAATTTCCATGTTTATACAGATAGCAGTGTAGATATTTCCATGTTTATACACATAGCGGTGTTGATATTTCCATGTTTATACAGATGGCAGTGTAGATAATTCCATGTTTATAGATATAGCGGTGTACATATTTCCATGTTTATACAGATAGCGGCGTAGATATTTCCATGTTTTTGCAGATAGCGGTGTAGATATTTCCATGTTTATACAGAGAGCACTGTAGATATCTAGATGTTTATAGAGATAGCGGTGTAGATATTTCCCTGTTTTACAGATAGCAATGTAGATATTTCCATGTTTATACAGATAGCGGTGCAGATATTTCCATGTTTATAGAGATAGCAGTGTAGTTATTTCCAAGTTTATACAGATAACGGTGTATATATTTCCATGTTTATACAGATAGCAGTGTAGATATTTCTGTGTTTATACAGATAGCGGAGTAGGTATTTCCATGTTTATCCAGATAGCGGCGTAGACATTTCCATGTTTACACAGATAGAATTGTAGATATATCCATGTTTATAGAGATGGCCGTGTAGACATTTCCATGTTTATACAGATAGTGGTGAAGATTTTTCCATGTTTATACAGATAGCGGTGTAGATATATCCATCTTTATATGGTTGGCGGTGTAGATATTTCCATGTTCATACAGATGGTGTTGTAGATATTTCCATGTTTATAGAGATGGCGATCTAGATATTTCCATGTTTACAGAGATAGCAGTGTACATATTTACATGTTTATAGAGATAGCGGTGTGGATACTTCCATGATTATACAGATAATGGTGTAGATATTTCCATGTTTATACAGATCGCGGTGTAGATATTTCCTTGTTTATGCAGATAGCGGTGTAAATATTTTCATGTTTATACAGATAGCGGTGTAGATATTTCCATGTTTATACAGATAGCGCTGTAGATATTTCCATCTTTATACAGATGGCGGTGTAGATATTTCCATGTTTGTACAGAAGGCCGTGTAGATATTTCCATGCTTATACAGATGGCAGTGTAGATATTTCCATGTTTATAGAGATGATGGTCTAGATATTTCCATGTTTATACAGATAGCGGTGTAGTTATTTCCATGTTTATTGAGATAATATTGTAGATATTTCCATGTTTATACAGACAGCGGGGTAGATATTTCCATGTTCAAATGGATAGCAGTGTAGATATTTCCATGTTCATACAGATAGCAGTGTAGATATTTCCATGTTCATACAGATAGCGGTGTAGATTTTTCCATTTTCATACAGGTGGCAGTACACATATTTCCATGTTCATACAGATGGCGGTGAAGATATTTCCATGTTGATACAGAAGGCGGTGTATATATTTCCATGTTGATACAGATGGCGGTGTAGATAATTCCATGTTCTTACAGATGGCGGTGTAGATATTTACATGTTTATACAGATAGCGGTGAAGATATTTCCATGTTTATACAAAGAGCAGTGTAGTCATTTCCAAGTTTTTACCGATAGCGTTGTAGATATTTCCATTTTTATAGAGATAGCAGTCTAGTTATTTCCATGTTTAAACAGATAACAGTGTAGATATTTCCATGTTTATGCAGATAGAGGTGTTGATATTTCTGTGTTTATACAGATAACATTGTAGATATTTCCATGATCATACAGATGGCGGTGTAGATAATTCCATTTTGATACAGATGGCGGTGTAGATATTTCCATGTTTATACAGATGACGGTGTAGATATTTCCATGTTTACACAGATAGCGGTGTAGATATTTCCATGTTCATTCAGATAGCGGTGCAGATATTTCCATGTTCATCCAGATGGCTGTGTAGATATATCCATGTTCATACAGATGGCGGTGAAGATATTTCCATGTTCATACAGATAGCGTTGTAGATATTTCCATGTTCATACAGAAAGCGGTGTAGATATTTCCATGTTCAAACAGATAGCAGTGTATGAATTTCCATGTTCATACATATAGCGGTGTAGTTATTTCCATTTTCAAGCAGATAGCGGTGTATATATTTCCATGTCCAAACAGTTAGCGGTGTAGATATTTCCATGTTCATAAAGATAGCGGTGTAGATATTTCCATGTTTATACAGATAGCGGTGAAAATGTATGCATGTTTACACAGATAGCGGTGTAGATATTTCCATGTTCATCCAGATGGCTGTGTAGATATATCCATGTTCATACAGATGGCAGTGAAGATATTTCCATGTTCATACAGATAGCGGTGTAGATATTTCCATGTTCATACAGATAGCCGTGTAGATATTTCCATGTTCATACAGATAGCGGTGTATGTATTTCCATGTTCATACAGATAGCGGTGTAGATATTTCCATGTTAATCCAGATGGCTGTGTAGATATTTCCATGTTCATACAGATAGCGGTGTAGATATTTCCATGTTCATACAGATAGCGGTGTAGATATTTCCATGTTCATCCAGATGGCTGCGTAGATATATCCATGTTCATACAGATGGCGGTGAAGATATTTCCATGTACATACAGATAGCGGTGTAGATATTTCCATGTTCATACAGATAGCCGTGTAGATATTCCCATGTTCATACCGATAGCGGTGCTGATACTTCCATGTTTATACAGGTAGCGGTGTACATATTTCCGTTTTTATACAGATGGCTGTGTAGATATATCCATGTTCATACAGATGGCGGTTTAGATATTTCCATGTTCATCCAGAGGGCTGTGTAGATATATCCATGTTCATACAGATGGCGGAGAAGATATTTCCATGTTCAAACAGATGGCGGTGTAGATATTTCCATGTTCATACAGATAGCGGTGTAGATATTTCCATGTTCATACACATAGCGGTGTAGATATTTCCATGTTCATACAGATAGCGGTGTATGTATTTCCATGTTCATACAGATAGTGGTGTAGATATTTCCATTTTTATGCAGATAGCGGTGTATATATTTCCCTGTTCAAACAGTTAGCGGTTTAGATATTTCCATGTTCATAAAGATAGCGGTGTAGATATTTCCATGTTTATACAGATAGCGGTGAAAATGTATGCATGTTTACACAGATAACGGTGTAGATATTTCCATGTCCATCCAGAATGCTGTGTAGATATATCCATGTTCATCCAGATGGCGGTGAAGATATTTCCATGTTCATACAGATAGCGGTGTAGATATTTCCATGTTCATACAGAAAGCGGTGTAGGTATTTCCATGTTCAAACAGATAGCGGTGTATGTATTTCCATGTTCATACCGTTAGCGGTGTATATATTTCCATTTTCAAGCAGACAGCGGTGTATATACTTCCATGTTCAAACAGTTAGCGGTGTAGATATTTCCATGTTCATAAAGATAGCGGTGTAGATATTTCCATGTTTATACAGATAGCGGTGAAAATGTAGGCATGTTTACACAGATAGCGGTGTAGATATTTCCATTTTCATCCAGATGACTGTGTAGATATATCCATGTTCATATAGATGGCGGTGAAAATATTTCCATGTTCATACAGATAGCGGTGTAGATATTTCCATGTGCATACAAATAGCGGTGTAGATATTTCCATGTTCATACAAATAGCGGTGTAGATATTTCCATGTTCATCCAGATGGCTGTGGAGATATTTCCATTTTCATACAGATAGCGGTGTAGATATTTCCATGTTCATACAGATAGCGGTGTAGATATTTCCATGTTCATACAGATGGCGGTGTAGATATTTCCATTTTCATACAGATAGCGGTGTAGTTATTTCCATGTGTAAAGAGATACCTGTGTAGATATTTCCATGTATATGCAGATAGCTGTGTAGCAATTTCCATTTTCATGCAGACAGCGGTGTATATATTTCCCTGTTCAAACAGTTAGCGGTGTAGATATTTCCATTTTCATGCAGATAGCGGTGTATATATTTCCCTGTTCAAACAGTTAGCGGTGTAGATATTTCCATGTTCAGAAAGATAGCGGTGTAGATATTTCCATGTTTGTACAGATAGCGGTGAAGATGTATGCATGTTTACACAGATAGCAGTGTAGATATTTCCATGTTCATCCAGATGGCTGTGTAGATATATCCATTTTCATACAGATAGCGGTGTAGATATTTCCATGTTCATACAGATAGCGGTGCAGATATTTCCATGTTCATCCAGATGGCTGTGTTGATATATCCATGTTCATACAGATGGCGGTGAAGATATTTCCATGTTCACACAAATGGCGGTGTAGATATTTCCATGTTTATAGAGATAGCGGTGTAGTTATTTCCAAGTGTAAAGAGATAGCTGTGTAGATATTTCCATATATATGCAGATAGCTGTGTAGATATTTCCATTTTCATGCAGATAGCGGTGTAGATATTTCCATGTTCAAACAGATAGCTGTGTAGATATTTCCATGTTCATACAGATAGCGGTGTAGATATTTCCATGTTCATACAGAAAGCGGTGTAGATATTTCCATGTTCAAACAGATAGCGGTGTATGTATTTCCATGTTCATACAGATAGCGGTGTAGATATTTCCATTTTCAAGCAGATAGCGGTGTATATATTTCCATGTTCAAACAGTTAGCGGTGTAGATATTTCCATGTTCATAAAGATAGCGGTGTAGATATTTCCATGTTTTTACAGATAGCGGTGAAAATGTATGCATGTTTACACAGATAGCGGTGTAGATATTTCCATGTTCATCCAGATGGCTGTGTAGATATATCCATGTTCATACAGATGGCAGTGAAGATATTTCCATGTTCATACAGATAGCGGTGTAGATATTTCCATGTTCATACAGATAGCGGTGTAGATATTTCCATGTTCATACAGATAGCGGTGTATGTATTTCCATGCTCATACAGATAGCGGTATAGATATTTCCATGTTAATCCAGATGGCTGTGTAGATATTTCCATGTTCATACAGATAGCGGTGTAGATATTTCCATGTTCATACAGATAGCGGTGTAGATATTTCCATGTTCATCCAGATGGCTGCGTAGATATATCCATGTTCATACAGATGGCGGTGAAGATATTTCCATGTACATATAGATAGCGGTGTAGATATTTCCATGTTCATACAGATAGCCGTGTAGATATTCCCATGTTCATACCGATAGCGGTGCTGATACTTCCATGTTTATACAGGTAGCGGTGTACATATTTCCGTGTTTATACAGATGGCTGTGTAGATATATCCATGTTCATACAGATGGCGGTTTAGATATTTCCATGTTCATCCAGATGGCTGTGTAGATATATCCATGTTCATACAGATGGCGGAGAAGATATTTCCATGTTCAAACAGATGGCGGTGTAGATATTTCCATGTTCATACAGATAGCGGTGTAGATATTTCCATGTTCATACAGATAGCTGTGTAGATATTTCCATGTTCATACAGATAGCGGTGTATGTATTTCCATGTTCATACAGATAGCGGTGTAGATATTTCCATGTTCATCCAGATGGCGGTGTAGATATTTCCATGTTCATACAGATAGCGGTGTAGATATTTCCATGTTCATACAGATAGCGGTGTAGATATTTCTATGTTCATCCAGATGGCTGCGTAGATATATCCATGATCATACACATGGCGGTGAAGATATTTCCATGTACATACAGATAGCGGTGTAGATATTTCCATGTTCATACAGATAGCCGTGTAGATATTGCCATGTTCATACCGATAGCGGTGCTGATACTTCCATGTTTATACAGGTAGCGGTGTACATATTTCCGTGTTTATACAGATGGCTGTGTAGATATATCTATGTTCATACAGATGGCGGTGTAGATATTTCCATGTTCATACAGATAGCGGATTAGATATTTCCATGTTCATCCAGATGGCTGTGTAGATATATCCATGTTCATACAGATGGCGGAGAAGATATTTCCATGTTCATACAGATGGCGGTGTAGATATTTCCATGTTCATACAGATGGCGGTGTAGATATTTCCATGTTCATACAGATAGCGGTGTAGATATTTCCATGTTCATACAGATAGCGGTGTATGTATTTCCATGTCCATACAGATAGCGGTGTAGATATTTCCATTTTTATGCAGATTGCGGTGTATATATTTCCCTGTTCAAACAGTTAGCGTTTTAGATATTTCCATGTTCATAAAGATCGCGGTGTAGATATTTCCATGTTTATACAGATAGCGGTGAAAATGTAGGCATGTTTACACAGATAGCGGTGTAGATATTTCCACGTTCATCCAGAATGCTGTGTAGATATATCCATGTTCATACAGACGGCGGTGAAGATATTTCCATGTTCATACAGATAGCGGTGTAGATATTTCCATGTTCATACAGATAGCGGTGTAGATATTTCTATGTTCATACAGATAGCGGTCTATGTATTTCCATGTTCATACAGATAGCGGTGTAGATATTTCCATGTTCATCCAGATGGCTGTGTAGATATTTCCATGTTCATGCAGATATCGGTGTAGATATTTTCATGTTCATACAGATAGCGGTGTACATATTTCCATGTTCATCCAGATGGCTGTGAAGATATATCCATGTTCATACAGATGGCGATGAAGATATTTCCATGTTCATACAGATAGCGGTGTAGATATTTCCATGTTCATGCCGATAGCCGTGTAGATATTGCCATGTTCATACCGATAGCGGTGCTGATACTTCCACGTTTATACAGGTAGCGGTGTACATATTTCCGTGTTTATACAGATAGCGGTGTAGATATTTCCATGTTTATACAGATAGCGGTGTAGATATTTCCATGTTTATACAGATAGCGGTGTAGATATCTCCATCTTAATACAGATGGCTGTGTAGACATATCCTTGTTCATACAGATGGCGCTGAAGATATTTCCATGTTCATACAGATAGCGGTGTAGATATTTCCATGTTCATCCAGATGGCTGTGTAGTCATATCCTTGTTCATACAGATGGCGCTGAAGATATTTCCATGTTCATACAGATAGCGGTGTAGATATTTCCATGTTCATACAGATAGCGGTGTAGATATTTCCATGTTAATACAGATGGCTGTGTACATATATCAATGTACATACAGATGGCGGTGAAGATATTTCCATGTTCATACAGATGGCGGTTTAGATATTTCCATGTTCATTCCGATAGCGGTGCTGATATTTCCATGTTTATACAGGTAGCGGTGAAGATATATCCATGTTTATACAGATAGCGATGTAGATATTTCCATGTTTATACACATAGGGGTGTAGATATTTCCATGTTTATACAGATAGCGGTGTAGATATCTCCATCTTAATACAGATGGCGGTGTAGATATTTATATGTTCATACAGATGGCGGTGCGGATATTTCCATGTTCATACAAATGGCGGTGTAGATATTTCCATGTTCATACAGATAGCGGTGAAGATATTTCCATGTTCATACAGATAGCGGTGTAGATATTTCCATGTTCATTCAGATAGCGGTGTATGTATTTCCATGTTCATACAGATAGCGGTGTAGATATTTCCATTTTTATGCAGATAGCGCTGTATATATTCCCCTGTTCAAACAGTTAGCGGTTTAGATATTTCCATGTTCATAAAGATAGCGGTGTAGATATTTCCATGTTTATACAGATAGCGGTGAAAATGTATGCATGTTTACACAGATAGCGGTGTAGATATTTCCATGTTCATCCAGAATGCTGTGTAGATATATCCATGTTCATACAGATGGCGGTGAAGATATTTCCATGTTCATACAGATAGCGGTGTAGATATTTCCATGTTCATACAGATAGCGGTGTATGTATTTCCATGTTCATACAGATAGCGGTGTAGATATTTCCATGTTCATCCAGATGGCTGTGTAGATATTTCCATGTTCATGCAGATAGCGGTGTAGATATTTCCATGTTCATACAGATAGCGGTGTAGATATTTCCATGTTCATCCAGATGGCTGTGTAGATATATCCATGTTCATACAGATGGCAGAGAAGATATTTCCATGTTCATACAGATGGCGGTGTAGATATTTCCATGTTCATACAGATCGCGGTGTAGATATTTCCATGTTCATACAGATAGCAGTGTAGATATTTCCATGTTCATACAGATAGCGGTGTATGTATTTCCATGTTCATACAGATAGCGGTGTAGATATTTCCATTTTTATGCAGATAGCGTTGTATATATTCCCCTGCTCAAACAGTTTGCGGTTTAGATATTTCCATGTTCATAAAGATAGCGGTGAAGATATTTCCATGTTTATACAGATAGCGGTGAAAATGTATGCATGTTTACACAGATAGCGGTGTAGATATTTCCATGTTCATCCAGAATGCTGTGTAGATATATCCATGTTCATACAGATGGCGGTGAAGATATTTCCATGTTCATAGAGATAGCGGTGTAGATATTTCCATGTTCATACTGATAGCAGTGTATGTATTTCCATGTTCATACAGATAGCGGTGTAGATATTTCCATGTTCATCCAGATGGCTGTGTAGATATTTCCATGTTCATGCAGATACCGGTGTAGATATTTCCATGTTCATACAGATAGCGGTGTAGATACTTCCATGTTCATCCAGATGGCTGTGTAGATATATCCATGTTCATACAGACGGCATTGAAGATATTTCCATGTTCATACAGATAGCCTTGTAGATATTGCCATGTTCATACCGATAGCGGTGCTGATACTTCCATGTTTATACAGGTAGCGGTGTACATATTTCCGTGTTTATACAGATAGCGGTGTAGATATTTCCATGTTCATACAGATAGCCGTGTAGATATTTCCATCTTTATACAGATAGCGGTGTAGATAACTCCTTCTTAATACAGATGGCTGTGTAGACATTTATATATTCATACAGATGGCGGTGCAGATATTTCCGTGTTCATACAGATGGCGGTGTAGATATTTCGATGTTTATAGAGATAGCGGTGTAGTTATTTCCAGGTGTAAAGAGATAGCTGTGTAGATATTTCCATAAATATGCAGATAGCTGTGTAGATATTTCCATTTTCATGCAGATAGCGGTGTAGATATTTCCATGTTCAAACAGATAGCTGTGTAGATATTTCCATGTTCAAACAGATAGCTGTGTAGATATTTCCATGTTCAAACAGATAGCTGTGTTGATATTTCCATGTTCATACAGATAGCTGTGTAGATATTTCCATGTTCAAACAGATAGCTGTGTAGATATTTCCATGGTCATACAGATAGCGGTGTAGATATTTCCATGTTCATCCAGATGGCTGTGTAGATATATCCATGTTCATACAGATGGCGGAGAATATATTTCCATGTTCATACAGATAGCAGTGAAGATATTTCCATGTTCATACAGATAGCGGTGTAGATATTTCCATGTTCATAGAGATAGCGGTGTAGATATTTCCATGTTTATACAGATAGCGGTGAAGATGTATGCATGTTTACACAGATAGCGGTGTAGATAATTCCATGTTCATCCAGATGGCTGAGTAGATATATCCATGTTCATACAGATAGCGGTGTAGATATTTCCATGTTCATACAGATAGCGGTGCAGATATTTCCATGCTCATCCAGATGGCTGTGTAGATATATCCATGTTCATGCAGATGGCGGTGAAGATATTTCCATGTTCATACAGATAGCGGTGTATATATTTCCCTGTTCAAACAGTTATCGGTGTAGATATTTCCATGTTCATATAGGTAGCGGTGTAGATATTTCCATGTTTATACAGATAGCGGTGAAGATGTATGCATGTTTACACAGATAGCGGTGTAGATATTTCCATGTTCATCCAGATGGCTGTGTAGACATATCCATGTTCATACAGATGGCAGTGAAGATATTTCCATGTTCATACAGATGGCTGTGTAGATATATCCATGTTCATACAGATGGTGGTGAGGATATTTCCATGTTCATACAGATGGCTGTGTAGATATTTCCATGTTCATACCGATAGCGGTGCTGATATTTCCATGTTTACAGGGGAGCGGTGTAGATTTTTCCATGTTCATACAGATAGCGGTGTAGATATTTACATGTTTATACAGATAGCGGTGTAGATATCTCCATCTTAATACAGATGGCGGTGTAGATATTTATATGTTCATACAGATGGCGGTGCAGGTATTTTCATGTTCATACAGATGGCGGTGTAGATATTTCATTGTTCATACAGATAGCGGTGTAGATATTTCCATGTTCATACAGAAAGCAGTGTAGATATTTCCATGTTTTTACAGATAGCGGTGTAGATATTTCCATGTTTATACAGATAGCGGTGTAGATATCTCCATGTTCATCCAGATGGCTGTGTAGATATTTCCATGTTCATACAGATAGCGGTGTAGATATTTCCATGTTCCTCCAGATGGCTGTGTAGATATATCCATGTTCATACAGATAGCGGTGTAGATATTTCATTGTTCATACAGATAGCGGTGTAGATATTTCCATGTTCATACAGAAAGCAGTGTAGATATTTCCATGTTTTTACAGATAGCGGTGTAGGTATTCCCATGTTTATACAGACGGCGGTGTAGATATTTGCATCTTTAGAGAGATCGCGGTGTAGATATTTCCATGCTCATACGGATGATGGTTTAGATATTTCCCTGTTTATAGAGGTGGCAGTGTAGATATTTCCATATTTATAGACATGGCGTTGTAGATATTTCCTTGTTTAAACCGATAGCGGTGTAGATATTTCCATGTTTATAGAGATAGTGGTGTAGATATTACCATATTCATACACATAGCGGTGTAGATATTTCCATGTTTATACAGATGGCGGTGTAGATATTTCCTTCTTTATACAGATAGCGGTGTAGACATTTCCATGTTATAGAGATAGAGATGTAGATATTTCCATGTTTATACACATAGGGATGTACATATTAACATGTTCTTACAGATAGCGGTGTAGATATTTCCATATTTATGCAGATGGCGGTGTAGACATTTCCATGTTTATAGAGATGGCGTTGTAGATATTTCCTTGTTTATACAGAGAGGTGTTTAGATATTTCCAAGTCATAGAGGTAGCGTTGTAGATATTTCCATGTTTATACAGATAGCACTGTAGATATTTCCATGTTTATGCAGATAGCGGTGTAGATATTTCCAAGTTTATACAGATAGCGGTGAAGATTTTTCCATGTTTATTGAGATAGCGGTGTAGATATTTCCATGTTTTTACAGATAGCGGTGTAGCTATTTCCATGTTTGTACAGATAGCACTGTAGATATTTCCATGTTTATTCAGATAGCAGTGTAGATATTTCCTTGTTTATACAGATAGCGCTGTAGATATTTCCATCTTTATACAGGTGGCGGTGTAGATATTTCCATGCTGAAACAGAGGGTGCTGTAGACATTCCCATGTTTATAGAGATAGCGGTGTAGATATTTCCATGTTTATACAGATAGCGGGGTAGATATTTCCATGTTTATACAGATAGCGGTGTAGATATTGCCATGTTTATAGAGATAGCGGTGTAGATATTTCCATGTTCATACAGATAGCGGTGTAGATATTTCCATGTTCATACAGTAAGCGGTGTAGATATTTCCATCTTCATATGGTTGGCAGTGTAGATATTTCCATGTTCACACAGATATTGGTGTAGATATTTCCATGTTTATAGAGATTGCGGTGTAGATATTTCCATGTTTATGAAGATGGCGACGTAGATATTTACATGTTTATTCAGATAGCGGTGTAGATATTTCCATCATTATACAGATAGAGGTGTAGATATTTCCATGTTTATACAGAGGTCGGTTTAGATGTTTCCATCTTTATAGAGATGGCGGTGTAGATAATTCCATGTTCAGACAGATGGCGGTTTAGGTATCTCCATGTTTATAGAGATGGCAGTGTAGATATTTCCATGTTTATAAAGATGGAGGTCTGGATATTTCCATGTTTATACACATAGCACTGTTGTTATTTCCATGTTCATAGAGATTGCGGTGTAGATATTTCCATGTTTATTCAGATAGCGGAGTAGATATTTCCATGTTTATACAGATAGTGGGGTAGATATTTCCATGTCCATACAGATAACGCTGTAGATAATTCCATCTTTATATAGATGGCTGTGTAGATATTTCCATGTTCATACAGATAGCGGTGTAGATATTTCCACCTTTATACACATGGCGGTGTAGATATTTCCAAGTTCATAAGATGGCAGTCTATGAATTTCAATCTTTATAGAGATGGCAGTGTAGATATTTCCATGATTATAGAGATAGTGGTGTAGATATTTCCATCTTTTTAGAGATAGCGTTGTAGATATTTCCCTGTTTCACAGATAAGTGTAGATATTTCCATGTTTATACAGAGAGTGGTGTAGATATTTCCGTGTTCATACAGATAGCGGTGTAGGTATTTCATGTTCATACAGATAGCGGTGTAGATATTTCCATGGTCATACAGATGTCGGTGTAGATATTTCCATGTTCATACAAATGGCGGTGTAGATATTTCCATGTTCATACAGATGGCGTGAAGATATTTCAGTGTTCATACAGATGGCTGTGTAGATATTTCCATGTTCATACAGATGACGCTGTAGATATTTCCATGTTCATACAGATGGCTGTGTAGATATTTCCATGTTCAAACCGATGGTGGTGTAGATATTTCCATGATCATACTGATGGCGCTGTAGCTATTTCCATGTTTATACAGATGGCAGTGTAGATATTTCCATGTTTATAGATTTAGTGGTGTAGATATTTCCATGTTTATAGAGTTAGTGCTGTAGATATTTGCATGTTTATACAGATAGCGGTGTAGATATTTCCGTGTTCATACAGATGGCGGTGTAGATATTTCCATTTTTATAGAGATAGTGGTGTAGATATTTCCACATTTATACCGATTGCGGTGTAGGTATTTCCATGTTTAAAGAGATGGCGGTGTAGATATTTCCGTGTTTATACAGATAGCGGTGAAGGAATTTCCATGTTTATACAGATAGCAGTGTAGATATTTCCATGTTTATACACATAGCGGTGTTGATATTTCCATGTTTATACAGATGGCAGTGTAGATAATTCCATGTTTATAGATATAGCGGTGTACATATTTCCATGTTTATACAGATAGCGGCGTAGATATTTCCATGTTTTTGCAGATAGCGGTGTAGATATTTCCATGTTTATACAGAGAGCACTGTAGATATCTAGATGTTTATAGAGATAGCGGTGTAGATATTTCCCTGTTTTACAGATAGCAATGTAGATATTTCCATGTTTATACAGATAGCGGTGCAGATATTTCCATGTTTATAGAGATAGCAGTGTAGTTATTTCCAAGTTTATACAGATAACGGTGTATATATTTCCATGTTTATACAGATAGCAGTGTAGATATTTCTGTGTTTATACAGATAGCGGAGTAGGTATTTCCATGTTTATCCAGATAGCGGCGTAGACATTTCCATGTTTACACAGATAGAATTGTAGATATATCCATGTTTATAGAGATGGCCGTGTAGACATTTCCATGTTTATACAGATAGTGGTGAAGATTTTTCCATGTTTATACAGATAGCGGTGTAGATATATCCATCTTTATATGGTTGGCGGTGTAGATATTTCCATGTTCATACAGATGGTGTTGTAGATATTTCCATGTTTATAGAGATGGCGATCTAGATATTTCCATGTTTACAGAGATAGCAGTGTACATATTTACATGTTTATAGAGATAGCGGTGTGGATACTTCCATGATTATACAGATAATGGTGTAGATATTTCCATGTTTATACAGATCGCGGTGTAGATATTTCCTTGTTTATGCAGATAGCGGTGTAAATATTTTCATGTTTATACAGATAGCGGTGTAGATATTTCCATGTTTATACAGATAGCGCTGTAGATATTTCCATCTTTATACAGATGGCGGTGTAGATATTTCCATGTTTGTACAGAAGGCCGTGTAGATATTTCCATGCTTATACAGATGGCAGTGTAGATATTTCCATGTTTATAGAGATGATGGTCTAGATATTTCCATGTTTATACAGATAGCGGTGTAGTTATTTCCATGTTTATTGAGATAATATTGTAGATATTTCCATGTTTATACAGACAGCGGGGTAGATATTTCCATGTTCAAATGGATAGCAGTGTAGATATTTCCATGTTCATACAGATAGCAGTGTAGATATTTCCATGTTCATACAGATAGCGGTGTAGATTTTTCCATTTTCATACAGGTGGCAGTACACATATTTCCATGTTCATACAGATGGCGGTGAAGATATTTCCATGTTGATACAGAAGGCGGTGTATATATTTCCATGTTGATACAGATGGCGGTGTAGATAATTCCATGTTCTTACAGATGGCGGTGTAGATATTTACATGTTTATACAGATAGCGGTGAAGATATTTCCATGTTTATACAAAGAGCAGTGTAGTCATTTCCAAGTTTTTACCGATAGCGTTGTAGATATTTCCATTTTTATAGAGATAGCAGTCTAGTTATTTCCATGTTTAAACAGATAACAGTGTAGATATTTCCATGTTTATGCAGATAGAGGTGTTGATATTTCTGTGTTTATACAGATAACATTGTAGATATTTCCATGATCATACAGATGGCGGTGTAGATAATTCCATTTTGATACAGATGGCGGTGTAGATATTTCCATGTTTATACAGATGACGGTGTAGATATTTCCATGTTTACACAGATAGCGGTGTAGATATTTCCATGTTTATTCAGATAGCGGTGTAGATATTTCCATGTTTTTATAGATAGCGGTGAAGATATTTATATGTTCATACAGATGGCGGTGCAGATATTTTCATGTTCATACAGATGGCGGTGTAGATATTTCATTGTTCATACAGATAGCGGTGTAGATATTTCCATGTTCATACAGAAAGCAGTGTAGATATTTCCATGTTTTTACAGATAGCGGTGTAGATATTTCCATGTTTATACAGATAGCGGTGTAGATATCTCCATGTTCATCCAGATGGCTGTGTAGATATTTCCATGTTCATACAGATAGCGGTGTAGATATTTCCATGTTCCTCCAGATGGCTGTGTAGATATATCCATGTTCATACAGATAGCGGTGTAGATATTTCATTGTTCATACAGATAGCGGTGTAGATATTTCCATGTTCATACAGAAAGCAGTGTAGATATTTCCATGTTTTTACAGATAGCGGTGTAGGTATTCCCATGTTTATACAGACGGCGGTGTAGATATTTGCATCTTTAGAGAGATCGCGGTGTAGATATTTCCATGCTCATACGGATGATGGTTTAGATATTTCCCTGTTTATAGAGGTGGCAGTGTAGATATTTCCATATTTATAGACATGGCGTTGTAGATATTTCCTTGTTTAAACCGATAGCGGTGTAGATATTTCCATGTTTATAGAGATAGTGGTGTAGATATTACCATATTCATACACATAGCGGTGTAGATATTTCCATGTTTATACAGATGGCGGTGTAGATATTTCCTTCTTTATACAGATAGCGGTGTAGACATTTCCATGTTATAGAGATAGAGATGTAGATATTTCCATGTTTATACACATAGGGATGTACATATTAACATGTTCTTACAGATAGCGGTGTAGATATTTCCATATTTATGCAGATGGCGGTGTAGACATTTCCATGTTTATAGAGATGGCGTTGTAGATATTTCCTTGTTTATACAGAGAGGTGTTTAGATATTTCCAAGTCATAGAGGTAGCGTTGTAGATATTTCCATGTTTATACAGATAGCACTGTAGATATTTCCATGTTTATGCAGATAGCAGTGTAGATATTTCCAAGTTTATACAGATAGCGGTGAAGATTTTTCCATGTTTATTGAGATAGCGGTGTAGATATTTCCATGTTTATATAGATAGCGGTGAAGATATTTCCCTGTTTTACAGATAGCAGTGTAGATATTTCCATGTTCATACAGATAGACGTGCAGATTTTTCCAAGCTCCTACAGATGTAGGTGAAGATATTTCCATGTTGATACAGATGGCGGTGTATATATTTCCATGTTGATACAGATGGCGGTGTAGATAATTCCATCTTCTTACAGATGGCTGTGTAGTTATTTCCATGTTCATGCAGATGGCGGTGTAGATATTTCCATGTTTATACAGATAGCGGTGTATATATTTAAATGTTCAAACAGATAGCATTGTAGATATTTCCATGTATACAGAGATGGCGGTGTAGATATTTCCTTCTTTATAGAGATATTGTTGTAGATATTTCCATGTTTATACAGATAGCGGAGTAGATATTGCCATGCACCTACAGATAGCGGTGTAGATAGTTCCATGTTTATACAGATGGCAGTGTGGATATTTCCATGTGTATAGATATAGCGGGGTAGATATTTCAGTGTTTAAAGAGATAGCGGAGTAGATATTTCCATGTTTTTACAGATAGCGGTGCAGATATTTCCATGTTTATACAGAGAGCAAAGTAGATATTTCCATGTTTATAGAGAAAGCGGTGTCAATATATCCATGTTTACACAGAGAGCAAAGTAGATATTTCCATGTTTATAGAGAAAGCGGTGTCAATATTTCCATGTTTACACAGATAGCAGTGAAGATATTTACAAGTTTATACAGATAGCGGTGTAGATATTTCCATCTTTATACAGATAGCGGTGCTGATATTTCCATGTTTATACAGGTAGCGGTGTAGATATTTCCATGTTTATACAGATAGTGGTGTAGATATTTCCATGTTTATACAGATAGCGGTGTAGATATTTCCAAGTTTTTACAGATAGCGGTGCAGATATCTCCATCTTAATACAGATGGCGGTGTAGATATTTATATGTTCATACAGATGGCGGTGCAGATATTTCCATGTTCATACAGATGGCGGTGTAGATATTTCCATGTTTATAGTGATAGCGGTGTAGTTATTTCCTTGTGTAAAGAGATAGCTTTGTAGATGTTCCCATGTATATGCAGATAACTGTGTAGATATTTCTATTTTCATGCAGATAGCGGTTTAGATATTTCCATGTTCAAACAGATAGCGGTGTAGATATTTCCATGTTCATACAGATAGTGGTGTAGATATTTTCATGTTTATACAGATGGCGGTGAAGTTGTATGCATGTTTACAGAGATAGCGGTGTAGATATTTCCATGTTCATACAGATAGCGGTGTAGATATTTCCATGTTCACCCAGATGGCTGTGTAGACATATCCATGTTAAAACAGATGACGGTGAAGATATTTCCATGTTCATACAGATAGAGGTGTAGATATTTCCATGTTCATACAGACAGAGGTGTAGATACTTCCATGTTCATCCAGATGGCTGTGTAGATATATCTATGTTCATACAGATGGTGGTGAAGATATTTCCATGTTCATACAGATATCGGTGTAGATATTTCCATGTTCATACAGATAGCGGTGTAGGTATTTCCATGTTCATACAGATAGCAGTGCTGATATTTCCATGTTTATACAGTTAGCGGTGTAGATATTTCCATGTTTATACAGATAGCGGTGTAGATATTTCCATGTTTATACACATAGCGGTGTAGATATTTCCATGTTTATTCAGATAGCGGTGTAGATATCTCCATCTTAATACAGATGGCCGTGTGGATATTTATATGTTCATACAGATGGCGGTGCGGATATTTCAATGTTCATACAGATGGTGGTGTAGATATGTCCATGTTCATACAGATAGCGGTGTAGTTATTTCCATGTGTAAAGAGATAGCTGTGTAGATATTTCCATGTATATGCAGATAGCTGTGTAGAAATTTCCATTTTCATGCAGATAGCGGTGTAGATATTTCCATGTTCAAACACATAGCGGTGTAGATATTTCCATGTTTATACAGATTGCGGTGAAGATGTATGCTTATTTACACAGATAGCGGTGTAGATATTTCCATGTTCATAAAGATAGCGGTGTAGATATTTCCATTTTCATACAGATAGCGGTGTAGATATTTCCATTTTCATGCACATAGCGGTGTATATATTTCCCTGTTCATACAGTTAGCGGTGTAGATATTTCCGTGTTCATACAGATAGCGGTGTAGATATTTCCATGTATATGCAGATAGCTGTGTAGATATTTCCATTTTCATGCAGATAGCGGTGTATATATTTCCCTGTTCAAACAGTTAGCGGTGTAGATATTTCCATGTTCATAAAGATAGCTGTGTAGATATTTCCATGTTTATACAGATAGCGGTGAAGGTGTATGCATGTTTACACAGATAGCGGTGTAGATATTTCCATGTTTATACAGATAGCGGTGAAGATGTATGCATGTTTACACAGATAGCGGTGTAGATATTTCCATGTTCATACTGATAGCGGTGTAGATATTTCCATGTTCATACAGATAGCCGTGTAGATATTGCCAAGTTCATACCGATAGCGGTGCTGATACTTCCATGTTTATACAGGTAGCTGTGTACATATTTCCATGTTTATACAGATAGCGGTGTAGATATTTCCATGTTCATAAAGATAGCGGTGTAGATATTTCCATGTTTATACAGATAGCGGTGTAGATATGTCCTTCTTAATACAGATGGCAGTGTAGATATTTACATGTTCATACAGATGGCGGTGCAGATATTTCCATGTTCATACAGATGGCGGTGTAGATATTTCCATGTTTACAGAGATAGCGGTGTAGTTATTTCCATGTGTAAAGAGATAGCTGTGTAGATATTTCCATGTATATGCAGATAGCTGTGTAGATATTTCCATTTTCATGCAGATAGTGGTGTAGATATTTCCATGTTCAAACAGATAGCGATGTAGATATTTCCATGTTCATACGATAGCGGTGTAGATATTTCCATGTTTATACAGATAGCGGTGAAGATGTATGCATGTTTACACAGATAGCTGTGTTGATATTTCCATGTTCATACAGATAGCGGTGTAGATATTTCCATGTTCATACAGATAGCTGTGTAGGTATATCCATGTTCATACAGATGGCGGTGAAGATATTTCCATGTTCATACAGATGGCGGTGTAGATAGTTCCATGTTCATTCCGATAGCGGTGCTGATATTTCCATGTTTATACAGGTAGCGGTGTAGATATTTCCATGTTTATACAGATAGCGGTGTAGATATTCCCATGTTTATACACATAGCGGTGTAGATATTTCCATGTTTATACAGATAGCGGTGTAGATATCTCCATCTTAATACAGATGGCGGTGTAGATATTTATATGTTCATACAGATGGCGGTGCAGATATTTCCATGTTCATACAAATGGCGGTGTAGATATTTCCATATTCATACAGATAGCGGTGTAGTTATTTCCATGTGTAAAGAGATAGCTGTGTAGATATTTCCATGTATATGTAGATAGCTGTGTAGATATTTCCATTTTCATGCAGATAGCGGCGTAGATATTTCCATGTTCATCAAGATGGCTGTGTAGATATATCCATGTTCATACAGATGGCGGTGAAGATATTTCCATGTTCATACAGATAGCGGTGTAGATATTACCATGTTCATAGAGATAGCGGTGTAGATACTTCCATGTTCATACCGATAGCGGTGCTGATACTTCCATGTTTATACAGGTAGCGGTGTACATATTTCCGTGTTTATACAGATAGCGGTGTAGTTATTTCCATGTTCATACAGATAGCGGTGTAGATATTTCCATGTTTATACAGATAGCGGTGTAGATATCTCCTTCTTAATACAGATGGCGGTGTAGATATTTATATGTTCATACAGATGGCGGTGCAGATATTTCCATGTTCATACAGATGGCGGTGTTAATATTTCCATGTTTATAGAGATAGCGGTGTAGTTATTTCCATGTGCAAAGAGATAGCTGTATAGATATCTCCATGTATATGCAGATAGCTGTGTAGATATTTCCATTTTCATGCAGATAGCGGTGTAGATACTTCCATGTTCAAACAGATAGCGGTGTAGATATTTCCATGTTCATACAGATAGCGGTGTACATATTTCCATGTTTATACAGATGGCAGTGAAGTTGTATGCATGTTTACACAGATAGCGGTGTAGATGTTTCCATCTTTATAGAGATGGCGGTGTAGATAATTCCATGTTCAGACCGATGGAGGTTTAGGTATCTCCATGTTTATAGAGATGGCAGTGTAGATATTTCCATGTTTATAAAGATGGAGGTCTGGATATTTCCATGTTTATACACATAGCACTGTAGTTATTTCCATGTTTATAGAGATTGCGGTGTAGATATTTCCATGTTTATTCAGATAGCGGAGTAGATATTTCCATGTTTATACAGATAGTGGGGTAGATATTTCCATGTCCATACAGATAATGTTGCAGATAATTCCATCTTTATATAGATGGCTGTGTAGATATTTCCATGTTCATACAGATAGCGGTGTAGATATTTCCACCTTTATACACATGGCGGTGTAGATATTTCCAAGTTCATAAGATGGCAGTCTATGTATTTCAATCTTTATAGAGATGGCAGTGTAGATATTTCCATGATTATAGAGATAGTGGTGTAGATATTTCCATCTTATAGAGATAGCGTTGTAGATATTTCCCTGTTTCACAGATAAGTGTAGATATTTCCATGTTTATACAGAGAGTGGTGTAGATATTTCCGTGTTCATACAGATAGCGGTGTAGATATTTCATGTTCATACAGATAGCAGTGTAGATATTTCCATGGTCATACAGATGTCGGTGTAGATATTTCCATGTTCATACAAATGGCGGTGTAATTATTTCCATGTTCATACAGATGGCGTGAAGATATTTCAGTGTTCATACAGATGGCTGTGTAGATATTTCCATGTTCATACAGATGACGCTGTAGATATTTCCATGTTCATACAGATGGCTGTGTAGATATTTCCATGTTCATACCGATGGTGGTGTAGATATTTCCATGTTCATACTGATGGCGCTGTAGCTATTTCCATGTTTATACAGATGGCAGTGTAGATATTTCCATGTTTATAGATTTAGTGGTGTAGATATTTCCATGTTTATAGAGTTAGTGGTGTAGATATTTGCATGTTTATACAGATAGCGGTGTAGATATTTCCGTGTTCATACAGATGGTGGTGTAGATATTTCCATGTTTATAGAGATAGTGGTGTAGATATTTCCACATTTATACCGATTGCGGTGTAGATATTTCCATGTTTAAAGAGATGGCGGTGTAGATATTTCCGTGTTTATAGAGATAGCGGTGAAGGAATTTCCAAGTTTATACAGATAGCAGTGTAGATATTTCCATGTTTATACAGATAGCGGTGTTGATATTTCCATGTTTATACAGATGGCAGTGTAGATAATTCCATGTTTATAGATATAGCGGTGTACATATTTCCATGTTTATACAGATAGCGGCGTAGATATTTCCATGTTTTTGCAGATAGCGGTGTAGATATTTCCATGTTTATACAGAGAGCACTGTAGATATTTAGATGTTTATAGAGATAGCGGTGTAGATATTTCCCTGTTTTACAGATAGCAATGTAGATATTTCCATGTTTATACAGATAGCGGTGCAGATATTTCCATGTTTATAGAGATAGCAGTGTAGTTATTTCCAAGTTTATACAGATAACGGTGTATATATTTCCATGTTTATACAGATAGCAGTGTAGATATTTCTGTGTTTATACAGATAGCGGAGTAGGTATTTCCATGTTTATCCAGATAGCGGCGTAGACATTTCCATGTTTACACAGATAGAATTGTAGATATATCCATGTTTATAGAGATGGCCGTGTAGACATTTCCATGTTTATACAGATAGTGGTGAAGATTTTTCCATGTTTATACAGATAGCGGTGTAGATATATCCATCTTTATATGGTTGGCGGTGTAGATATTTCCATGTTCATACAGATGGCGTTGTAGATATTTCCATGTTTATAGAGATGGCGATCTAGATATTTCCATGTTTACAGAGATAGCAGTGTACTTATTTACATGTTTATAGAGATAGCGGTGTGGATACTTCCATGTTTATACAGATAATGGTGTAGATATTTCCATGTTTATACAGATCGCGGTGTAGATATTTCCATGTTTATGCAGATAGCGGTGTAAATATTTTCATGTTTATATAGATAGCGGTGTAGATATTTCCATGTTTATACAGATAGCGCTGTAGATATTTCCATCTTTATACAGATGGCGGTGTAGATATTTCCATGTTTGTACAGAAGGCCGTGTAGATATTTCCATGCTTATACAGATGGCAGTGTAGATATTTCCATGTTTATAGAGATGAAGGTCTAGATATTTCCATGTTTACCCAGATAGCGGTGTAGTTTTTTCCATGTTTATTGAGATAATATTGTAGATATTTCCATGTTTATACAGATAGCGGGGTAGATATTTCCATGTTCAAATGGATAGCGGTGTAGATATTTCCATGTTCATACAGATAGCAGTGTAGATATTTCCATATTCATACAGATAGCGGTGTAGATTTTTCCATTTTCATACAGGAGGCAGTACACATATTTCCAGGTTCATACAGATGGCGGTGAAGATATTTCCATGTTGATACAGAAGGCGGTGTATATATTTCCATGTTGATACAGATGGCGGTGTAGATAATTCCATGTTCTTACAGATGGCGTTGTAGATATTTACATGTTTATACAGATAGCGGTGAAGATATTTGCATGTTTATACAGAGAGCAGTGTAGTCATTTCCAAGTTTTTACCGATAGCGGTGTAGATATTTCCATGTTTATAGAGATAGCAGTCTAGTTATTTCCATGTTTCAACAGATAACAGTGTAGATATTTCCATGTTTATGCAGATAGAGGTGTAGATATTTCTGTGTTTATACAGATAACATTGTAGATATTTCCATGATCATACAGATGGCGGTGTAGATAATTCCATTTTGATACAGATGGCGGTGTAGATATTTCCATGTTTATACAGATGACGGTGTAGATATTTCCATGTTTATACAGATGGCAGTGTAGATATTTCCATGTTTACACAGATAGCGGTGTAGATATTTCCATGTTTACACAGATAGCGGTGTAGATATTTCCATGTTTATACAGATAGCGGTGTAGATATTTCGATGTTTATTCAGATAGCGGTGTAGATATTTCCATGTTTATATAGATAGTGGTGAAGATATTTCCCTGTTTTACAGATAGCTGTGTAGATATTTCCATGTTCATACAGATAGAGGTGCAGATTTTTCCATGCTCCTACAGATGTCGGTGAAGATATTTCCATGTTCATACAGATGGCGGTGTAGATATTTCCGTGTTTATAGAGATAGCGGTGTATATATTGAAATGTTCAAACAGATAGAGGTGTAGATATTTCCATGTATACAGAGATGGCGGTGTAGATATTTCCTTGTTTATAGAGATATTGTTGTAGATATTTCCATGTTTATACAGATAGCGGAGTAGATATTGCCATGCTTCTACAGATAGCGGTGTAGATAGTTCCATGTTTATACAGATGGCAGTGTGGATATTTCCATGTTTATAGATATAGCGGGGTAGATATTTCAGTGATTATAGAGATAGCGGAGTAGATATTTCCATGTTTTTACAGATAGCGGTGCAGATATTTCCATGTTTATACAGAGAGCAATGTAGATATTTCCATGTTTATAGAGATAGCGGTGTCAATATTTCCATGTTTACACAGATAGCAGTGAAGATATGTACAAGTTTATACAGATAGCGGTGTAGATATTTCCATCTTTATACAGATAGCGGTGTAGATATTTCCATGTTTATACAGATAGCGTTATAGATATTTCCATGTTTGTAGAGATAGCAGGGTATTTATTTCCATGTTCATACAGATAGCGGTGTAGATATTTCCATGTTCATACAGATAGCGGTGCTGATATTTCCATGTTTATACAGGTAGCGGTGTAGATATTTCCATGTTTATACAGATAGCGGTGTAGATATTTCCATGTTCATACCGATAGCGGTGCTGATATTTCCATGTTTATACAGGTAGCGGTGTAGATATTTCCAAGTTTATACAGATAGCGGTGTAGATATTTCCATGTTTATAAAGATAGCGGTGTAGATATTTCCATGTTTATACAGATAGCGGTGTAGATATCTCCATCTTAATACAGATGGCGGTGTAGATATTTATATGTTCATACTGATGGCGGTGCAGATATTTCCAGGTTCATACAGATGGCGGTGTAGATATTTCCATGTTCATACAGATAGTGGTGTAGTTATTTCCAGGTGTAAAGAGATACCTGTGTAGATATTTCCATGTATATGCAGATAGCTGTGTAGCAATTTCCATTTTCATGCAGACAGCGGTGTATATATTTCCCTGTTCAAACAGATAGCGGTGTAGATATTTCCATGTTTATACAGATAGCGGAGTAGATATTGCCATGCTTCTACAGATAGCGGTGTAGATAGTTCCATGTTTATACAGATGGCAGTGTGGATATTTCCATGTTTATAGATATAGCGGGGTAGATATTTCAGTGTTTATAGAGATAGCGGTGTAGATATTTCCATGTTTTTACAGATAGCGGTGCAGATATTTCCATGTTTATACAGAGAGCAATGTAGATATTTCCATGTTTATAGAGATAGCGGTGTCAATATTTCTATGTTTACACAGATAGCAGTGAAGATATTTACAAGTTTATACAGATAGCGGTGTAGATATTTCCATCTTTATACAGATAGCGGTGTAGATATTTCCATGTTTATACAGATAGCGTTATAGATATTTCCATGTTTGTAGAGATAGCAGGGTATTTATTTCCATGTTCATACAGATAGCGGTGTAGATATTTCCATGTTCATAACGATAGCGGTGCTGATATTTCCATGTTTATACAGGTAGCGGTGTAGATATTTCCATGTTTATACAGATAGCGGTGTAGATATTTCCATGTTTATACAGATAGCGGTGTAGTTATCTCCTTCGTAATACAGGTGGCGGTGTAGATATTTATATGTTCATACAGATGGCGGTGCAGATATTTCCATGTTCATACAGATGGCGGTGTAGATATTTCCATGTTTATAGAGATAGCGGTGTAGTTATTTCCATGTGTAAAGAGATAGGAGTGTAGATATTTCCATGTATATGCAGACAGCTGTGTAGATATTTCCTTTTTCATGCAGACAGCGGTGTAGATATTTCCATGTTCAAACAGATAGCGGTGTAGATATTTCTATGTTCGTACAGATAGCGGTGTAGATATTTCCATGTTCATACAGATAGCGGTGTAGATATTTCCATGTTCATACAGATAGCGGTGTAGATATTTCCATGTTCATACAGATAGCGGTGTAGATATTTCCTTGTTCATCCAGTTGGCTGTGTAGACATATCCATGTTAAAACAGATGGCAGTGAAGATATTTCCATGTTCATACAGATAGTGGTGTAGATATTTCCATGTTCATACAGATAGCGGTGTAGATATTTCCATGTTCATACAGATAGCGGTGTAGATATTTCCATGTTCATACAGATAGCGGTGTAGATATTTCCATGTTCATACAGATGGCTGTGTAGATATATCCATGTTCATACAGATGGCGGTGAAGATATTTCCATGTTCATACAGATAGCGGTGTAGATATTTCCATGTTCATACAGATAGCGGTGTAGATATTTTCATGTTTATACAGATGGCGGTGAAGATGTATGCATGTTTACACAGATAGCGCTGTAGATATTTCCATGTTCATACAGATAGCGGTGTAGATATTTCCATGTTCATCCAGTTGGCTGTGTAGATATTTCCATGTTTTTACAGATAGCGGTGTAGGTATTCCCATGTTTATACAGACGGCGGTGTAGATATTTGCATCTTTAGAGAGATCGCGGTGTAGATATTTCCATGCTCTTACGGATGATGGTTTAGATATTTTCCTGTTTATAGAGGTGACAGTGTAGATATTTCCATATTTATAGACATGGCGTTGTAGATATTTCCTTGTTTAAACAGATATCGGTGTAGATATTTCCATGTTTATAGAGGTAGTGGTGTAGATATTTTCATGTTCATACAGATGGCGGTGTACATATTTCCATATTCACACAGATGGCAGTGTAGATATTTCCATCTTTATAGAGATAGCGGTTTAGATACTTGCAATTTTATACCGATGGCGCTGTAGATACTTTCATATTCATACACATAGCGGTGTAGATATTTCCATGTTTATACAGATGGGGGTGTAGATATTACCATCTTCATACAGATAGCGGTGTAGATATTTCCATGTTTATACAGATAGCACTGTAGATATTTCCATGTTTATGCAGATAGCGGTGTAGATATTTCCAAGTTTATACAGATAGCGGTGAAGATTTTTCCATGTTTATTGAGATAGCGGTGTAGATATTTCCATGTTTATACAGATAGCGGTGTAGCTATTTCCATGTTTGTACAGATAGCACTGTAGATATTTCCAAGTTTATTCAGAAAGCGGTGTAGATATTTCCATGTTTATACAGATAGCGCTGTAGATATTTCCATCTTTATACAGGTGGCGGTGTAGATATTTCCATGCTAATACAGAGGGTGCTGTAGACATTCCCATGTTTATAAAGATAGCGGTGTAGATATTTCCATGTTTATACAGATAGCGGGGTAGATATTTCCATGTTTATACAGATATCGGTGTATATATTGCCATGTTTATAGAGATAGCAGTGTAGATATTTCCATGTTCATACAGATAGCGGTGTAGATATTTCCATGTTCATACAGTGAGCGGTGTAGATATTTCCATCTTCATACGGTTGGCAGTGTAGATATTTCCATGTTCACACAGATATTGGTGTAGATATTTCCATGTTTATAGAGATTGCGGTGTAGATATTTCCATGTTTATGAGGATGGCGATGTAGATATTTACATGTTTATTCAGATAGCGGTGTAGATATTTCCATATTTATAGAGATTGCGGTGTAGATATTTCCATGTTTATGAGGATGGCGATGTAGATATTTACATGTTTATTCAGATAGCGGTGTAGATATTTCCATCATTATACAGATAGAGGTGTAGATATTTTCATGTTTATACAGATGTCGGTGTAGATGTTTCCGTCTTTATAGAGATGGCGGTGTAGATAATTCCATGTTCATACAGATGGTGGTTTAGGTATCTCCATGTTTATAGAGATGGCGGTGTAGATATTTCCATGTTTATAAAGATGGAGGTCTAGATATTTCCATGTTTATACACATAGCACTGTAGTTATTTCCATGTTTATAGAGATTGCGGTGTAGATATTTCCATGTTTATTCAGATAGCGGTGTAGATATTTCCATGTTTATACAGATAGTGGGGTAGATATTTCCATGACCATACAGATAGCGGTGTAGATAATTCCATCTTTATACAGATGGCTGTGTAGGTATTTCCATGTTCATACGGATAGCGGTGTAGATATTTCCAACTTTATACACATGGCGGTGTAGATATTTCCAAGTTCATAAGATAGCAGTCTATGTATTTCAATCTTTATAGAGATGGCAGTGTAGATATTTCCATGATTATAGAGATAGTGGTGTAGATATTTTCATCTTTTTAGAGATAGCATTGTAGATATTTCCCTGTTTCACAGATAAGTGTAGATATTTCCATCTTTATACAGAGAGTGGTGTAGATATTTCCGTGTACATACAGATAGCGGTGTAGATATTTCCATGTTCATACAGATAGCGGTGTAGATATTTCCATGGTCATACAGATGTCGGTGTAGATATTTCCATGTTCATACAGATGGCGGTGTAGATATTTCCATGTTCATACAGATGGCGTGAAGATATTTCAGTGTTCATACAGATGGCTGTGTAGATATTTCCATGTTCATACAGATGACGCTGTAGATATTTCCATGTTCATACAGATGGCTGTGTAGATATTTCCATGTTCATACCGATGGTGGTGTAGATATTTCCATGTTCATACTGATGGCGCTGTAGCTATTTCCATGTTTATACAGATGTCAGGGTAGATATTTCCATGTTTATAGATTTAGTGGTGTAGATATTTCCATGTTTATAGAGTTAGTGGTGTAGATATTTGCATGTTTATACAGATAGCGGTGTAGATATTTCTGTGTTCATACAGATGGCGGTGTAGATATTTCCATGTTTATAGAGATAGTGGTGTAGATATTTCCACATTTATACCGATTGCGGTGTAGATATTTCCATGTTTAAAGAGATGGCGTTGTAGATATTTCCGTGTTTATACAGATAGCGGTGAAGGAATTTCCATGTTTATACAGATAGCAGTGTAGATATTTCCATGTTTATACAGATAGCGGTGTTGATATTTCCATGTTTATACAGATGGCAGTGTAGATAATTCCATGTTTATAGATATAGCGGTGTACATATTTCCATGTTTATAGAGATAGCGGCGTAGATATTTCCATGTTTTTGCAGATAGCGGTGTAGATATTTCCATGTTTATACAGAGAGCACTGTAGATATTTAGACGTTTATAGAGATAGCGGTGTAGATATTTCCCTGTTTTACAGATAGCAATGTAGATATTTCCATGTTTATACAGATAGCGGTGCAGATATTTCCATGTTTATAGAGATAGCAGTGTAGTTATTTCCAAGTTTATACAGATAACGGTGTAGATATTTCCATGTTTATACAGATAGCAGTGTAGATATTTCTGTGTTTATACAGATAGCGGAGTAGGTATTTCCATGTTTACACAGATAGCGGCGTAGACATTTCCATGTTTACACAGATAGAATTGTAGATATATCCATGTTTATAGAGATGGCCGTGTAGACATTTCCATGTTTATACAGATAGCGGTGAAGATTTTTCCATGTTCGTACAGAGAGCGGTGTAGATATTTCCATCTTTATATGGTTGGCGGTGTAGATATTTCCATGTTCATACAGATGGCGTTTTAGATATTTCCATGTTTATAGAGATGGCGATCTAGATATTTCCATGTTTACAGAGATAGCAGTGTACTTATTTACATGTTTATAGAGATAGCGGTGTGGATACTTCCATGTTTATACAGATAATGGTGTAGATATTTCCATGTTTATACAGATCACGGTGTAGATATTTCCATGTTTATACAGATAGCGGTGTAAATATTTTCATGTTTATACAGATAGCGGTGTAGATATTTCCATGTTTATACAGATAGCGCTGTATATATTTCCATCTTTATACAGATGGCGGTGTAGATATTTCCATGTTTGTACAGAAGGCCGTGTAGATATTTCCATGCTTATACAGATGGCAGTGTAGATATTTCCATGTTTATAGAGATGAAGGTCTAGATATTTCCATGTTTATACATATAGCGTTGTAGTTATTTCCATGTTTATTGAGATAACATTGTAGATATTTCCATGTTTATACAGATAGCGGGGTAGATATTTCCATGTTCAAATGGATAGCGGTGTAGATATTTCCATGTTCATACAGATAGCAGTGTAGATATTTCCATGTTCATACAGATAGCGGTGTATATTTTTCCATTTTCATACAGATGGCAGTACAGATATTTCCAGGTTCATACAGATGGCGGTGAAGATATTTCTATGTTGATACAGAAGGCGGTGTATATATTTCCATGTTGATATAGATGGCGGTGTAGATAATTCCATGTTCTTACAGATGGCGCTGTAGATATTTCCTTGTTTATACACATAGCGGTGTAGATATTTCCATGTTTAAAGAGATGGCGGTGTAGATATTTCCACGTTTGTACAGGTAGCGGTGAAGATATTTCCATATTTATACAGGTAGCGGTACAGATATGTGAATTCATTAAACCTCTTTTTCTTTATAAATTACCCAGTCTTGGGTATGTCTTTATCAGCAGCATGAAAATTGACTAATACACTCACTGTCCATGAATGATACTCTGTTAGCCCTTTTGCATTGTTATAAAGAAATACCTGAGGCTGGGTTATTTATAAAGAAATGAGGTTTATTTGGCTCCTTGTTGTGAAGGCTGTACATGAAGCATAGTACTGGCACCTGCTTCCAGGGAGGGCATCAGGAACCTTCCAATCATGGTGGAAGGTGAAGGGAAACCAGCATATCACATGGTGAGAGCGGAAGCAAGAGAGACAGGGAAGAGGTGTCAGTCTCTTTTAAACAACCAGATATGGCATGAACTCACAGGGTAAGAACTCATTCATTACCAAGAGGACAGCACCAAGCCATTCAGGAGGCATCTATCTCCAACATTGGGGATCACATTTTAACGTGAGATTTGAAGGGGACAAACATCCAAACTATGTCAGATACCAAAGCTGACAATGCTTAGGATCTTTAGCTGTTCCAGGTTCTGGGAAAAGGGAGAGAGTTAGCTTCCCTCGTCTATGCTGTGCTACTCCATATTATATTAGTAATTATTGTTCTCTAAAGGTTTTTGAAAGCAAATAAACAAATGCAAGGCAAAACATATAAAAGGCAAGGCAAAACATACGAAATGCAAGGCAAATGCATTAAAAACTTTTGAGTGTTAATATATAGATTTTATTTTATCTTTTTAATTTCTTTTGCTTAACCAAATAGATTATGTAGTTTTGATTAACTGGCCATGAAATAGCTCTGCCTACATAGAATTTCCCATGAATAATTGGTTGTGGAGACTTTTATGTGTGACCCAAATCCTCCCTCAAAACTGAAGTTTGCCCAGCTATTGGGAGTGTTGGCAAATCATGCCTCTCAGCTGATTCTCTCTAGAATTTATTCTCAGGAGATCTAATTAATAACTTGTCAAGCTGATGTCCATCCTTGGGGACAACTCGTATCTGAAGAATGGCCAGTGAAAGGTATTAAAACTCCATACTCCTGCCTCAATTTAGGGCAACTCTGAAGGGTCACCCCAGCTTCTCAGCTCCCCCTTGAGATTAGCTGAGGTATTTGTTGTGACTGCCTCACATCTCAACTCCCTTTATCCAATTCAGCTTTTTCGCCACAGTTGTTGGTTCCTAGGATTTTACCCAGGTAAATGTTCTCTACACAAATCTCTATCTCAAATCTGCTTTACAGGGAATGTGGCCTCAGACAGGTTTTCATTAGGTTCTGGACGTAACTCTCATTAGTCATTGATATGATTCGGCTGTGTCTCCACCCGAATCTCACCTTGATTGTAATTATCCCCGCATGTCAAGGATGGAGTCAGGTGGAGATCATTGAATCATAGGGGCGGGTTCCCCCTACTGTTCTCCTGGTAGCGAATAAGTCTCACGAGATCTGATGCTTTTAAAATGGGAGTTTCCCTACACAAGCTTTCTTCTCTGCTACCACTTAAGATGTGCCTTTGCTTCTTTTTTGCCTTCTGCCGTGACTGTGAGGCCTCCCCAGCCATGTGGAATTGTGAGTTCATTAAACCTCTTTCCTTTCTAAATTACCCGGTCTTGGGTATGACTTTATTAGCAGCATGAGAACAAACTAGTGCAGTCTGTTCTATAAGCCCAAGTCGGATCACAGAGTCCCGCTTTCCGTTTTTTTTTTCTAGCCCATATTTCTACTAAAACTTGACTCATATAGACTTAAAACAAAATAATTAAGCATGGCTAGTATTTATTTAATATTTTATACGTGTCAGGTACTGTATTTTGTAACTTATCTTTTAATAATCTTTCCAAATCTCTAAAAGGAGAATTCTGCTCTTTTATAGAGAAAATAAGGATGGCTCAATCTTTTGATTTTTATTACAAGCTTTATTTTGTATAACATATAATAAACTAAAAATATTGAAAGTTTAGAAACCATCAGCACGCAATCGAGGTGATGGAAATATACTTCACCTCCAGTTTCCTGATGCCTCTTTATAATACATTTCTCTGGCCCCTCATTCCTGGCCCTTAAAAACCACCAAACTGCTTTCTGTCACTGGACAGTAATTTATACAGTCAAAAAATGTATATAAATAAAATTTTACACTATGCACTTTTTTGTCTGACATTTTATGTTTTTTTCTCTGCATGTTTTACCTCTAGAGTCTGCCTTGTTTCACTTAGTATAGTTATTTTGAGATTCATTCATGTTATAGTATGTATCCATAATTAATTCGGAGAAAGCAAGTTAATTCATTAATGTATTGATTGATATTTAGACTGTTTCTAGTTTGGGCTATTATGAATACATGTGCTATGAACATTTGTGTTGATATCATTATATGAACACCTACTTTTATCTCTCTTGGGTAAATACCCAGGAGTGCAATGGCTGAGTCTTACGGCAGAAGTATGTTTAACTTTTTAAGGGACTCTTAAACTGTTTTTCAAAGGTTACACTTTTTTGTATTCCCATCAGCAGTGTATGAGAGTTTCAGCTTCTCCACATCCAAGCCAGTGCTTGGCTGTTATCAGTCATGCTAATCTTAGCTATTTAAAAATAGATAGTGGCGTCTCATTTTGGTTTTAATTTGCATTGCCCTAAGCATTAATTATGTTGAGCATATGTGCTTATTTACCAAACAAATGTCTACTTTGTAATGTCTGTTCCAGTCTTTCACCCAAGTTTTAAATGGGGTTGTTTGTTTTTCATTATTAAATTTTGAGCTTTTAAAATATATTTTTGATGCAAGCCTTTCATCAGATATATAAATTGCAAATATTTTCTCCCAGCCTGCAGCTTGTCTTTTCAGTCTCTTAATAGATTCTTTTGAAGAGCAGATTCTTTTTTTTAAATTTGATGAGTTCTTCTTATCAATATATTATTATATAAATCATGCTGTGGGGTCATATCAAAGAAAGCTTTGCCTGACTCAAAGTCCCAAATGTTTTCACATCTTCCCTCTCCTCTCCTTTGGGAACTGAGATTACACGTAAATTCAGTTACTTGAAATTTACTGTCTACTATTGCTCTGTTCATGTTTTTTAAAAATTTATTTTCTCTCTCTATTTTATTTTGAGAGGTGTCTATCTTTTCTTCTTTAATGACTAACGTGCTATCAGCCTACCATGTAGCTGGGACTACAGCCGCATGCTACTATGCCCCGCTAATTTTTGTATTTTTAGTAGAGATGGGATTTCACCATATTGGTCAGGCTGGTCCTGAACTCCTGACTTCGTGATCCACCTGCCTCGGCCTCGCAAAATGCTGAGATTACAGGCGTGAGCCACTGCGCCCAGCCTCCTTTAGTGTATCTTGCATGTCTCTATTTTAGAACATATAGAATACTGTTTCAATAAGCATTTGAATGTTCTTAACTGATAACTCTGGCACCTTGATTTACTCTGGATCAGTTCTGACTCAGTGATTTTTCTCCTTATTATGAGCCACGTTCTTCTGTCTTTTGTTGTTACTGTTGTGTCTCTGCTAAACTGTGTCTGGATGTCAGATATGGTGACTTTTATCTTATTGAGTGCTGGAAGTATATATAAATATTCTTGATCTTTGTATTGGTATGTATTTAAGTTTAGTTGGAAAGAGTTTGACTCTTTTTGGTCTTGCTTTAAAAATTCATTAGGTGGGATCAGACCAGTTCTCATTTTAGAGCTAATCACTCCCAACTAGTGAGGCAAGATCCTTCTGGGTATCCCTGGGAATCTTGAGGTGTTTCTGGTTTGGCTGATAAAATAAGCACTATTACTGGACCTTGGTGAGCATGTGTACTGTTACTTTTCATCTTATCTGGGTGTTGTTTCCCCAACCGTAGGTACTTTTCTCTAGGCCTGTCCTAACAATTACTTAGCTATGTACTTTAGGGGGACCCTTTGCAGAGCTCTGGAGTTCTCTTTCTGTGCAGCCCCTTCTTCTCGGAAACCTTGTCCTGAGAGCTCATGTCAACATGGTTTCTGTGGACTCTCAGCTCTGTCCCCTCAGCTCAGGGAGAACAATGGGCTCCTCTTGGGCTTTTCTCCTGCAGTAGTGGGCTGGAAAACTTTCTCCAGGCATAAATTAGGGCAGTTGATAGGCTCACCTTGTTTGAGACTGACTTTACAGGGTCTTGCAAACTTTTGTGGCATACATTTTGGCCATTTTTTTGGTTGTTTCAGGAGGGAGAGAAAGTCTAGTTCTTGTTACTCCATCATGGTCATTGCAGAAGTCAAACTAACTGATATTTATCAATACAGTCTGTTGCTACACATTGAACTTGCTTAAGATAATTTTTAGATGGCACAGAACTTTCTGTCCATTGAATGAGACTCTCTGCTTATTTTGCAAGTGCTCATTTGTATGGAGACATTTGTATGGAGAAACTTCAAAAAGTTTGTGGAAAAATGAAGTTAAAAGATAAACATTGAAAATGTGATCTTCGGTTTTCATCCCTAAAGAACTGATGGTCCTGGGAACTTAACAATGTCAATGCAGTCTCTTATACATTATTAACTTAAGAAAAATGGGTGCCCTTTCCACATTTGTTGAGATTGGGAAACAAAAAGAAGTCAGAAGGAGCCAAATCAGAGCTGTAAGGTGGATGCCTGACAATTTCCCATTGAGACTCTCACAAAATTGCCTTTGCTTGATGACAGGAATGAGCAGAAACATTGTGGTGTTAGAGGACTGTCTGCTAAAGCTTTCCCAGGTATTTTGCCCTAAAACTTTGGCTAACTTATTCAAAACACTCTCATGATATGCAGATATTATTGTTCTTTGACCTTCCACAAAGTCAACAAGCAAAATGCCTGGAATGTCCCCAAAAAACTGTTGCCGTGACCTTTGCTCTTGAGTGATCCCCTTTAGCTTTGACTGGACCATTTCCACCTTTGGTAGCCATTGCTTTGATTGTGTTTTGCCCTCAGGATCATACTGGGAAAGCCATGTTTTATCTTCTGTTACAATTCTTCAAAGAAATCCTTCAGGATCTTGACCCTAGTTCTTTAAAATTTCCATTGAGAGCTCTCCTCTTGTCTGCAGCTGATCTGAGCACAACACTTTTGGCACCCATGCAGTGGAAAGTTGGTTCAACTTTAATTTTTTAGTCAGAACTGTGTAAGCTGAACCAATTAAGATGTCTACGATGTTGGCTATTGTTTGTGCTGTTGATTATCAGTCCTCTTCAATTAGGGCACAAACAAGATTAATTTTTTTCCTTGCAAATTGATATGGATGATCTGTCCCTGTGGACTTCATCTTCCACATCATCTCGTTTCTTCTTTAAAAAAGCTGTCCGCTTGTGAACTACTGATTTCTTTGGTGCAGTGTCCCCTCAAGCTTCTTGTAAAGCATCAGTGATTTCACCATTCTTTCACCCAAGCTTCATCATAATCTAATGTTTGTTCTTGCTTCAATTTTAGCAGAATTTACATTGCTCTGCTAGGGGCTCTTTTCAAACTAATGTCTACTCCTTCTTACTGTCTCAAACTAGATCCTGTTCAAACATGCTATAATAAATTAGTATGAGTTTATTTTGCTGCCAAAATTGAAACCTTTGCATAGTTTTTTTCATAATATACATTTTCCATGAACTTTTTAAGGCCTCTCATGTATCCACAGGTAGAGTGCCTTACCTATTCTGACTTCAGTCAATTATTCAAGACCTTTCCTTGTCAGTGATACATTAGAAAGGTAGAGTATTGAAAAATAAGAGTAGCTTCTGCTGATTAAGAAATACTATATCTTTTTCTACTTCTTTCTTTTTTTTGAGACAGCATCTTTCTCTGTCACCCAGGCTGGAGTGCAGTGGTGTGATCTCAGCTCACTGCAACCTCTGCCTCCCAGGGTCAAGTGATTCTCCTGCCTCAGCCTCCCGAGTAGCTGGGACTATAGGTGCCTGCCACCACACCCAGCTAATTTTTGTATTTTTAGTGGAGACAAGGTTTTACCATATTGGCCAGGCTGGTCTTGAACTCCTGACCTTGTGATCTGCCTGACTCGGCCTCCCAAAGCACTGGGATTACAGTCATGAGCCACCGTACCTAGCTTTCTACTTCTTTCTTATTATTTTCCTCCTCTCTCATTCCTATATTCTCTCCTTTCTCCTACTTTCCTCCCCACTCCCTGTTTCCTTCCTTTCATCTTTCCTATTTTCAAGACTTAATATTTCTTGAACCTCCGATGTTATCATAGTATGTTATTTGTTTAATTTTCACATAACAATAATAGTTTAAATACAAATAATATTTATTTTCATCCCCATGTTATCAGTATAACAGTAAAGATGTGGAGAGGCCAGCTGGGCATGGTGGCTCAAGCCTGTAATCCCAGCACATTGGGAGGCTGAGGTGGGTGGATCATGAGGTCAGGAGATCGAGACCATCCTGGCTAACACGGTGAAACCCCATCTCTACTAAAAAATAGAAAAAAATAGCTGGGCGTGGTGGCGCGTGCCTGTAGTCCCAGCTACTCGGGAGGCTGAGGCAGGAGAATAGTGTGAACCCGGGAGGCAGAACTTGCAGTGAGCCAAGATCACACCACTGCACTCCAGCCTGGGTGACAGAGCGAGACTCTGTCTCAAAAAAATAAATAAATAAATAAATGAAAATAAAATTAAAAAAATGATGTGGAGAGGCCAAACCAATGGCTCTTATATCCACGTTCTTTCTTCTAAATGATTTCACCTTAGTTTTGGTCTGCATCTCTAACCATAGCTAGTTGCAGTAGGACCTTCTATCTGGCCTTGCTGCTCTCATTTTTGGACCTCCTCACTGAAATCAAATTGATCTTTCTAAAATGCAAACCTGGTCTTAGTATTTTATTACTTAAAACCCATTGGTGGCTTTCCATGATTTATGGAATAAAGTCAAAATTCCTGTTTTTGCCCATGTTTCTGTGTGCCTCTCATCCCTACATTTACTGATTCCTGTGTGCCATAAATTGCCAGTTGTCCAGAGTTCATTCTCTTTTTGTACTTGGGAGGACTTCTGCATCCTGCAACTTTTCCCCTGAAACGTGCTTGGAAAATACCTACTCATTTTTTTCAGATTCAGGTTAGTTTTTTACTTCAGTTTCTTTTCCTGAAGCTTATACTGACTGCTCCATATGGCTTTGGGGATTAGCTACTCATTCTTTTGTGCCCTTTGTAGATACACACTTATCATGGAGTCTTTTTTTTTTTTTTTTTTTTTTTGAGACAGAGTCTCACTCTGTCACCAGGCTGGAGTGCAGTGGTGTGATCTCAGCTCACTGCAACCTTTACCTTCCAGGTTCAACTGATTCTCTTGCCTCAGCCTCCCAAGTAACTACAGGCGTGCACCACCGTGCCCAGCTAATTTTTGTATTTTTAGTAGAGACGGGGTTTCACTATGTTGGCCAGGATGGTCTCGATCTCTTGACCTCGTGATCTGCCCACGTTGGCCTCCCAAAGTGCTGGGATTACAGGCATGAACCACCGCTCCCAATCAGTCATGCAGTCTTTATACTTACTTGTTTACTTGCCTGTGAGCTCACTGAATGCAGGGACTATTTCCTTGTTGCTCTAGCACCTACACCAGTACCTGGTATCCAGAAGCTGTATGCTAAATGTTTGTTGAGTGGCTGTTTGACTGAATGATTGTACTCCTAATTAGTAGATAGAAAGCCATGAACTTCCCAGTTCATCATTCTTTGTGCTCAATTCTGGTTTCTTTATTGTGTTCAAAAGAGTTCCTTAGTGACATAAAACTATGGAGCTAGTATGTCAGCTCATTTAAGCAATGATTGGTTTATGTATATAAGAGACTTCAATAATTATATATTTTTATTTCAGTTTCAATAAATGATCAATTTATTAATTTTCTCTGTTTTGGCTTATTGTTCACATTTAATATCAAATAAAAGTGTTTTACTTAAAATTATTCATGCCAATTATGACAGTTAGGTGAATATTACTTTGATTTACATTCCAGTAGTAGTTTTGGTTGAACCCTGAATATGCTAAGACGTCCCTTTTCTTTTTTCTTATGAACAGGCTACTGTGTTTACATATATTATTAAAATCTTCTTTGAAAATACGAAGAATGTTACATTTCTTATATTTAGTTCTCTGTGCTTCAGAATTCCTGTGATACTTGCACTTAAGTCCTTCTGAGCAGTTGATGTTGATATTTATGTGGTTAATTTCATGAAACGTGGTGGTTTTCATTTCTATCATTAATTTATACAGGAGATAGACTGTTTTCCAGGTGTAAGCTCAGTCATATAATTAGAAAATTTATAAGCAGAAAGGAGTTATTTGGTCTAACCCATTTATTCTACAGATAGAGAAATTAGAGTCCAGAAACTCTGTCTTCTTTAAAGTCTTACAGGTATTTAAGAAAAAAGAATAGACTTGAGGTTTCTGTGCTCTGAACCCAGTGATCTTGACACTGTAATGATCTTCATCCATATTATTCACAGAAGTAAATATAATCACATATTAAATAAGAAACAAAAATACTAAGGAGATATTATACTGAAAAATGAAATAATATTATCTTAATTATTTTGATCAGATTCAATCTATAGCAGCTTGAAGGCTAATAATTCCAATGATTCTCTGAATAAACCATTTTTCTAATAAGATTACAGGTTTTAGTAATCTAATTATTTTGACTGATGCAAATGTTACCCCGCCAGTCTGAAAAATGTGTTTATTTATATGTCATAAAGAATAATTTATTCCAAAAAGGCTAATTTTCAAAATATATGTATCTTCTGAAACTGTATCTATTTTTTCCCCACGTTTTCTAAATATATTTTAGAGGGCATTTGTAGATTTTCATGGTGCTGAAAAATTAAGGTATAATGGTCTCATGAAGGAGAATAATGTCATTTAGACATTGTAATTTTGGAGGATCACAATACTTTTTGGAATGCGGTTGTTGCAGCACTGGTCACTTATACTAATTATATAATAACATACTATACTAATGCAATAATATACCATATGAAATTATTCAGTGGTAAATTTGTCTTAAATCCTCTAGAATACTGCAAAGAAATAGTTTATATAAGAAAGAGTACCATAGCATATGTGAACACAATATTTCCTATTTTTTTCTTCTTTTTTATTTTTTTGAAGACAAGTTCTCACTCTGTTGCCCAGACTGGAGTTCAGTGCCATGTTCATAGTTCACTGCAACCTCAAACTCCCAAGCTCAAGTGATCCTCTTGATTCAGCCTCTGAAGTAGCTGTGCCTATAGGTGTGCACCACCACACCGGCTAAGTTTTAAAATTTTTTATAGATATGTTGCCCAAGCTGGTCTCAAATTCTTGAGCTCAAGAGATCTTCTCACCTTGGCCTCCCAGAGTGTTGGGATTACAGGCATGAGCCACCATACTCAGCCAATATTTCTTTTGTAAAAGACATTTTCTAACATACTTCTCATTTTAACTAACATAATATTCAAAGTGTAGATCTGAGAAAGAGATAGTGCCTGCAGATCTGGGATCCTACATGCTAATATTATGGGATGCATTCAGATTTGATCAGCAGATATTCCATTTATTCTAGAACACCACCAGCAGAAGAATGTAATTACGTCTATCACTAAAACTTTGTGTCAATACAGACTACTGTATTTGTTATCATAGATGGTCCTTGGATGGCAGCCTTAAGCAATTTTAAACCTAGACAGGTGATGTACTTTTTCTTCTTGGATAATTTTCATGGTTTTATCTAATTTGGTTGTAACTAATGTGTTTAATATGGCTTGCTTGTTTTTCAAAAAGTTGTTCAGTATCCTTAGAACTCAGTGCTGATTTCTTTTTCTAGCAGGCCTTTTATATAGGACATCTCACTTTCTCCTGGCTCTCTACTACTAGCATGAGGTCTCTGAAAAATCAAGACAGCAAAATAATTTGTTATAGAATAGCCTATGTAGAGGGACAGGGGAGGAGTCATATTCCAAGAGGGAAAGACCTTTGAGCCAGGCTCAATTTGTAGAGGCTGTTGAATGAAAATGAGAGAGAGAGAATGCACACTTTATTGCACTATTAAAGCAAAATTCTGACAATAACTTCTAAAAATGATTCAACTCTTATACACTGAGAATATGACAGACCTTCCAAAAGTATAATTTCTTACATGAACGTCCAGGTATATAAGGAAAAATAACTATTTCATACCAGTATCTCCAGCCGCCTTTATTGTTGGTTCACCACATAGGTTTTTATCAGAATCGCAGAACATTAATTTTTTAAAGTAGCTACCATTACAACTAGCTTGAGAAGAACTTTCTTTTTAATAATTCGACCCAGATGCATTCTAGATACTCCAGTGTTACGAATCGATGGCTTCATGAGGAGCCGCTGTTGACTCATGCTATCTCTGGACACACTGACAGGAAATGTTTTCTTACACCTGTTTTCCTCCTGCTTTTCCTTGGTAGGACTTAGTTCCTTGGCATAGTTCAGTATCAATGGCAGTCATAGAGAAGTGTTACAGAAACCCAGCTTATTCCAACTTGTGAATTATTTGGCACCCAGGAACCAGGTCTTACAATCTTCAACCCACTTTTTCCTAACATGGCCCCTTTTCTGAAATGTTTATTTATATATGATGTAGGCCTGGGGAAAGGACATGGACTTTCAAAGAAAATATTCTCCAATAGATCTCTCAACTCCAGAGAACCTTCTGACTAAATCTGAAAGAATTCCACTGTGCTCTGATAACATCCTTTAATAATGAAGGAAAAGATATTTTTCCCCCAGGAGGATTTTGTAGTGAAAGAGATGGCATAATTTTTTTAAAAAATGTTGTTTATAATCTCATTTGTTTTTTCATTTGTGGGGTGTGTCTTAAATCCTAAATGGTACATCCTTTTTAAAATACTTCTAGTAATAAAATGTTTCTGAAGTTATGTTGTAAGTATCATTGGACTATGTTTAATAATGTTAAGTTGATCCCACTTCCCCTGAAATTATATACATAAATGCTGAAAGTATAAATTTACATATACAACTTCATGGAACATTTTTCTTCCAAGTGTGCATTTGCTAGAATTTGCATTGAAAGGTTTTGGAAGGAGCCTGTTGGTATGAATCCTGTGTGAGCAACACTCAGATTTGTTGCATACTGAACAGCATGCTAAATCTCACTTCACAATCTTAGATTTCTCATCTACCATCTTGAGCTGAATTTAAAATGTAACTGCAGTTTATTATGTCACCTGTTCGTCAAACACTGATGCAAAGCTTAGTTTTCAGTGTGAAGAACCCATGACTAGAGAAGGGAAGAAGAAAGGGTCAAGCAGACCTCATTAAAGAGTGTATGGGCAAGAAAACACATCAGATGTCTTGATAGGGTTTTTAAAGTCCTGTTAGACTTGTCATGATTTCCAAAACACTAAATGCCATCTAGTATTTTGGACCCTCCAAAATTACAGTAGAATATTATTGTGGGTCATCTTAATTGGAAATATACAGGAAAATCCTGATGATTAATGTAGACTAGTGATAGCTCTCACACATTTATATAACCTATGTTGAAAAGAAAGAAGAAAGGCAGGAAGGAAAGAAGGAAAAAGAGCGGAGAGAGAGGAACAAGAAAACACGTGGATTTGTGGAAATGAAAATTTTTAAATTACTAACTTGCAAGAATGGGTAAGAAAAATACCGAGTATGAACATAAATGCTTTCAATTCCGTTTGTCTCTTAATCCTTCTCAGTCCGTGGCCAGTTTTGAAACTTGGTGTAACTTCCTTGCTTTATTCCTCCCTCCCTTGCTCCCTCCATCCCTTCTTGCCAGCCTCCTTCCCTTCCTCTCTCCTTGAGTTTCCTTCTTCTTTCTTGTTCCCTCCCTCCCTCCCTCTCTCTTTTTTTCCCTTAGTTTCCCCGGAAGCACATATACCAGCCATTTGAATGCTTTCTGCTCATAGATACTGCCAAGCCCCCTCACCCAGACTGCTGAATAGATTTGGTAGAATGGAATGAGAAACATAGACTTTGTGTCTGTGGCGGCCACCTCTGATGTTGCAGACTTTTGCCGTGATTATGCACTCCAGCCGAGGGACGCTAGAGAGGTTGAAATTTCAACTGTGGGATTTGCCATTTTGGAATTTGCAGAAATGTACTGGATATGCTAACAGCAGCCTGGCTAGCCTCCACTTCACAAGGAAGTATTTAAATATACACGTGTAATATGAAGAGAATTGCATTAGATCATAAGGGATGAATTATTTTGTAAATGACTATACCATCAAATACCATACCTGATATCAATCATCTTCATCAGACAGTATCTGTGTATGTAAGTAGATAAACAAAAAAGCAGGAGTTTATTTCTCTCTAATGTATCCTTGACTCTCTAGCAGTGACCTCTGAAATGTCTCTTCTGATCCAGACTTGTTTGAATCATGTGCAACATTTTAGATTTGTCTTTTCTCTGCAAGTTTTTTTTCGTTAAGTACCATAACATATTGAACCAAATAGTTTTGCTTGCTTTCTATTGATGACACATGATTTTGGCTTTTATCTTCAGTGGAAAATCAATGTGTCACACGGAGTTCACTAAGAAAAAGGTATGGGGCCTCTTTGTAATTCTTTGTCAGATGATTGCTTTATCTTGATTTATGTCTTCAAACTTTTTCCCATTCAGCAGAAAATATTGTGTCGCTATCTGTGAGAGCAAAGCGATCTATACCAATTTATGCTCTAAGTGTAGCCTCCTTCCAGAACTGCTTATGGAACATATCAACTCACTATAGATTAGGGACATAATGGATTCTTCTTTCTTAAAAGTGGCAGATTGACAATTTTAGTTCATATACAAGCTTTTATATTAACATTAAAACAATATTTCTATGTAAAGTAAAATATTGTAGTTGATTATTATTCGAGGGCCTCCCAGAATTTCAAGGTCTGAAAATAAATTCAGTGTTCCTGGTGGTAACAAAATTGCCCCTACTTCCTTGTATCAGGACTGCCATTTGGAACTGCTGGGGAAGCTCTTTTCAGAAATTATTTTCAAAACAGCATTGTTGCCTTTTGCCAAACTGAAATTTGGTTGTAAACTTTTGAAAACTAGTTCCTTGGAATGGAATTCAAGTTGTCTTCTAAGCAATTTTTTTTAACTCAAACATACATTCTATCTTGCTTTATTATGTCGCTATTTGTGTAGGAAACATATTTCTATTTTTACCATTTTCAATTTATTTACATTTACATTTACATTTGCGTGTATATATATACACACATACATACACTTTAAGTTCTGGGATACATATGCAGAACTTGCAGTTTTGTGAAACAGGTATACATGTGCTGTCGTGGTTTGCTGCACCCATCAACCCGTCATCTACATTAAGTATTTCTCCTAATGCTATCCCTCCTCTTTCCTTCCTACCCACTGACAGGCCCCAGTGTGTGATGTTCCCCTCCCTGTGTCTATGTGTTCTCATTGTTCAACTCCCACTTATGAGTGAGAACATGTGGTGTTTGGTTTTCTGTTCTTGTGATAGTTTGCTGAGAATGATGGTTTCCAGCTTCATCCATGTCTCTGCAAAAGACATTAATCCATCCTTTTTTATAGCTGCATAGTATTCCATGGTGTATATGTGCCACATATTCTTTATCCAGTCTATCATTGATGGGCATTTGGGTTGGTTCCTAGTCTTTGCTATTGTGAATAGTGCTGCAATAAACATATGTGTGAATGTGTCTTTATAGTAGAATGATTTATAATCCTTTGGATGTGTACCTAGTAATGAGACTGTTAGGTCAAATGATATTTCTAGTTCTGGATCCTTGAGGAATTGCTACACTGTCTTCCACAATGGTTGAACTAATTTACACTCCCACCAACAGTGTAAAAGCATTCCTATTTCTCCACATCCTCTCTAGCACCTGTTGTTTCCTGACTTTTTAATGATTGCCATTCTAACTGGCGCGAGATGGTATCTCATTGGACCAGGGGTGATGAGCTTTTTTTTTTTTTTCTTCGAGACAGCCTCACTCTGTCACCCAGGGTGGAGTGCAGTGGCACAATTTCGGCTCACTGCAACCTCCACCTAATGGGTTCAAGCAATTCTCCTGCCTTAGCCTCTTGAGTAGCTGGGATTACAGATATATACCACCACGCCTGGCTAAAGTTTTTTTGTGTGTTTTTGGTAGAGACAGAGTTTCACCATAGTGGCCAGGCAAGTCTCAAACTCCTGACCTTGTGATCCACTCGCCTTGGCCTCCCAAAGTGATGGGATTACAGGCGTGAGCCACCACGCCCAGCCTACGATGAGCTTTTTTTCATGTGTTTATTGGCCACATAAATGTCTTCTTTTGAGAAGTGTCTGTTCATATCCTTTTCCCACTTTTTGATGGGGTTGTTTTTTTCTTGTAAATTTGTTTAAGTTCCTTGTAGATTCTGGATATTAGCCCTTTGTTAGATGGATAGATTGCAAAAATTTTCTCCCACTCTGTAGGTTGTGTGTTCACTCCGATGATAGTGTCTTTTGCTGTGCAGAAGCTATCTTTAGTTTAATTAGATCCCATTTCTCAATTTTGGCTTTTGTTGCCACTGCTTTTGGTGTTTTAGTCGTGAAGTCTTTGCCTATGCCTATGTTCTGAATGGTATTGGCTAGGTTGTCTTCTAGAGTTTTTATGGTTTTAGATCTTATGTTTAAGTCTTTAATCCATCTTGAGTTAATTATTTTATAAGGTGTAAGGAAGGGGTCCACTTTCAGCTTTCTTCATATGGCTAGCCAGTTTTCCCATCACCATTTATTAAATAGTCAATCTTTCCCCATTGTTTGTTTTCGTCAGGTGTGTCAGAGATATGTTGTATATTTCATGGTACAATGCCTTCTGTCAATGGGGAAAAATAACAAGCATATATGGGATGAATGAAGTCTGCTATGGTTAAGGTTAAGAATATTTACTGATCCTTGAGTTCAGTCTCCAGGAATGTTGGAAATAGAGAATGGAGATAATGGAGATAAAGAAAAGTTCTGAAAATGACACTTCCCATAGTGTCAAAATTGTGATCTATTGGAGAATTCTGTGATACATCAAAATCTCTGTTTATACTGAGATTTGTTATTGTGTATGAGCATATCTTTATCAGGTGTAGGCTATTTCTATACTTTCATGTCTTTAAATCAATGTTTCTATTCACATATGTATATGTGCAAATAGAAGCATGTTAATATTATATATATATTTTCTGTCATTACCATGATTGCTATGATTATCATTAGCATGTATTATTAGTGTGACCGAAGTATCATCAGTATCAGTTTCTTTCTAACTGCAGTGCTCCTGTAATGCTTCATTTCTACAGAGCCAACCTACACCCACCGTTTCCCTGACTATAACTTTACCTAAAGTATAAGCCCTTATAAAGCCATGAAAGCCTACCAAGAATTGTCATGTGCAGTACTTAACTACTTGTTTTGACCTCTAAGATTTTGCTCTCCTATATTTCTATCCCCTGGCTTTCTGATATTTCATGTGATTATATTTGAAATTTTAACTTTGCTTTTCTTTTTGGAATCTCTGATATCTCTGCTGCCACAGGTAATGACAGGTTCCTCTCTAACTGTTGGTGTTATCCCTGGTCAGATTATTACTGATGACAGAAGTAGATGTTTTACGTGGATTCTCTCAATATCAGAAACAAATACAGATATCACAACTCAAAAATGACAGACTGATAACCATTATGAACTTAGATGCAACATTCTTAATACAATATTAGCAAATTGAGTCTAGGAATATTTAAAAATGATAATGTGTTTTAACCAAGTGGGATTTATCTCAAGTTGGTTTCAACAACTGAAAATCTACCATGCTGACAGAGAAAAGAAAAATCACGTGACACTCTCAATAGATGCAAAAAAGGAATTTACAAAATGTAACACATTTTTTAAATTAAAAACTCCCAGCAAACTGAGGATAGAAAAGTACATTTTCAAACTGATTATGTGTTTACAAAAAATCTATAGCAAACATCTTACTTAAAATGGTGAAAGCCTTAATACTTTCTACATAAGATTATGAAAAATGCAATGATGTCCTCTCTCCCTAGTTCTTTAAAGTATTGCATTCAATATTAAATAAGTGGAAATATATACCAAGTTCATTGATAAATATTCAATACTTATGAGATGATAATTCTCCTGAAATTGATCTCTAGATTCAGTGGAATTCCCATGAAACCTTATAGGTCCTTTTGGATAAATTACAAAACTGATTCTAAAACAGGGAGAAAGAAAGAAGGGAAGGAAGGAGGAATGGACAGAAAGAAGAAATAAAGAGAAAAGAAAAGAAAATAAGAAATAAGTGACACCCAAGTTGGGAAGAAAGAAAAATACTATTCTCACGTGATGTAAACATATACATAGAAAATCCTTAGGCATCTGCAGAAGTGTGCTAGAGGTATGAAGTGAATTTAACAAAGTTGTAGGATGAAAGATCAATAAATAAAATCAATTGTGTTTCTATACACAATCAACACCAATTAGAAAATAAAATTATGTAAGCAATTTAACTTATAATAGCCTCAAAAATAATAAAATAATTCAGAATAAATTTAATAAAAGGTATGCTGATCCAAAATTTCTAAATCACTAATACGAGAGATTGAATAGGTAGAAATATGTATCAAGTTCATTGGTAAATATACATGTCATACTTATTAGATGATAATTCTTCTGAAACTGATCTCCAGATTTGGCACAATCCCAATCAAACCTATAGGCCTTTTTGGAGAAATTACAAAGCTGATTCTAATTTTTTTTTAAATGCGGAAGTCCTAGAATAGCCAGAGCATGTTTTAGAAAGAAGAATAAAGTTGAAAAACTTTCCAAATTTCAAGACATATTGTAAAGCTACACTAACCAGTACAGTAAACTTACTGGCATGAAGAAGACATATATATCAGTGAAACAGAATAAATAATTTAGAAATATATCCTGCCTTACATGGCCAAAGTTGCCAAAATAATTCAATAAGGAAATCAATGTCTTTATAAAGATGGTACTATTAAAATTGGATATTAAATGGAGAATATGAACTTCAGAATTACCTCACACCATATCCTCAAATTAACTCAACATGTATTTTATACATAATGTAAATATAAAATGTATAAAGCTTACTGAATAGGAAAAATTTTTAATAATCTTACTATAGCTAAAAATTTTTTAGATAAGAAAAGGATGGATGAAAATGGAAAAAAATAGTAAGTTGGACTTCATGAAATTAAGACTTTTGCAATTTAAAACATAGCATCAAAAAATGAAAAGGCAAACCACAGATTGGGACAGAATAATTTTAAATATGTCTGATAAAGAACTTTCATCTAGAATGTACACATAACTAAAAAACTAAATAACAAAACACAAATAACTCATTTAACATAATATTTTGACCTAAATGGGGCAAATATTTGTACAGATATTTTAATTTAAAAAGAGATGATGTCCAATACACAAATGAAAAGATACTTAACATTACCCGTCATCAGGGAAATGCAAGTTAAAACCACATTGAGGTACCACTGTACACCCACTGGAGTGGCTGACACGAGCAGAACTGACCATACCACATGATGTGAAGAATTGCTATTCACACCTGGCTAGTGGGACTTCAAAATGGTACAGACATTTTGGAAAGCAGTTTGGCAGTTTCTTTTAATGTTAAACTTAGTACTGATCATATAGCCAAATAATTCCACTGCGACTCAAAATAAATAAAAACATATCCGTACCAAGCCTCATCCTTGAAGTTCATAGCAGATGTGTCCATCAACTTGTAAATGGATAAACCAGTTGTAGATGGAGTACCACTCAACAATAAAAAGGAGCAAACTGATACAACAGCAATATAAATGAATATCAAAAGCATTATGCTCAGTGAAAGAAGCTAGACATGAAAGACACCAATGTATCATTCCACTAATAGGATACTCTAGAAAATGCAAACTGTAGAAACAGAAGCAGATTAGTGGTTGCCTGTGTTCAGGAATGGAGAAAAGATCAAATGCAAAACAGCAAAAGAAAACGTTTTGTGATGATGCAGATTTTCTGTATCTTGATCATGATTGTGGTCAAATGATGATATTCATCTGCCATAACCCATTAAATTGCACATTGAAAAGGGTGAATTTTACTGTGTGTACATTATACTTAAATGGAGCTGTAAATATGTTTGGAGCTTATCTGTGAACATTAGTTGCAGAGCAGGAGTTACTTTTATAGAGTGGAAATCTGCTGAGTGCCAACTTGAGAAGGGTTGAAAAAAATTAGAACCTTCTTCCAACACATTTCAGTTAGAACACTCTTAGGATGTCGTTACAGCTGCGCTCTCTATTGGAGTCTCTGATGAAATCACATGTCTGACGATCTCAGCATGCCTTTAATCAACAGAATATACACGTGTTTTCTTTTTTTTACTATAAAGGATATACCAAACAACTTTTTCAAGACTTTACTTCAAAAAGGCACGTAGTTTTGCAACATTTTTGGTAAGTCTTTAATTATTTCAAAATGAAAAATTGAAAATAAAATGCAATTATTTACTCAGGCCCCCCCAAAAAAGGTCTGTACGGGGAATGCATGTGGTGTGTGTGTGTGTGTGTGTAAGTGTGTGATTTGAAGAATTGAAAAAATTTTAGTGGGGTTTTGTAGCATCACTTTGATAGCATCCTGTAATTTTGTATTGTGTTTGAAATAAAAATAAAGTGAATACACTGATAAAAGAATTTGAAAAGAATTGGCATTATTGCCTAAATTATGTGTGGTTTCCACAGTGGCATGAATCGAGCATCTTTAACCTACATAACAATATATCAGAAGTATTAGGTAAAAAATAAGTAAACTAGTATAACAAAGTTAAATATTTCTAAAGTAAAATTATAGCTTTATTTTTTTTTCCTGAAATGTTTTGAGGAGATATTTACACCAAAAGATATTATCACTGATCAATGAAACTTTTTAAGAATTTGCTTGTGTCCCACCAATATTTGATTACATAGTGCTTCTGTGAGTTCCATTTCATTAATTTAGCTTTGACAGGAGAGAAGGCAATGGCTCTGCAGCCTCTCTCGGTGTGGCATGATCCTGGTTCCGCTGGCTGATCTCTATTAGAACCATGGCCTTAATCATGCCTTTCATGCTTCTAACTTGATTTGCATTTGTTGTGTGATCCAAATTTATTCTCTCGTTTAGTCACTTCCACCCATAGAAAAGCAGGTCTTTTTCATTTCTCCTTCACCATTGCCCCCATTTTTTCTTTTTGTCCTCCCATGATGAAAAACAAGACAGAAAACAAACTATAACAACAACAGACACCTTTTGTCTGTGGTCACCAATGCATTGTAGCACTAAACGTTGTTCAAAATCTCTAGATCTGACCTCTATATCTGCTGTTCCCAGAGTTTTTCAATGTGTTCTCTAGACTGCTGTGACCCACTGACAGAAAGTCTAGCTATATTTAATTGAAAGTTATTACTGTCTGATATGGTTTGGCTGTGTCCCCACTGAAATCTCATCTTGCACTGTAGCTCCCATAATTCACATGTTGTGGGAGGGACCCAGTGAGAGGTAAGTGGATCATGGGGGCAGTTTTCCCCACACTGTTCTAGTGGTAGTGAATAAGTCTCATGAGATCTGATGGTTTTATAAGGGGAAACCCCTTTCGCCTTTCACTTGGTTCTCATTTGCTGTTTGCCTGCTGCCATGTAAGATGCGCCTTTCGCCTTCTGCCGTAACTGTGAGGCCTCCTCAGCCATGTGGAACTGTGAATTCATTAAACCTCTTTTTCTTTATAAATGACCCAGTCTTGGGTATGTCTTTATCAGCAGCATGAAAATTGACTAATACACTCACTGTCCATGAATGATACTCTGTTAGCCCATTTGCATTGTTATAAAGAAATACCTGAGGCTGGGTAATTTATAAAGAAATGCGGTTTATTTGGCTCCTTGTTGTGAAGGCTGTACATGAAGCATAGTACTGGCACCTGCTTCCAGGGAGGACATCAGGAACCTTCCAATCATGGTGGAAGGTGAAGGGAAACCAGCATATCACATGGTGAGAGAGGAAGCAAGAGAGACAGGGAGGAGGTGTCAGTCTCTTTTAAACAACCAGATATCGCATGAACTCACAGGGTAAGAACTCATTCATTACCAAGAGGACAGCACCAAGCCATTCAGGAGGCATCTATCTCCAACATTGGGGATCACATTTTAACGTGAGATTTGAAGGGGACAAACATCCAAACTATGTCAGATACCAAAGCTGACAATGCTTAGGATCTTTAGCTGTTCCAGGTTCTGGGAAAAGGGAGAGAGTTAGCTTCCCTCGTCTATGCTGTGCTACTCCATATTATATTAGTAATTATTGTTCTCTAAAGGTTCTTAAAAGCAAATAAACAAATGCAAGGCAAAACATATAAAAGGCAAGGCAAAACATACGAAATGCAAGGCAAATGCATTAAAAAACTTTTGAGTGTTAATACATAGATTTTATTTTATCTTTTTAATTTCTTTTGCTTAACCAAATAGATTATGTAGTTTTGATTAACTGGCCATGAAATAGCTCTGCCTACATAGAATTTCCCATGAATAATTGGTTGTGGAGACTTTTGTGTGTGACCCAAATCCTCCCTCAAAACTGAAGTTTGCCCAGCTATTGGGAGTGTTGGCAAATCATGCCTCTCAGCTGATTCTCTCTAGAATTTATTCTCAGGAGATCTAATTAATAACTTGTCAAGCTGATGTCCATCCTTGGGGACAACTCGTATCTGAAGAATGGCCAGTGAAAGGTATTAAAACTCCATACTCCTGCCTCAATTTAGGGCAACTCTGAAGGGTCGCCCCAGCTTCTCAGCTCCCCCTTGAGATTAGCTGAGGTATTTGTTGTGACTGCCTCACATCTCAACTCCCTTTGTCCAATTCAGCTTTTTCGCCACAGTTGTTGGTTCCTAGGATTTTACCCAGTTAAATGTTCTCTACACAAATCTCTATCTCAAATCTGCTTTACAGGGAATGTGGCCTCAGACAGGTTTTCATTAGGTTCTGGACGTAACTCTCATTAGTCATTGATATGATTCGGCTGTGTCTCCATCCCAATCTCACCTTGATTGTAATTATCCCCGCATGTCAAGGATGGAGTCAGGTGGAGATCATTGAATCATAGGGGCGGGTTCCCCCTACTGTTCTCCTGGTAGCGAATAAGTCTCACGAGATCTGATGCTTTTAAAATGGGAGCTTCCCTACACAAGCTTTCTTCTCTGCTACCATTTAAGATGCGCCTTTGCTTCTTTTTTGCCTTCTGCCGTGACTGTGAGGCCTCCCCAGCCATGTGGAATTGTGAGTTCCTTAAACCTCTTTCCTTTCTAAATTACCCGGTCTTGGGTATGACTTTATTAGCAGCATGAGAACAAACTAGTGCAGTCTGTTCTATAAGCCCAAGTCGGATCACAGAGTCCCGCTTTCTGTTTTTTTTTTCTAGCCCATATTTCTACTAAAACTTGACTCATATAGACTTAAAACAAAATAATTAAGCATGGCTAGTATTTATTTAATATTTTATACGTGTCAGGTACTGTATTTTGTAACTTATCTTTTAATAATCTTTCCAAATCTCTAAAAGGAGAACTCTGCTCTTTTATAGAGAAAATAAGGATGGCTCTGAAAATGTTAGCATTAGGGGAAGTAGGGTGAGGGACATAGGGGGCACTTTGTGTTATTTGTGCATTTTGCTATCAATCTAAAATCAGGTCAAAATAAAAATTAAAAAAATGGGTAGTAGAAGCAGGTTGTTAAGATTTTCAGTGTGACTCTAGAATTTTTTTGTTTGTTGTTTGTTTTGGAGTGTAGTGGTAAGATCTCTGCTCACTGCAACCTCCACTTCCCAGGCTCAAGCAATTCTCCTGCCTCAGTCTCCCAAGTAGCTGGGATTATAGGTGCCCGCCACCACACCCAGCTAAGTTTTCTATTTTTTTTTTTTTAGTAGAGATGGGGTTTCAGCATGTTGGCCAGTCCAGTCTCCTACTCCTGACTTCAAGTCATCCGCCCGCCTCAGCCTCCCGAAGTGCTGGGATTATAGGCATGAGCTCCCACTCCTGGCCCAAAGTTCATATTTTAACTACTAACCTAAATTATTTTAAAAACAAAAGCCTCCTTGGACTCAAACCAGGTCAGAGTGACATGATCATGTGCCTGTTTTGTGCAGGGTGAAGTGAGATTATTATCTAGGAAATAGCTGAAATGTCTTGTTGTGGGCATACATATTTCATATAAATTCTAAGCTTCATATTAGCACTTAGATTATAATTATCTAAAGAATAGAGAACAATTTCATATAATTTTCAGTGTATCAGGCGAATCAAAACTATACATACAAGCATGCAGATGAATTTCAGTGAATATAGTGGTGACAATGCTCAACAGAATATGTGTCCCCCACCCAACCCTGCTTCTTGCTCTTTCACTGTCCTAAAGATAGAACAAAATGGCTCAGGCATCCAGCTTGTCCCCTCCACACTTCACACTTTTACTTAATAGCAGCTTATCTTTAACACTTTGTCATCTTTAAGATGTTGCTAATTCTTTCTGGTAGATCCCAGGACTGAGGATGAGGAAGAATGATTTTATTTAAATAAAGTTGCTTAATTAAAAAACACTTTTTTTAGTTTTAAAATATTTTCATTATTTTATAAAATTTTTGTGGGTACATAGGAGGTTTATATATTTGTGGGGTACATGAGATGTTTTGATACAGGCATGCAGTGTGAAATAATCACGTCATGAGGAATGGGCTTTCCATCCCCTCAAGCATTTATCCTCTGAGTTAAAAACTATTCAATTGGCTGGGCACGGTGGCTCACGCCTGTAGTCCCAGCTCTTTGGGAGGCCGAGGTTGGCGGATCGCCTGAGGTCAGGAGTTTGAGACCAGCCTGGCCAACATGATGAAACCCCATCTCTACTAAAAATACAAAAATTAGCCGGGTGTGGTGGCGAGTGCCTGTCATCCCAGCTACTCGGGAGGCTGAGACAGGAGAATCATTTGAACCTGGGAGGTGGAGGTTACAGTGAGCCGAGATCATGCCATTGTACTCCAGCCTGAGTGACAAGAGTGAAACTCCATGTCAAAAACAAACAAAAATCAATTACATTCTTTAAGTTATTAAAATTAAACATTGTAAATGATTTTTTTTCCCAAAGCTTTTTCAAAGAAAAAAAAGTAGAAACAAAGACACTTTCTACTGATTTCCAATATGGTGACTCTGTATTTCTAGCATGTGTTAAGGTGAAAAATTGATTTTATGTTTAATACAAAACATAGCATAATGTAATGAAAAGCAAGATTGTAATGATAAAGGAAAATAACACTAGTGCTAATTTTTTTCAATTTGAAGCATTGGATTAAAATGAATTAGGTTATATTCCAACATGTTTATATTGAATTTCTTTTTTCTCCAATTGGTTTCTTTTTATTAATGGGGGAGTGTTGCATTTGTATAAGGTTTCCCTATTATATTCAATTGTTTTGAGATGCTTTTAATTTGAAGTTTTTATGTTTTCTTTTTGATGTATACATGTTATGCTTTTATGCTGAATTTGATAATTGGTGCTGTATATGCAAAGCAAATGTAATTTCCCAGCTTTTATTTTTTAAAGCCCTGGGAAGCAACATAATAAAGTAGAAATAGTATCAAGACAGGAGTTAGAATACCTGGATTCTAAAATTTAAATTAAATTAGGATCTAGTGACATTATAGGTGTTCCTTGATCTTCTGATGACCTGATTCCTCAAAAGAAAAATAAAATAATCTATAAATTGTTTCTAATTCTAAAACTCTATAAATCCTATTTTTAAAATTATAATTAGTTGAACTCTATAAGGTCACAAAAATCCCTATTAAGAAACTAAAATAAAATTTTATCATATCTTAAAAATACTCTGATCTTTTTTTATATGCTGACATGAATTCTAATTATTTTTGAGCCCCTAAAAAACATTTAAGATCACAGTTTATGTTTTATTATTGACTTTCAGATAATTAACATTTTACTGATAGATATGAACAAATCTACTCTAACAGAGATAGTCATTAGTTTATTTCTCTCTTTTCAGTATCAATAAAAAGTATCGATTTACCAATAACAATGAATTAATTGCCTGAAATAAATGAAACATAAGCAGCAAAAGTGAACTTTTTAGTATAACTCTTCTTGTAAACATTGACTTAGTTCAAAGGGAGCTTATCTTTAAAAAAAAAAAGCGCTAATTCATGTCTATTGGTATAGATATAATCTTTTGTTCTTTGAAAATAGATCCTACTATACTCCAGACACTATGCCACTAGGTGCAGATATTAACACAAATAGCAGGTGATCATTGTCCTCATGGAGTTTATTTTAAAGAGAACAAAGTGAGACAAAGGCACACAAGCAAAGAACTACAATACAAAGGGGATGGCATCTGACTCAGCATGGAGGTGTCACGGAAGGTGTTGTTTTGCTTAGGTTTTGAAGTGTGGGTAGGAGATGGCCCATGTTGAGAGTGGGAACTGGGAATTAAAAAGATGAGGAGGTCTCTGCAAATCTACATGGATGGGAAGTAGCATGCTGATGTGGGAAACAACTAAAAAGTTCCAGAATGCATGGTTTATAAAGCGTGAGTCAGAGAGGGCTAGACCAGTAGCCAGATCAAGGATATCTCAGATGTTATAGTCATGAATTAGTGCATTGACCTGCAGGCCATGGGAGTCACTGAAGGTTTCAGTCAGGTAAGTGAGCTGATCAGAACAGTCCTTTAGATAGGCCGCTCTTTTGGCTGTAATAGGGACACGTTTGAAGTAGGGCTATAGCTAAAAATATACAGACACTTCCTCTTGTCTACAGCCCTGCTGGCATCTGTTGTATTTTGACTTTTTAATAATAGCCATTCCAACCGGTATGAAATGGTATCTCATTGTGTTTTGATTTGCATTTTTCTGATGATTAGTGATTCTAAGCATTTTTTTTTCGTGTATTTGTTGGCCATTTGTATGTGTTCTTTTGAGAAGTGTTTGTTCATGTCCTTTGCCCATTTTTTAATTGGGTTATTTTTTTTCTAATTGATTTAAGTTCCCTGTAGATTCTGGATACTAAAAAACAAACAAAAACCAGAAGTAAATAAATTCTCAGGACACACACACCCACACCCACACCCACAGAGAGAGAGAGAGAGAGAGAGAGAGAGAGAGAGCGCACCTAGGTAAGAGGCCACCAACCACCAGGGTCTAAACTGGGAACACTTTCTAGTACAGAATGAATGGAAAGGATTCATGAAATATCTAGAAAGTAACGTTAATGAGATTTACATGTATGGAGTGAATGAGGAGAAACAGGGATCATTCAGGATTCTGGTGGGAATAACAGGGGGAGCCATTAGTTGAAATTTTGAAGTGGGAGAAGGAGAGGGAGTTTTAGGGAGAAAGATGAGTTGTTTTTTTAGGTATTTCAAACCCTTGAAGCTTCTATGGGACATCGAAGTGGAAATAACAGTCTGTGGGTTGGGACAATAAAGAAAGAAATTGGTTGAAGACTAGGGGAAGAGTATAGAGCAAAGAAATATTTAAGATAATAAACATAGAGAGATAGCTGAAAATGTGGGACTGGATTACAAAGGAAGGATGATTTAGTTATGAAGCCCAAGGGCTGACAGGAATGGGTGACTAGTCGAGGAGTTCATATGCATCTGTTATTGTATGAATAAAAAAAATTATCTGTTCCTTCCTAAAGATATCTTCAACCTGTTTTTGGATACATATGGGCACTGCTTTTCACTCTCTTAGCCCCATTTCTTATTTTAGCCTCTGCTGTAGCGATCAGTTCTGCACAGGCTTTGACCCAGGCTTTGACTAGTTAGTGCAGGTGTGATATGACACTTACCTGGAATGGCCCACAGTTTGTGGCTGCTCTTACTTAAGCAGGTGGGATGCTCATGTAGGTGTAACCTAGCAGCTTGGTAGAGTTTATGCCCATGGGGCAACCTGTGACCACTCAAAAATAAAGCCCTTTCCTCCTCCCAGATTGAAGAGTCTTGCATTATGTAATAAAACTCCTTAGAAGGCCTATTAGGTTCCAATACAGCATTAGGCAACTTGATAAGGTATCCCATCATCAGCCTTCCTTTCTTCCCTCATTCCTCTGCCTCTCACTCTTTCTTCCTAAGTTAACTTCTTAGATAAAATGCCAACTTTCTATATTGTGTCTCACATAAGGGAAAATAATTGTATACCCCATTTCAAAAGCACATAAAAAGGTTACTGTATAGAAAATTTGTCTTTAAGAGATTAAGCTGTAATTTTCCAAATACTTTAAAATTTTATTTCAGATACGTTTTTCATTTTTATAAGCTTCATCTAAAAGCAGAGTTCACCTAAGAATATACCTAAGAGCATATTACATAGAATATATTTTATATTTCAGTAGTTTAGCTAGGATTCTTTCAAAATTGAGAGGATCTACAAATATTTCTAACACATTAGTTTTCAGTCTTAAGGCTGAGTCAAGAACAAAGCTCCTAAACTTTGCATTGGTGATTGAGAACATTTTAAAATTGTTATTTAATTCATCAATTTATTTTTAAAAAATTTTCACATTGTAATTATATAGATTTATAGGATACAATTTGATGTTTCAATGAATATGTATGTTGTCTAATGATCCAATAAGGATAGTTAGTGTATTAATTACCTCATGCATTCATCATTTCTTTTTAATAAGAAATTTCAAAATCCTTTCTTCTAGATACTTTGTAATATACAATACTTTACTTTTAACTATAGTCACCCTGCTTTGCAAAGAACACTACAACTTATTCTTCCTATATAATTGTGATTTCATAACTGTTAACCAATCTATCTCCATTTTGCCCTCCCCACTTCTTCCTCACTGTTTGGTAACCACTATTCTACTCTACTTCTCTATTAACATTTTTTTTTCTAAGATTCCACATATGAGCGAGATCATGCGGTATTTGCTTTCTGTGTCTGGCTTATTTCACTTAACATTGTATCCTACAGGGTCATCCATGTTGTTGCAACTGGCAGAATTTCATTCTTTTTTTATGGCTGAATAGTATTTCATTGTGTGTGTGTCCATATATATATATATATATATACATATATAATTTTATGTATAATTATAATTACACATAAAATTATATATAATTATAATTAATTTTATGCATAATTATAATTACACATAAAATTATATATAATTATAATTATAATTATATATAATTATATATAATAATAATATATATTATATGTAATATATAATATACATTACATACATAATGTATATTATATATAATATACATAACGTATATTATATACATTATACATTATATATATTATAATATACATAATATATATTATGTATATAATATACATAATATGTATTATATATAAAATATACATAATATATATTATATATATATAATTCACTTGTTTGTTTTTATACACATAGGTTGATTCCATATCTGATTATTAGAAATAGTGCTACAGTAAACATAAGAGTGCAGATATTTTTCAAACACAATGATTTCATTTCCTATGGATATATACCCAGTAGTGGGATTGCTGGGTTATGTGATCGAATGATTGTTTTTTTTTTTTATTTTTTATTTTTTAGCGAACTTCCATAAAGTTTTGCTTAATGGTTGTACTAGTTTACAACCCCATCAACAGTGCGTAAGTGTTCCGTTTTCTCCACTTCCTTGCCAACTCTTGTTATCTTTTACCTTTTTGCTAATAGCCATTCTAATGGGTGAACTGGTATCTCATTGCGGTTTTGATTTGCATTTCCCTGATGGTTAGTGATGTTGAACATGATTTTATTATATATTCGTCTTGACCCTTTCTATATTTTCTCTTGTGGCATTTCTTTTCGTTTATTTTGTCCTTTTTTTTTTTTTTTGCGAAGGAGTCTTGCTCTGTTGCCCAAGCTGGAGTGCAGTGGTGCAATCGGGGCTCACGGCAACCTCCATCTCCCTGGTTCAAGCAATTCCCCTGCCTCAGCCTGCTGAGTAGCTGGGGTTACTGGCACACGCCATCATGTTTGGCTAAATTTTTGTATTTTTAGTAGAGAAATGATTTCACCATATTGGTCAGGCTGGTCTCAAACTCCTGACCTCAGGCAATCCGCCTGCCTCAGCCTCCCAGTTTTGCCCATTTTTAAATAAGTTATTTATGTTTTTGCTGTTGAGTTGTTTAAGTTTGTTATATAATCTGGGCATTAACTCCTTAGCAGATGTATAGTTTGCAAATATTGTATCCCATTCTGTAAGTTGTTTTTTCACTCTGTTAAGTTTCCTTTGCTGTGCAAAAGCATTTTAGTTTGATGAAACCCCATTTATCTATTTTTGCTTTTGTTGCCTGTGCTTTTGACGTCTCATTTAAAAAATCCTTGTACAACCCAAAGTTATAGAGAATTTCCCACATGTTATCTTCTAGTAGTTTTTCATAGTTTTCAATCTTACCTTTAGGTCTTTAATCGCATTTGAGTTGATTTTTGTATAAGGTAAAAGATAGGGGTCTAATTTCATTATCCCACATGTAGATATCCAATCTTCTCAGTACCATTTAATGAAGAGACTGTCTTTACCCCTGTGTGTGCTCTTGACTCCTTTTTTGAAAATCAGTTGACTTTAGGTATGAGAATTTATTTCTGAGCTGTATATTCTCTTCCATTGGTCTATGTGTTTGCTTTATGGCAGTGCCATGCTGTTTTGCTTACTATGGCTTTGTAGTATATTTTGAAGTCAGGTAGTGTGGTGCCTCCAGCTTTGTTATTTTTGCACAGGATTGCTTTGGTTATTTGGGGTCTTTTCTGGTTTCATACAAATTTTAGGATATTTTTTTCTATTTCTGTGAAGAATTTCATTGGTATTTTGATAGGGATTGCATTGAATCTGTAGGACATTTTGTTAGTATGGTCATTTCAATAGTATCAGTTCTTCCATTCCATGAGTATATAGTGTCCATTTTTTGTGGATCGTAAATTTTTCCATCAGTGTGTTATAGTTTTCATTGTAGAGATCTTTCACGACCTTGATTAAATTTATCTGCAGATTTCTTGGTAGCTATTGTAAATGGAATTCCTTTCTTGATGACTTTTTCAGATAGTTCACTATTAGTGTATAGAAACACCACTGAATTTTCTGTGTTGATTTTGTATACTACAACTTTACTGAATTTATTTATGATTTCTAGTAGTTTTTGGTCAAGTCTTTAGGGTTCTCACTCTATATAAGTATATATAGAAAGAACCCTAAAGAGAGAGAGATCATATATATCTATATGATCATATATATAGATGTATACATATGTATGTGAGATCACATTTTCTACAAACAGAAACAATCTGACTTCCTTCTTTCCAGTTTGGATCCCTCTTATTTATTTCTTTTGTCTAATTGCTCTGGCTCTGACCTCCAGTACTATGCTAAATAGAAGTGGTAGAAGTTGACATCCTTGTCTTCCTCCATATCAAAGAGGAAAAGCATTTAACTATTCACCATAAATAAGATGTTAGCTGTGGGTTTGTCACCTATGGCCTTTACTGCGTTGAGGTACACTCCTATACCTACTTTCTTGACAGTTTTTATCATAAAGGAATGTTGACTTTTGTCAAGTGTTCTTTTTGCATCTGTTGAAATGATCACATGGTTTTTGTTCTTCTTTCTATTGTGGTGGTGTATCATATTTACTGATTTGTGCATGTTAAGCCATCCTTTCATCCCTGGGATGAACCCCACTTGATTATAGTGAATACTCTTTTTAGTGTGCTGTCGAAGTCAGTTCACTTGTATCTTGTTGAGAATTTTTGTATCTATGTTCTTCAGGAATATTGGCCTGTTATTTTCATTTTGTGCGTGTCTTTGTCTGGTTTTAGAATCAGGATATTGCGAGCCTCATAAGATGAGTATGGAAGTATTCCTTCCTCATTACTTTTGTGGAAAAGTTTGTGGAGAATTGGTAGTTATTCTTTAACTGTTTGGTAGAATTCAGCAGTGAAGACATCAGGTCCTGGGTGTTGGTTGTTGTTGTTGTTGTTTTGATGGAAGATGTTTTATTATTGATTCAATTTCCAAACTCATTATTGATGTGTTCAGATGTTATATTTCCTCACAATTTAATCTGGGTAGTTGTATGTGTGCAGAAATTTATTCATTTTATTCTACATTATCAAATTTGTTGGCATATAGTTATGAGTAATGTCTTACAATCCCTTCTATTTCTGTGGTGTCTCAGTTGTAATGTCTCCTTTTTCATCTTTTATTTATTTGAATTTTCTCTCCTTTTGTCTTAGTTTAGCTAAAGGTTTGTCAGTTTTACCTTTACACTTTGTCTTATTTATCTTTTGAAATATTTTTTAGTGTCTGTTTCATTTATATCTGCTGTGAGCTTTATTATTTCCTTCCTTCTACCAATTTTGGGTTTAGTTTGTTTTTGATGTTCTAGTTACTTGAAGTGTATAATTTTGCTTTGTGATTTGAAAATCTTTCTTCTTTTTTGGTCTAGGCTTTTATTGCTATAAATTTCCCTCTTAGAACTGCTTTTGCTACGTTCCATAGGTTTGGGTATGTTGGATTTTCATTCTTACTTGTCTCAGTGACTTTTGAAATTTTCCTATTAATGTCTTAATGAGACCTATTGATTTCTTGGGTGCGTGCTATTTAATTTCCATGTTTTTATAAAATTTCCAAGGGCTTTCCTGTTGTTGATTTCTGGCTTTATATCCCTGTAATCAGAAAAGATACTTCATATGATATCTGTCTTCTTAAGTTTGTTAAGACTTATTATGTGTCATAATGTATGATTGGTCCTAGAGAATGTTTGGTGTACAGTTGAGAATAATTTGTATTCTGCAGCTGTTGGATGATGTATTAGTCTGTTTTCATACTGCTGATAAAGACATACCCGAGACTGGGTAATTTACAGAGAAAAAGAGGTTTAGTGGACTCATAGTTCCACGTGGCTGGGGAGGTCTCCCAATCATGATGGAAGGCGAAAGACACATCTTACATGGTAGCAAACAAAATAGAATTGAGAACCAAGTGAAAGGGTTCCCCCTTATAAAACCATCAGATCTTGTTAGACGTATTCACTACCACAAGAACAGTATGGGGGAACCGCCCCCATGATTCAATTATCTCCCACTGGTTCCCTCCCACAACATGTATGAATTATGGGAGCTATAATCAAGATGAGATTTGGGTGGGGATATACAGCCAAACCATATCAGGTGAGATCTTCTTTACCTGCTAGGTCCATTTGGTCTATGGTATAGTTTGAGTCTGTCATTTTTTGGTTGATTTTCTCTTCATAGAATCTGTCCATTTTTAAAGTGGAGTGTTGAAATTTCCTACTAATATTGTATTGCAGTCTATCTCTACCTTTAAATCTAATATTTGCTTTATATATCTGGTTGTTCTGGTGTTGGGTACATATATAGTTACACCTAAGTAATATATATGTTATGTCCTCTTATTGAATTGGGCCTTTTATCATTTCATTATACAGTGACATTCTTTTTTTATATAGTTTTTTTTATTTAAAGCCTTTTAAAATATGACATGACTGTGGCTACTCCTGCTTGCTTTTCATTTGTTTGCATAAAATATATTTTTCCATCTCTTCACTTTCAGTCTATTTGTCTTTAATAGTGAGGTAAGTATCATGTAGGCAGCATATAGGTGGGTTTTGCTATCCGAATCCATTCATCCACTTTATATCTTTTAAGTAGAGCTTAATCCACTTCTATTGAAGTTTATTATTGATAAATTAGGACTTCCTTCTACCATTTCATTAGTTGTTTTTTAGATTACTTGTTCACTTCTTCCTTTCTTATTGTTTATCCCTCTAGTTTGGTGGTTTTCTGTGGTGCTAAGCTTTGTTTCTTTTCCCTTTTTTGGTGTGTGTGTGTGTGTATCTGCTGTAATTTCTTTCTTTCTGGTTAGTGAAACTAACATACAGAGTCCTGTATTTGTAACAGACTATTTTACACTGATAACAACTTAACTTCTGTCACATAAAAATACTCTTGACTTCTCCTCCCCACACACACAATTTATATTTTTGTTACCTTACATTGCATCTTTATGAATGGTAGGCTCCATGGAACATAGGATCTATGTCACAACTAAATCAATTATTTAATGGCAGCAATAAAGCAGCCCAAAGAATGTGAAAAACTGGTGTGGGTGTATTTAACTTTTTAAAAACTATGTTTCATAATGTTTTCATTAAAAAGTCTTTATCAGTTTGCTAATGCCTAATTTTTACAACCAGCCACCATAGATTTTACAGGATAAATATATTATTTCAGTGGTAATTGAAGCAGAATTTTTGTTGCTCTTCTTACCCTTAGAGATTGTGTATTATCCTCAGACGTAATTCTTTGATTTTTTTTTCTTTTCATGTTGTTACACATAGTTACCAACAATCAACGTGAGAATAACCTTTGAATATTTTCAAGCATTAAGATTTGTTTATACAGCTGCACAATTAGACAACCAACACTCTTGGGTCTTTACCTCTCAGCATACACCTGATTATTAACTTAAAGGTATGATGGGAAAAGTATCAATTTTTGTTGGTCACCTAGATTTGGAAATATGTAATAATTATAAGCTTGGGTCTGCTTCTTCAGAAGCCTAGGAATTGGAGTGATGGTTCTCTGAAGAGGCTGGAAACAAAGTATGTGTTTCCAGAAGGCTTAATAGAATATGTTGAGACATAGGCCATTAACACAAAAGTGAAAGAAATGCAAAAAAGTATAAAAGTAAGGATTTGAGAAGGGAAATTTTATTTTTAAGTCTAAGATTCCTATGAATTATATGAAAGTAAATGTCCTATCCTTAAAATGAGCCAAAGGAAGCACTTTACTTATCAATATGATATGACTTTTCATACTCTTATCTAAAGATATCCTAAACTAAGATCCAGTTTTCTAAGTAAAGACCTTTTACTCATGCTTTAAAGCATGTTAGATGATTCCTACCACATCACATCATGTTGTTTACATGTATGATTTAAACTGCATTTATTCTTCAACTCACTGGTTCCTTAGGCTTCTTATCTTTCCTTGCACGCTTAGATAATTTTATGTAAAATTGATTTTTAGAAGTTTAGTTGCTGGGCGTAGTGGCTGTCGCCTGTAAACCCAGTACTTTGGGAATTCAAGGCAGGTGTATTGCTTGAGTCTTGGAGTTTGAGGCCTGCCTGGGAAAGATGACAAACCCCATTTGTACAAAAATAAAAATATTAGCTGGATATGGTGGCACATGCCTGTGGTCCCAGCTACTCCAAGGCTGAGGTGGGAGGATGGCTTGAGTCCGAGAGGCAGAGGTGTGAGCCAAGATCATGCCCTGCTCTTCAGCCTGGGCAACGAAGCCAGACCCTGTTTCAAAAAAAAAAATCTAGTGAGATTTGATTTCTATTTCTATGTGATTCAAAAGTAGGAGAGCTTCAAGGCTAATGACTATTAAAAAATGGCCATTGCTACTTGCATTTTCTATGAAGCCAGCATACACAGCAACGTGCAACCTAAAAACCAAGCTATTTAATAAGTAGCTTAGATTTCAGGTTTGATTGTCTTTGAGGTTTGATTATTGCAGAGATCAATTGCCAGACCAAATATAGTCTATTTCTGTATTTGGTCTTTTTATCATATGAAACATCCCAGCCTTGGGTATAAATTAAGAGCAAATACAGACATTTATACCGATAGCGGTGTAGATATTTCCATGTTTATACAGTAAACGGTGTAGATACTTCCATGTCTATACAGATAGTGGTGTGGATATTTCCATGTTCATACAGATAGTGGTGTAGATATTTCCATGTTTATAGAGATAGCGGTGTAGATATATCCATGTTTATAGAGATAGCGGTGTAGATATTTCCATGTTTATACAGATAGCGGTGTAGACATTTCCATGTTTATACAGATAGCATTGTAGATATTTCCATGTTTATAGAGACAGAGGTGTATATATTTCTATATTTATAGAGATAGCGGCGCACATATTTCCATGTTTATAGAGACAGCGGTGTAGATATTTCCATGTTTATACAGATAGCGGTGTAGATATTTCCATGTTAATACAGGTAGCGGTGTACATATTGCCATGTTCATACAGATAGCGGTGTAGATATTTCCACATTAATACAGATGGCGGTGTACATATTTCCATGTTCATACAGATGGCAGTGTAGATATTTCTATGTTTATAGAGATGGCGGTGTAGATATTTAAATGTTTATACAGATAGCTGTGTAGATATTTCCATATTTATAGAGATGGCGGTGTAGATATTTCCATGTTTCTACAGATGGAGGTGTAGATATTTCCATGTTTTTACAGATAGCGTTGTAGATATTTCCATGTTCACACAGATAGCGGTGTAGATATTTCCACCTTTATACAGATGGTGGTGTAGATTTTTCCAATTCCATACAGACGGCAGTTTAGATATTTCCATTGTTATAGAGATGGCGGTGCAGATATTTCCATTGTGATACAGATGGCGGTGTAGGTATTTTCATGTTGATACAGATTGTGGTGTACATAGTTCCCTGTTCATACAGATGGCGGTGTAGATATATTCATTTTCCTACCGATGGCGGTGTAGATATTTCCATGTTTATACAGATAGCAGTGTAGATGTATCCATGTTCATACAGATGGCAGTGTAGATAATTCCATGTTCATACAGATGGAGTTGAAGATATTTCCCTGTTTATAGATATGGCGGTGTAGATATTTCCATGTTTACACAGAAGGCGGTGTAGATATTTCCATGTTTACACAGATAGCGGTGTAGATATTTCCATGTTTATACAGATAGCGGTGTAGATAATTCAATGTTTTAGAGTTGGCGGTGTAGATATATTCATGTTCCTACAGGTGTTGGTGTAGAAATTTCCATGTGTACACAGATAGCGGTGTAGGTATTTCCAAGTTTATGCAGATAGCGGTGTAGATATTTCCAATTCTAGGCAGATAGCGATGTAGATATTTCAATGTTTAAACAGATAGCGTTGTAGATATTTCCATATTCCTACAGAGGGCGGTGTAGATATTTACATGTTTATAGAGATGGCGGTTTAGACATTTCCACGTTCATACAGATGGCGGTGTAGATATTTCCATGTTTTTACAGATAGCAGTGAGGATATTTCCGTGTTTATACACATAATGGTGTAGATCTTTCCATGTTTTTAGAGATAGCGGTGTAGATATTTCCATGTTTACACAGATAGCGGTGTAGATATTTCCATGTTTATAAAGATGACTCTGTAGATATTTCCATGTTTACAGAGATAGCGGTGTAGCTATTTCCATGTTTACAGAGATATCGGTATAGATATTTCCATTTTTACACAGATAGCGGTGTAGATATTTGCATGTATATAGAGATAGCGGTGTAGATATTTCCATGTTTATACAGATAGCATTGTAGATATTTCCATGTTTATACAGATAGCGGTGTAGATAATTCCATGTGTACACAGATAGCGGTGTAGATATTTCCATGTTTATACAGATGGCGGTGAAGATATTTCCATACCCATACAGATGGCGGTGTAGATATTTCCATGTTTGTAGATATAGCGGTGTAGGTATTTCCATGTTTACACAGACAGCGGTGTAGATATTTCCATGTTTACACAGATAGCGGTGTAGATATTTCCATGTTTATAGAGATAGCGGTGTAGATGTTTCCATGTTTATAGAGATATCACTGTAGATATTTCCAGCTTTATACAGAGCGTAGTGTAGATATTTCCATGTTTATATAGATGGCTGTGTGGATATTTCCATGTTTATAGAGATAGCGGTGTATATATCTCCATGTTTACACAGATAGCGGTGTAGATATTTACATATTCCTACAGATGTCTGTTTAGATATTTCCATGTTCATACAGATAGCGGTGTAGATAATTCCATGTGTATACAGATAACGGTGAAGATATTTACATATTCCTACAGATGGCTGTTTAGATATTTCCATGTTTGTACAGATAGCGGTGTAGATATTTCCATGTTTACACAGATAGTGGTGTAGATATTTCCATGTTTACACAGATAGTGGTGTAGATATTTCCATGTTTATACAGATAGCGGTGTAGATATTTCCATGTCTATACAGATAGCGGTGTGGATATTTGCATGTTTATACTGATAGCGGTGTAGATATTTCCATGTTTATAGAGATAGCGGTGTAGATATTTCCATGTTTATACAGATAGCGGTGTAGATATTTCCATGTTTGTACAGATAGCGTTGTTGATATTTCCATGTTTATAGAGACAGCAGTGTAGATATTTCCATGTTTATACAGATGGCGATGTAGATATTTCCATGTTCATACAGATGGCGGTGAAGATATTTCCATGTTTATAGAGATAGCGGTGTAGATACTTCCATGTTTACACAGATAGCGGTGTAGATATTTCCATGTTTACACAGATAGCGGTGTAGATATTTCCATGTTTATACAGATAGCGGTGTAGATATTTCAATGTTTATAGAGTTGGCGTTGTAGTTATTTTCATGTTCAAACAGATGGCGGTGTAGATATTTCCATGTTTATATCGATGGCAGTGTAGATATTTCCATGTTCATACTGATGACGATGAAGATATTTCCATGTTTATACACATAATGGTGAAGATATTTCCAAGTTTTAAGAGATGGCGGTGTAGATATTTCAATGTTTAAACAGATAGCGTTGTAGATATTTCCATATTCCTACAGAGGGCGGTGTAGATATTTACATGTTTATAGAGATGGCGGTTTAGACATTTCCACGTTCATACACATGGCAGTGTAGATATTTCCATGTTTATACTGATAGAGGTGTAGATATTTCCGTCTTTATACACATAATGGTGTAGATCTTTCCATGTTTTTAGAGATAGCGGTGTAGATATTTCCATGTTTACACAGATAGCGGTGTAGATATTTCCATATTTATACAGATGACTCTGTAGATATTTCCATGTTTACAGAGATAGTGGTGTAGATATTTCCATGTTTACAGAGATATCGGTGTAGATAATTCCATGTTTACACAGATAGCGGTGTAGATATTTGGATGTATATAGAGATAGCGGTGTAGATATTTCCATGTTTACGCAGATAGCATTGTAGATATTTCCATGTTTATACAGATAGCGGTGTAGATAATTCCATGTGTACACAGATAACGGTGTAGATATTTCCATGTTTATACAGATGGCGGTGTAGATATTTCCATACCCATACAGAAGGCGGTGTAGATATTTCCATGTTTATAGATATAGTGGTGTAGGTATTTCCATTTTTACACAGACAGCAGTGTAGATATTTCCATGTTTACACAGATAGCGGTGTAGATATTTCCATGTTTATAGAGATAGCAGTGTAGAAGTTTAAATGTTTAAAGAGATATCAGTGTAGATATTTCCAGGTTTATACAGAGCGTAGTGTAGATATTTCCATGTTCATACAGATACTGGTGTAGCTATTTAAATGTTCATACACATAGCTGTGTAGATATTTCCATGTTCATCCAGATGGCTGTGTAGACATATCCATGTTCATACAGATGGCGGTGAAGATAACTCCATGTTCATACAGATAGCGGTGTAGATATTTCCATGTTCATACAGATAGTGGTGCAGATATTTCCATGTACATACAGATAGAGGGGCTGATATTTCCATGTTCATACAGATAGCGGTGCTGATATTTCCATGTTTATACAGGTAGCGGTGTAGATATTTCCATGTTCATACAGATAGCGGTGTAGATATTTCCATGTTTATACAGATAGCGGTGTAGATATCTCCATCTTAATACAGATGGCGGTGTAGATATTTATATGTTCATACAGATGGCCGTGCAGATATTTCCATTTTCATACAGAGGGCGGTGTAGATATTTCCATGTTCATACAGATAGCGGTGTAGTTATTTCCATGTGTAAAGAGATAGCGGTGTAGATATTTCCATGTATATGCAGATAGCTGTGTAGATATCTCCATTTTCATGCAGATGGCGGTTTAGATATTTCCATGTTCAAACAGATAGCGGTGTAGATATTTCCATGTTAATTCATATGGCTGTGTAGATATATCCATGTTCATACAGATGGCGGTGAATATACTTCCATGTTCATACAGATAGCGGTGTAGATATTTCCATGTTCATACAGATAGTGGTGTAGATATTTCCTTTTTCATACAGATAGCGGTGTAGCTATTTCCATGTTCATACAGATAGCGGTGTAGGTAATTAAATGTTCATCCAGATGGCTGTGTAGATATATCCATGTTCATACAGATGGCGGTGAAGATATTTCCATGCTCATACAGATAGCGGTGTAGATATTTCCATGTTTATACAGATAGCGGTGTAGATATCTCCATCTTAATACAGATGGCGGTGTAGTTATTTATATGTTCATACAGATGGCCGTGCAGATATTTCCATGTTCATACAGAGGGCGGTGTAGATATTTCCATGTTCATACAGATAGCGGTGTAGTTATTTCCATGTGTAAAGAGATAGCGGTGTAGATATTTCCATGTATATGCAGATAGCTGTGTAGATATCTCCATTTTCATGCAGATAGCGGTTTAGATATTTCCATTTTCAAACAGATAGCGGTGTAGATATTTCCATGTTCATACAGATAGCGGTGTAGATATTTCCATGTTTATACAGATAGCGGTGAAGATGTATGCAAGTTTACACAGATAGCGGTGAAGATATTTTCATGTTCATACAGATAGCGGTGTAGATATTTCCATGTTCATACAGATAATGGTGTAGATATTTCCATGTTCATACAGATTGCGGTGTAGCTATTTGCATGTTCATACACATAGCGGTGTAGATATTTCCATGTTCAAACAGATAGCGGTGTAGATATTTCCATGTTCATACAGATAGCGGTGCTTATATTTCCATGTTTATACAGGTAGCGGTGTGGGTATTTCCATGTTTATGCAGATAGCGGTGTGGATATTTCCATGTTTATACAGATAGCGGTGTAGATATTTCCAGGTTTATAGAGATAGCGGTGTAGATATCTCCATCTTAATACAGATGGCGTTGTAGGTATTTATATGTTCATTCAGAAGGCGGTGCAAATATTTCCATGTTCATACAGATGGCGGTGTAGCTATTTCCATGTTCATACAGAGAGCGGTGTAGCTATTCCCATGTTCATGTAGATAGCGGTGTAGATATTTCCATGTTCATCCATGTGGCTGTGTAGATATATCCATGTTCATACAGATGGCGGTGAAGATATTTCCATGTTCATACAGATAGCGGTGTAGATATTTCCATGTTCATACAGATAGCGGTGTAGATATTTCCATGTTCATCGAGATGGCTGTGTAGATGTATCCATGTTCATACAGATGGCGGTGAAGTTATTTCCATGTTCATACACATAGCGGTGTAGTTATTTCCATGTGTAAAGAGATAGAGGTGTAGATATTTCCATGTATATGCAGATAGCTGTGTAGATATCTCCATTTTCATGCAGATGGCGGTTTAGATATTTCCATGTTCAAACAGATAGCGGTGTAGATATTTCCATGTTCATACAGATAGCGGTGTAGATATTTCCATGTTTATACAGATAGCGGTGAAGATGTATGCAAGTTTACACAGATAGCGGTGAAGATATTTTCATGTTCATACAGATAGCGGTGTAGATATTTAAATGTTCACCCAGATGGCTGTGTAGATATATCCATGTTCATACAGATAGCGGTGTAGATATTTCCATGTTCATACAGATAGTGGTGTAGATATTTCCATGTTCATACAGAGAGCGGTGCAGCTATTTCCATGTTCATACAGATAGCGGTGTAGATATTTCCATGTTCGTACAGATAGCGGTGTAGATATTTCCATGTTCATACAGATAGCGGTGCTTATATTTCCATGTTTATACAGGTAGCGGTGTAGATATTTCCATGTTCATACAGATAGCGGTGTAGATATTTCCATGTTCATCCAGAAGGCTGTGTAGATATATCCATGTTCATACAGATGGCGGTGAAGATATTTCCATGTTCATACAGATAGCGGTGTAGATATTTCCATGTTCGTACAGATAGCGGTGTAGATATTTCCATGTTCATACAGATAGCGGTGCTGATATTTCCATGTTTATACAGGTAGCGGTGTGGATATTTCCATGTTCAAACAGATAGCGGTGCTGATATTTCCATGTTTATACAGGTAGCGGTGTGGATATTTCCATGTTTATACAGATAGCGGTGTAGATATTTCCAGGTTTATACAGATAGCGGTGTAGATATCTCCATCTTAATACAGATGGCGGTGTAGATATTTGTATGTTCATACAGATTGCGGTGCAGATATTTCCATGTACATACAGATGGCGTTGTAGCTATTTCCATGTTCATACAGATAGCGGTGTAGCTATTTCCATGTTCATTCAGATAGCGGTGTAGATATTTCCATGTTCATCCATATGGCTGTGTAGATATATCCATGTTCATACAGATGGCGGTGAATATATTTCCATGTTCATACAGATAGCGGTGTAGATATTTCCATGTTCATAGAGATAGTGGTGTAGATATTTCCATTTTCATACAGATAGCGGTGTAGCTATTTCCATGTTCATACAGATAGCGGTGTAGATAATTAAATGTTCATCCAGATGGCGGTGTAGATATATCCATGTTCATACAGATGGCGGTGAAGATATTTCCATGCTCATACAGATAGCGGTGTAGATATTTCCATGTTTATACAGATAGCGGTGTAGATATCTCCATCTTAATACAGATGGCGGTGTAGTTATTTATATGTTCATACAGATGGCCGTGCAGATATTTCCATGTTCATACAGAGGGCGGTGTAGATATTTCCATGTTCATACAGATAGCGGTGTAGTTATTTCCATGTGTAAAGAGATAGCGGTGTAGATATTTCCATGTATATGCAGATAGCTGTGTAGATATCTCCATTTTCATGCAGATAGCGGTTTAGATATTTCCATTTTCAAACAGATAGCGGTGTAGATATTTCCATGTTCATACAGATAGCGGTGTAGATATTTCCATGTTTATACAGATAGCGGTGAAGATGTATGCAAGTTTACACAGATAGCGGTGAAGATATTTTCATGTTCATACAGATAGCGGTGTAGATATTTCCATGTTCATACAGATAATGGTGTAGATATTTCCATGTTCATACAGATTGCGGTGTAGCTATTTCCATGTTCATACAGATAGCGGTGTAGATATTTCCATGTTCAAACAGATAGCGGTGTAGATATTTCCATGTTCATACAGACAGCGGTGCTTATATTTCCATGTTTATACAGGTAGCGGTGTGGGTATTTCCATGTTTATGCAGATAGCGGTGTGGATATTTCCATGTTTATACAGATAGCGGTGTAGATATTTACAGGTTTATAGAGATAGCGGTGTAGATATCTCCATCTTTATACAGATGGCGGTGTAGATATTTATATGTTCATTCAGATGGCGGTGCATATATTTCCACGTTCATACAGATGGCGGTGTAGCTATTTCCATGTTCATACAGAGAGCGGTGTAGCTATTTCCATGATCATGTAGATAGCGGTGTAGATATTTCCATGTTCATCCATGTGGCTGTGTAGATATATCCATGTTCATACAGATGGCGGTGAAGATATTTCCATGTTCATACAGATAGCGGTGTAGGTATTTCCATGTTCATACAGATAGCGGTGTAGCTATTTCTATGTTCATACAGATAGCGGTGTAGATATTTCCATGTTCATCAGGATGGCTGTGTAGATATATCCATGTTCATACAGATGGCTGTGAAGATATTTCCATGCTCATACAGATAGCGGTGTAGATATTTCCATGTTCATACAGATAGAGGGGCTATTTCCATGTTCATACACATAGCGGTGCTGATATTTCCATGTTTATGCAGGTAGCGGTGTAGATATTTCCATGTTTATACAGATAGCGGTGTAGATATTTCCGTGTTTATACAGATTGCGGTATAGATTTCTCCATCTTAATACAGATGGCGGTGTAGGTATTTATATGTTCATACAGATGGCCGTGCAAATATTTCCATGTTCATACAGATGGCGGTGTAGATATTTCCATGTTCATACAGATAGCGGTGTAGTTATTTCCATGTGTAAAGAGATAGCTGTGTAGATATTTTCATGTATATGCAGATAGCTGTGAAGATATTTCCATTTTCATGCAGAAAGCGGTTTAGATATTTCCATGTTCAAACAGATAGCGGTGTAGCTATTTCTATGTTCATACAGATAGCGGTGTAGATATTTCCATGTTCGTACAGATAGCGGTGTAGATATTTCCATGTTCATACAGATAGCGGTGTAGATATTTCCATGTTCATACAGATAGCGGTGCTGATATTTCCATGTTTATACAGGTAGCGGTGCAGATATTTCCATGTTTATACAGATAGCGGTGTAGATATTTCCATGTTTATACAGATAGCGCTGTAGATACTTCCAGGTTTATACAGATAGCGGTGTAGATATCTCCATCTTAATACAGACGGCGGTGTAGTTATTTATATGTTCATACAGATGGCGGTGCAGATATTTCCATGTTCATACAGATGGCGGTGTAGATATTTGCATGTTCATAACGATGGCGGTGTAGCTATTTCCATGTTCATGGAGATAGCGGTGTAGATATTTCCATGTTCATCCAGATGGCTGTGTAGAGATATCCATGTTCATACAGATGGCGGTGAAGATATTTCCATGTTCATACAGATAGCGGTGTACATATTTTCAGGTTCATTCAGATAGTGGTGTAGATATTTCCATGTTCATACAGATAGGGGGGCTGATATTTCCATGTTCATACAGATAGCGGTGCTGTTATTTCCATGTTACTACAGGTAGCGTTGTAGATATTTCCATGTTTATACAGATAGCGGTGTAGACATCTCCTTCTTAATACAGATGGCGGTGTACATATTTTTTTGTTCATACAGATGGCCGTGCAGATATTTCCATGTTCATACAGATGGCGGTGTAGATATATCCATGTTCATACAGATAGCGGTGTAGTTATTTCTATGTGTAAAGAGATAGCTGTGTAGATATTTCCATGTATATGCAGATAGCTGTGCAGATATTTCCATTTTCATGCAGATAGCGGTTTAGATATTTCCATGTTCAAACAGATAGCGGTGTAGATATTTCCATGTTCATACAGATAGCTTTGTAGATATATCCATGTTTACACAGATAGCAGTGAAGATGTATGCATGTTTACACAGATAGCTGTGTAGATATTTCCATGTTTATACATATAGCGGTGTAGATATTTCCATGTTCATCCAGATAGCGGTGTAGATATCTCCATCTTAATACAGATGGCGGTGTAGATATTTCCATGTTCATACAGATAGTGCTGTAGATATTTCCATGTACATACGGATAGCGGTGCAGCTATTCCCATGTTCATACAGATAGCCGTGTAGCTATTTCCATGTTCATTCAGATAGCGGTGTAGATATTTCCATGTTCATCCATATGGCTCTGTAGATATATCCATGTTCATACAGATGGCGGTGAAGATATTTCCATGTTCATACAGATAGCGTTGTAGATATTTCCATGTACATACAGAGAGTGGTGTAGATATTTCCATGTTCATACAGATAGTGGTGTAGCTATTTCCATGTTCATACAGATAGCAGTGTAGATATATCCATGTTCATCCAGATAGCGGTGTAGATATTTCCATGTTCATCCACATGGCTGTGTAGATATATCCATGTTCATACAGATGGCGATGAAGATATTTCCATGTTCATACGGATAGCGGTGTAGATATTTCCATGTTCATACAGATAGTGGTGTAGATATTTCCATGTTCATACAGATAGAGGGGCTGATATTTCCATGTTCATACAGAGAGCGGTGCTGATATTTCCATGTTTATACAGGTAGCGGTGTAGATATTTCCATGTTTATACAGATAGCGGTGTAGATATTTCCATGTTTATACAGATAGCGGTGTAAATTTCTCCATCTTAATACAGATGGCGGTGTAGATATTTATATGTTCATACAGATGGCCGTGCAGATATTTCCATGTTCATACAGATGGCAGTGCAGATATTTCCATGTTCATACAGATAGCGGTGTAGTTATTTCCATGTGTAAAGAGATAGCTGTGTAGAGATTTCCATGTATATGCAGATAGCTGTGAAGTTATTTCCATTTTCATGCAGATTGCGGTTTAGATATTTCCATGTTCAAACAGACAGCGGTGTAGATATTTCCATGTTCATACAGATAGCGGTGTAGCTATTTCCATGTTCATACAGATAGCGGTGTAGATATTTCCATGTTCAAACAGATAGCGGTGCTGATATTTCCATGTTTATACAGGTAGCGTTGTAGATATTTCCATGTTTATACAGATAGCGGTGTAGATATTTCCATGTTTATACAGAGAGCGGTGTAGATATTTCCATGTTTATACAGATAGCGGTGTAGATATCTCCATCTTAATACAGATGGCCGTGTGGATATTTATATGTTCATACAGATGGCGGTGCGGATATTTCCATGTTCATACAGATGGTGGTGTAGATATTTCCATGCTCATACAGATAGCGGTGTAGATATTTCCATGTTCATCCAGATGGCTGTGTAGATATATCCATGTTCATACATACAGATGGCATTAAAGATATTTCCATGTTCATACAGATAGCGGTGTAAATATTTCCATGTTCATACACATAGCTGTGTAGATATTTCCATGTTCATCCAGATGGCTGTGTAGATATATCCATGTCCATACAGATGGCGGAGAAGATATTTCCATGTTCATACAGATAGCGGTGTAGATATTTCCATGTTCATACAGATAGCGGTGTAGATATTTCCATGTTCATACAGATAGCGGTGTAGATATTTCCATGTTCGTACAGATAGCGGTGTAGATATTTCCATGTTCCTCCAGATGGCTGTGTAGATATATCCATGTTCATACAGATGGCGGTGAAGATATTTCCATGTTCATACAGATAGCGGTGTAGATATCTCCTTCTTAATACAGATGGCGGTGTAGATATTTACATGTTCATACAGATGGCGGTGCAGATATTTCCATTTTCATACAGATGGCGGTGTAGATATTTCCATGTCCATACAGATAGCGGTGTAGTTATTTCCATGTGTAAAAAGATAGCTGTGTAGATATTTCCATGTATATGCAGATAGCTGTGAAGATATTTCCATTTTCATGCAGATTGCGGTTTAGATATTTCCATGTTCATACAGATAGCGGTGTAGATATTTCCATGTTTATACAGATAGCGTTGAAGTTGTATGCATGTTTACACAGATAGCGGTGTAGATATTTCCATGTTCATACAGATAGCGGTGTAGATATTTCCATGTTCATCCAGATGGCTGTGTAGATATATCCATGTTCATACAGATAGCGGTGTAGATATTAGCATGTTCGTACAGATAGCGGTGTAAATATTTCCATGTTCATACAGATAGCGGTGCTGATATTTCCATGTTTATACAGGTAGCGGTGTGGGTGTTTCCATGTTTATACAGATAGCGGTGAGGATATTTCCATGTTTATACAGATAGCGGTGTAGATATTTCCAGGTTTATAGAGATAGTGGTGTAGATATCTCCATTTTAATACAGATGGCGGTGTAGATATTTATATGTTCATACAGATGGCGGTGCAGATATTTCCATGTTCATACAGATGGCGTTGTAGCTATTTCCATGTTCATACAGAGAGCGGTGTAGCTATTTCCATGTTCATGTAGATAGCGGTGTAGATATTTCCATGTTCATCCATATGGCTGTGTAGATATATCCATGTTCATACAGATGGCGGTGAAGATATTTCCATGTTCATACAGATAGCGGTGTAGATATTTCCATGTTCATACAGATAGTGGTGTAGATATTTCCATGTTCATACAGATCGCGGTGTAGCTATTTCCACGTTCATACAGATAGCGGTGTAGATATTTCCATGTTCATCCAGATGGCTGTGTAGGTATATCCATGTTCATACAGATGGCGGTGAAGATATTTCCATGCTCATACAGATAGAGGTGTAGATATTTCCATGTTCATACAGATATTGGTGTAGATATTTCCATGTTCATACAGATAGAGGGGGTGATATTTCCATGTTCATACAGATAGCGGTGCTGATATTTCCATGTTTATACAGGAAGCGGTGTAGATATTTCCATGTTTATACAGATAGCGGTGTAGATATTTCCAATTTATACAGATAGTGGTGTAGATATTTCCATGTTTATACAGATAGCGGTGTAGATTTCTCCATCTTAATACAGATTGCGGTGTAGATATTTATATGTTCATACAGATGGCCGTGCAGATATTTCCATGTTCATACAGATGGCGGTGTAGATATTTCCATGTTCATACAGATAGCGGTGTAGTTATTTCCATGTGTAAAGAGATAGCAGTGTAGATATTTCCATGTATATGCAGATAGCTGTGAAGATATTTCCATTTTCATGCAGATTGCGGTTTAGATATTTCCATGTTCAAACAGAAGGCGGTGTAGATATTTCCATGTTCATACAGATAGCGGTGTAGATATTTCCATGTTTATACAGATAGCGGTGAAGATGTATGCATGTTTACACAGATAGTGGTGTAGATATTTCCATGTTCATACAGATAGCGGTGTAGATATTTCCATGTTCATCCAGATGGCTGTTTAGATATATCCATGTTCATACAGATAGCGGTGTAGATATTTCCATGTTCATACAGATAGTGGTGTAGATATTTCCATGTTCATACAGATTGCGGTGTAGCTATTTCCATGTTCATACAGATAGCGGTGTAGATATTTCCATGTTCAAACAGATAGCGGTTTAGATATTTCCATGTTCATTCAGATAGTGGTGCTTATATTTCCATGTTTATATAGGTAGCGGTGTAGATATTTCCATGTTTATACAGATAGCGGTGTAGCTATTTCCATGTTCATACAGATAGCGGTGTAGATATTTCCATGTTCAAACTGATAGCGGTGTAGATATTTCCATGTTTATTCAGATAGCGGTGCTTATATTTCCATGTTTATACAGGTAGCGGTGTAGATATTTCCATGTTTATACAGATAGCGGTTTAGATATTTCCATGTTTATGCAGATAGCGGTGTAGATATTTCCATGTTCATCCAGATGGCTGTGTAGATATATCCATGTTCATACAGATGGCGGTGAAGATATTTCCATGTTCATACAGATAGCGGTGTAGATATTTCCATGTTCATACAGATAGCGGTGTAGATATTTCCATGTTCATACAGATAGCGGTGTAGTTATTCCATGTTCATACAGATAGCGGTGTAGATATTTCCATGTTCGTACAGATAGCGGTGTAGATATTTCCATGTTCGTACAGATAGCGGTGTAGATATTTCCATGTTCGTACAGATAGCGGTGTAGATATTTCCATGTTCGTACAGATAGCAGTTTAGATATTTCCATGTTCATACAGATAGAGGTGCTGATATTTCCATGTGTATACAAGTAGCGGTGTGGCTATTTCCATGTTTATACAGATAGCGGTGTGGATATTTCCATGTTTATACAGATAGCGGTGTAGATATTTCCAGGTTTATACAGATAGCGGTGTAGATATCTCCATCTTAATACAGATGGCGGTGTAGATATTTATATGTTCATACAGATGGCGGTGCAGATATTTCCATGTTCATACAGATGGCGGTGTAGCTATTTCCATGTTTATACCGATAGCGGTGTAACTATTTCCATGTTCATGTAGATAGCGGTGTAGATATTTCCATGTTCATCCATATGGCTGTGTAGATATTTCCATGTTCATACAGATGGCCGTGAAGGTATTTCCATGTTCATACAGATAGAGGTGTAGATATTTCCATGTTCATACAGAGAGTGGTGTAGATATTTCCATGTTCATACAGATAGCGGTGTAGCTATTTCCATGTTCATACAGATAGCGGTGTAGATATTTCCATGTTCATCCAGATGGCTGTGTAGATATATCCATGTTCATACAAATGGCGGTGAAGATATTTCCATGCTCATACAGATAGCGGTGTAGATATTTCCATGTTCATACAGATAGTGGTGTAGGTATTTCTATGTTCATACAGATAGAGGGGATGATATTTCCATGTTCATACAGATAGCGGTGCTGATATTTCCATGTTTATACAGGTAGCGGTGTAGATATTTCCATGTTTATACAGATAGCGGTGTAGATATTTCCATGTTTATACAGATAGCGGTGTAGATATTTCCATGTTTATACAGATAGTGGTGTAGATTTCTCCATCTTAATACAGATGGCGGTGTAGATATTTATATGTGCATACAGATGGCCGTGCAGATATTTCCATGTTCATACAGATGGCGGTGTAGATATTTCCATGTTCATACAGATAGCGGTGTAGTTATTTCCATGTGTAAAGAGATAGCTGTGTAGATATTTCCATGTATATGCAGATAGCTGTGAACATATTTCCATTTTCATGCAGAAAGCGGTTTAGATATTTCCATGTTCAAACAGATAGCGGTGTAGATATTTCCATGTTCATACTGATAGCGTTGTAGATATTTCCATGTTTATACAGATAGCGGTGAAGATGTATGCATGTATACACAGATATCAGTGTAGATATTTCCATGTTCATACAGATAGCGGTGTAGATATTTCCATGTTCATCCAGATATCTCTGTAGATATATCCATGGTCATAAAGATAGCGGTGTAGATATTTCCATGTTCATACAGATAGTGGTGTAGATATTTCCATGTTCATACAGATAGCGGTTTAGCTATTTCCATGTTCATACAGATAGCGGTGTAGATATTTCCATGTTCGTACAGATAGCGGTGTAGATATTTCCATGTTCATACAGATAGCGGTGCTGATATTTCCAAGTTTATACAGGAAGCGGTGCAGATATTTCCATGTTTATACAGATAGCGGTGTAGATATTTCCATGTTTATACAGATAGCGGTGTAGATATTTCCAGGTTTATACAGATAGCGGTGTAGATATCTCCATCTTAATACAGATGGCGGTGTAGTTATTTATATGTTCATACAGATGGCGGTGCAGATATTTCCATGTTCATACAGATGGCGGTGTAGATATTTGCATGTTCATACAGATGGCTGTGTAGCTATTTCCAAGTTCATGGAGATAGCGTTGTAGATATTTCCATGTTCATCCAGATGGCTGTGTAGAGATATCCATGTTCATACAGATGGCGGTGAAGATATTTCCATGTTCATACAGATAGCGGTGTAGATATTTCCATGTTCATACAGATAGTGGTGTAGATATTTCCATGTTCACTGATAGGGGGGCAGATATTTCCATGTTCATACAGATAGCGGTGCTGTTATTTCCATGTTTATACAGGTAGCGGTGTAGATATTTCCAGGTTTATACAGGTAGCGGTGTAGATAATTCCATGTTTATAAAGATAGCGGTGTAGTTATCTCCATCTTAATACAGATGGCGGTGTAGATATTCATATTTTCATACAGATGGCCGTGCAGATATTTCCATGTTCATACAGATGGCGGAGTAGATATATCAATGCTCATACAGATAGCGGTGTAGATATTTCCATGTGTAAAGAGATAGCTGTGTAGATATTTCCATGTATATGCAGATAGCTGTGTAGATATATCCATGTTCATACAGATAGCGGTGTAGATATTTCCATGTTCATACAGATAGCGGTGCAGATATTTCCATGTTCATCCAGATGGCTGTGTAGATATATCCATGTTCATACAGATGGCGTTGAAGGTATTTCCATGTTCATACAGATAGCGGTGAAGATATTTCCATGTTCATACAGAAAGCGGTGTAGATATTTCCATGTTCAAACAGATAGCGGTGTATGTATTTCCATGTTCATACAGATAGCGGTATAGATATTTCCATTTTCAAGCAGATAGCGGTGTATATATTTCCATGTTCAAACAGATAGCGGTGTAGATATTTCCATGTTCATAAAGATAGCGGTGTAGATATTTCCATGTTTATACAGATAGCGGTGAAAATGTATGCATGTTTACACAGATAGCGGTGTAGATATTTCCATGTTCATCCAGATGGCTGTGTAGATATATCCATGTTCATACAGATGGTGGTGAAGATATTTCCATGTTCATACAGATAGCGGTGTAGATATTTCCATGTTCATACAGGTAGCGGTGTAGATATTTCCATGTTCATACAGATAGCGGTGTATGTATTTCCATGTTCATACAGATAGCGGTGTAGATATTTCCATGTTCATCCAGATGGCTGTGTAGACATTTCCATGTTCTTACAGATAGCGGTGTAGATATTTCTATGTTCATACAGATAGCGGTGTAGATATTTCCATGTTCATCCAGATGGCTGCGTAGATATATCCATGTTCATACAGATGGCGGTGAAGATATTTCCATGTACATACAGATAGCGGTGTAGATATTTCCATGTTCATACAGATGGCTGTGTAGATATATCCATGTTCATACAGATGGCGGTGAAGATATTTCCATGTTCATACAGATAGCGGTGTACATATTTCCATGTTCTTAGAGATAGTGGTGTAGGTATTTCCATGCTCACTGATAGGGGGGCTGATATTTCCATGTTCATACAGATAGCGTTGCTGTTATTTCCATGTTTATACAGGGAGCGGTGTAGATATTTCCAGGTTTATACAGGTAGCGGTGTAGATAATTCCATGTTTCTACAGATAGCGGTGTAGATATCTCCATCTTAATATAGATGGCGGTGTAGATATTTATATGTTCATACAGATGGCCGTGCAGATATTTCCATGTTCATCCAGATGGCTGTGTAGATATATCCATGTTCATACAGATGGCGGTGAAGATATTTCCATGTTCATACAGATAGCGGTGAAGATATTTCCATGTTCATACAGAAAACGGTGTAGTTATTTCCATCTTCAAACAGATAGCGGTGTATGTATTTCCATGTTCATACAGATAGCGGTGTAGATATTTCCATTTTCAAGCAGATAGCGGTGTATATATTTCCATGTTCAAACAGTTAGCGGTGTAGATATTTCCATGTTCATAAAGATAGCGGTGTAGATATTTCCATGTTTATACACATAGCGGTGAAAATGTATGCATGTTTACCCAGATAGCGGTGTAGCTATTTCCATGTTCTTCCAGATGGCTGTGTAGATATATCCATGTTCATACAGATGGCGGTGAAGATATTTCCATGTTCATACAGATAGCGGTGTAGATATTTCCATGTTCATACAGATAGCGGTGTAGATATTTCCATGTTCATACAGATAGCGGTGTATGTATTTCCATGTTCATACAGATAGCGGTGTAGATATTTCCATGTTCATCCAGATGGCTGTGTAGATATTTCCATGTTCATACAGATAGCGGTGTAGATATTTCTATGTTCATACAGATAGCGGTGTAGATATTTCCATGTTCATCCAGATGGCTGCGTATATATATCCATGTTCATACAGATGGCGGTGAAGATATTTCCATGTACATACAGATAGCGGTGTAGATATTTCCATGTTCATACAGATAGCCGTGTAGATATTGCCATGTACATACCGAAAGCGGTGCTGATACTTCCATGTTTATACAGGTAGCGGTGTACATATTTCCGTGTTTATACAGATGGCTGTGTAGATATATCCATGTTCATACAGATGGCGGTGTAGATATATCCATGTTCATACATATAGCGGTTTAGATATTTCCATGTTCATCCAGATGGCTGTGTAGATATATCCATGTTCATACAGACGGCGGAGAAGATATTTCCATGTTCATACAGATGGCGGTGTAGATATTTCCATGTTCATACAGATAGCGGTATAGATATTTCCATGTTCATACAGATAGCGGTGTAGATATTTCCATGTTCATACAGATGGCGGTGTATGTATTTCTACGTTCATACAGATAGCGGTGTAGATATTTCCATTTTTATGCAGATAGCGGTGTATATATTTCCCTGTTCAAACAGTTAGCGGTTTAGATATTTCCATGTTCATAAAGATAGCGGTGTAGATATTTCCATGTTTATACAGATTCAGGTGAAAATGTATGCATGTTTACACAGATAGCGGTGTAGATATTTCCATGTTCATCTAGAATGCTGTGTAGATATATGCATGTTCATACAGATGGCGGTGAAGATATTTCCATGTTCATACAGATAGCGGTGTAGATATTTCCATGTTCATACAGATATCCGTGTAGATATTGCCATGTTCATACCGATAGCGGTGCTGATACTTCCATGTTTATACAGGTAGCGGTGTACATATTTCCGTGTTTATACAGATAGCGGTGTAGATATTTCCAGGTTTATAAAGATAGCTGTGTAGATATTTCCATGTTTATACAGATAACGGTGAAGGTGTATGCATGTTTACACAGATAGCGGTGCAGATATTTCCATGTTTATACTGATAGCGTTGAAGATGTATGCATGTTTACACAGATAGCGGTGCAGATTTTTCCATGTTCATACAGATAGCGGTGTAGATATTTCCATGTTCATCCAAATGGCTGTGTAGATATATCCATGTTCATACAGATGGCGGTGAAGATATTACCATGTTCATACAGATAGAGGTGTAGTTATTTCCATGTGTAAAGAGATAGCTGTGTAGATATTTCCATGTATATGCAGATAGCTGTGTTGATATTTCCATTTTCATGCACATAGCGGTTTAGATATTTCCATGTTCAAACAGATAGCGGTGTAGATATTTCCATGTTCATAGAGATAGCGGTGTAGATATTTCCATGTTTATAAAGATAGCGGTGTAGATGTATGCATGTTTACACAGATAGCGGTGTAGATATTTCCATGTTCATACAGACAGCAGTGTAGATATTTCCATCTTCATCCAGATGGCTGTGTAGATATATCCATGTTCATACAGATGGCGGTGAAGATATTTCCATGTTCATACAGATGGCTGTGTAGATATATCTATGTTCATACAGATGGTGGTGAAGATATTTCCATGTTCATACAGATAGCGGTGTAGATATTTCCATTTTCATGCACATAGCGGTGTATATATTTCCCTGTTCAAACAGTTAGCGGTGTAGATATTTCCATGTTCATACAGATAGCGGTGTAGATATTTCCATGTTCATACAGATAGCGGTGTAGATATTTCCATGTTCATACAGATAGCGGTGTATATATTTCCATGTTCGTACAGATAGCGGTGTAGGTATTTCCATGTTCATCCAGATAGCTGTGTAGATATATCCATGTTCATACAGATGGCGGTGAAGATATTTCCATGTTCATACAGATAGCGGTGTAGATATTTCCATGTTCATACAGATAGCCGTGTAGATATTGCCATGTTCATACCGATAGCGGTGTAGAAATTTCCATGTTCATACAGATGGCTGTGTAGATATATTCATGTTCATACAGATGGCGGTGAAGATATTTCCATGTTCATAGAGATGGCGGTGTAGATATTTCCATATTCATTCCGATAGCGGTGCTGATATTTCCATGTTTATACAGGTAGCGGTGTAGATATTTCCATGTTTATACAGATAGCGGTGTAGATATTTCCATGTTTATACACATAGCGGTGTAGATATTTCCATGTTTATACAGATAGCGGCATAGATATTTCCATGTTTATACAGAAAGCGGTGTAGATATCACCATCTTAATACAGATGGCGGTGTAGATATTTATATGTTCATACAGATGGCGGTTCAGATATTTCCATGTTCATACAGATCGCGGTGTAGATATTTCCATGTTCATACAGATAGCGGTGTAGTTATTTACATGTGTAAAGAGATAGCTGTGTAGATATTTCCATGTATATGCAGATAGCTGTGTAGATATTTCCATTTTCATGCAGATAGCGGGGTATATATTTCCCTGTTCAAACAGTTAGTGGTGTAGATATTTCCATGTTCAGAAAGATAGCGGTGTAGATATTTCCATGTTTATACAGATAGCGGTGAAGATGTATGCATGTTTACACTGATAGCGGTGTAGATATTTCCATGTTCATCCAGATAGCTGTGTAGATATATCTATGTTCATACAGATAGCGGTGTAGATATTTCCATGTTGATACAGATAGCGGTGCAGATATTTCCATGTTCATCCAGATGGCTGTGTAGATATATCCATGTTCATACAGATGGCGGTGAAGATATTTCCATGTTCATACAGATAGCGGTGTAGATATTTCCATGTTTATACAGATAGCGGCGTAGATATTTCCATGTTCATACAGATAGCGGTGCAGATATTTCCATGTTCATACAGATGGCGGTGAAGATATTTCCATGTTCATACAGATAGCGGTGTAGATATTTCCATGTTGAAACAGATAGCGGTGTATGTATTTCCATGTTCATACAGATAGCGGTGTAGATATTTCCATTTTCTTGCAAATAGCGGTGTATATATTTCCCTGTTCAAACAGTTAATGGTGTAGATATTTCCATGTTCAGAAAGATAGCGGTGTAGATATTTCCATGTTCATACAGATGGCTGTGTAGATATATCCATGTTCATACAGATGGCGGTGAAGTTATTTCCATGTTCATACAGATAGAGGTGTAGTTATTTCCATGTGTAAGGAGATAGCTGTGTAGATATTTCCATGTATATGCAGATAGCTGTGTAGATATTTCCATTTTCATGCAGATAGCGGTTTAGATATTTCCATGTTCGAACAGATAGCGATGTAGATATTTCCATGTTCATACAGATAGCGGTGTAGACATTTCCGTGTTCATACAGATAGCGGTGTAGATATTTCCATCTTCATACAGATGGCTGTGTAGATATATTCATGTTCATACAGATGGCGGTGAAGATATTTCCATGTTCATAGAGATGGCGGTGTAGATATTTCCATATTCATTCCAATAGCGGTGCTGATATTTCCATGTTTATACAGGTAGCGGTGTAGATATTTCCATGTTTATACAGATAGCGGTGTAGATATTTCCATGTTTATACACATAGCGGTGTAGATATTTCCATGTTTATACAGATAGCGGCGTAGATATTTCCATGTTTATACAGAAAGCGGTGTAGATATCACCATCTTAATACAGATGGCGGTGTAGATATTTATATGTTCATACAGATGGCGGTTCAGATATTTCCATGTTCATACAGATCGCGGTGTAGATATTTCCATGTTCATACAGATAGCGGTGTAGTTATTTACATGTGTAAAGAGATAGCTGTGTAGATATTTCCATGTATATGCAGATAGCTGTGTAGATATTTCCATTTTCATGCAGATAGCGGTGTATATATTTCCCTGTTCAAACAGTTAGTGGTGTAGATATTTCCATGTTCAGAAAGATAGCGGTGTAGCTATTTCCATGTTTATACAGATAGCGGTGAAAATGTATGCATGTTTACACTGATAGCGGTGTAGATATTTCCATGTTCATCCAGATAGCTGTGTAGATATATCTATGTTCATGCAGATAGCGGTGTAGATATTTCCATGTTCATACAGATAGCGGTGCAGATATTTCCATGTTCATCCAGATGGCTGTGTAGATATATCCATGTTCATACACATTGCGGTGAAGATATTTCCATGTTCATACAGATAGCGGTGTAGATATTTCCATGTTTATACACATAGCGGCGTAGATATTTCCATGTTCATACAGATAGCGGTGCAGATATTTCCATGTTCATACAGATGGCGGTGAAGATATTTCCATGTTCATACAGATAGCGGTGTAGATATTTCCATTTTCTTGCAGATAGCGGTGTATATATTTCCCTGTTCAAACAGTTAATGGTGTAGATATTTCCATGTTCAGAAAGATAGCGGTGAAGATATTTCCATGTTTATACAGATAGCGGTGAAGATGTATGCATGTTTACACTGATAGCGGTGTAGATATTTCCATGTTTATATAGATAGCGGTGTAGTTATTTCCATGTGTAAAGAGATAGCTGTGTAGGTATTTCCATGTATTTGCAGATAGCTGTGTAGATATTTCCATTTTCATGCAAATAGCGGTGTAGATATTTCCATGTTCAAACAGATAGCGTTGTAGATATTTCCATATTCATACAGATAGCGGTGTAGATATTTCCATGTTTTTACAGATGTCTGTGTAGATATATCCATGTTCATACAGATGGCGGTGTAGATATTTCCATGTTCATGCAGATAGCGGTTAAGATATTTCCATGTTCATCCAGAAGGCTGTGTAGATATATCCATGTTCAAACAGATGGCGGAGAAGATATTTCCATGTTCATACAGATGGCGGTGAAGATATTTCCATGTACATACAGATAGCGGTGTAGATATTTCCATGTTCATACAGATAGCCGTGTAGATATTGCCATCTACATACCGATAGCGGTGCTGATACTTCCATGTTTATACAGGTAGCGGTGTACATATTTCCGTGTTTATAAAGATGGCTGTGTAGATATATCCATGTTCATACAGATGGCGGTGTAGATATTTCCATGTTCATACAGATAGCGGTTTAGATATTTCCATGTTCATCCAGATGGCTGTGTAGATATATCCATGTTCATACAGATGGCGGAGAAGCTATTTCAATGTTCATACAGATGGCGGTGTAGATATTTCCATGTTCATACAGATAGCGGTGTAGGTATTTCCATGTTCATACAGATAGCGGTGTAGATATTTCCATGTTCATACAGATAGCGGTGTATGTATTTCCATGTTCATACAGATAGCGGTGTAGATAATTCCATTTTCATGCAGATAACGGTGTATATATTTCCCTGTTCAAACAGTTATCGGTTTAGATATTTCCATGTTCATAAAGATAGCGGTGTAGATATTTCCATGTTTATACAGATAGCGGTGAAGATGTATGCATGTTTACACAGATAGCCGTGTACATATTTCCATGTTCATCCAGATGGCTGTGTAGATATATCCATGTTCATACAGATGGCGGTGAAGATATTTCCATGTTCATACAGATAGCGTTGTAGATATTTCCATGTTCATACAGATAGCGGTGCTAATATTTCCATGTTCATACAGGTAGCGGTGTAGATATTTCCATGTTTATACAGATAGTGGTGTAGATATTTCCATGTTTATACAGATAGCGGTGTAGATATTTCCATGTTGATACAGATAGCGGTGTAGATATTTCCATGTTCATGCAGATAGCGGTGTAGATATTTCCATGTTCATTCAGATAGCGGTGTAGATTTTTCCATGTTCATCCAGATGGCTCTGTAGATATCTCCATGTTCATACAGATGGCGATGAAGATATTTCCATGTTCATACAGAAAGCGGTGTAGATATTTCCATGTTCATACAGAGAGCCGTGTAGATATTGCCATGTTCATACCGATAGCGGTGCTGATACTTCCATGTTTATACAGGTAGCGGTGTACATATTTCCGTGTTTATACAGATAGCGGTGTAGATATTTCCATGTTCATACAGATAGCGGTGTAGATATTTCCATCTTTATACAGATAGCGGTGAAGATATCTCCTTCTTAATACAGATGGCTGTGTAGACATTTATATGTTCATACAGATGGCGGTGCAGATATTTCCATGTTCATACAGATGGTGGTGTAGATATTTCCATGTTTATAGAGATAGCGGTGTAGTTATTTCCAAGTGTAAAGAGATAGCTGTGTAGATATTTCCATGTATATGCAGATAGCTGTGTAGATATTTCCATTTTCATGCAGATAGCGGTTTAGATATTTCCATGTTCAAACAGATAGCGGTGTAGATATTTCCATGTTCATAGAGATAGCGGTGTAAATATTTCCATGTTTATACAGAGAGCGGTGAAGATGTATGCATGATTACAAAGATAGCGGTGTAGATATTTCCATGTTCATACAGATAGCGGTGTAGATATTTCCATGTTCATCCAGATGGCTGTGTAGATATATCCATGTTCATACAGATGGCGGTGAAGATATTTCCATGTTCATACAGATAGCGGTGTAGATATTTCCATGTTCATACAGATAGCGGTGTAGATATTTCCATGTTCATACAGACAGCGGTGTTGATATTTCCATGTTCATCCAGATGGCTGTGTAGATATATCTATGTTCATACAGATGGTGGTGAAGATATTTCCATGTTCATACAGATATCGGTGTAGATATTTCCATGTTCATACAGATAGCGGTGTAGGTATTTCCAAGTTCATACAGATAGCGTTGCTGATATTTCCAAGTTTATACAGGTAGCGGTGTAGATATTTCCATGTTTATACAGATAGCGGTGTAGATATTTCCATGTTTATACAGATAGAGGTGTAGATATATCCATGTTTATAGAGATAGCGGTGTAGATATCTCCTTCTTAATACAGATGGCCGTGTGGATATTTATATGTTCATACAGATGGTGGTGCGGATATTTCCATGTTCATACAGATGGTGGTGTAGATATTTCCATGTTCATACAGATAGCGGTGTAGTTATTTCCATGTGTAAAGAGATAGCTGTATAGATATTTCCACGTATATGCAGATAGATGTGTAGATATTTCCATTTTCATGCAGATAGCGGTGTAGATATTTCCATGTTCAAACAGATAGCGGTGTAGATATTTCCATGTTCATACAGATAGCGGTGTAGATATTTCCATGTTTATACAGACAGCGGTGAAGATGTATGCATGTTTACACAGATAGCGGTGTAGATATTTCCATGTTCATCCAGATGGCTGTGTACATTTATCCATGTTCATACAGATAGCGGTGTAGATATTTCCATGTTCATACAGATAGCGGTGCAGATATTTCCATGTTCATCCAGATGGCTGTGTAGATATATCCATGTGCATACAGATGGCGGTGAAGATATTTCCATGTTCATACAGATAGCGGTGTAGATATTTCCATGTTCATACAGATAGCGGTGTAGATATTTCCATGTTCATACAGATAGCGGTGTATGTATTTCCATGTTCACACAGATAGCGGTGTAGATATTTCCATTTTCATGCACATAGCGGTGTATACATTTCCCTGTTCAAACAGTTAGCGGTGTAGATATTTCCATGTTCATACAGATAGCGGTGTTGATATTTCCATGTTTATACAGATAGCGGTGAAGTTGTATGCATGTTTACACACATAGCTTTGAAGATATTTCCATGTTCATACAGATAGCGGTGTAGATATTTCCATGTTCAAACAGATAGCGGTGTAGATATTTCCATTTATATGCAGATATCTGTGTAGACATTTCCATTTTCATGCAGATAGTGTTGTAGATATTTCCATGTTCAAACAGATAGCGGTGTAGATATTTCCATGTTCATTCACATAGCGGTGTAGGTATTTCCATGTTGATACATATAGGGTTGAAGGTGTATGCATGTTTACACAGATAGCGGTGTAGATATTTCCATGGTCATACAGATAGCGGTGTAGAAATTTCCATGTTCATCCAGATGGCTGTGTAGACATATCCATGTTCATACAGATGGCGGTGAAGATATTTCCATGTTCATAGAGATGGCGGTGTAGATATTTCCATGTTCATTCCGATAGCGGTGCTGATATTTCCATGTTTAAACAGGTAGCGGTGTAGATATTTCCATGTTTATACAGATAGCGGTGTAGATATTTCCATGTTTATACACATAGCGGTGTAGATATTTCCATATTTCTACAGATAGCGGTGTAGATATCTCCATCTTAATACAGATGGCGGTGTAGATATTTATATGTTCATACAGATGGCGGTGCAGATATTTCCATGTTCATACAAATGGCGGTGTAGATATTTCCATATTCATACAGATAGCGGTGTAGTTATTTCCATGAGTAAAGAGATAGCTGTGTAGATATTTCCATGTGTATGTAGATAGCTGTGCAGATATTTCCATTTTCATGCAGATAGCGGTGTATATATTTCCCTGTTCAAACAGTTAGTGGTGTAGAGATTTCCATGTTCATAAAGATAGCGGTGTAGATATTTCCATCTTTATACAGATAGCGGTGAAGATGTATGCATGTTTACACAGATAGCGGTGTAGATATTTCCATGTTCATCCAAATGGCTGTGTAGATATATCCATGTTCATACAGATGGCGGTGAAGATATTTCCATGTTGATACAGATAGCGGTGTAGATATTTCCGTGTTCATGCAGATAGCGGTGTAGATATTTCCATGTTCATTCAGGTAGCGGTGTAGATATTTCCATGTTCATCCAGATGGCTGTGTAGATATATCCATGTTCATAAAGATGGCGATGAAGATATTTCCATGTTCATACAGATAGCGGTTTAGATATTTCCATGTTCATACAGAGAGCCGTGTAGATACTTCCATGTTCATACCGATAGCGGTGCTGACACTTCCATGTTTATACAGGTAGCGGTGTACATATTTCCGTGTTTATACAGATAGCGGTGTAGATATTTCCATGTTCATACAGATAGCGGTGTAGATATTTACATGTTTATACAGATAGCGGTGTAGATATCTCCTTCTTAATACAGATGGCGGTGTAGTTATTTATATGTTCATACAGATGGCGGTGCAGATATTTCCATGTTCATACAGATGGCAGTGTAGATATTTCCATGTTTATAGAGATAGCGGTGTAGTTATTTCCATGTGCAAAGAGATAGCTGTGTAGATATCTCCATGTATATGCAGATGGCTGTGTAGATATTTCCATTTTCATGCAGATAGCGGTGTAGATACTTCCATGTTGAAACAGATAGCGGTGTAGATATTTCCATGTTTATACAGATAGCGTTGTAGATATCTCCATCTTAATACAGATGGCGGTGTAGATATTTATATGTTCATACAGATGGCGGTGAAGATATTTCCATGTTCATACAGATAGCGGTGTAGATATTTCCATGTTCATACAGATATCGGTGTAGATATTTCCATGTTCATACAGATAGCGGTGTAGGTATTTCCATGTTCATACAGATAGCGGTGCTGATATTTCCAAGTTTATACAGGTAGCGGTGTAGATATTTCCATGTTTATACAGATAGCGGTGTAGATATTTCCATGTTTATACAGATAGCGGTGTAGATATATCCATGTTTCTAGAGATAGCGGTGTAGATATCTCCTTCTTAATACAGATGGCCGTGTGGATATTTATATGTTCATACAGATGGCGGTGCGGATATTTCCATGTTCATACAGATGGTGGTGTAGATATTTCCATGTTCATACAGATAGCGGTGTAGTTATTTCCATGTTTAAAGAGATAGCTGTGTAGATATTTCCATGTATATGCAGATAGCTGTGTAGATATTTCCATTTTCATGCACATAGCGGTGTGGATATTTCCATGTTCAAACAGATAGCGGTGTAGATATTTCCATGTTCATACAGATAGCGGTGTAGATATTTCCATGTTTATACAGACAGCGGTGAAGATGTATGCATGTTTACACTGATAGCGGTGTAGATATTTCCATGTTCATCCAGATGGCTGTGTAGATATATCCATGTTCATACAGATAGCGGTGCAGATATTTCCATGTTCATACAGATAGCGGTGCAGATATTTCCATGTTCATCCAGATGGCTGTGTATATATATCCATGTTCATACAGATGGCGGTGAAGATATTTCCATGTTCATACAGATAGCGGTGTAGATATTTCCATGTTCATACAGATAGCGGTGTAGATATTTCCATGTTCATACAGATAGCGGTGTATGTATTTCCATGTTCATACAGATAGCGGTGTAGATATTTCCATTTTCATGCACATAGCGGTGTATACATTTCCCTGTTCAAACAGTTAGCGGCGTAGATATTTCCATGTTTATACAGAAAGTGGTGTAGATATCTCCATCTTAATACAGATGGCGGTGTAGATATTTATATGTTCATACAGATGGCGTTTCAGATATTTCCATGTTCATACAGATCGCGGTGTAGATATTTCCATGTTCATACAGATAGCGGTGTACTTATTTACATGTGTAAAGAGATACCTGTGTAGATATTTCCATGTATATGCAGATAGCTGTGTAGATATTTCCATTTTCATGCAGATAGCGGTGTATATATTTCCCTGTTCAAACAGTTAGTGGTGTAGATATTTCCATGTTCAGAAAGATAGCGGTGTAGATATTTCCATGTTTATACAGATAGCGGTGAAGATGTATGCATGTTTACACTGATAGCGGTGTAGATATTTCCATGTTCATCCAGATAGCTGTGTAGATATATCTATGTTCATACAGATAGCGGTGTAGATATATCCATGTTCATACAGATGGCGGTGAAGATATTTCCATGTTCATACAGATAGCGGTGTAGATATTTCCATGTTTATACAGATAGCGGCATAGATATTTCCATGTTCATACAGATATCGGTGCAGATATTTCCATGTTCATACAGATGGCGGTGAAGATATTTCCATGTTCATACAGATAGCGGTGTAGATATTTCCATGTTCAAACAGATAGCGGTGTATGTATTTCCATGTTCATACAGATAGCGGTGTAGATATTTCCATTTTCTTGCAGATAGCGGTGTATATCTTTCCCTGTTCAAACAGTTAATGTTGTAGATATTTCCATGTTCAGAAAGATAGCGGTGTAGATATTTCCATGTTTATAGAGATAGCGGTGAAGATGTATGCATGTTTACACTGATAGCGGTGTAGATATTTCCATGTTTATATAGATAGCGGTGTAGTTATTTCCATGTGTAAAGAGATAGCTGTGTAGGTATTTCCATGTATTTGCAGATAGCTGTGTAGATATTTCCATTTTCATGCAAATAGCGGTGTAGATATTTCCATGTTCAAACAGATAGCGTTGTAGATATTTCCATATTCATACAGATAGCGGTGTAGATATTTCCATGTTGATACAGATAGCGGTGTAGATATTTCCATGTTCATGCAGATAGCGGTGTAGATATTTCCATGTTCATTCAGGTAGCGGTGTAGATATTTCCATGTTCATCCAGATGGCTGTGTAGATATATCCATGTTCATAAAGATGGCGATGAAGATATTTCCATGTTCATACAGATAGCGGTTTAGATATTTCCATGTTCATACAGAGAGCCGTGTAGATATTGCCATGTTCATACCGATAGCGGTGCTGATACTTCCATGTTTATACAGGTAGCGGTGTACATATTTCCGTGTTTATACAGATAGCGGTGTAGATATTTCCATGTTCATACCGATAGCGGTGTAGATATTTCCATCTTTATACAGATAGCGGTGAAGATATCTCCTTCTTAATACAGATGGCTGTGTAGACATTTATATCTTCATACAGATGGCGGTGCAGATATTTCCATGTTCATACAGATGGCGGTGTAGATATTTCCATGTTTATAGAGATAGCGGTGTAGTTATTTCCAAGTGTAAAGAGATAGATGTGTAGATATTTCCATATATATGCAGATAGCTGTGTAGATATTTCCATTTTCATGCAGATAGCGGTGTAGATATTTCCATGTTCAAACAGATAGCTGTGTAGATATTTCCATGTTCATACAGATAACGGTGTAGATATTTCCATGTTTATACAGATGGCTGTGTAGATATATCCATGTTCATACAGATGGCGGTGTAGATATTTCCATGTTCATACTGATAGCGGTGTAGATATTTCCATGTTCCTCCAGATGGCTGTGTAGATATATCCATGTTCATACATACAGATGGCAGAAAAGATATTTCCATGTTCATACAGATAGCGGTGTAAATATTTCCATGTTCATACAGATAGCGGTGTAGATATTTCCATGTTCATTCAGATGGCTGTGTAGATATATCCATGTTCATACAGATGGCGGAGAAGTTATTTCCATGTTCATACAGATAGCAGTGTAGATATTTCCATGTTCATACAGATAGCGGTGTAGATATTTCCATGTTCATACAGATAGCGGTGGAGATATTTCCATGTTCGTACAGATAGCCGTGTAGATATTGCCATGTTCATACCGATAGCGGTGCTGATACTTCCATGTTTATACAGGTAGCTGTGTACATATTTCCATGTTTATACAGATAGCGGTGTAGATATTTCCATGTTCATACAGATAGCGGTGCTGATACTTCCATGTTTATACAGGTAGCGGTGTACATATTTCCGTGTTTATACAGATAGCGGTGTAGATATTTCCATGTTCATACAGATAGCGGTGTAGATATTTCCATGTTTATACAGATAGCGGTGAAGATGTATGCATGTTTACACAGATAGCTGTGTTGATATTTCCATGTTCAAACAGATAGTGGTGTAGATATTTCCAAGTTCATCCAGATGGCTGTGTAGACATATCCATGTTCATTCAGATGGCGGTGAAGATATTTCCATGTTGATACAGATAGAGGTGTAGACATTTCCATGTTCATACAGATAGCGGTGTAGATATTTCCATGTTCATACAGATGGCTGTGTAGATATATCCATGTTCATACAGATGGCGGTGAAGTTATTTCCATGTTCATACAGATAGAGGTGTAGTTATTTCCATGTGTAAGGAGTTAGCTGTGTAGATATTTCCATGTATATGCAGATAGCTGTGTAGATATTTCCATTTTCATGCAGATAGCGGTTTAGATATTTCCATGTTCAAACAGATAGCGGTGTAGATATTTCCATGTTCATAGAGATAGCGGTGTAGATATTTCCTTGTTCATCCAGATGGCTGTGTAGATATATCCATGTTCATGCAGATGGCGGTGAAGATATTTCCATGTTCATACAGATAGCGGTGTAGATATTTCCATGTTCATACAGATAGCGGTGTAGATATTTCCTTGTTCATCCAGATGGCTGTGTAGATATTTCCATTTTCATGCAGATAGTGGTGTAGATATTTCCATGTTCAAACAGATAGCGATGTAGATATTTCCATGTTCATACAGATAGCGGTGTAGACATTTCCATGTTCATACAGATAGCGGTGTAGATATTTCCATCTTCATACAGATGGCTGTGTAGATATATTCATGTTCATACAGATGGCGGTGAAGATATTTCCATGTTCATAGAGATGGCGGTGTAGATATTTCCATATTCATTCCAATAGCGGTGCTGATATTTCCATGTTTATACAGGTAGCGGTGTAGATATTTCCATGTTTATACAGATAGCGGTGTAGATATTTCCATGTTTATACACATAGCGGTGTAGATATTTCCATGTTTATACAGATAGCGGCGTAGATATTTCCATGTTTATACAGAAAGCGGTGTAGATATCACCATCTTAATACAGATGGCGGTGTAGATATTTATATGTTCATACAGATGGCGGTTCAGATATTTCCATGTTCATACAGATCGCGGTGTAGATATTTCCATGTTCATACAGATAGCGGTGTAGTTATTTACATGTGTAAAGAGATAGCTGTGTAGATATTTCCATGTATATGCAGATAGCTGTGTAGATATTTCCATTTTCATGCAGATAGCGGTGTATATATTTCCCTGTTCAAACAGTTAGTGGTGTAGATATTTCCATGTTCAGAAAGATAGCGGTGTAGATATTTCCATGTTTATACAGATAGCGGTGAAGATGTATGCATGTTTACACTGATAGCGGTGTAGATATTTCCATGTTCATCCAGATAGCTGTGTAGATATATCTATGTTCATACAGATAGCGGTGTAGATATTTCCATCTTCATACAGATAGCGGTGCAGATATTTCCATGTTCATCCAGATGGCTGTGTAGATATATCCATGTTCATACAGATGGCGGCGAAGATATTTCCATGTTCATACAGATAGCGGTGTAGATATTTCCATGTTTATAGAGATAGCGGTGTAGTTATTTCCTAGTGTAAAGAGATAGCTGTGTAGATATTTCCATATATATGCAGATAGCTGTGTAGATATTTCCATTTTCATGCAGATAGCGGTTTAGATATTTCCATGTTCAAACAGATAGCTGTGTAGATATTTCCATGTTCATACAGATAACGGTGTAGATATTTCCATGTTTATACAGATGGCTGTGTAGATATATCCATGTTCATACAGATGGCGGTGTAGATATTTCCATGTTCATACTGATAGCGGTGTAGATATTTCCATGTTCATCCAGATGGCTGTGTAGATATATCCATGTTCATACATACAGATGGCAGAAAAGATATTTCCATGTTCATACAGATAGCGGTGTAAATATTTCCATGTTCATACAGATAGCGGTGTAGATATTTCCATGTTCATCCAGATGGCTGTGTAGATATATCCATGTTCATACAGATGGCGGAGAAGATATTTCCATGTTCATACAGATAGCAGTGTAGATATTTCCATGTTCATACAGATAGCGGTGGAGATATTTCCATGTTCATACAGATAGCCGTGTAGATATTGCCATGTTCATAGCGATAGCGGTGCTGATACTTCCATGTTTATACAGGTAGCTGTGTACTTATTTCCATGTTTATACAGATAGCCGTGTAGATATTTCCATGTTCATACAGATAGCGGTGTAGATATTTCCATGTTTATACAGATAGCGGTGAAGATGTATGCATGTTTACACAGATAGCTGTGTTGATATTTCCATGTTCATACAGATAGTGGTGTAGATATTACCATGTTCATCCAGATGGCTGTGTAGACATATCCATGTTCATTCAGATGGCGGTGAAGATATTTCCATGTTGATACTGATAGCGGTGCAGACATTTCCATGATCATACAGATAGCGGTGTAGATATTTCCATGTTCATACAGATGGCTGTGTAGATATATCCATGTTCATACAGATGGCGGTGAAGTTATTTCCATGTTCATACAGATAGAGGTGTAGTTATTTCCATGTGTAAAGAGATAGCTGTGTAGATATTTCCATGTATATGCAGATAGCTGTGTAGATATTTCCATTTTCATGCAGATAGCGGTTTAGATATTTCCATGTTCAAACAGATAGCGGTGTAGATATTTCCATGTTCATAGAGATAGCGGTGTAAATATTTCCATGTTTATACAGAGAGCGGTGAAGATGTATGCATGATTACAAAGATAGCGGTGTAGATATTTCCATGTTCATACAGATAGCGGTGTAGATATTTCCATGTTCATCCAGATGGCTGTGTAGATATATCCATGTTCATACAGATGGCGGTGAAGATATTTCCATGTTCATACAGATAGCGGTGTAGATATTTCCATGTTCATACAGATAGCGGTGTAGATATTTCCATGTTCATACAGCCAGCGGTGTTGATATTTCCATGTTCATCCAGACGGCTGTGTAGATATATCTATGTTCATACAGATGGTGGTGAAGATATTTCCATGTTCATACAGATATCGGTGTAGATATTTCCATGTTCATACAGATAGCGGTGTAGGTATTTCCAAGTTCATACAGATAGCGTTGCTGATATTTCCAAGTTTATACAGGTAGCGGTGTAGATATTTCCATGTTTATACAGATAGCGGTGTAGATATTTCCATGTTTATACAGATAGAGGTGTAGATATATCCATGTTTATAGAGATAGCGGTGTAGATATCTCCTTCTTAATACAGATGGCCGTGTGGATATTTATATGTTCATACAGATGGTGGTGCGGATATTTCCATGTTCATACAGATGGTGGTGTAGATATTTCCATGTTCATACAGATAGCGGTGTAGTTATTTCCATGTGTAAAGAGATAGCTGTATAGATATTTCCACGTATATGCAGATAGATGTGTAGATATTTCCATTTTCATGCAGATAGCGGTGTAGATATTTCCATGTTCAAACAGATAGCGGTGTAGATATTTCCATGTTCATACAGATAGCGGTGTAGATATTTCCATGTTTATACAGACAGCGGTGAAGATGTATGCATGTTTACACAGATAGCGGTGTAGATATTTCCATGTTCATCCAGATGTCTGTGTAGATTTATCCATGTTCATACAGATAGCGGTGTAGATATTTCCATGTTCATACACATAGCGGTGCAGATATTTCCATGTTCATCCAGATGGCTGTGTAGATATATCCATGTGCATACAGATGGCGGCGAAGATATTTCCATGTTCATACAGATAGCGGTGTAGATATTTCCATGTTTATAGAGATAGCGGTGTAGTTATTTCCTAGTGTAAAGAGATAGCTGTGTAGATATTTCCATATATATGCAGATAGCTGTGTAGATATTTCCATTTTCATGCAGATAGCGGTTTAGATATTTCCATGTTCAAACAGATAGCTGTGTAGATATTTCCATGTTCATACAGATAACGGTGTAGATATTTCCATGTTTATACAGATGGCTGTGTAGATATATCCATGTTCATACAGATGGCGGTGTAGATATTTCCATGTTCATACTGATAGCGGTGTAGATATTTCCATGTTCATCCAGATGGCTGTGTAGATATATCCATGTTCATACATACAGATGGCAGAAAAGATATTTCCATGTTCATACAGATAGCGGTGTAAATATTTCCATGTTCATACAGATAGCGGTGTAGATATTTCCATGTTCATCCAGATGGCTGTGTAGATATATCCATGTTCATACAGATGGCGGAGAAGATATTTCCATGTTCATACAGATAGCAGTGTAGATATTTCCATGTTCATACAGATAGCGGTGGAGATATTTCCATGTTCATACAGATAGCCGTGTAGATATTGCCATGTTCATAGCGATAGCGGTGCTGATACTTCCATGTTTATACAGGTAGCTGTGTACATATTTCCATGTTTATACAGATAGGCGTGTAGATATTTCCATGTTCATACAGATAGCGGTGTAGATATTTCCATGTTTATACAGATAGCGGTGAAGATGTATGCATGTTTACACAGATAGCTGTGTTGATATTTCCATGTTCATACAGATAGTGGTGTAGATATTACCATGTTCATCCAGATGGCTGTGTAGACATATCCATGTTCATTCAGATGGCGGTGAAGATATTTCCATGTTGATACTGATAGCGGTGCAGACATTTCCATGATCATACAGATAGCGGTGTAGATATTTCCATGTTCATACAGATGGCTGTGTAGATATATCCATGTTCATACAGATGGCGGTGAAGTTATTTCCATGTTCATACAGATAGAGGTGTAGTTATTTCCATGTGTAAAGAGATAGCTGTGTAGATATTTCCATGTATATGCAGATAGCTGTGTAGATATTTCCATTTTCATGCAGATAGCGGTTTAGATATTTCCATGTTCAAACAGATAGCGGTGTAGATATTTCCATGTTCATAGAGATAGCGGTGTAAATATTTCCATGTTTATACAGAGAGCGGTGAAGATGTATGCATGATTACAAAGATAGCGGTGTAGATATTTCCATGTTCATACAGATAGCGGTGTAGATATTTCCATGTTCATCCAGATGGCTGTGTAGATATATCCATGTTCATACAGATGGCGGTGAAGATATTTCCATGTTCATACAGATAGCGGTGTAGATATTTCCATGTTCATACAGATAGCGGTGTAGATATTTCCATGTTCATACAGCCAGCGGTGTTGATATTTCCATGTTCATCCAGACGGCTGTGTAGATATATCTATGTTCATACAGATGGTGGTGAAGATATTTCCATGTTCATACAGATATCGGTGTAGATATTTCCATGTTCATACAGATAGCGGTGTAGGTATTTCCAAGTTCATACAGATAGCGTTGCTGATATTTCCAAGTTTATACAGGTAGCGGTGTAGATATTTCCATGTTTATACAGATAGCGGTGTAGATATTTCCATGTTTATACAGATAGAGGTGTAGATATATCCATGTTTATAGAGATAGCGGTGTAGATATCTCCTTCTTAATACAGATGGCCGTGTGGATATTTATATGTTCATACAGATGGTGGTGCGGATATTTCCATGTTCATACAGATGGTGGTGTAGATATTTCCATGTTCATACAGATAGCGGTGTAGTTATTTCCATGTGTAAAGAGATAGCTGTATAGATATTTCCACGTATATGCAGATAGATGTGTAGATATTTCCATTTTCATGCAGATAGCGGTGTAGATATTTCCATGTTCAAACAGATAGCGGTGTAGATATTTCCATGTTCATACAGATAGCGGTGTAGATATTTCCATGTTTATACAGACAGCGGTGAAGATGTATGCATGTTTACACAGATAGCGGTGTAGATATTTCCATGTTCATCCAGATGGCTGTGTAGATTTATCCATGTTCATACAGATAGCGGTGTAGATATTTCCATGTTCATACACATAGCGGTGCAGATATTTCCATGTTCATCCAGATGGCTGTGTAGATATATCCATGTGCATACAGATGGCGGTGAAGATATTTCCATGTTCATACAGATAGCGGTGTAGATATTTCCATGTTCATACAGATAGCGGTGTAGATATTTCCATGTTCATACAGATAGCGGTGTATGTATTTCCATGTTCATACAGATAGCGGTGTAGATATTTCCATTTTCATGCACATAGCGGTGTATACATTTCCCTGTTCAAACAGTTAGCGGTGTAGATATTTCCATGTTCATACAGATAGCGGTGTTGATATTTCCATGTTTATACAGATAGCGGTGAAGTTGTATGCATGTTTACACACATAGCTTTGAAGATATTTCCATGTTCATACAGATAGCGGTGTAGATATTTCCATGTTCAAACAGATAGCGGTGTAGATATTTCCATGTATATGCAGATATCTGTGTAGACATTTCCATTTTCATGCAGATAGTGTTGTAGATATTTCCATGTTCAAACAGATAGCGGTGTAGATATTTCCATGTTGATTCACATAGCGGTGTAGGTATTTCCATGTTGATACATATAGGGTTGAAGGTGTATGCATGTTTACACAGATAGCGGTGTAGATATTTCCATGGTCATACAGATAGCGGTGTAGAAATTTCCATGTTCTTCCAGATGGCTGTGTAGACATATCCATGTTCATACAGATGCCGGTGAAGATATTTCCATGTTCATAGAGATGGCAGTGTAGATATTTCCATGTTCATTCCGATAGCGGTGCTGATATTTCCATGTTTAAACAGGTAGCGGTGTAGATATTTCCATGTTTATACAGATAGCGGTGTAGATATTTCCATGTTTATACACATAGCGGTGTAGATATTTCCATGTTTATACAGATAGCGGTGTAGATATCTCCATCTTAATACAGATGGCGGTGTAGATATTTATATGTTCATACAGATGGCGGTGCAGATATTTCCATGTTCATACAAATGGCGGTGTAGATATTTCCATATTCATACAGATAGCGGTGTAGTTATTTCCATGAGTAAAGAGATAGCTGTGTAGATATTTCCATGTGTATGTAGATAGCTGTGCAGATATTTCCATTTTCATGCAGATAGCGGTGTATATATTTCCCTATTCAAACAGTTAGTGGTGTAGAGATTTCCATGTTCATAAAGATAGCGGTGTAGATATTTCCATCTTTATACAGATAGCGGTGAAGATGTATGCATGTTTACACAGATAGCGGTGTAGATATTTCCATGTTCATCCAAATGGCTGTGTAGATATATCCATGTTCATACAGATGGCGGTGAAGATATTTCCATGTTCATACAGATAGCGGTGTAGATATTTCCGTGTTCATACAGATAGCAGTGTAGATATTTCCATGTTCATACAGATAGTGGTGTAGATATTTCCATGTTCCTCCAGATGGCTGTGTAGATATATCCATGTTCATACAGATGGCGGTGAAGATATTTCCATGTTCATACAGATAGCGGTGTAGATATTTCCATGTTCATAGAGATAGCGGTGTAGATACTTCCATGTTCATACCGATAGCGGTGCTGACACTTCCATGTTTATACAGGTAGCGGTGTACATATTTCCGTGTTTATACAGATAGCGGTGTAGATATTTCCATGTTCATACAGATAGCGGTGAAGATATTTACATGTTTATACAGATAGCGGTGTAGATATCTCCTTCTTAATACAGATGGCGGTGTAGTTATTTATATGTTCATACAGATGGCGGTGCAGATATTTCCATGTTCATACAAATGGCGGTGTAGATATTTCCATTTTCATACAGATACCGGTGTAGTTATTTCCATGGGTAAAGAGATAGCTGTGTAGATATTTCCATGTATATGTAGATAGCTGTGAAGATATTTCCATTTTCATGCAGATAGCGGTGTATATATTTCCCTGTTCAAACAGTTAGCGGTGTAGAGATTTCCATGCTCATAAAGATAGCGGTGTAGATATTTCCATGTTTCTACAGATAGCGGTGAAGATGTATGCATGTTTACACAGATAGCGGTGTAGATATTTCCATGTTCATCCAGATGGCTGTGTAGATATATCCATGTTCATACAGATGGCGGTGAAGTTATTTCCATGTTCATACACATAGCGGTGTAGGTATTTCCATGTTCATACAGATAGCAGTGTAGATATTTCCATGTTCATACAGATAGCGGTGTAGATATTTCCAAGTTCATCCAGATGGCTGTGTAGATATATCCATGTTCATACAGATGGCGGTGAAGGTATTTCCATGTTCATACAGATAGCGGTGTAGATATTTCCATGTTCATAGAGATAGCGGTGTAGATACTTCCATGTTCATACCGATAGCGGTGCTGATACTTCCATGTTTATACAGGTAGCGGTGTACATATTTCTGTGTTTATACAGATAGCTGTGTAGATATTTCCATGTTCATACAGATAGCGGTGTAGATATTTCCATGTTTATACAGATAGCGGTGTAGATATCTCCTTCTTAATACAGATGGCGGTGTAGTTATTTATATGTTCATACAGATGGCGGTGCAGATATTTCCATGTTCATGCAGATGGCGGTGTAGATATTTCCATGTTTATAGAGATAGCGGTGTAGTTATTTCCATGTGCAAAGAGATAGCTGTGTAGATATCTCCATGTATATGCAGATAGCTGTGTAGATATTTCCATTTTCATGCAGATAGCGGTGTAGATACTTCCATGTTCAAACAGATAGCGGTGTAGATATTTCCATGTTCATACAGATAGCGGTGTAGATATTTCCATGTTTATACAGATGGCGGTGAAGATGTATGCATGTTTACACACATAGCGGTGTAGATATTTCCATGTTCGTACAGATAGCGGTGCTGATATTTCCATGTTTATACAGGTTGCGGTGTAGATATTTCCATGTTTATGCAGATAGCGGTGTAGATATTTCCATGTTTATACAGATAGCGGTGTAGATATTTCCATGTTTATACAGATAGCGGTGTACATATCTCCATCTTAATACAGATGGCGGTGTAGATATTTATATGTTCATACAGATGGCGGTGCAGATATTTCCATGTTCATACAGATGGCGGTGAAGATATTTCCATGTTCATACAGATGACGGTGTAGATACTTCCATGTTCATACTGATAGCGGTGCTGATATTTCCATGTTTATACAGGTAGCGGTGTAGATATTTCCATGTTTATACAGATAGCGGTGTAGATATTTCCATGTTTATACACATAGCGGTGTAGATATTTCCATGTTTATACAGATAGCGGTGTAGATATTTCCGTGTTTATGCAGATATTAGTGTAGATATCTCCATATTAATACAGATGGCGGTGTAGATATTTATATGTTCATACAGATGGCGGTGCAGATATTAACATGTTCATACAGATGGCGGTGTAGATATTTCCATGTTGATACAGATAGCGGTGTAGTTATTTCCATGTGTAAAGAGATAGCTGTGTAGATATCTCCATGTATATGCAGATAGCTGTGTAGATATTTCCATTTTCATGCAGATAGCGGTGTATATATTTCCCTGTTCAAACAGTTAGCGATGTAGATATTTCCATGTTCATAGAGATAGCGGTGTAGATATTTCCATGTTTATACAGATAGCGGTGAAGATGTATGCATGTTTACACAGATAGCGGTGTAGATATTTCCATTTTCATCCAGATGGCTGTGTAGACATATCCATGTTCATACAGATGGCGGTGAAGATATTTCCATGTTCATACAGATGGCTGTGTAGATATATCCATGTTCATACAGATGACGGTGAAGATATTTCCATGTTCATACAGATGGCGGTTTAGATATTTCCATGTTCATACAGATAGCGGTGCTGATATTTCCATGTTTACAAGGGAGCGGTGTAGATATTTCCATGTTCATACAGATAGTGGTGTAGATATTTCCATGTTTATACACATATCGGTGTAGGTATTTCCATGTTTATACAGATAGCGGTGTAGATATCTCCATCTTAATACAGATGGCGGTGTAGATATTTATATATTCATGCAGATGGCGGTGCAGATATTTCCATGTTCATACAGATGGCGGTGTAGATATTTCCATGTTTATAGAGATAGCGGTGTACGTATTTCCATGTGTAAAGAGATAGCTGTATAGATATTTCCATCTATATGCAGATAGCTGTGTAGTTATTTCCATTTTCATGCAGATAGCGGTGTAGATATTTCCATGTTCAAACAAATAGCGGTGTAGATATTTCCATGTTCATACAGATAGCAGTGTAGATATTTCCATGTTTATAAAGATAGCGGTGAAGATGTATGCATGTTTACACCGATAGCGTTGTAGATATTTCCATGTTCATACAGATAGCGGTGTAGATATTTCCATGTTCATCCAGATGTCTGTGTAGATATATCCATGTTCATACAGATGGCGGTGAGGATATTTCCATGTTCATACAGATAGCGGTGTAGATATTTCCATGTTCAAACAGATAGCGGTGTAGATATTTCCATGTTCATACAGACAGCGGTGCTGATATTTCCATGTTTATACAGGTAGCGGTGTAGATATTTCCATGTTCATACAGATTGCGGTGTAGCTATTTCCATGTTCATACAGAGAGTGGTGTAGATATTTCCATGTTCATAGAGATAGCTCTGTAGATATTTCCATGTTCATACAGATAGCCGTGCTGATATTTCCATGTTTATACAGGTAGCGGTGTAGATATTTCCATGTTCATACAGATAGTGGTGTAGATATTTCCATGTTTATACAGATAGCGGTGTAGATATTTCCAAGTTTTTACAGATAGCGGTGTAGATATCTCCATCTTAATACAGATGGCGGTGTAGATATTTATATGTTCATACAGATGGCGGTGCAGATATTTACATGTTCATACAGATGGCGGTGTAGATATTTCTATGTTTATAGAGATAGCGGTGTAGTTATTTCCATGTGTAAAGAGATAGCTTTGTAGATATTTCCATGTATATGCAGATACCTGTGTAGATATTTCTATTTTCATGAAGATAGCGGTTTAGATATTTCCATGTTCAAACAGATAGCGGTGTAGATATTTCCATGTTTATACAGATAGCGGTGTAGATATTTCCATGTTTATACAGATAGCGGTGTAGATATCTCCATCTTAATACAAATGGCGGTGTAGATATTTATATGTTCATAGAGATGTCGGTGCAGATATTTCCATGTTCATACCGATGGCGGTGTAGCTGTTTCCATGTTCATACAGAGAGCGGTGCTGTTATTTCCATGTTTATACAGGTAGCGGTGTAGATATTTCCAGGTTTATACAAGTAGCGGTGTAGATAATTCCATGTTTATACAGATAGCGGTGTAGATATCTCCATCTTAATACAGATGGCGGTGTAGATATTTATATGTTCATACAGATGGCCGTGCAGACATTTCCATGTTCATACAGATGACGGAGTAAATATATTCATGTTCATACAGATAGCGGTGTAGTTATTTCCATGTGTAAAGAGATAGCTGTGTAGATATTTCCATGTATATGCAGATAGCTGTGTAGATATATCCATGTTCATACAGATAGCGGTGTAGATATTTCCATGTTCTTACAGATAGCGGTGCAGATATTTCCATGTTCATCCAGATGGCTGTGTATGTATTTCCATGTTTATACAGATAGCGGTGTAGATATTTCCATGTTCATCCAGATGGCTGTGTAGATATATCCATGTTCATACATACAGATGGCATTAAAGATATTTCCATGTTCATACAGATAGCGGTGTAAATATTTCCATGTTCATACACATAGCTGTGTAGATATTTCCATGTTCATCCAGATGGCTGTGTAGATATATCCATGTCCATACAGATGGCGGAGAAGATATTTCCATGTTCATACAGATAGCGGTGTAGATATTTCCATGTTCATACAGATAGCGGTGTAGATATTTCCATGTTCATACAGATAGCGGTGTAGATATTTCCATGTTCGTACAGATAGCGGTGTAGATATTTCCATGTTCCTCCAGATGGCTGTGTAGATATATCCATGTTCATACAGATGGCGGTGAAGATATTTCCATGTTCATACAGATAGCGGTGTAGATATTTCCATGTTCGTACAGATAGCGGTGTAGATATCTCCTTCTTAATACAGATGGCGGTGTAGATATTTACATGTTCATACAGATGGCGGTGCAGATATTTCCATTTTCATACAGATGGCGGTGTAGATATTTCCATGTCCATACAGATAGCGGTGTAGTTATTTCCATGTGTAAAAAGATAGCTGTGTAGATATTTCCATGTATATGCAGATAGCTGTGAAGATATTTCCATTTTCATGCAGATTGCGGTTTAGATATTTCCATGTTCATACAGATAGCGGTGTAGATATTTCCATGTTTATACAGATAGCGTTGAAGTTGTATGCATGTTTACACAGATAGCGGTGTAGATATTTCCATGTTCATACAGATAGCGGTGTAGATATTTCCATGTTCATCCAGATGGCTGTGTAGATATATCCATGTTCATACAGATAGCGGTGTAGATATTAGCATGTTCGTACAGATAGCGGTGTAAATATTTCCATGTTCATACAGATAGCGGTGCTGATATTTCCATGTTTATACAGGTAGCGGTGTGGGTATTTCCATGTTTATACAGATAGCGGTGAGGATATTTCCATGTTTATACAGATAGCGGTGTAGATATTTCCAGGTTTATAGAGATAGTGGTGTAGATATCTCCATTTTAATACAGATGGCGGTGTAGATATTTATATGTTCATACAGATGGCGGTGCAGATATTTCCATGTTCATACAGATGGCGTTGTAGCTATTTCCATGTTCATACAGAGAGCGGTGTAGCTATTTCCATGTTCATGTAGATAGCGGTGTAGATATTTCCATGTTCATCCATATGGCTGTGTAGATATATCCATGTTCATACAGATGGCGGTGAAGATATTTCCATGTTCATACAGATATTGGTGTAGATATTTCCATGTTCATACAGATAGAGGGGGTGATATTTCCATGTTCATACAGATAGTGGTGTAGATATTTCCATGTTCATACAGATCGCGGTGTAGCTATTTCCACGTTCATACAGATAGCGGTGTAGATATTTCCATGTTCATCCAGATGGCTGTGTAGGTATATCCATGTTCATACAGATGGCGGTGAAGATATTTCCATGCTCATACAGATAGAGGTGTAGATATTTCCATGTTCATACAGATATTGGTGTAGATATTTCCATGTTCATACAGATAGAGGGGGTGATATTTCCATGTTCATACAGATAGCGGTGCTGATATTTCCATGTTTATACAGGAAGCGGTGTAGATATTTCCATGTTTATACAGATAGCGGTGTAGATATTTCCAATTTATACAGATAGTGGTGTAGATATTTCCATGTTTATACAGATAGCGGTGTAGATTTCTCCATCTTAATACAGATGGCGGTGTAGATATTTATATGTTCATACAGATGGCCGTGCAGATATTTCCATGTTCATACAGATGGCGGTGTAGATATTTCCATGTTCATACAGATAGCGGTGTAGTTATTTCCATGTGTAAAGAGATAGCAGTGTAGATATTTCCATGTATATGCAGATAGCTGTGAAGATATTTCCATTTTCATGCAGATTGCGGTTTAGATATTTCCATGTTCAAACAGAAGGCGGTGTAGATATTTCCATGTTCATACAGATAGCGGTGTAGATATTTCCATGTTTATACAGATAGCGGTGAAGATGTATGCATGTTTACACAGATAGTGGTGTAGATATTTCCATGTTCATACAGATAGCGGTGTAGATATTTCCATGTTCATCCAGATGGCTGTGTAGATATATCCATGTTCATACAGATAGCGGTGTAGATATTTCCATGTTCATACAGATAGTGGTGTAGATATTTCCATGTTCATACAGATTGCGGTGTAGCTATTTCCATGTTCATACAGATAGCGGTGTAGATATTTCCATGTTCAAACAGATAGCGGTTTAGATATTTCCATGTTCATTCAGATAGTGGTGCTTATATTTCCATGTTTATATAGGTAGCGGTGTAGATATTTCCATGTTTATACAGATAGCGGTGTAGCTATTTCCATATTCATACAGATAGCGGTGTAGATATTTCCATGTTCAAACTGATAGCGGTGTAGATATTTCCATGTTTATTCAGATAGCGGTGCTTATATTTCCATGTTTATACAGGTAGCGGTGTAGATATTTCCATGTTTATACAGATAGCGGTTTAGATATTTCCATGTTTATGCAGATAGCGGTGTAGATATTTCCATGTTCATCCAGATGGCTGTGTAGATATATCCATGTTCATACAGATGGCGGTGAAGATATTTCCATGTTCATACAGATAGCGGTGTAGATATTTCCATGTTCATACAGATAGCGGTGTAGATATTTCCATGTTCATACAGATAGCGGTGTAGTTATTCCATGTTCATACAGATAGCGGTGTAGATATTTCCATGTTCGTACAGATAGCGGTGTAGATATTTCCATGTTCGTACAGATAGCGGTGTAGATATTTCCATGTTCGTACAGATAGCGGTGTAGATATTTCCATGTTCGTACAGATAGCAGTTTAGATATTTCCATGTTCATACAGATAGAGGTGCTGATATTTCCATGTGTATACAAGTAGCGGTGTGGCTATTTCCATGTTTATACAGATAGCGGTGTGGATATTTCCATGTTTATACAGATAGCGGTGTAGATATTTCCAGGTTTATACAGATAGCGGTGTAGATATCTCCATCTTAATACAGATGGCGGTGTAGATATTTATATGTTCATACAGATGGCGGTGCAGATATTTCCATGTTCATACAGATGGCGGTGTAGCTATTTCCATGTTTATACCGATAGCGGTGTAACTATTTCCATGTTCATGTAGATAGCGGTGTAGATATTTCCATGTTCATCCATATGGCTGTGTAGATATTTCCATGTTCATACAGATGGCCGTGAAGGTATTTCCATGTTCATACAGATAGCGGTGTAGATATTTCCATGTTCATACAGAGAGTGGTGTAGATATTTCCATGTTCATACAGATAGCGGTGTAGCTATTTCCATGTTCATACAGATAGCGGTGTAGATATTTCCATGTTCATCCAGATGGCTGTGTAGATATATCCATGTTCATACAAATGGCGGTGAAGATATTTCCATGCTCATACAGATAGCGGTGTAGATATTTCCATGTTCATACAGATAGTGGTGTAGGTATTTCTATGTTCATACAGATAGAGGGGATGATATTTCCATGTTCATACAGATAGCGGTGCTGATATTTCCATGTTTATACAGGTAGCGGTGTAGATATTTCCATGTTTATACAGATAGCGGTGTAGATATTTCCATGTTTATACAGATAGCGGTGTAGATTTCTCCATCTTAATACAGATGGCGGTGTAGATATTTATATGTGCATACAGATGGCCGTGCAGATATTTCCATGTTCATACAGATGGCGGTGTAGATATTTCCATGTTCATACAGATAGCGGTGTAGTTATTTCCATGTGTAAAGAGATAGCTGTGTAGATATTTCCATGTATATGCAGATAGCTGTGAACATATTTCCATTTTCATGCAGAAAGCGGTTTAGATATTTCCATGTTCAAACAGATAGCGGTGTAGATATTTCCATGTTCATACTGATAGCGTTGTAGATATTTCCATGTTTATACAGATAGCGGTGAAGATGTATGCATGTTTACACAGATATCAGTGTAGATATTTCCATGTTCATACAGATAGCGGTGTAGATATTTCCATGTTCATCCAGATATCTCTGTAGATATATCCATGGTCATACAGATAGCGGTGTAGATATTTCCATGTTCATACAGATAGTGGTGTAGATATTTCCATGTTCATACAGATAGCGGTTTAGCTATTTCCATGTTCATACAGATAGCGGTGTAGATATTTCCATGTTCGTACAGATAGCGGTGTAGATATTTCCATGTTCATACAGATAGCGGTGCTGATATTTCCATGTTTATACAGGAAGCGGTGCAGATATTTCCATGTTTATACAGATAGCGGTGTAGATATTTCCATGTTTATACAGATAGCGGTGTAGATATTTCCAGGTTTATACAGATAGCGGTGTAGATATCTCCATCTTAATACAGATGGCGGTGTAGTTATTTACATGTTCATACAGATGGCGGTGCAGATATTTCCATGTTCATACAGATGGCGGTGTAGATATTTCCATGTTCATACAGATAGCGGTGTAGTTATTTCCATGTGTAAAGAGATAGCTGTGTAGATATTTCCATGTATATGCAGATAGCTGTGAACATATTTCCATTTTCATGCACATAGCGGTGTATATATTTCCCTGTTCAAACAGTTAGCGGTGTAGATATTTCCATGTTCATACAGATAGCGGTGTAGATATTTCCATGTTCATACAGATAGCGGTGTAGATATTTCCATGTTCATACAGATAGCGGTGTATATATTTCCATGTTCGTACAGATAGCGGTGTAGGTATTTCCATGTTCATCCAGATGGCTGTGTAGATATATCCATGTTCATACACATGGCGGTGAAGATATTTCCATGTTCATACAGATAGCGGTGTAGATATTTCCATGTTCATACAGATAGCCGTGTAGATATTGCCATGTTCATACCGATAGCGGTGTAGATATTTCCATGTTCATACAGATGGCTGTGTAGATATATTCATGTTCATACAGATGGCGGTGAAGATATTTCCATGTTCATAGAGATGGCGGTGTAGATATTTCCATATTCATTCCGATAGCGGTGCTGATATTTCCATGTTTATACAGGTAGCGGTGTAGATATTTCCATGTTTATACAGATAGCGGTGTAGATATTTCCATGTTTATACACATAGCGGTGTAGATATTTCCATGTTTATACAGATAGCGGCATAGATATTTCCATGTTTATACAGAAAGCGGTGTAGATATCACCATCTTAATACAGATGGCGGTGTAGATATTTATATGTTCATACAGATGGCGGTTCAGATATTTCCATGTTCATACAGACAGCGGTGTAGTTATTTACATGTGTAAAGAGATAGCTGTGTAGGTATTTCCATGTATATGCAGATAGCTGTGTAGATATTTCCATTTTCATGCAGATAGCGGGGTATATATTTCCCTGTTCAAACAGTTAGTGGTGTAGATATTTCCATGTTCAGAAAGATAGCGGTGTAGATATTTCCATGTTTATACAGATAGCGGTGAAGATGTATGCATGTTTACACTGATAGCGGTGTAGATATTTCCATGTTCATCCAGATAGCTGTGTAGATATATCTATGTTCATACAGATAGCGGTGTAGATATTTCCATGTTGATACAGATAGCGGTGCAGATATTTCCATGTTCATCCAGATGGCTGTGTAGATATATCCATGTTGATACAGATGGCGGTGAAGATATTTCCATGTTCATACAGATAGCGGTGTAGATATTTCCATGTTTATACAGATAGCGGCGTAGATATTTCCATGTTCATACAGATAGCGGTGCAGATATTTCCATGTTCATACAGATGGCGGTGAAGATATTTCCATGTTCATACAGATAGCGGTGTAGATATTTCCATGTTGAAACAGATAGCGGTGTATGTATTTCCATGTTCATACAGATAGCGGTGTAGATATTTCCATTTTCTTGCAAATAGCGGTGTATATATTTCCCTGTTCAAACAGTTAATGGTGTAGATATTTCCATGTTCAGAAAGATAGCGGTGTAGATATTTCCATGTTCATACAGATGGCTGTGTAGATATATCCATGTTCATACAGATGGCGGTGAAGTTATTTCCATGTTCATACACATAGCGGTGTAGTTATTTCCATGTGTAAGGAGATAGCTGTGTAGATATTTCCATGTATATGCAGATAGCTGTGTAGATATTTCCATTTTCATGCAGATAGCGGTTTAGATATTTCCATGTTCGAACAGATAGCGATGTAGATATTTCCATGTTCATACAGATAGCGGTGTAGACATTTCCGTGTTCATACAGATAGCGGTGTAGATATTTCCATCTTCATACAGATGGCTGTGTAGATATATTCATGTTCATACAGATGGCGGTGAAGATATTTCCATGTTCATAGAGATGGCGGTGTAGATATTTCCATATTCATTCCAATAGCGGTGCTGATATTTCCATGTTTATACAGGTAGCGGTGTAGATATTTCCATGTTTATACAGATAGCGGTGTAGATATTTCCATGTTTATACACATAGCGGTGTAGATATTTCCATGTTTATACAGATAGCGGCGTAGATATTTCCATGTTTATACAGAAAGCGGTGTAGATATCACCATCTTAATACAGATGGCGGTGTAGATATTTATATGTTCATACAGATGGCGGTTCAGATATTTCCATGTTCATACAGATCGCGGTGTAGATATTTCCATGTTCATACAGATAGCGGTGTAGTTATTTACATGTGTAAAGAGATAGCTGTGTAGATATTTCCATGTATATGCAGATAGCTGTGTAGATATTTCCATTTTCATGCAGATAGCGGTGTATACATTTCCCTGTTCAAACAGTTAGTGGTGTAGATATTTCCATGTTCAGAAAGATAGCGGTGTAGATATTTCCATGTTTATACAGATAGCGGTGAAGATGTATGCATGTTTACACTGATAGCGGTGTAGATATTTCCATGTTCATCCAGATAGCTGTGTAGATATATCTATGTTCATGCAGATAGCGGTGTAGATATTTCCATGTTCATACAGATAGCGGTGCAGATATTTCCATGTTCATCCAGATGGCTGTGTAGATATATCCATGTTCATACACATTGCGGTGAAGATATTTCCATGTTCATACAGATAGCGGTGTAGATATTTCCATGTTTATACAGATAGCGGCGTAGATATTTCCATGTTCATACAGATAGCGGTGCAGATATTTCCATGTTCATACAGATGGCGGTGAAGATATTTCCATGTTCATACAGATAGCGTTGTATGTATTTCCATGTTCATACAGATAGCGGTGTAGATATTTCCATTTTCTTGCAGATAGCGGTGTATATATTTCCCTGTTCAAACAGTTAATGGTGTAGATATTTCCATGTTCAGAAAGATAGCGGTGTAGATATTTCCATGTTTATACAGATAGCGGTGAAGATGTATGCATGTTTACACTGATAGCGGTGTAGATATTTCCATGTTTATATAGATAGCGGTGTAGTTATTTCCATGTGTAAAGAGATAGCTGTGTAGGTATTTCCATGTATTTGCAGATAGCTGTGTAGATATTTCCATTTTCATGCAAATAGCGGTGTAGATATTTCCATGTTCAAACAGTTAGCGTTGTAGATATTTCCATATTCATACAGATAGCGGTGTAGATATTTCCATGTTTATACAGATGTCTGTGTAGATATATCCATGTTCATACAGATGGCGGTGTAGATATTTCCATGTTCATGCAGATAGCGGTTAAGATATTTCCATGTTCATCCAGAAGGCTGTGTAGATATATCCATGTTCAAACAGATGGCGGAGAAGATATTTCCATGTTCATACAGATGGCGGTGAAGATATTTCCATGTACATACAGATAGCGGTGTAGATATTTCCATGTTCATACAGATAGCCGTGTAGATATTGCCATCTACATACCGATAGCGGTGCTGATACTTCCATGTTTATACAGGTAGCGGTGTACATATTTCCGTGTTTATAAAGATGGCTGTGTAGATATATCCATGTTCATACAGATGGTGGTGTAGATATTTCCATGTTCATACAGATAGCGGTTTAGATATTTCCATGTTCATCCAGATGGCTGTGTAGATATATCCATGTTCATACAGATGGCGGAGAAGCTATTTCAATGTTCATACAGATGGCGGTGTAGATATTTCCATGTTCATACAGATAGTGGTGTAGGTATTTCCATGTTCATACAGATAGCGGTGTAGATATTTCCATGTTCATACAGATAGCGGTGTATGTATTTCCATGTTCATACAGATAGCGGTGTAGATAATTCCATTTTCATGCAGATAACGGTGTATATATTTCCCTGTTCAAACAGTTATCGGTTTAGATATTTCCATGTTCATAAAGATAGCGGTGTAGATATTTCCATGTTTATACAGATAGCGGTGAAGATGTATGCATGTTTACACAGATAGCCGTGTACATATTTCCATGTTCATCCAGATGGCTGTGTAGATATATCCATGTTCATACAGATGGCGGTGAAGATATTTCCATGTTCATACAGATAGCGTTGTAGATATTTCCATGTTCATACAGATAGCGGTGCTAATATTTCCATGTTCATACAGGTAGCGGTGTAGATATTTCCATGTTTATACAGATAGCGGTGTAGATATTTCCATGTTTATACAGATAGCGGTGTAGATATTTCCATGTTGATACAGATAGCGGTGTAGATATTTCCATGTTCATGCAGATAGCGGTGTAGATATTTCCATGTTCATTCAGATAGCGGTGTAGATTTTTCCATGTTCATCCAGATGGCTCTGTAGATATCTCCATGTTCATACAGATGGCGATGAAGATATTTCCATGTTCATACAGAAAGCGGTGTAGATATTTCCATGTTCATACAGAGAGCCGTGTAGATATTGCCACGTTCATACCGATAGCGGTGCTGATACTTCCATGTTTATACAGGTAGCGGTGTACATATTTCCGTGTTTATACAGATAGCGGTGTAGATATTTCCATGTTCATACAGATAGCGGTGTAGATATTTCCATCTTTATACAGATAGCGGTGAAGATATCTCCTTCTTAATACAGATGGCTGTGTAGACATTTATATGTTCATACAGATGGCGGTGCAGATATTTCCATGTTCATACAGATGGTGGTGTAGATATTTCCATGTTTATAGAGATAGCGGTGTAGTTATTTCCAAGTGTAAAGAGATAGCTGTGTAGATATTTCCATGTATATGCAGATAGCTGTGTAGATATTTCCATTTTCATGCAGATAGCGGTTTAGATATTTCCATGTTCAAACAGATAGCGGTGTAGATATTTCCATGTTCATAGAGATAGCGGTGTAAATATTTCCATGTTTATACAGAGAGCGGTGAAGATGTATGCATGATTACAAAGAAAGCGGTGTAGATATTTCCATGTTCATACAGATAGCGGTGTAGATATTTCCATGTTCATCCAGATGGCTGTGTAGATATATCCATGTTCATACAGATGGCGGTGAAGATATTTCCATGTTCATACAGATAGCGGTGTAGATATTTCCATGTTCATACAGATAGCGGTGTAGATATTTCCATGTTCATACAGACAGCGGTGTTGATATTTCCATGTTCATCCAGATGGCTGTGTAGATATATCTATGTTCATACAGATGGTGGTGAAGATATTTCCATGTTCATACAGATATCGGTGTAGATATTTCCATGTTCATACAGATAGCGGTGTAGGTATTTCCAAGTTCATACAGATAGCGTTGCTGATATTTCCAAGTTTATACAGGTAGCGGTGTAGATATTTCCATGTTTATACAGATAGCGGTGTAGATATTTCCATGTTTATACAGATAGAGGTGTAGATATATCCATGTTTATAGAGATAGCGGTGTAGATATCTCCTTCTTAATACAGATGGCCGTGTGGATATTTATATGTTCATACAGATGGTGGTGCGGATATTTCCATGTTCATACAGATGGTGGTGTAGATATTTCCATGTTCATACAGATAGCGGTGTAGTTATTTCCATGTGTAAAGAGATAGCTGTATAGATATTTCCACGTATATGCAGATAGATGTGTAGATATTTCCATTTTCATGCAGATAGCGGTGTAGATATTTCCATGTTCAAACAGATAGCGGTGTAGATATTTCCATGTTCATACAGATAGCGGTGTAGATATTTCCATGTTTATACAGACAGCGGTGAAGATGTATGCATGTTTACACAGATAGCGGTGTAGATATTTCCATGTTCATCCAGATGGCTGTGTAGATTTATCCATGTTCATACAGATAGCGGTGTAGATATTTCCATGTTCATACAGATAGCGGTGCAGATATTTCCATGTTCATCCAGATGGCTGTGTAGATATATCCATGTGCATACAGATGGCGGTGAAGATATTTCCATGTTCATACAGATAGCGGTGTAGATATTTCCATGTTCATACAGATAGCGGTGTAGATATTTCCATGTTCATACAGATAGCGGTGTATGTATTTCCATGTTCACACAGATAGCGGTGTAGATATTTCCATTTTCATGCACATAGCGGTGTATACATTTCCCTGTTCAAACAGTTAGCGGTGTAGATATTTCCATGTTCATACAGATAGCGGTGTTGATATTTCCATGTTTATACAGATAGCGGTGAAGTTGTATGCATGTTTACACACATAGCTTTGAAGATATTTCCATGTTCATACAGATAGCGGTGTAGATATTTCCATGTTCAAACAGATAGCGGTGTAGATATTTCCATGTATATGCAGATATCTGTGTAGACATTTCCATTTTCATGCAGATAGTGTTGTAGATATTTCCATGTTCAAACAGATAGCGGTGTAGATATTTCCATGTTCATTCACATAGCGGTGTAGGTATTTCCATGTTGATACATATAGGGTTGAAGGTGTATGCATGTTTACACAGATAGCGGTGTAGATATTTCCATGGTCATACAGATAGCGGTGTAGAAATTTCCATGTTCATCCAGATGGCTGGGTAGACATATCCATGTTCATACAGATGGCGGTGAAGATATTTCCATGTTCATAGAGATGGCGGTGTAGATATTTCCATGTTCATTCCGATAGCGGTGCTGATATTTCCATGTTTAAACAGGTAGCGGTGTAGATATTTCCATGTTTATACAGATAGCGGTGTAGATATTTCCATGTTTATACACATAGCGGTGTAGATATTTCCATATTTATACAGATAGCGGTGTAGATATCTCCATCTTAATACAGATGCCGGTGTAGATATTTATATGTTCATACAGATGGCGGTGCAGATATTTCCATGTTCATACAAATGGCGGTGTAGATATTTCCATATTCATACAGATAGCGGTGTAGTTATTTCCATGAGTAAAGAGATAGCTGTGTAGATATTTCCATGTGTATGTAGATAGCTGTGCAGATATTTCCATTTTCATGCAGATAGCGGTGTATATATTTCCCTGTTCAAACAGTTAGTGGTGTAGAGATTTCCATGTTCATAAAGATAGCGGTGTAGATATTTCCATCTTTATACAGATAGCGGTGAAGATGTATGCATGTTTACACAGATAGCGGTGTAGATATTTCCATGTTCATGCAAATGGCTGTGTAGATATATCCATGTTCATACAGATGGCGGTGAAGATATTTCCATGTTCATACAGATAGCGGTGTAGATATTTCCGTGTTCATACAGATAGCAGTGTAGATATTTCCATGTTCATACAGATAGTGGTGTAGATATTTCCATGTTCCTCCAGATGGCTGTGTAGATATATCCATGTTCATACAGATGGCGGTGAAGATATTTCCATGTTCATACAGATAGCGGTGTAGATATTTCCATGTTCATAGAGATAGCGGTGTAGATACTTCCATGTTCATACCGATAGCGGTGCTGACACTTCCATGTTTATACAGGTAGCGGTGTACATATTTCCGTGTTTATACAGATAGCGGTGTAGATATTTCCATGTTCATACAGATAGCGGTGTATTTACATGTTTATACAGATAGCGGTGTAGATATCTCCTTCTTAATACAGATGGCGGTGTAGTTATTTATATGTTCATACAGATGGCGGTGCAGATATTTCCATGTTCATACAGATGGCAGTGTAGATATTTCCATGTTTATAGAGATAGCGGTGTAGTTATTTCCATGTGCAAAGAGATAGCTGTGTAGATATTTCCATGTATATGCAGATGGCTGTGTAGATATTTCCATTTTCATGCAGATAGCGGTGTAGATACTTCCATGTTGAAACAGATAGCGGTGTAGATATTTCCATGTTTATACAGATAGTGTTGTAGATATCTCCATCTTAATACAGATGGCGGTGTAGATATTTATATGTTCATACAGATGGCGGTGAAGATATTTCCATGTTCATACAGATAGCGGTGTAGATATTTCCATGTTCATACAGATATCGGTGTAGATATTTCCATGTTCATACAGATAGCGGTGTAGGTATTTCCATGTTCATACCGATAGCGGTGCTGATATTTCCAAGTTTATACAGGTAGCGGTGTAGATATTTCCATGTTTATACAGATAGCGGTGTAGATATTTCCATGTTTATACAGATAGCGGTGTAGATATATCCATGTTTCTAGAGATAGCGGTGTAGATATCTCCTTCTTAATACAGATGGCCGTGTGGATATTTATATGTTCATACAGATGGCGGTGCGGATATTTCCATGTTCATACAGATGGTGGTGTAGATATTTCCATGTTCATACAGATAGCGGTGTAGTTATTTCCATGTTTAAAGAGATAGCTGTGTAGATATTTCCATGTATATGCAGATAGCTGTGTAGATATTTCCATTTTCATGCACATACCGGTGTGGATATTTCCATGTTCAAACAGATAGCGGTGTAGATATTTCCATGTTCATACAGATAGCGGTGTAGATATTTCCATGTTTATACAGACAGCGGTGAAGATGTATGCATGTTTACACTGATAGCGGTGTAGATATTTCCATGTTCATCCAGATGGCTGTGTAGATATATCCATGTTCATACAGATAGCGGTGCAGATATTTCCATGTTCATACAGATAGCGGTGCAGATATTTCCATGTTCATCCAGATGGCTGTGTATATATATCCATGTTCATACAGATGGCGGTGAAGATATTTCCATGTTCATACAGATAGCGGTGTAGATATTTCCATGTTCATACAGATAGCGGTGTAGATATTTCCATGTTCATACAGATAGCGGTGTATGTATTTCCATGTTCATACAGATAGCGGTGTAGATATTTCCATTTTCATGCACATAGCGGTGTATACATTTCCCTGTTCAAACAGTTAGCGGCGTAGATATTTCCATGTTTATACAGAAAGTGGTGTAGATATCTCCATCTTAATACAGATGGCGGTGTAGATATTTATATGTTCATACAGATGGCGTTTCAGATATTTCCATGTTCATACAGATCGCGGTGTAGATATTTCCATGTTCATACAGATAGCGGTGTAGTTATTTACATGTGTAAAGAGATACCTGTGTAGATATTTCCATGTATATGCAGATAGCTGTGTAGATATTTCCATTTTCATGAAGATAGCGGTGTATATATTTCCCTGTTCAAACAGTTAGTGGTGTAGATATTTCCATGTTCAGAAAGATAGCGGTGTAGATATTTCCATGTTTATACAGATAGCGGTGAAGATGTATGCATGTTTACACTGATAGCGGTGTAGATATTTCCATGTTTATATAGATAGCGGTGTAGTTATTTCCATGTGTAAAGAGATAGCTGTGTAGGTATTTCCATGTATTTGCAGATAGCTGTGTAGATATTTCCATTTTCATGCAAATAGCGGTGTAGATATTTCCATGTTCAAACAGTTAGCGTTGTAGATATTTCCATATTCATACAGATAGCGGTGTAGATATTTCCATGTTTATACAGATGTCTGTGTAGATATATCCATGTTCATACAGATGGCGGTGTAGATATTTCCATGTTCATGCAGATAGCGGTTAAGATATTTCCATGTTCATCCAGAAGGCTGTGTAGATATATCCATGTTCAAACAGATGGCGGAGAAGATATTTCCATGTTCATACAGATGGCGGTGAAGATATTTCCATGTACATACAGATAGCGGTGTAGATATTTCCATGTTCATACAGATAGCCGTGTAGATATTGCCATCTACATACCGATAGCGGTGCTGATACTTCCATGTTTATACAGGTAGCGGTGTACATATTTCCGTGTTTATAAAGATGGCTGTGTAGATATATCCATGTTCATACAGATGGCGGTGTAGATATTTCCATGTTCATACAGATAGCGGTTTAGATATTTCCATGTTCATCCAGATGGCTGTGTAGATATATCCATGTTCATACAGATGGCGGAGAAGCTATTTCAATGTTCATACAGATGGCGGTGTAGATATTTCCATGTTCATACAGATAGCGGTGTAGGTATTTCCATGTTCATACAGATAGCGGTGTAGATATTTCCATGTTCATACAGATAGCGGTGTATGTATTTCCATGTTCATACAGATAGCGGTGTAGATAATTCCATTTTCATGCAGATAACGGTGTATATATTTCCCTGTTCAAACAGTTATCGGTTTAGATATTTCCATGTTCATAAAGATAGCGGTGTAGATATTTCCATGTTTATACAGATAGCGGTGAAGATGTATGCATGTTTACACAGATAGCCGTGTACATATTTCCATGTTCATCCAGATGGCTGTGTAGATATATCCATGTTCATACAGATGGCGGTGAAGATATTTCCATGTTCATACAGATAGCGTTGTAGATATTTCCATGTTCATACAGATACCGGTGCTAATATTTCCATGTTCATACAGGTAGCGGTGTAGATATTTCCATGTTTATACAGATAGCGGTGTAGATATTTCCATGTTTATACAGATAGCGGTGTAGATATTTCCATGTTGATACAGATAGCGGTGTAGATATTTCCATGTTCATGCAGATAGCGGTGTAGATATTTCCATGTTCATTCAGATAGCGGTGTAGATTTTTCCATGTTCATCCAGATGGCTCTGTAGATATCTCCATGTTCATACAGATGGCGATGAAGATATTTCCATGTTCATACAGAAAGCGGTGTAGATATTTCCATGTTCATACAGAGAGCCGTGTAGATATTGCCATGTTCATACCGATAGCGGTGCTGATACTTCCATGTTTATACAGGTAGCGGTGTACATATTTCCGTGTTTATACAGATAGCGGTGTAGATATTTCCATGTTCATACAGATAGCGGTGTAGATATTTCCATCTTTATACAGATAGCGGTGAAGATATCTCCTTCTTAATACAGATGGCTGTGTAGACATTTATATGTTCATACAGATGGCGGTGCAGATATTTCCATGTTCATACAGATGGTGGTGTAGATATTTCCATGTTTATAGAGATAGCGGTGTAGTTATTTCCAAGTGTAAAGAGATAGCTGTGTAGATATTTCCATGTATATGCAGATAGCTGTGTAGATATTTCCATTTTCATGCAGATAGCGGTTTAGATATTTCCATGTTCAAACAGATAGCGGTGTAGATATTTCCATGTTCATAGAGATAGCGGTGTAAATATTTCCATGTTTATACAGAGAGCGGTGAAGATGTATGCATGATTACAAAGAAAGCGGTGTAGATATTTCCATGTTCATACAGATAGCGGTGTAGATATTTCCATGTTCATCCAGATGGCTGTGTAGATATATCCATGTTCATACAGATGGCGGTGAAGATATTTCCATGTTCATACAGATAGCGGTGTAGATATTTCCATGTTCATACAGATAGCGGTGTAGATATTTCCATGTTCATACAGACAGCGGTGTTGATATTTCCATGTTCATCCAGATGGCTGTGTAGATATATCTATGTTCATACAGATGGTGGTGAAGATATTTCCATGTTCATACAGATATCGGTGTAGATATTTCCATGTTCATACAGATAGCGGTGTAGGTATTTCCAAGTTCATACAGATAGCGTTGCTGATATTTCCAAGTTTATACAGGTAGCGGTGTAGATATTTCCATGTTTATACAGATAGCGGTGTAGATATTTCCATGTTTATACAGATAGAGGTGTAGATATATCCATGTTTATAGAGATAGCGGTGTAGATATCTCCTTCTTAATACAGATGGCCGTGTGGATATTTATATGTTCATACAGATGGTGGTGAGGATATTTCCATGTTCATACAGATGGTGGTGTAGATATTTCCATGTTCATACAGATAGCGGTGTAGTTATTTCCATGTGTAAAGAGATAGCTGTATAGATATTTCCACGTATATGCAGATAGATGTGTAGATATTTCCATTTTCATGCAGATAGCGGTGTAGATATTTCCATGTTCAAACAGATAGCGGTGTAGATATTTCCATGTTCATACAGATAGCGGTGTAGATATTTCCATGTTTATACAGACAGCGGTGAAGATGTATGCATGTTTACACAGATAGCGGTGTAGATATTTCCATGTTCATCCAGATGGCTGTGTAGATTTATCCATGTTCATACAGATAGCGGTGTAGATATTTCCATGTTCATACAGATAGCGGTGCAGATATTTCCATGTTCATCCAGATGGCTGTGTAGATATATCCATGTGCATACAGATGGCGGTGAAGATATTTCCATGTTCATACAGATAGCGGTGTAGATATTTCCATGTTCATACAGATAGCGGTGTAGATATTTCCATGTTCATACAGATAGCGGTGTATGTATTTCCATGTTCACACAGATAGCGGTGTAGATATTTCCATTTTCATGCACATAGCGGTGTATACATTTCCCTGTTCAAACAGTTAGCGGTGTAGATATTTCCATGTTCATACAGATAGCGGTGTTGATATTTCCGTGTTTATACAGATAGCGGTGAAGTTGTATGCATGTTTACACACATAGCTTTGAAGATATTTCCATGTTCATACAGATAGCGGTGTAGATATTTCCATGTTCAAACAGATAGCGGTGTAGATATTTCCATGTATATGCAGATATCTGTGTAGACATTTCCATTTTCATGCAGATAGTGTTGTAGATATTTCCATGTTCAAACAGATAGCGGTGTAGATATTTCCATGTTCATTCACATAGCGGTGTAGGTATTTCCATGTTGATACATATAGGGTTGAAGGTGTATGCATGTTTACACAGATAGCGGTGTAGATATTTCCATGGTCATACAGATAGCGGTGTAGAAATTTCCATGTTCATCCAGATGGCTGGGTAGACATATCCATGTTCATACAGATGGCGGTGAAGATATTTCCATGTTCATAGAGATGGCGGTGTAGATATTTCCATGTTCATTCCGATAGCGGTGCTGATATTTCCATGTTTAAACAGGTAGCGGTGTAGATATTTCCATGTTTATACAGATAGCGGTGTAGATATTTCCATGTTTATACACATAGCGGTGTAGATATTTCCATATTTATACAGATAGCGGTGTAGATATCTCCATCTTAATACAGATGCCGGTGTAGATATTTATATGTTCATACAGATGGCGGTGCAGATATTTCCATGTTCATACAAATGGCGGTGTAGATATTTCCATATTCATACAGATAGCCGTGTAGTTATTTCCATGAGTAAAGAGATAGCTGTGTAGATATTTCCATGTGTATGTAGATAGCTGTGCAGATATTTCCATTTTCATGCAGATAGCGGTGTATATATTTCCCTGTTCAAACAGTTAGTGGTGTAGAGATTTCCATGTTCATAAAGATAGCGGTGTAGATATTTCCATCTTTATACAGATAGCGGTGAAGATGTATGCATGTTTACACAGATAGCGGTGTAGATATTTCCATGTTCATCCAAATGGCTGTGTAGATATATCCATGTTCATACAGATGGCGGTGAAGATATTTCCATGTTCATACAGATAGCGGTGTAGATATTTCCGTGTTCATACAGATAGCAGTGTAGATATTTCCATGTTCATACAGATAGTGGTGTAGATATTTCCATGTTCCTCCAGATGGCTGTGTAGATATATCCATGTTCATACAGATGGCGGTGAAGATATTTCCATGTTCATACAGATAGCGGTGTAGATATTTCCATGTTCATAGAGATAGCGGTGTAGATACTTCCATGTTCATACCGATAGCGGTGCTGACACTTCCATGTTTATACAGGTAGCGGTGTACATATTTCCGTGTTTATACAGATAGCGGTGTAGATATTTCCATGTTCATACAGATAGCGGTGTAGATATTTACATGTTTATACAGATAGCGGTGTAGATATCTCCTTCTTAATACAGATGGCGGTGTAGTTATTTATATGTTCATACAGATGGCGGTGCAGATATTTCCATGTTCATACAGATGGCAGTGTAGATATTTCCATGTTTATAGAGATAGCGGTGTAGTTATTTCCATGTGCAAAGAGATAGCTGTGTAGATATCTCCATGTATATGCAGATGGCTGTGTAGATATTTCCATTTTCATGCAGATAGCGGTGTAGATACTTCCATGTTGAAACAGATAGCGGTGTAGATATTTCCATGTTTATACAGATAGTGTTGTAGATATCTCCATCTTAATACAGATGGCGGTGTAGATATTTATATGTTCATACAGATGGCGGTGAAGATATTTCCATGTTCATACAGATAGCGGTGTAGATATTTCCATGTTCATACAGATATCGGTGTAGATATTTCCATGTTCATACAGATAGCGGTGTAGGTATTTCCATGTTCATACAGATAGCGGTGCTGATATTTCCAAGTTTATATAGGTAGCGGTGTAGATATTTCCATGTTTATACAGATAGCGGTGTAGATATTTCCATGTTTATACAGATAGCGGTGTAGATATATCCATGTTTCTAGAGATAGCGGTGTAGATATCTCCTTCTTAATACAGATGGCCGTGTGGATATTTATATGTTCATACAGATGGCGGTGCGGATATTTCCATGTTCATACAGATGGTGGTGTAGATATTTCCATGTTCATACAGATAGCGGTGTAGTTATTTCCATGTTTAAAGAGATAGCTGTGTAGATATTTCCATGTATATGCAGATAGCTGTGTAGATATTTCCATTTTCATGCACATACCGGTGTGGATATTTCCATGTTCAAACAGATAGCGGTGTAGATATTTCCATGTTCATACAGATAGCGGTGTAGATATTTCCATGTTTATACAGACAGCGGTGAAGATGTATGCATGTTTACACTGATAGCGGTGTAGATATTTCCATGTTCATCCAGATGGCTGTGTAGATATATCCATGTTCATACAGATAGCGGTGCAGATATTTCCATGTTCATACAGATAGCGGTGCAGATATTTCCATGTTCATCCAGATGGCTGTGTATATATATCCATGTTCATACAGATGGCGGTGAAGATATTTCCATGTTCATACAGATAGCGGTGTAGATATTTCCATGTTCATACAGATAGCGGTGTAGATATTTCCATGTTCATACAGATAGCGGTGTATGTATTTCCATGTTCATACAGATAGCGGTGTAGATATTTCCATTTTCATGCACATAGCGGTGTATACATTTCCCTGTTCAAACAGTTAGCGGCGTAGATATTTCCATGTTTATACAGAAAGTGGTGTAGATATCTCCATCTTAATACAGATGGCGGTGTAGATATTTATATGTTCATACAGATGGCGTTTCAGATATTTCCATGTTCATACAGATCGCGGTGTAGATATTTCCATGTTCATACAGATAGCGGTGTAGTTATTTACATGTGTAAAGAGATACCTGTGTAGATATTTCCATGTATATGCAGATAGCTGTGTAGATATTTCCATTTTCATGCAGATAGCGGTGTATATATTTCCCTGTTCAAACAGTTAGTGGTGTAGATATTTCCATGTTCAGAAAGATAGCGGTGTAGATATTTCCATGTTTATACAGATAGCGGTGAAGATGTATGCATGTTTACACTGATAGCGGTGTAGATATTTCCATGTTCATCCAGATAGCTGTGTAGATATATCTATGTTCATACAGATAGCGGTGTAGATATATCCATGTTCATACAGATGGCGGTGAAGATATTTCCATGTTCATACAGATAGCGGTGTAGATATTTCCATGTTTATACAGATAGCGGCATAGATATTTCCATGTTCATACAGATAGCGGTGCAGATATTTCCATGTTCATACAGATGGCGGTGAAGATATTTCCATGTTCATACAGATAGCGGTGTAGATATTTCCATGTTCAAACAGATAGCGGTGTATGTATTTCCATGTTCATACAGATAGCGGTGTAGATATTTCCATTTTCTTGCAGATAGCGGTGTATATCTTTCCCTGTTCAAACAGTTAATGGTGTAGATATTTCCATGTTCAGAAAGATAGCGGTGTAGATATTTCCATGTTTATAGAGATAGCGGTGAAGATGTATGCATGTTTACACTGATAGCGGTGTAGATATTTCCATGTTTATATAGATAGCGGTGTAGTTATTTCCATGTGTAAAGAGATAGCTGTGTAGGTATTTCCATGTATTTGCAGATAGCTGTGTAGATATTTCCATTTTCATGCAAATAGCGGTGTAGATATTTCCATGTTCAAACAGATAGCGTTGTAGATATTTCCATATTCATACAGATAGCGGTGTAGATATTTCCATGTTGATACAGATAGCGGTGTAGATATTTCCATGTTCATGCAGATAGCGGTGTAGATATTTCCATGTTCATTCAGGTAGCGGTGTAGATATTTCCATGTTCATCCAGATGGCTGTGTAGATATATCCATGTTCATACAGATGGCGATGAAGATATTTCCATGTTCATACAGATAGCGGTTTAGATATTTCCATGTTCATACAGAGAGACGTGTAGATATTGCCATGTTCATACCGATAGCGGTGCTGATACTTCCATGTTTATACAGGTAGCGGTGTACATATTTCCGTGTTTATACAGATAGCGGTGTAGATATTTCCATGTTCATACAGATAGCGGTGTAGATATTTCCATCTTTATACAGATAGCGGTGAAGATATCTCCTTCTTAATACAGATGGCTGTGTAGACATTTATATGTTCATACAGATGGCGGTGCAGATATTTCCATGTTCATACAGATGGCGGTGTAGATATTTCCATGTTTATAGAGATAGCGGTGTAGTTATTTCCAAGTGTAAAGAGATAGATGTGTAGATATTTCCATATATATGCAGATAGCTGTGTAGATATTTCCATTTTCATGCAGATAGCGGTGTAGATATTTCCATGTTCAAACAGATAGCTGTGTAGATATTTCCATGTTCATACAGATAACGGTGTAGATATTTCCATGTTTATACAGATGGCTGTGTAGATATATCCATGTTCATACAGACGGCGGTGTAGATATTTCCATGTTCATACTGATAGCGGTGTAGATATTTCCATGTTCCTCCAGATGGCTGTGTAGATATATCCATGTTCATACATACAGATGGCAGAAAAGATATTTCCATGTTCATACAGATAGCGGTGTAAATATTTCCATGTTCATACAGATAGCGGTGTAGATATTTCCATGTTCATCTAGATGGCTGTGTAGATATATCCATGTTCATACAGATGGCGGAGAAGTTATTTCCATGTTCATACAGATAGCAGTGTAGATATTTCCATGTTCATACAGATAGCGGTGTAGATATTTCCATGTTCATACAGATAGCGGAGGAGATATTTCCATGTTCGTACAGATAGCCGTGTAGATATTGCCATGTTCATACCGATAGCGGTGCTGATACTTCCATGTTTACACAGGTAGCTGTGTACATATTTCCATGTTTATACAGATAGCGGTGTAGATATTTCCATGTTCATACAGATAGCGGTGCTGATACTTCCATGTTTATACAGGTAGCGGTGTACATATTTCCGTGTTTATACAGATAGCGGTGTAGATATTTCCATGTTCATACAGATAGCGGTGTAGATATTTCCATGTTTATACAGATAGCGGTGAAGATGTATGCATGTTTACACAGATAGCTGTGTTGATATTTCCATGTTCAAACAGATAGTGGTGTAGATATTTCCAAGTTCATCCAGATGGCTGTGTAGACATATCCATGTTCATTCAGATGGCGGTGAAGATATTTCCATGTTGATACAGATAGAGGTGTAGACATTTCCATGTTCATACAGATAGCGGTGTAGATATTTCCATGTTCATACAGATGGCTGTGTAGATATATCCATGTTCATACAGATGGCGGTGAAGTTATTTCCATGTTCATACAGATAGAGGTGTAGTTATTTCCAAGTGTAAGGAGATAGCTGTGTAGATATTTCCATGTATATGCAGATAGCTGTGTAGATATTTCCATTTTCATGCAGATAGCGGTTTAGATATTTCCATGTTCAAACAGATAGCGGTGTAGATATTTCCATGTTCATAGAGATAGCGGTGTAGATATTTCCTTGTTCATCCAGATGGCTGTGTAGATATATCCATGTTCATGCAGATGGCGGTGAAGATATTTCCATGTTCATACAGATAGCGGTGTAGATATTTCCATGTTCATACAGATAGCGGTGTAGATATTTCCTTGTTCATCCAGATGGCTGTGTAGATATTTCCATTTTCATGCAGATAGTGGTGTAGATATTTCCATGTTCAAACAGATAGCGATGTAGATATTTCCATGTTCATACAGATAGCGGCGTAGACATTTCCATGTTCATACAGATAGCGGTGTAGATATTTCCATCTTCATACAGATGGCTGTGTAGATATATTCATGTTCATACAGATGGCGGTGAAGATATTTCCATGTTCATAGAGATGGCGGTGTAGATATTTCCATATTCATTCCAATAGCGGTGCTGATATTTCCATGTTTATACAGGTAGCGGTGTAGATATTTCCATGTTTATACAGATAGCGGTGTAGATATTTCCATGTTTATACACATAGCGGTGTAGATATTTCCATGTTTATACAGATAGCGGCGTAGATATTTCCATGTTTATACAGAAAGCGGTGTAGATATCACCATCTTAATACAGATGGCGGTGTAGATATTTATATGTTCATACAGATGGCGGTTCAGATATTTCCATGTTCATACAGATCGCGGTGTAGATATTTCCATGTTCATACAGATAGCGGTGTAGTTATTTACATGTGTAAAGAGATAGCTGTGTAGATATTTCCATGTATATGCAGATAGCTGTGTAGATATTTCCATTTTCATGCAGATAGCGGTGTATATATTTCCCTGTTCAAACAGTTAGTGGTGTAGATATTTCCATGTTCAGAAAGATAGCGGTGTAGATATTTCCATGTTTATACAGATAGCGGTGAAGATGTATGCATGTTTACACTGATAGCGGTGTAGATATTTCCATGTTCATCCAGATAGCTGTGTAGATATATCTATGTTCATACAGATAGCGGTGTAGATATTTCCATCTTCATACAGATAGCGGTGCAGATATTTCCATGTTCATCCAGATGGCTGTGTAGATATATCCATGTTCATACAGATGGCGGCGAAGATATTTCCATGTTCATACAGATAGCGGTGTAGATATTTCCATGTTTATAGAGATAGCGGTGTAGTTATTTCCTAGTGTAAAGAGATAGCTGTCTAGATATTTCCATATATATGCAGATAGCTGTGTAGATATTTCCATTTTCATGCAGATAGCGGTTTAGATATTTCCATGTTCAAACAGATAGCTGTGTAGATATTTCCATGTTCATACAGATAACGGTGTAGATATTTCCATGTTTATACAGATGGCTGTGTAGATATATCCATGTTCATACAGATGGCGGTGTAGATATTTCCATGTTCATACTGATAGCGGTGTAGATATTTCCATGTTCATCCAGATGGCTGTGTAGATATATCCATGTTCATACATACAGATGGCAGAAAAGATATTTCCATGTTCATACAGATAGCGGTGTAAATATTTCCATGTTCATACAGATAGCGGTGTAGATATTTCCATGTTCATCCAGATGGCTGTGTAGATATATCCATGTTCATACAGATGGCGGAGAAGATATTTCCATGTTCATACAGATAGCAGTGTAGATATTTCCATGTTCATACAGATAGCGGTGGAGATATTTCCATGTTCATACAGATAGCCGTGTAGATATTGCCATGTTCATAGCGATAGCGGTGCTGATACTTCCATGTTTATACAGGTAGCTGTGTACATATTTCCATGTTTATACAGATAGCCGTGTAGATATTTCCATGTTCATACAGATAGCGGTGTAGATATTTCCATGTTTATACAGATAGCGGTGAAGATGTATGCATGTTTACACAGATAGCTGTGTTGATATTTCCATGTTCATACAGATAGTGGTGTAGATATTTCCATGTTCATCCAGATGGCTGTGTAGACATATCCATGTTCAATCAGATGGCGGTGAAGATATTTCCATGTTGATACTGATAGCGGTGCAGACATTTCCATGATCATACAGATAGCGGTGTAGATATTTCCATGTTCATACAGATGGCTGTGTAGATATATCCATGTTCATACAGATGGCGGTGAAGTTATTTCCATGTTCATACAGATAGAGGTGTAGTTATTTCCATGTGTAAAGAGATAGCTGTGTAGATATTTCCATGTATATGCAGATAGCTGTGTAGATATTTCCATTTTCATGCAGATAGCGGTTTAGATATTTCCATGTTCAAACAGATAGCGGTGTAGATATTTCCATGTTCATAGAGATAGCGGTGTAAATATTTCCATGTTTATACAGAGAGCGGTGAAGATGTATGCATGATTACAAAGATAGCGGTGTAGATATTTCCATGTTCATACAGATAGCGGTGTAGATATTTCCATGTTCATCCAGATGGCTGTGTAGATATATCCATGTTCATACAGATGGCGGTGAAGATATTTCCATGTTCATACAGATAGCGGTGTAGATATTTCCATGTTCATACAGATAGCGGTGTAGATATTTCCATGTTCATACAGACAGCGGTGTTGATATTTCCATGTTCATCCAGATGGCTGTGTAGATATATCTATGTTCATACAGATGGTGGTGAAGATATTTCCATGTTCATACAGATATCGGTGTAGATATTTCCATGTTCATACAGATAGCGGTGTAGGTATTTCCAAGTTCATACAGATAGCGTTGCTGATATTTCCAAGTTTATACAGGTAGCGGTGTAGATATTTCCATGTTTATACAGATAGCGGTGTAGATATTTCCATGTTTATACAGATAGAGGTGTAGATATATCCATGTTTATAGAGATAGCGGTGTAGATATCTCCTTCTTAATACAGATGGCCGTGTGGATATTTATATGTTCATACAGATGGCGGTGCGGATATTTCCATGTTCATACAGATGGTGGTGTAGATATTTCCATGTTCATACAGATAGCGGTGTAGTTATTTCCATGTGTAAAGAGATAGCTGTATAGATATTTCCACGTATATGCAGATAGATGTGTAGATATTTCCATTTTCATGCAGATAGCGGTGTAGATATTTCCATGTTCAAACAGATAGCGGTGTAGATATTTCCATGTTCATACAGATAGCGGTGTAGATATTTCCATGTTTATACAGACAGCGGTGAAGATGTATGCATGTTTACACAGATAGCGGTGTAGATATTTCCATGTTCATCCAGATGGCTGTGTAGATTTATCCATGTTCATACAGATAGCGGTGTAGATATTTCCATGTTCATACAGATAGCGGTGCAGATATTTCCATGTTCATCCAGATGGCTGTGTAGATATATCCATGTGCATACAGATGGCGGTGAAGATATTTCCATGTTCATACAGATAGCGGTGTAGATATTTCCATGTTCATACAGATAGCGGTGTAGATATTTCCATGTTCATACAGATAGCGGTGTATGTATTTCCATGTTCATACAGATAGCGGTGTAGATATTTCCATTTTCATGCACATAGCGGTGTATACATTTCCCTGTTCAAACAGTTAGCGGTGTAGATATTTCCATGTTCATACAGATAGCGGTGTTGATATTTCCATGTTTATACAGATAGCGGTGAAGTTGTATGCATGTTTACACACATAGCTTTGAAGATATTTCCATGTTCATACAGATAGCGGTGTAGATATTTCCATGTTCAAACAGATAGCGGTGTAGATATTTCCATGTATATGCAGATATCTGTGTAGACATTTCCATTTTCATGCAGATAGTGTTGTAGATATTTCCATGTTCAAACAGATAGCGGTGTAGATATTTCCATGTTCATTCACATAGCGGAGTAGGTATTTCCATGTTGATACATATAGGGTTGAAGGTGTATGCATGTTTACACAGATAGCGGTGTAGATATTTCCATGGTCATACAGATAGCGGTGTAGAAATTTCCATGTTCATCCAGATGGCTGTGTAGACATATCCATGTTCATACAGATGGCGGTGAAGATATTTCCATGTTCATAGAGATGGCGGTGTAGATATTTCCATGTTCATTCCGATAGCGGTGCTGATATTTCCATGTTTAAACAGGTAGCGGTGTAGATATTTCCATGTTTATACAGATAGCGGTGTAGATATTTCCATGTTTATACACATAGCGGTGTAGATATTTCCATGTTTATACAGATAGCGGTGTAGATATCTCCATCTTAATACAGATGGCGGTGTAGATATTTATATGTTCATACAGATGGCGGTGCAGATATTTCCATGTTCATACAAATGGCGGTGTAGATATTTCCATATTCATACAGATAGCGGTGTAGTTATTTCCATGAGTAAAGAGATAGCTGTGTAGATATTTCCATGTGTATGTAGATAGCTGTGCAGATATTTCCATTTTCATGCAGATAGCGGTGTATATATTTCCCTGTTCAAACAGTTAGTGGTGTAGAGATTTCCATGTTCATAAAGATAGCGGTGTAGATATTTCCATCTTTATACAGATAGCGGTGAAGATGTATGCATGTTTACACAGATAGCGGTGTAGATATTTCCATGTTCATCCAAATGGCTGTGTAGATATATCCATGTTCATACAGATGGCGGTGAAGATATTTCCATGTTCATACAGATAGCGGTGTAGATATTTCCGTGTTCATACAGATAGCAGTGTAGATATTTCCATGTTCATACAGATAGTGGTGTAGATATTTCCATGTTCCTCCAGATGGCTGTGTAGATATATCCATGTTCATACAGATGGCGGTGAAGATATTTCCATGTTCATACAGATAGCGGTGTAGATATTTCCATGTTCATAGAGATAGCGGTGTAGATACTTCCATGTTCATACCGATAGCGGTGCTGACACTTCCATGTTTATACAGGTAGCGGTGTACATATTTTCGTGTTTATACAGATAGCGGTGTAGATATTTCCATGTTCATACAGATAGCGGTGTAGATATTTACATGTTTATACAGATAGCGGTGTAGATATCTCCTTCTTAATACAGATGGCGGTGTAGTTATTTATATGTTCATACAGATGGCGGTGCAGATATTTCCATGTTCATACAGATGGCAGTGTAGATATTTCCATGTTTATAGAGATAGCGGTGTAGTTATTTCCATGTGCAAAGAGATAGCTGTGTAGATATCTCCATGTATATGCAGATGGCTGTGTAGATATTTCCATTTTCATGCAGATAGCGGTGTAGATACTTCCATGTTGAAACAGATAGCGGTGTAGATATTTCCATGTTTATACAGATAGCGTTGTAGATATCTCCATCTTAATACAGATGGCGGTGTAGATATTTATATGTTCATACAGATGGCGGTGCAGATATTTCCATGTTCATACAAATGGCGGTGTAGATATTTCCATTTTCATACAGATACCGGTGTAGTTATTTCCATGGGTAAAGAGATAGCTGTGTAGATATTTCCATGTATATGTAGATAGCTGTGAAGATATTTCCATTTTCATGCAGATAGCGGTGTATATATTTCCCTGTTCAAACAGTTAGCGGTGTAGAGATTTCCATGCTCATAAAGATAGCGGTGTAGATATTTCCATGTTTCTACAGATAGCGGTGAAGATGTATGCATGTTTACACAGATAGCGGTGTAGATATTTCCATGTTCATCCAGATGGCTGTGTAGATATATCCATGTTCATACAGATGGCGGTGAAGTTATTTCCATGTTCATACAGATAGCGGTGTACGTATTTCCATGTTCATACAGATAGCAGTGTAGATATTTCCATGTTCATACAGATAGCGGTGTAGATATTTCCAAGTTCATCCAGATGGCTGTGTAGATATATCCATGTTCATACAGATGGCGGTGAAGGTATTTCCATGTTCATACAGATAGCGGTGTAGATATTTCCATGTTCATAGAGATAGCGGTGTAGATACTTCCATGTTCATACCGATAGCGGTGCTGATACTTCCATGTTTATACAGGTAGCGATGTACATATTTCTGTGTTTATACAGATAGCTGTGTAGATATTTCCATGTTCATACAGATAGCGGTGTAGATATTTCCATGTTTATACAGATAGCGGTGTAGATATCTCCTTCTTAATACAGATGGCGGTGTAGTTATTTATATGTTCATACAGATGGCGGTGCAGATATTTCCATGTTCATACAGATGGCGGTGTAGATATTTCCATGTTTATAGAGATAGCGGTGTAGTTATTTCCATGTGCAAAGAGATAGCTGTGTAGATATCTCCATGTATATGCAGATAGCTGTGTAGATATTTCCATTTTCATGCAGATAGCGGTGTAGATACTTCCATGTTCAAACAGATAGCGGTGTAGATATTTCCATGTTCATACAGATAGCGGTGTAGATATTTCCATGTTTATACAGATGGCGGTGAAGATGTATGCATGTTTACACACATAGCGGTGTAGATATTTCCATGTTCGTACAGATAGCGGTGCTGATATTTCCATGTTTATACAGGTTGCGGTGTAGATATTTCCATGTTTATGCAGATAGCGGTGTAGATATTTCCATGTTTATACAGATAGCGGTGTAGATATTTCCATGTTTATACAGATAGCGGTGTACATATCTCCATCTTAATACAGATGGCGGTGTAGATATTTATATGTTCATACAGATGGCGGTGCAGATATTTCCATGTTCATACAGATGGCGGTGAAGATATTTCCATGTTCATACAGATGACGGTGTAGATACTTCCATGTTCATACTGATAGCGGTGCTGATATTTCCATGTTTATACAGGTAGCGGTGTAGATATTTCCATGTTTATACAGATAGCGGTGTAGATATTTCCATGTTTATACACATAGCGGTGTAGATATTTCCATGTTTATACAGATAGCGGTGTAGATATTTCCGTGTTTATGCAGATATTAGTGTAGATATCTCCATATTAATACAGATGGCGGTGTAGATATTTATATGTTCATACAGATGGCGGTGCAGATATTAACATGTTCATACAGATGGCGGTGTAGATATTTCCATGTTGATACAGATAGCGGTGTAGTTATTTCCATGTGTAAAGAGATAGCTGTGTAGATATCTCCATGTATATGCAGATAGCTGTGTAGATATTTCCATTTTCATGCAGATAGCGGTGTATATATTTCCCTGTTCAAACAGTTAGCGATGTAGATATTTCCATGTTCATAGAGATAGCGGTGTAGATATTTCCATGTTTATACAGATAGCGGTGAAGATGTATGCATGTTTACACAGATAGCGGTGTAGATATTTCCATTTTCATCCAGATGGCTGTGTAGACATATCCATGTTCATACAGATGGCGGTGAAGATATTTCCATGTTCATACAGATGGCTGTGTAGATATATCCATGTTCATACAGATGACGGTGAAGATATTTCCATGTTCATACAGATGGCGGTTTAGATATTTCCATGTTCATACAGATAGCGGTGCTGATATTTCCATGTTTACAAGGGAGCGGTGTAGATATTTCCATGTTCATACAGATAGTGGTGTAGATATTTCCATGTTTATACACATATCGGTGTAGGTATTTCCATGTTTATACAGATAGCGGTGTAGATATCTCCATCTTAATACAGATGGCGGTGTAGATATTTATATATTCATGCAGATGGCGGTGCAGATATTTCCATGTTCATACAGATGGCGGTGTAGATATTTCCATGTTTATAGAGATAGCGGTGTACGTATTTCCATGTGTAAAGAGATAGCTGTATAGATATTTCCATGTATATGCAGATAGCTGTGTAGATATTTCCATTTTCATGCAGATAGCGGTGTAGATATTTCCATGTTCAAACAAATAGCGGTGTAGATATTTCCATGTTCATACAGATAGCAGTGTAGATATTTCCATGTTTATAAAGATAGCGGTGAAGATGTATGCATGTTTACACCGATAGCGGTGTAGATATTTCCATGTTCATACAGATAGCGGTGTAGATATTTCCATGTTCATCCAGATGTCTGTGTAGATATATCCATGTTCATACAGAAGGCGGTGAGGATATTTCCATGTTCATACAGATAGCGGTGTAGATATTTCCATGTTCAAACAGATAGCGGTGTAGATATTTCCATGTTCATACAGACAGCGGTGCTGATATTTCCATGTTTATACAGGTAGCGGTGTAGATATTTCCATGTTCATACAGATTGCGGTGCAGCTATTTCCATGTTCATACAGAGAGCGGTGTAGATATTTCCATGTTCATAGAGATAGCTCTGTAGATATTTCCATGTTCATACAGATAGCCGTGCTGATATTTCCATGTTTATACAGGTAGCGGTGTAGATATTTCCATGTTCATACAGATAGTGGTGTAGATATTTCCATGTTTATACAGATAGCGGTGTAGATATTTCCAAGTTTTTACAGATAGCGGTGTAGATATCTCCATCTTAATACAGATGGCGGTGTAGATATTTATATGTTCATACAGATGGCGGTGCAGATATTTACATGTTCATACAGATGGCGGTGTAGATATTTCTATGTTTATAGAGATAGCGGTGTAGTTATTTCCATGTGTAAAGAGATAGCTTTGTAGATATTTCCATGTATATGCAGATACCTGTGTAGATATTTCTATTTTCATGCAGATAGCGGTTTAGATATTTCCATGTTCAAACAGATAGCGGTGTAGATATTTCCATGTTTATACAGATAGCGGTGTAGATATTTCCATGTTTATACAGATAGCGGTGTAGATATCTCCATCTTAATACAAATGGCGGTGTAGATATTTATATGTTCATACAGATGTCGGTGCAGATATTTCCATGTTCATACCGATGGCGGTGTAGCTGTTTCCATGTTCATACAGAGAGCGGTGCTGTTATTTCCATGTTTATACAGGTAGCGGTGTAGATATTTCCAGGTTTATACAGGTAGCGGTGTAGATAATTCCATGTTTATACAGATAGCGGTGTAGATATCTCCATCTTAATACAGATGGCGGTGTAGATATTTATATGTTCATACAGATGGCCGTGCAGACATTTCCATGTTCATACAGATGACGGAGTAAATATATTCATGTTCATACAGATAGCGGTGTAGTTATTTCCATGTGTAAAGAGATAGCTGTGTAGATATTTCCATGTATATGCAGATAGCTGTGTAGATATATCCATGTTCATACAGATAGCGGTGTAGATATTTCCATGTTCTTACAGATAGCGGTGCAGATATTTCCATGTTCATCCAGATGGCTGTGTATGTATTTCCATGTTCATACAGATAGCGGTGTAGATATTTCCATGTTCATCCAGATGGCTGTGTAGATATTTCCATGTTCATACAGATAGCGGTGTAGATATTTCTATGTTCATACAGATAGCGGTGTAGATATTTCCATGTTCTTCCAGATGGCTGCGTAGATATATCCATGTTCATACAGATGGAGGTGAAGATATTTCCATGTACATACAGATAGCGGTGTAGATATTTCCATGTTCATACAGATAGCCGTGTAGATATTGCCATGTACATACCGATAGCGTTGCTGATACTTCCATGTTTATACAGGTAGCGGTGTACATATTTCCGTGTTTATACAGATGGCTGTGTAGATATATCCATGTTCATACAGATGGCGGTGTAGATATTTCCATGTTCCTACAGATAGCGGTTTAGATATTTCCATGTTCATCCAGATGGCTGTGTAGATATATCCATGTTCATACAGACGGCGGAGAAGATATTTCCATGTTCATACTGATGGCGGTGTAGATATTTCCATGTTCATACAGATAGCGGTGTAGATATTTCCATGTTCATACAGATAGCGGTGTAGATATTTCCATGTTCATACAGATGGCGGTGTATGTATTTCCATGTTCATACAGATAGCAGTGTAGATATTTCCATTTTTATGCAGATAGCGGTGTATATATTTCCCTGTTCAAACAGTTCGCGGTTTAGATATTTCCATGTTCATAATGATAGCGGTGTAGATATTTCCATGTTTATACAGATACCGGTGAAAAAGTATGCATGTTTACACAGATAGCGGTGTAGATATTTCCATGTTCATCTAGAATGCTGTGTAGATATGTCAATGTTCATACAGATGGCGGTGAAGATATTTCCATGTTCATACAGATAGCGGCGTAGATATTTCCATGTTCATACAGATAGCGGTGTAGATATTTCCATGTTCATACAGACAGCGGTGTTGATATTTCCATGTTCATCCAGATGACTGTGTAGATATATCTATGTTCATACAGATGGTGGTGAAGATATTTCCATGTTCATACAGATAGCGGTGTAGATATTTCCATTTTCATGCACATAGCGGTGTATATATTTCCCTGTTCAAACAGTTAGCGGTGTAGATATTTCCATGTTCATACAGATAGCGGTGTAGATATTTCCATGTTCATACAGATAGCGGTGTAGATATTTCCATGTTCATACAGATAGCGGTGTATATATTTCCATGTTCGTACAGATAGTGGTGTAGGTATTTCCATGTTCATCCAGATGGCTGTGTAGATATATCCATGTTCATACAGATGTCGGTGAAGATATTTCCATGTTCATACAGATAGCGGTGTAGATATTTCCATGCTTATACAGATAGCGGTGTAGATATTTCCATGTTGATACAGATAGCGGTGTAGATATTTCCATGTTCATGCAGATAGCGGTGTAGATATTTCCATGTTCATTCAGATAGCGGTGTAGATATTTCCATGTTCATCCAGATGGCTGTGTAGATATATCCATGTTCAAACAGATGGCGATGAAGATATTTCCATGTTCATACAGATAGCGGTGTAGATATTTCCATGTTCATAGAGAGAGCCGTGTAGATATTGCCATGTTCATACCGATAGCGGTGCTGATACTTCCATGTTTATACAGGTAGCGGTGTACATATTTCCGTGTTTATACAGAGAGCGGTGTAGCTATTTCCATGTTCATACAGATAGCGGTGTAGATATTTCCATCTTTATACAGATAGCGGTGTAGATATCTCCTTCTTAATACAGATGGCTGTGTAGACATTTATATGTTCATACAGATGGCGGTGCAGATATTTGCATGTTCATACAGATTGCGGTTTAGATATTTCCATGTTTATAGAGATAGCGGTGAAGTTATTTCCAAGTGTAAAGAGATAGCTGTGTAGATATTTCCATATATATGCAGATAGCTGTGTAGATATTTCCATTTTCATGCAGATAGCGGTGTAGATATTTCCATGTTCAAACAGATAGCTGTTTAGATATTTCCATGTTCATACAGATAACGGTGTAGATATTTCCATGTTTATACAGATGGCTGTGTAGATATATCCATGTTCATACAGATGGCGGTGTAGATATTTCCATGTTCATACTGATAGCGGTGTAGATATTTCCATGTTCATCCAGACGGCTGTGTAGATATATCCATGTTCATACATACAGATGGCAGAAAAGATATTTCCATGTTCATACAGATAGCGGTGTAAATATTTCCATGTTCATACAGATAGCGGTGTATATATTTCCATGTTCATCCAGATGGCTGTGTAGATATATCCATGTTCATACAGATGGCGGAGAAGATATTTCCATGTTCATACAGATAGCGGTGTAGATATTTCCATGTTCATACAGATAGCGGTGTAGATATTTCCATGTTCATACAGATAGCGGTGTAGATATTTCCATGTTCGTACAGATAGCGGTGTAGATATTTCCATGTTCATCCAGATGGCTGTGTAGATATATCCATGTTCATACAGATGGCGGTGAAGATATTTCCTTGTTCATACAGATAGTGGTGTAGATATTTCCATGTTCATACAGAAAGCCATGTAGTTATTGCCATGTTCATACCGATAGCGGTGCTGATACTTCCATGTTTATACAGGTAGCTGTGTACATATTTCCAAGTTTATACAGATAGCGGTGTAGATATTTCCATGTTCATACAGATAGCGGTGTAGATATTTCCATGTTCATACAGATAGCGGTGAAGTTGTATGCATGTTTACACAGATAGCTGTGTTGATATTTCCATGTTCATACAGATAGTGGTGTAGATATTTCCATGTTCATCCAGATGGCTGTGTAGACATATCCATGTTCATTCAGATGGCGGTGAAGATATTTCCATGTTCATACAGATAGAGGTGTAGTTATTTCCATGTGTAAAGAGATAGCTGTGTAAATATTTCCATGTATATGCAGATAGCTGTGTAGATATTTCAATTTTCATGCAGATAGCGGTTTAGATATTTCCATGTTCAAACAGATAGCGGTGTTGATATTTCCATGTTCACTGAGATAGCGGTGTAGATATTTCCATGTTTATACAGAGAGCGGTGAAGATGTATGCATGATTACAAAGATAGCGGTGTAGATATTTCCATGTTCATACAGATAGCTGTGTAGATATTTCCATGTTCATCCAGATGGCTGTGTAGATATATCCATGTTCATACAGATGGCGGTGAAGATATTTCCATGTTCATACAGATAGCGGTGTAGATATTTCCATGTTCATACAGATAGCGGTGTAGATATTTCCATGTTCATACAGACAGCGGTGTTGATATTTCCATGTTCATCCAGATGGCTGTGTAGATATATCTATGTTCATACAGATGGTGGTGAAGATATTTCCATGTTCATACAGATATCGGTGTAGATATTTCCATGTTCATACAGATAGCGGTGTAGGTATTTCCATGTTCATACAGATAGCGGTGCTGATATTTCCAAGTTTATACAGGTAGCGGTGTAGATATTTCCATGTTTATACAGATAGCGGTGTAGATATTTCCATGTTTATACAGATAGCGGTGTATGTATTTCCATGTTCATACAGATAGCGGTGTAGATATTTCCATGTTCATCCAGATGGCTGTGTAGATATTTCCATGTTCATACAGATAGCGGTGTAGATATTTCTATGTTCATACAGATGGCTGCGTAGATATATCCATGTTCATACAGATGGAGGTGAAGATATTTCCATGTACATACAGATAGTGGTGTAGATATTTCCATGTTCACACAGATAGCCGTGTAGATATTGCCATGTACATACCGATAGCGGTGCTGATACTTCCATGTTTATACAGGTAGCGGTGTACATATTTCAGTGTTTATACAGATGGCTGTGTAGATATATCCATGTTCATACAGATGGCGGTGTAGATATTTCCATGTTCATACAGATAGCGGTTTAGATATTTCCATGTTCATCCAGATGGCTGTGTAGATATATCCATGTTCATACAGACGGCGGAGAAGATATTTCCATGTTCATACAGATAGCCGTGTAGATATTTCCATGTTCATACAGATAGCGGTGTAGATATTTCCATGTTCATACAGATAGCGGTGTAGATATTTCCATGTTCATACAGATGGCGGTGTATGTATTTCCATGTTCATACAGATAGCGCTGTAGATATTTCCATTTTTATGCAGATAGCGGTGTATATATTTCCCTGTTCAAACAGTTAGCGGTTTAGATATTTCCATGTTCATAAAGATAGTGGTGTAGATATTTCCATGTTTATACAGATACCGGTGAAAATGTATGCATGTTTACACAGATAGCGGTGTAGATATTTCCATGTTCATCTAGAATTCTGTGTAGATATATCCATGTTCATACAGATGGCGGTGAAGTTATTTCCATGTTCATACAGATAGCGGTGTAGATATTTCCATGTTCATACAGATAGCCGTGTGGATATTCCCATGTTCATACCGATAGCGGTGCTGATACTTCCATGTTTATACAGGTAGCTGTGTACATATTTCCATGTTTATACAGATAGCGGTGTAGATATTTCCATGTTCATACAGAAAGCGGTGTAGATATTTCCATGTTTAAACAGATAGCGGTGTAGATATCTCCTTCTTAATACAGACGGCGGCGTAGATATTTACATGTTCATACAGATGGCGGTGCAGATATTTCCATGTTCATACAGATGGCGGTGTAGATATTTCCATGTTTATAGAGATAGCGGTGTAGTTATTTCCATGTGTAAAGAGATAGCTGTGTAGATATTTCCATTAATATGCAGATAGCTGTGTAGATATTTCCATTTTCATGCAGATAGTGGTGTAGATATTTCCATGTTCAAACAGATAGCGATGTAGATATTTCCATGTTCATACAGATAGCGGTGTAGATATTTCCATGTTTATACAGATAGCGGTGAAGATGTATGCATGTTTACACAGATAGCTGTGTTGATATTTCCATGTTCATACAGATAGTGGTGTAGATATTTCCATGTTCATCCAGATGGCTGTGTAGACATATCCATGTTCATTCAGATGGCGGTGAAGATATTTCCATGTTAATACAGATAGCGGTGTAGACATTTCCATGTTCATACAGATAGCGGTGTAGATATTTCCATGTTCATACAGATGGCTGTGTAGATATACTCATGTTCATACAGATGGCGGTGAAGATATTTCCATGCTCATACAGATAGCGGTGTAGATATTTCCATGTTCATACAGATAGTGGTGTAGATATTTCCATGTTCATAGAGATAGAGGGGATATTTCCATGTTCATACACATAGCGGTGCTGATATTTCCATGTTTATGCAGGTAGCGGTGTAGATATTTCCATGTTTATACAGATAGCGGTGTAGATATTTCCGTGTTTATACAGATTGCGGTATAGATTTCTGCATCTTAATACTGATGGCGGTGTAGATATTTATATGTTCATACAGATGGCCGTGCAAATATTTCCATGTTCATACAGAAGGCGGTGTAGATATTTCCATGTTCATACAGATAGCGGTGTAGTTATTTCCATGTGTAAAGAGATAGCTGTGTAGATATTTTCATGTATATGCAGATAGCTGTGAAGATATTTCCATTTTCATGCAGAAAGCGGTTTAGATATTTCCATGTTCAAACAGATAGCGGTGTAGATATTTCCATGTTCATACAGATAGCGGTGTAGGTATTTCCATGTTTATACAGATAGCGGTGAAGATGTATGCATGTTTACACAGATAGCGGTGTAGATATTTCCATGTTCATACAGATAGCGGTGTAGATATTTCCATGTTCATCCAGATGTCTGTGTAGATATATCCATGTTCATACAGATAGCTGTGTAGATATTTCCATGTTCATACAGATAGCGGTGTAGCTATTTCCATGTTCATACAGATAGCGGTGTAGATATTTCCATGTTCGTACAGATAGCGGTGTAGATATTTCCATGTTCATACAGATAGCGGTGCTGATATTTCCATGTTTATACAGGTAGCGGTGCAGATATTTCCATGTTTATACAGATAGCGGTGTAGATATTTCCATGTTTATACAGATAGCGCTGTAGATATTTCCAGGTTTATACAGATAGCGGTGTAGATATCTCCATCTTAATACAGATGGCGGTGTAGTTATTTATAAGTTCATACAGATGGCGGTGCAGATATTTCCATGTTCATACAGATGGCGGTGTAGATATTTGCATGTTCATAACGATGGCGGTGTAGCTATTTCCAAGTTCATGGAGATAGTGGTGTAGATATTTCCATGTTCATCCAGTTGGCTGTGTAGAGATATCCATGTTCATACAGATGGCGGTGAAGATATTTCCATGTTCATACAGATAGCAGTGTACATATTTTCAGGTTCATTCAGATAGTGGTGTAGATATTTCCATGTTCATACAGATAGGGGGGCTGATATTTCCATGTTCATACAGATAGCTGTGCTGTTATTTCCATGTTACTACAGGTAGCGGTGTAGATATTTCCAGGTTTATACAGGTAGCGGTGTAGATAATTCCATGTTTATACAGATAGCGGTGTAGATATCTCCTTCTTAATACAGATGGCCGTGTGGATATTTATATGTTCATACAGATGGCGGTGCGGATATTTCCATGTTCATACAGATGGTGGTGCAGATATTTCCATGTTCATACAGATAGCGGTGTAGATATTTCCATGTTCATCCAGATGGCTGTGTAGATATATCCATGTTCATACATACAGATGACATTAAAGATATTTCCATGTTCATACAGATAGCGGTGTAAATATTTCCATGTTCATACAGATAGCGGTGTAGATATTTCCATGTTCATCCAGATGGCTGTGTAGATATATCCATGTCCATACAGATGGCGGAGAAGATATTTCCATGTTCTTACAGATAGCGGCGTAGATATTTCCATGTTCATACAGATAGCGGTGTAGATATTTCCATGTTCATACAGATAGCGGTGTAGATATTTCAATGTTCGTACAGATAGCGGTGTAGATATTTCCATGTTCATCCAGATGGCTGTGTAGATATATCCATGTTCATACAGATGGCGGTGAAGATATTTCCATGTTCATACAGATAGCGGTGTAGATATTTCCATGTTCATACAGATAGCCGTGTAGATATTGCCATGTTCATACCGATAGCGGTGCTGATACTTCCATGTTTATACAGGTAGCTGTGTACATATTTCCATGTTTATACAGATAGCGGTGTAGATATTTCCATGTTCATACAGATAGCGGTGTAGATATTTCCATGTTTATACAGATAGCGGTGTAGATATCTCCTTCTTAATACAGATGGTGGTGTAGATATTTACATGTTCATACAGATGTCGGTGCAGATATTTCCATTTTCATACAGATGGCGGTGTAGATATTTCCATGTCCATACAGATAGCGGTGTAGTTATTTCCATGTGTAAAGAGATGGCTGTGTAGATATTTCCATGTATATGCAGATAGCTGTGAAGATATTTCCATTTTCATGCAGATTGCGGTTTAGATATTTCCATGTTCAAACAGATAGCGGTGTAGATTTTTCCATGTTCATACAGATAGCGGTGTAGATATTTCCATGTTTATACAGATAGCGGTGAAGTTGTATGCATGTTTACACAGATAGCGGTGTAGATATTTCCATGTTCATACAGGTAGCAGTGTAGATATTTCCATGTTCATCCAGATGGCTGTGTAGATTTATCCATGTTCATACAGATAGCGGTGTAGATATTTCCATGTTCATACAGATAGTGGTGTAGATATTTCCATGTTCATACAGATAGCGGTGAAGCTATTTCCATGTTCATACAGATAGCGGTGTAGATATTAGCATGTTCGTACAGATAGCGGTGTAAATATTTCCATGTTCATACAGATAGCGGTGCTGATATTTCCATGTTTATACAGGTAGCGGTGTGGGTATTTCCATGTTTATACAGATAACGGTGGGGATATTTCCATGTTTATACAGATAGCGGTGTAGATATTTCCAGGTTTATAGAGATAGTGGTGTAGATATCTCCATCTTAATACAGATGGCGGTGTAGATATTTATATGTTCATACAGATGGCGGTGCAGATATTTCCATGTTCATACAGATGGCGTTGTAGCTATTTCCATGTTCATACAGAGAGCGGTGTAGCTATTTCCATGTTCATGTAGATAGCGGTGTAGATATTTCCATGTTCATCCATATGGCTGTGTAGATATATCCATGTTCATACAGATGGCGGTGAAGATATTTCCATCTTCATACAGATAGCGGTGTAGATATTTCCATGTTCATACAGATAGTGGTGTAGATATTTCCATGTTCATACAGATCGCGGTGTAGCTGTTTCCATGTTCATACAGATAGCGGTGTAGATATTTCCATGTTCATCCAGATGGCTGTGTAGATATATCCATGTTCATACAGATGGCGGTGAAGATATTTAAATGCTCATACAGATAGCGGTGTAGATATTTCCATGTTCATACAGATAGTGGTGTAGATATTTCCATGTTCATACAGATAGAGGGGGTGATATTTCCATGTTCATACAGATAGCGGTGCTGATATTTCCATGTTTATACAGGAAGCGGTGTAGATATTTCCATGTTTATACAGATAGCGGTGTAGATATTTCCAATTTATACAGATAGCGGTGTAGATATTTCCATGTTTATACAGGTAGCGGTGTAGATTTCTCCATCTTAATACAGATGGCGGTGTAGATATTTATATGTTCATACAGATGGCCGTGCAGATATTTCCATGTTCATACAGATGGCAGTGTAGATATTTCCATGTTCATACAGATAGCGGTGTAGTTATTTCCATGTGTAAAGAGATAGCTGTGTAGATATTTCCATGTATATGCAGATAGCTGTGAAGATATTTCTATTTTCATGCAGATTGCGGTTTAGATATTTCCATGTTCAAACAGAAGGCGGTGTAGATATTTCCATGTTCATACAGATAGCGGTGTAGATATTTCCATGTTTATACAGATAGCGGTGAAGGTGTATGCATGTTTACACAGATAGTGGTGTAGATATTTCCATGTTCATACAGATAGCGGTGTAGATATTTCCATGTTCATCCAGATGGCTGTGTAGATATATCCATGTTCATACAGATAGCGGTGTAGATATTTCCATGTTCATACAGATAGTGGTGTAGATATTTCCATGTTCATACAGATTGCGGTGTAGCTATTTCCATGTTCATACAGATAGCGGTGTAGATATTTACATGTTCAAACAGATAGCGGTGTAGATATTTCCATGTTCATTCAGATAGTGGTGCTTATATTTCCATGTTTATACAGGTAGCGGTGTAGATATTTCCATGTTTATACAGATAGCGGTGTAGCTATTTCCATGTTCATACAGATAGCGGTGTAGATATTTCCATGTTCAAACTGATAGCGGTGTAGATATTTCCATGTTTATTCAGATAGCGATGCTTATATTTCCATGTTTATACAGGTAGCGGTGTAGATATTTCCATGTTTATACAGATAGCGGTTTAGATATTTCCATGTTTATGCAGATAGCGGTGTAGATATTTCCATGTTCATCCAGATGGCTGTGTAGATATATCCATGTTCATACAGATGGCGGTGAAGATATTTCCATGTTCATACAGATAGCGGTGTAGATATTTCCATGTTCATACAGATAGCGGTGTAGATATTTCCATGTTCATACAGATAGCGGTGTAGTTATTCCATGTTCATACAGATAGCGGTGTAGATATTTCCATGTTCGTACAGATAGCGGTGTAGATATTTCCATGTTCGTACAGATAGCGGTGTAGATATTTCCATGTTCGTACAGATAGCGGTGTAGATATTTCCATGTTCGTACAGATAGCGGTTTAGATATTTCCATGTTCATACAGATAGAGGTGCTGATATTTCCATGTGTATACAAGTAGCGGTGTGGGTATTTCCATGTTTAAACAGATAGCGGTGTGGATATTTCCATGTTTATACAGATAGCGGGGTAGATATTTCCATGTTTATACAGATAGCGGTGTAGATATCTCCATCTTAATACAGATGGCGGTGTAGATATTTATATGTTCATACAGATGGCGGTGCAGATATTTCCATGTTCATACAGATGGCGGTGTAGCTATTTCCATGTTTATACAGATAGCGGTGTAGCTATTTCCATGTTCATGTAGATAGCGGTGTAGATATTTCCATGTTCATCCATATGGCTGTGTAGATATATCCATGTTCATACAGATGGCGGTGAAGGTATTTCCATGTTCATACAAATAGCGCTGTAGATATTTCCATGTTCCTACAGATAGTGGTGTAGATATTTCCATGTTCATACAGATAGCTGTGTAGCTATTTCCATGTTCATACAGATAGCGGTGTAGATATTTCCATGTTCATCCAGATGGCTGTGTAGATATATCCATGTTCATACAAATGGCGGTGAAGTTATTTCCATGCTCATACAGATAGCGGTGTAGATATTTGCATGTTCATACAGATAGTGGTGTAGGTATTTCTATGTTCATACAGATAGAGGGGATGATATTTCCATGTTCATACAGATAGCGGTGCTGATATTTCCATGTTTATACAGGTAGCGGTGTAGATATTTCCATGTTTATCCAGATAGCGGTGTAGATATTTCCATGTTTATACAGATAGCGGTGTAGATATTTCCATGTTTATACAGATAGCGGTGTAGATTTCTCCATCTTAATACAGATGGCGGTGTAGATATTTATATGTGCATACAGATGGCCGTGCAGATATTTCCATGTTCATACAGATGGCGGTGTAGATATTTCCATGTTCATACAGATAGCGGTGTAGTTATTTCCATGTGTAAAGAGATAGCTGTGTAGATATTTCCATGTATATGCAGATAGCTGTGAACATATTTCCATTTTCATGCAGAAAGCGGTTTAGATATTTCCATGTTCAAACAGATAGCGGTGTAGATATTTCCATGTTCATACTGATAGCGTTGTAGATATTTCCATGTTTATACAGATAGCGGTGAAGATGTATGCATGTTTACACAGATATCGGTGTAGATATTTCCATGTTCATACAGATAGCGGTGTAGATATTTCCATGTTCATCCAGATATCTCTGTAGATATATCCATGGTCATACAGATAGCGGTGTAGATATTTCCATGTTCATACAGATAGTGGTGTAGATATTTCCATGTTCATACAGATAGCGGTTTAGCTATTTCCATGCTCATACATATAGCGGTTTAGATATTTCCATGTTCATACAGATAGCGGTGTAGATATTTCCATGTTCATACAGATAGCGGTGCTGATATTTCCATGTTTATACAGGAAGCGGTGCAAATATTTCCATGTTTATACAGATAGCGGTGTAGATATTTACATGTTTATACAGATAGCGGTGTAGATATTTCCAGGTTTATACAGATAGCGGTGTAGATATCTCCATCTTAATACAGATGGCGGTGTAGTTATTTATATGTTCATACAGATGGCGGTGCAGATATTTCCATGTTCATACAGATGGCGGTGTAGATATTTGCATGTTCATACAGATGGCGGTGTAGCTATTTCCAAGTTCATGGAGATAGCGTTGTAGATATTTCCATGTTCATCCAGATGGCTGTGTAGAGATATCCATGTTCATACTGATGGCGATGAAGATATTTCCATGTTCATACAGATAGCGGTGTACATATTTCCATGTTCATATAGATAGTGGTGTAGATATTTCCATGTTCACTGATAGGGGGGCAGATATTTCCATGTTCATACAGATAGCGGTGCTGTTATTTCCATGTTTATACAGGTAGCGGTGTAGATATTTCCAGGTTTATACAGGTAGCGGTGTAGATAATTCCATGTTTATAAAGATAGCGGTGTAGATATCTCCATCTTAATACAGATGGCGGTGTAGATATTCATATTTTCATACAGATGGCCGTGCAGATATTTCCATGTTCCTACAGATGGCGGAGTAGATATATCCATGTTCATACAGATAGTGGTGTAGATATTTCCATGTGTAAAGAGATAGCTGTGTAGATATTTCCATGTATATGCAGATAGCTGTGTAGATATATCCATGTTCATACAGATAGCAGTGTAGATATTTCCATGTTCATACAGATAGCGGTGCAGATATTTCCATGTTCATCCAGATTTCTGTGTAGATATATCCATGTTCATACAGATGGCGGTGAAGGTATTTCCATGTTCATACAGATAGCGGTGAAGATATTTCCATGTTCATACAGAAAGCGGTGTAGATATTTCCATGTTCAAACAGATAGCGGTGTATGTATTTCCATGTTCATACAGATAGCGGTGTAGATATTTCCATTTTCAAGCAGATAGCGGTGTATATATTTCCATGTTCAAACAGTTAGCGGTGTAGATATTTCCATGTTCATAAAGATAGCGGTGTAGATATTTCCATGTTTATACACATAGCGGTGAAAATGTATGCATGTTTACACAGATAGCGGTGTAGATATTTCTATGTTCATCCAGATGGCTGTGTAGATATATCCATGTTCATACAGATGGTGGTGAAGATATTTCCATGTTCATACAGATAGCGGTGTAGATATTTCCATGTTCATACAGGTAGCGGTGTAGATATTTCCATGTTCATACATATAGCGGTGTATGTATTTCCATGTTCATACAGATAGCGGTGTAGATATTTCCATGTTCATCCAGATGGCTGTGTAGATATTTCCATGTTCATACAGATAGCGGTGTAGATATTTCTATGTTCATACAGATAGCGGTGTAGATATTTCCATGTTCATCCAGATGGCTGCGTAGATATATCCATGTTCATACAGATGGCGGTGAAGATATTTCCATGTACATACAGATAGCGGTGTAGATATATCCATGTTCATACAGATGGCTGTGTAGATATATCCATGTTCATACAGATGGCGGTGAAGATATTTCCATTTTCATACAGATAGCGGTGTACATATTTCCATGTTCATAGAGATAGTGGTGTAGATATTTCCATGTTCACTGATAGGGGGGCTGATATTTCCATGTTCATACAGATAGCGGTGCTGTTATTTCCATGTTTATACAGGGAGCGGTGTAGATATTTCCAGGTTTATACACGTAGCGGTGTAGATAATTCCATGTTTATACAGATAGCGGTGTAGATATCTCCATCTTAATACAGATGGCGGTGTAGATATTTATATGTTCATACAGATGGCCGTGCAGATATTTCCATGTTCATACAGATGGCGGAGTAGATATATCCATGTTCATACAGATAGCGGTGTAGTTATTTCCATGTGTAAAGAGATAGCTGTGTAGATATTTCCATGTATATGCAGATAGCTGAGTAGATATATCCATGTTCATACAGATAGCGGTGTAGATATTTCCATGTTCATACAGATAGCGGTGCAGATATTTCCATGTTCATCGAGATGGCTGTGTAGATATATCGATGTTCATACAGATGGCGGTGAAGATATTTCCATGTTCATACAGATAGCGGTGAAGATATTTCCATGTTCATACAGAAAGCGGTGTAGATATTTCCATCTTCAAACGGATAGCGGTGTATGTATTTCCATGTTCATACAGATAGCGGTGTAGATATTTCCATTTTCAAGCAGATAGCGGTGTATATATTTCCATGTTCAAACAGTTAGCGGTGTAGATATTTCCATGTTCATAAAGATAGCGGTGTAGATATTTCCATGTTTATACAGATAGCGGTGAAAATGTATGCATGTTTACACAGATAGCGGTGTAGCTATTTCCATGTTCTTCCAGATGGCTGTGTAGATATATCCATGTTCATACAGATGGCGGTGAAGATATTTCCATGTTCATACAGATAGCGGTGTAGATATTTCCATGTTCATACAGATAGCAGTGTAGATATTTCCATGTTCATACAGATAGCGGTGTTTGTATTTCCATGTTCATACAGATAGCGGTGTAGATATTTCCATGTTCATCCAGATGGCTGTGTAGATATTTCCATGTTCATACTGATAGTGGTGTAGATATTTCTATGTTCATACAGATAGCGGTGTAGATATTTCCATGTTCATCCAGATGGCTGCGTATATATATCCATGTTCATACAGATGGCGGTGAAGATATTTCCATGTACATACAGATAGCGGTGTAGATATTTCCATGTTCATACAGATAGCCGTGTAGATATTGCCATGTACATACCGATAGCGGTGCTGATACTTCCATGTTTATACAGGTAGCGGTGTACATATTTCCGTGTTTATACAGATGGCTGTGTAGATATATCCATGTTCATACAGATGGCGGTGTAGGTATATCCATGTTCATACAGATAGCGGTTTAGATATTTCCATGTTCATCCAGATGGCTGTGTAGATATATCCATGTTCATACAGACGGCGGAGAAGATATTTCCATGTTCATACAGATGGAGGTGTAGATATTTCCATGTTCATACAGATAGCGGTATAGATATTTCCATGTTCATACAGATAGCGGTGTAGATATTTCCATGTTCATACAGATGGCGGTGTGTGTATTTCCATGTTCATACAGATAGCGGTGTAGATATTTCCATTTTTATGCAGATAGCGGTGTATATATTTCCCTGTTCAAACAGTTAGCGGTTTAGATATTTCCATGTTCATAAAGATAGCGGTGTAGATATTTCCATGTTTATACAGATACCGGTGAAAATGTATGCATGTTTACACAGATAGCGGTGTAGATATTTCCATGTTCATCTAGAATGATGTGTAGATATATCCATGTTCATACAGATGGCGGTGAAGATATTTACATGTTCATACAGATAACGGTGTAGATATTTCCATGTTAATACAGATATCCGTGTAGATATTGCCATGTTCATACCGATAGCGGTGCTGATACTTCCATGTTTATACAGGTAGCGGTGTACATATTTCCGTGTTTATACAGATAGCGGTGTAGATATTTCCAGGTTTATAAAGATAGCGGTGTAGATATCTCCATCTTAATACAGACGGCGGGGTAGATATTTATATGTTCATACAGATGGCGGTGCAGATATTTCCATGTTCATACAGATGGCGGTGTAGATATTTCCAAATTCATACAGATAGCGGTGTAGTTATTTTCATGTGTAAAGGGATAGCTGTGTAGATATTTCCATGTATATGCAGATAGCTGTGTAGATATTTCCATTTTCATGCAGTTAGCAGTGTATATATTTCCCTGTTCAAAGAGTTAGCGGTGTAGATATTTCCATGTTCATAAAGATAGCTGTGTAGATATTTCCATGTTTATACAGATAACGGTGAAGATGTATGCATGTTTACACAGATAGCGGTGCAGATATTTCCATGTTTATACAGATAGCGTTGAAGATGTATGCATGTTTACACAGATAGCGGTGTAGATATTTCCATGTTCATACAGATAGCGGTGTAGATATTTCCATGTTCATCCAAATGGCTGTGTAGATATATCCATGCTCATACAGATGGCGGTGAAGATATTTCCATGTTCATACAGATAGAGGTGTAGTTATTTCCATGTGTAAAGAGATAGCTGTGTAGATATTTCCATGTATATGCAGATAGCTGTGTTGATATTTCCATTTTCATGCACATAACGGTTTAGATATTTCCATGTTCAAACAGATAGCTGTGTAGATATTTCCATGTTCATAGAGATAGCGGTGTAGATATTTCCATGTTTATAAAGATAGCGGTGAAGATGTATGCATGTTTACACAGATAGCGGTGTAGATATTTCCATGTTCATACAGATAGCAGCGTAGATATTTCCATCTTCATCCAGATGGCTGTGTAGATATATCCATGTTCATACAGATGGCGGTGAAGATATTTCCATGTTCATACAGATAGCGGTTTAGGTATTTCCATGTTCATACAGATAGCGGTGTAGATATTTCCATGTTCATACAGACAGCGGTGTTTATATTTCCATGTTCATCCAGATGGCTGTGTAGATATATCTATGTTCATACAGATGGTGGTGAAGATATTTCCATGTTCATACAGATAGCGGTGTAGATATTTCCATTTTCATGCACATAGCGGTGTATATATTTCCCTGTTCAAACAGGTAGCGGTGTAGATATTTCCATGTTCATACAGATAGCGGTGTAGATATTTCCATGTTCATACAGATAGCGGTGTAGATATTTCCATGTTCATACAGATAGCGGTGTAGATATTTCCATTTTCATGCACATAGCGGTGTATATATTTCCCTGTTCAAACAGTTAGCGGTGTAGATATTTGCATGTTCATACAGATGGCGGTGAAGATATTTCCATGTTCATACAGATAGCAGTGTAGATATTTCCATGTTCATACAGATAGCCGTGTAGATATTGCCATGTTCATAACGATAGCGGTGCTGATACTTCCATGTTTATACAGGTAGCTGTGTACATATTTCCATGTTTATACAGATAGCGGTGTAGATATTTCCATGTTCATATAGATAGCGGTGTAGATATTTCCATGTTTATACAGATAGCGGTGTAGATATCTCCTTCTTAATACAGACGGCGGTGCAGATATTTCCATGTTCATACAGATGGCGGTGTAGATATTTCCATGTTTATAGAGATAGCGGTGTAGTTATTTCCATGTGTAAAGAGATAGCTGTGTAGATATTTCCATGTATATGCAGATAGCTGTGCAGATATTTCCATTTTCATGCAGATAGTTGTGTAGATATTTCCATGTTCAAACAGATAGCGATGTAGATATTTCCATGTTCATACAGATAGCGGTGTAGACATTTCCATGTTCATACAGATAGCGGTGTAGATATTTCCATGTTCATACAGATGGCTGTGTAGATATATTCATGTTCATACAGTTGGCGGTGAAGATATTTCCATGTTCATAGAGATGGCGGTGTAGATATTTCCATATTCATTCCGATAGCGGTGCTGATATTTCCATGTTTATACAGGTAGCGGTGTAGATATTTCCATGTTTATACAGATAGCGGTGTAGCTATTTCCATGTTTATACACATAGCGGTGTAGATATTTCCATTTTTATACAGATAGCGGCGTAGATATGTCCATGTTTATACAGAAAGCGGTGTAGATATCTCCATCTTAATACAGATGGCGGTGTAGATATTTATTTGTTCATACAGATGGCGGTTCAGATATTTCCATGTTAATACAGATCGCGGTGTAGATATTTCCATGTTCATACAGATAGCGGTGTAGTTATTTACATGTGTAAAAGATAGCTGTGTAGATATTTCCATGTATATGCAGATAGCTGTGTAGATATTTCCATTTTCATGCAGATAGCGGTGTATATATTTCCCTGTTCAAACAGTTAGTGGTGTAGATATTTCCATGTTCAGAAAGATAGCGGTGTAGATATTTCCATGTTTATACAGATTGCGGTGAAGATGTATGCATGTTTACACTGATAGCGGTGTAGCTATTTCCATGTTCATCCAGATAGCTGTGTAGATATATCTATGTTCATACAGATAGCGGTGTAGATATTTCCATGTTCATACAGATAGCGGTGCAGATATTTCCATGTTCATCCAGATGGCTGTGTAGATATATCCATGTTCATACAGATGGCGGTGAAGATATTTCCATGTTCATACAGATAGCGGTGTAGATATTTCCATGTTTATACAGATAGCGGCGTAGATATTTCCATGTTCATACAGATAGCGGTGCAGATATTTACATGTTCATACAGATGGCGGTGAAGATATTTCCATGTTCATATAGATAGCGGTGTAGATATTTCCATGTTTATACAGATAGCGGCGTAGATATTTCCATGTTAATACAGATAGCGGTGCAGATATTTCCATTTTCTTGCAGATAGCGGTGTATATATTTCCCTGTTCAAACAGTTAGTGGTGTAGATATTTCCATGTTCAGAAAGATAGCGGTGTAGATATTTCCATGTTTATACAGATAGTGGTGAAGATGTATGCATGTTTACACTGATAGCGGTGTAGATATTTCCATGCTTATATAGATAGCGGTGTAGTTATTTCCATGTGTAAAGAGATAGCTGTGTAGGTATTTCCATGTATTTGCAGATAGCTGTGTAGATATTTCCATTTTCATGCAGATAGCGGTGTAGATATTTCCATGTTCAAACAGATAGCGTTTTAGATATTTCCATATTCATACAGATAGCGGTGTAGATATTTCCATGTTTATACAGATGGCTGTGTAGATATATCCATGTTCATACAGATGGCGGTGTAGATATTTCCATGTTCATGCAGATAGCGGTTTAGATATTTCCATGTTCATCCAGAAGGCTGTGTAGATATATCCATGTTCAAACAGATGGCGGAGAAGATATTTCCATGTTCATACAGATGGCGGTGAAGATATTTCCATGTACATACAGATAGCGGTGTAGATATTTCCATGTTCATACAGATAGCCGTGTAGATATTGCCAGGTACATACCGATAGCGGTGCTTATACTTCCATGTTTATACAGGTAGCGGTGTACATATATCCGTGTTTATAAAGATGGCTGTGTAGATATATCCATGTTCATACAGATGGCGGTGTAGATATTTCCATGTTCATACAGATAGCGGTTTAGATATTTCCATGTTCATCCAGATGGCTGTGTAGATATATCCATGTTCATACAGAGGGCGGAGAAGCTATTTCCATGTTCATACAGATGGCGGTGTAGATATTTCCATGTTCATACAGATAGCGGTGTAGGTATTTCCATGTTCATACAGATAGCGGTGTAGATATTTCCATGTTCATACAGATAGCGGTGTATGTATTTCCATGTTCGTACAGATAGCGGTGTAGATATTTCCATTTTCATGCAGATAGCGGTGTATATATTTCCCTGTTCAAACAGTTATCGGTTTAGATATTTCCATGTTCATAAAGATAGCGGTGTAGATATTTCCATGTTTATACAGATAGCGGTGAAGATGTATGCATGTTTACACAGATAGCCGTGTACATATTTCCATGTTCATCCAGATGGCTGTGTAGATATATCCATGTTCATACAGATGGCAGTGAAGATATTTCCATGTTCATACAGATAGCGGTGTAGATATTTCCATGTTCATACAGATAGCGGTGCTGATATTTCCATGTTCATACAGGTAGCGGTGTAGATATTTCCATGTTTATACAGATAGCGGTGTAGATATTTCCATGTTTATACAGATAGCGGTGTAGATATTTCCATGTTGATACAGATAGCGGTGTAGATATTTCCATGTTCATGCAGATAGCGGTGTAGATATTTCCATGTTCATTCAGATAGCGGTGTAGATATTTCCATGTTCATCCAGATGGCTGTGTAAATATATCCATGTTCAAACAGATGGCGATGAAGATATTTCCATGTTCATACAGATAGCGGTGTAGATATTTCCATGTTCATACAGAGAGCCGTGTAGATATTGCCATGTTCATACCGATAGCGGTGCTGATACTTCCATGTTTATACAGGTAGCGGTGTACATATTTCCGTGTTTATACAGAGAGCGGTGCAGATATTTCCATGTTCATACAGATAGCGGTGTAGATATTTCCATCTTTATACAGATAGCGGTGTAGATATCTCCTTCTTAATACAGATGGCTGTGTAGACATTTATATGTTCATACAGATGGCGGTGCAGATATTTCCATGTTCATACAGATGGCGGTGTAGATATTTCCATGTTTATAGAGATAGCGGTGTAGTTATTTCCAAGTGTAAAGAGATAGCTGTGTAGATATTTCCATATATATGCAGATAGCTGTGTAGATATTTCCATTTTCATGCAGATAGCGGTGTAGATATTTCCATGTTCAAACAGATAGCTGTGTAGATATTTCCATGTTCAAACAGATAACGGTGTAGATATTTCCATGTTTATACAGATGGCTGTGTAGATATATCCATGTTCATACAGATGGCGGTGTAGATATTTCCATGTTCATACTGATAGCGGTGTAGATATTTCCATGTTCATCCAGACGGCTGTGTAGATATATCCATGTTCATACATACAGATGGCAGAAAAGATATTTCCATGTTCATACAGATAGCGGTGTAAATATTTCCATGTTCATACAGATAGCGGTGTAGATATTTCCATGTTCATCCAGATGGCTGTGTAGATATATCCATGTTCATACAGATGGCGGAGAAGATATTTCCATGTTCATACAGATAGCGGTGTAGATATTTCCAGGTTCATACAGATAGCGGTGTAGATATTTCCATGTTCATACAGATAGCGGTGTAGATATTTCCATGTTCGTACAGATAGCGGTGTAGATATTTCCATGTTCATCCAGATGGCTGTGTAGATATATCCATGTTCATACAGATGGCGGTGAAGATATATCCTTGTTGATACAGATAGCGGTGTAGATATTTCCATGCTCATACAGATAGCCGTGTAGATATTGCCATGTTCATACCGATAGCGGTGCTGATACTTCCATGTTTATACCGGTAGCTGTGTACATATTTCCAAGTTTATACAGATAGCGGTGTAGATATTTCCAGGTTTATACAGATAGCGGTGTAGATATCTCCATCTTAATACAGATGGCGGTGTAGTTATTTATATGTCCATACAGATGGCGGTGCAGATATTTCCATGTTCATACAGATGGCGGTGTAGATATTTGCATGTTCATAATGATGGCGGTGTAGCTATTTCCATGTTCATGGAGATAGCGGTGTAGATATTTCCATGTTCATCCAGATGGCTGTGTAGAGATATCCATGTTCATACAGATGGCGGTGAAGATATTTCCATGTTCATACAGATAGCGGTGTACATATTTTCAGGTTCATTCAGATAGTGGTGTAGATATTTCCATGTTCATACAGATAGGGGGGCTGATATTTCCATGTTCATACAGATAGCGGTGCTGTTATTTCCATGTTACTACAGGTAGCGGTGTAGATATTTCCAGGTTTATACAGGTAGCGGTGTAGATAATTCCATGTTTATACAGATAGCGGTGTAGATATCTCCTTCTTAATACAGATGGCCGTGTGGATATTTATATGTTCATACGGATGGCGGTGCGGATATTTCCATGTTCATACAGATGGTGGTGTAGATATTTCCATGTTCATACAGATAGCGGTGTAGATATTTCCATGTTCATCCAGATGGCTGTGTAGATATATCCATGTTCATACATACAGATGGCATTAAAGATATTTCCATGTTCATACAGATAGCGGTGTAAATATTTCCATGTTCATACAGATAGCGGTGTAGATATTTCCATGTTCATCCAGATGGCTGTGTAGATATATCCATGTCCATACAGATGGCGGAGAAGATATTTCCATGTTCCTACAGATAGCGGTGTAGATATTTCCATGTTCATACAGATAGCGGTGTAGATATTTCCATGTTCATACAGATAGCGGTGTAGATATTTCAATGTTCGTACAGATAGCGGTGTAGATATTTCCATGTTCATCCAGATGGCTGTGTAGATAAATCCATGTTCATACAGATGGCGGTGAAGATATTTCCTTTTTCATACAGATAGCGGTGTAGATATTTCCATGTTCATACAGATAGCCGTGTAGATATTGCCATGTTCATACCGATAGCGGTGCTGATACTTCCATGTTTATACAGGTAGCTGTGTACATATTTCCATGTTTATACAGATAGCGGTGTAGATATTTCCATGTTCATACAGATAGCGGTGTAGATATTTCCATGTTTATACAGATAGCGGTGTAGATATCTCCTTCTTAATACAGATGGCGGTGTAGATATTTACATGTTCATACAGATGGCGGTGCAGATATTTCCAATTTCATACAGATGGCGGTGTAGATATTTCCATGTCCATACAGATAGCGGTGTAGTTATTTCCATGTGTAAAGAGATAGCTGTGTAGATATTTCCATGTATTTGCAGATAGCTGTGAAGATATTTCCATTTTCATGCAGATTGCGGTTTAGATATTTCCATGTTCAAACAGATAGCGATGTAGATATTTCCATGTTCATACAGATAGCGGTGTAGATATTTCCATGTTTATACAGATAGCGGTGAAGTTGTATGCATGTTTACACAGATAGCGGTGTAGATATTTCCATGTTCATACAGATAGCGGTGTAGATATTTCCATGTTCATCCAGATGGCTGTGTAGATATATCCATGTTCATACAGATAGCGGTGCTGATATTTCCATGTTTATACAGGTAGCGGTGTGGGTATTTCCATGTTTATACAGATAGCGGTGTGGATATTTCCATGTTTATACAGATAGCGGTGTAGATATTTCCAGGTTTATAGAGATAGTGGTGTAGATATCTCCATCTTAATACAGATGGCGGTGGAGATATTTATATGTTCATACAGATGGCGGTACAGATATTTCCATGTTCATACAGATGGCGTTGTAGCTATTTCCATGTTCATACAGAGAGCGGTGTAGCTATTTCCATGTTCATACAGATAGCGGTGTAGATATTTCCATGTTCATCCAGATGGCTGTGTAGATATATCTATGTTCATACAGATGGCGGTGAAGATATTTCCATGCTCATACAGATAGCGGTGTAGATATTTCCATGTTCATACAGATAGTGGTGTAGATATTTCCATGTTCATACAGATAGAGGGGGTGATATTTCCATGTTCATACAGATAGCGGTCCTGATATTTCCATGTTTATACGGGAAGCGGTGTAGATATTTCCATGTTTATACAGATAGCGGTGTAGATATTTCCAATTTATACAGATAGAGGTGTAGATATTTCCATGTTTATACAGATAGCGGTGTAGATTTCTCCATCTTAATACAGATGGCGGTGTAGATATTTATATGTTCATACAGATGGCCGTGCAGATATTTCCATGTTCATACAGATGGCGGTGTAGATATTTCCATGTTCATACAGATAGCGGTGTAGTTATTTCCATGTGTAAAGAGATAGCTGTGTAGATATTTCCATGTATATGCAGATAGCTGTGAAGATATTTCCATTTTCATGCAGATTGCGGTTTAGATATTTCCATGTTCAAACAGAAGGCGGTGTAGATATTTCCATGTTCATACAGATAGCGGTGTAGATATTTCCATGTTTATACAGATAGCGGTGAAGGTGTATGCATGTTTACACAGATAGTGTTGTAGATATTTCCATGTTCATACAGATAGCGGTGTAGATATTTCCATGTTCATCCAGATGGCTGTGTAGATATATCCATGTTCATACAGATAGCGGTGTAGATATTTCCATGTTCATACAGATAGTGGTGTAGATATTTCCATGTTCATACAGATTGCGGTGTAGCTATTTCCATGTTCATACAGATAGCGGTGTAGATATTTCCATGTTCAAACAGATAGCGGTGTAGATATTTCCATGTTCATTCAGATATTGGTGCTTATATTTCCATGTTTATACAGGTAGCGGTGTAGATATTTCCATGTTTATACAGATAGCGGTGTAGATATTTCCATATTCATACAGATAGCGGTGTAGATATTTCCATGTTCAAACTGATAGCGGTGTAGATATTTCCATGTTTATTCAGATAGCGGTGCTTATATTTCCATGTTTATACAGGTAGCGGTGTAGATATTTCCATGTTTATACAGATAGCGGTTTAGATATTTCCATGTTTATGCAGATAGCGGTGTAGATATTTCCATGTTCATCCAGATGGCTGTGTAGATATATCCATGTTCATACAGATGGCGGTGAAGATATTTCCATGTTCATACAGATAGCGGTGTAGATATTTCCATGTTCATACAGATAGCGGTGTAGATATTTCCATGTTCATACAGATAGCGGTGTAGTTATTCCATGTTCATACAGATAGCGGTGTAGATATTTCCATGTTCGTACAGATAGCGGTGTAGATATTTCCATGTTCGTACAGATAGCGGTGTAGATATTTCCATGTTCGTACAGATAGCGGTGTAGATATTTCCATGTTCGTACAGATAGCGGTTTAGATATTTCCATGTTCATACAGATAGAGGTGCTGATATTTCCATGTGTATACAAGTAGCGGTGTGGGTATTTCCATGTTTATACAGATAGCGGTGTGGATATTTCCATGTTTATACAGATAGCGGTGTAGATATTTCCAGGTTTATACAGATAGCGGTGTAGATATCTCCATCTTAATACAGATGGCGGTGTAGATATTTATATGTTCATACAGATGGCGGTGCAGATATTTCCATGTTCATACAGATGTCGGTGTAGCTATATCCATGTTTATACAGATAGCGGTGTAGCTATTTCCATGTTCATGTAGATAGCGGTGTAGATATTTCCATGTTCATCCATATGGCTGTGTAGATATATCCATGTTCATACAGATGGCGGTGAAGGTATTTCCATGTTCATACAAATAGCGCTGTAGATATTTCCATGTTCATACAGATAGTGGTGTATATATTTCCATGTTCATACAGATAGCTGTGTAGCTATTTCCATGTTCATACAGATAGCGGTGTAGATATTTCCATGTTCATCCAGATGGCTGTGTAGATATATCCATGTTCATACAAATGGCGGTGAAGATATTTCCATGCTCATACAGATAGCGGTGTAGATATTTGCATGTTCATACAGATAGTGGTGTAGGTATTTCTATGTTCATACAGATAGAGGGGATGATATTTCCATGTTCATACAGATAGCGGTGCTGATATTTCCATGTTTATTCAGGTAGCGCTGTAGATATTTCCATGTTTATACAGATAGCGGTGTAGATATTTCCATGTTTATACAGATAGCGGTGTAGATATTTCCATGTTTATACAGATAGCGGTGTAGATTTCTCCATCTTGATACAGATGGCGGTGTAGATATTTATATGTGCATTCAGATGGCCGTGCAGATATTTCCATGTTCATACAGATGGCGGTGTAGATATTTCCATGTTCATACAGATAGCGGTGTAGTTATTTCCATGTGTAAAAAGATAGCTGTGTAGATATTTCCATGTATATGCAGATAGCTGTGAACATATTTCCATTTTCATGCAGAAAGCGGTTTAGATATTTCCATGTTCAAACAGATAGCGGTGTAGATATTTCCATGTTCATACTGATAGCGTTGTAGATATTTCCATGTTTATACAGATAGCGGTGAAGTTGTATGCATGTTTACACAGATATCGGTGTAGATATTTCCATGTTCATACAGATAGCGGTGTAGATATTTCCATGTTCATCCAGATATCTCTGTAGATATATTCATGGTCATACAGAGAGCGGTGTAGATATTTCCATGTTCATACAGATAGTGGTGTAGATATTTCCATGTTCATACAGATAGCGGTTTAGCTATTTCCATGTTCATACAGCTAGCGGTGTAGATATTTCCATGTTCATACAGATAGCGGTGTAGATATTTCCATGTTCATCCAGATGGCTGTGTAGATAAATCCATGTTCATACAGATGGCGGTGAAGATATTTCCTTTTTCATACAGATAGCGGTGTAGATATTTCCATGTTCATACAGATAGCCGTGTAGATATTGCCATGTTCATACCGATAGCGGTGCTGATACTTCCATGTTTATACAGGTAGCTGTGTACATATTTCCATGTTTATACAGATAGCGGTGTAGATATTTCCATGTTCATACAGATAGCGGTGTAGTTATTTCCATGTGTAAAGAGATAGCTGTGTAGATATTTCCATGTATATGCAGATAGCTGTGAAGATATTTCCATTTTCATGCAGATTGCGGTTTAGATATTTCCATGTTCAAACAGAAGGCGGTGTAGATATTTCCATGTTCATACAGATAGCGGTGTAGATATTTCCATGTTTATACAGATAGCGGTGAAGGTGTATGCATGTTTACACAGATAGTGTTGTAGATATTTCCATGTTCATACAGATAGCGGTGTAGATATTTCCATGTTCATCCAGATGGCTGTGTAGATATATCCATGTTCATACAGATAGCGGTGTAGATATTTCCATGTTCATACAGATAGTGGTGTAGATATTTCCATGTTCATACAGATTGCGGTGTAGCTATTTCCATGTTCATACAGATAGCGGTGTAGATATTTCCATGTTCAAACAGATAGCGGTGTAGATATTTCCATGTTCATTCAGATATTGGTGCTTATATTTCCATGTTTATACAGGTAGCGGTGTAGATATTTCCATGTTTATACAGATAGCGGTGTAGATATTTCCATATTCATACAGATAGCGGTGTAGATATTTCCATGTTCAAACTGATAGCGGTGTAGATATTTCCATGTTTATTCAGATAGCGGTGCTTATATTTCCATGTTTATACAGGTAGCGGTGTAGATATTTCCATGTTTATACAGATAGCGGTTTAGATATTTCCATGTTTATGCAGATAGCGGTGTAGATATTTCCATGTTCATCCAGATGGCTGTGTAGATATATCCATGTTCATACAGATGGCGGTGAAGATATTTCCATGTTCATACAGATAGCGGTGTAGATATTTCCATGTTCATACAGATAGCGGTGTAGATATTTCCATGTTCATACAGATAGCGGTGTAGTTATTCCATGTTCATACAGATAGCGGTGTAGATATTTCCATGTTCGTACAGATAGCGGTGTAGATATTTCCATGTTCGTACAGATAGCGGTGTAGATATTTCCATGTTCGTACAGATAGCGGTGTAGATATTTCCATGTTCGTACAGATAGCGGTTTAGATATTTCCATGTTCATACAGATAGAGGTGCTGATATTTCCATGTGTATACAAGTAGCGGTGTGGGTATTTCCATGTTTATACAGATAGCGGTGTGGATATTTCCATGTTTATACAGATAGCGGTGTAGATATTTCCAGGTTTATACAGATAGCGGTGTAGATATCTCCATCTTAATACAGATGGCGGTGTAGATATTTATATGTTCATACAGATGGCGGTGCAGATATTTCCATGTTCATACAGATGTCGGTGTAGCTATATCCATGTTTATACAGATAGCGGTGTAGCTATTTCCATGTTCATGTAGATAGCGGTGTAGATATTTCCATGTTCATCCATATGGCTGTGTAGATATATCCATGTTCATACAGATGGCGGTGAAGGTATTTCCATGTTCATACAAATAGCGCTGTAGATATTTCCATGTTCATACAGATAGTGGTGTATATATTTCCATGTTCATACAGATAGCTGTGTAGCTATTTCCATGTTCATACAGATAGCGGTGTAGATATTTCCATGTTCATCCAGATGGCTGTGTAGATATATCCATGTTCATACAAATGGCGGTGAAGATATTTCCATGCTCATACAGATAGCGGTGTAGATATTTGCATGTTCATACAGATAGTGGTGTAGGTATTTCTATGTTCATACAGATAGAGGGGATGATATTTCCATGTTCATACAGATAGCGGTGCTGATATTTCCATGTTTATTCAGGTAGCGCTGTAGATATTTCCATGTTTATACAGATAGCGGTGTAGATATTTCCATGTTTATACAGATAGCGGTGTAGATATTTCCATGTTTATACAGATAGCGGTGTAGATTTCTCCATCTTGATACAGATGGCGGTGTAGATATTTATATGTGCATTCAGATGGCCGTGCAGATATTTCCATGTTCATACAGATGGCGGTGTAGATATTTCCATGTTCATACAGATAGCGGTGTAGTTATTTCCATGTGTAAAAAGATAGCTGTGTAGATATTTCCATGTATATGCAGATAGCTGTGAACATATTTCCATTTTCATGCAGAAAGCGGTTTAGATATTTCCATGTTCAAACAGATAGCGGTGTAGATATTTCCATGTTCATACTGATAGCGTTGTAGATATTTCCATGTTTATACAGATAGCGGTGAAGTTGTATGCATGTTTACACAGATATCGGTGTAGATATTTCCATGTTCATACAGATAGCGGTGTAGATATTTCCATGTTCATCCAGATATCTCTGTAGATATATTCATGGTCATACAGAGAGCGGTGTAGATATTTCCATGTTCATACAGATAGTGGTGTAGATATTTCCATGTTCATACAGATAGCGGTTTAGCTATTTCCATGTTCATACAGCTAGCGGTGTAGATATTTCCATGTTCATACAGATAGCGGTGTAGATATTTCCATGTTCATCCAGATGGCTGTGTAGATAAATCCATGTTCATACAGATGGCGGTGAAGATATTTCCTTTTTCATACAGATAGCGGTGTAGATATTTCCATGTTCATACAGATAGCCGTGTAGATATTGCCATGTTCATACCGATAGCGGTGCTGATACTTCCATGTTTATACAGGTAGCTGTGTACATATTTCCATGTTTATACAGATAGCGGTGTAGATATTTCCATGTTCATACAGATAGCGGTGTAGATATTTCCATGTTTATACAGATAGCGGTGTAGATATCTCCTTCTTAATACAGATGGCGGTGTAGATATTTACATGTTCATACAGATGGCGGTGCAGATATTTCCAATTTCATACAGATGGCGGTGTAGATATTTCCATGTCCATACAGATAGCGGTGTAGTTATTTCCATGTGTAAAGAGATAGCTGTGTAGATATTTCCATGTATATGCAGATAGCTGTGAAGATATTTCCATTTTCATGCAGATTGCGGTTTAGATATTTCCATGTTCAAACAGATAGCGATGTAGATATTTCCATGTTCATACAGATAGCGGTGTAGATATTTCCATGTTTATACAGATAGCGGTGAAGTTGTATGCATGTTTACACAGATAGCGGTGTAGATATTTCCATGTTCATACAGATAGCGGTGTAGATATTTCCATGTTCATCCAGATGGCTGTGTAGATATATCCATGTTCATACAGATAGCGGTGCTGATATTTCCATGTTTATACAGGTAGCGGTGTGGGTATTTCCATGTTTATACAGATAGCGGTGTGGATATTTCCATGTTTATACAGATAGCGGTGTAGATATTTCCAGGTTTATAGAGATAGTGGTGTAGATATCTCCATCTTAATACAGATGGCGGTGGAGATATTTATATGTTCATACAGATGGCGGTGCAGATATTTCCATGTTCATACAGATGGCGTTGTAGCTATTTCCATGTTCATACAGAGAGCGGTGTAGCTATTTCCATGTTCATACAGATAGCGGTGTAGATATTTCCATGTTCATCCAGATGGCTGTGTAGATATATCTATGTTCATACAGATGGCGGTGAAGATATTTCCATGCTCATACAGATAGCGGTGTAGATATTTCCATGTTCATACAGATAGTGGTGTAGATATTTCCATGTTCATACAGATAGAGGGGGTGATATTTCCATATTCATACAGATAGCGGTCCTGATATTTCCATGTTTATACGGGAAGCGGTGTAGATATTTCCATGTTTATACAGATAGCGGTGTAGATATTTCCAATTTATACAGATAGAGGTGTAGATATTTCCATTTTTTATACAGATAGCGGTGTAGATTTCTCCATCTTAATACAGATGGCGGTGTAGATATTTATATGTTCATACAGATGGCCGTGCAGATATTTCCATGTTCATACAGATGGCGGTGTAGATATTTCCATGTTCATACAGATAGCGGTGTAGTTATTTCCATGTGTAAAGAGATAGCTGTGTAGATATTTCCATGTATATGCAGATAGCTGTGAAGATATTTCCATTTTCATGCAGATTGCGGTTTAGATATTTCCATGTTCAAACAGAAGGCGGTGTAGATATTTCCATGTTCATACAGATAGCGGTGTAGATATTTCCATGTTTATACAGATAGCGGTGAAGGTGTATGCATGTTTACACAGATAGTGTTGTAGATATTTCCATGTTCATACAGATAGCGGTGTAGATATTTCCATGTTCATCCAGATGGCTGTGTAGATATATCCATGTTCATACAGATAGCGGTGTAGATATTTCCATGTTCATACAGATAGTGGTGTAGATATTTCCATGTTCATACAGATTGCGGTGTAGCTATTTCCATGTTCATACAGATAGCGGTGTAGATATTTCCATGTTCAAACAGATAGCGGTGTAGATATTTCCATGTTCATTCAGATATTGGTGCTTATATTTCCATGTTTATACAGGTAGCGGTGTAGATATTTCCATGTTTATACAGATAGTGGTGTAGATATTTCCATATTCATACAGATAGCGGTGTAGATATTTCCATGTTCAAACTGATAGCGGTGTAGATATTTCCATGTTTATTCAGATAGCGGTGCTTATATTTCCATGTTTATAAAGGTAGCGGTGTAGATATTTCCATGTTTATACAGATAGCGGTTTAGATATTTCCATGTTTATGCAGATAGCGGTGTAGATATTTCCATGTTCATCCAGATGGCTGTGTAGATATATCCATGTTCATACAGATGGCGGTGAAGATATTTCCATGTTCATACAGATAGCGGTGTAGATATTTCCATGTTCATACAGATAGCGGTGTAGATATTTCCATGTTCATACAGATAGCGGTGTAGTTATTCCATGTTCATACAGATAGCGGTGTAGATATTTCCATGTTCGTACAGATAGCGGTGTAGATATTTCCATGTTCGTACAGATAGCGGTGTAGATATTTCCATGTTCGTACAGATAGCGGTGTAGATATTTCCATGTTCGTACAGATAGCGGTTTAGATATTTCCATGTTCATACAGATAGAGGTGCTGATATTTCCATGTGTATACAAGTAGCGGTGTGGGTATCTCCATGTTTATACAGATAGCGGTGTGGATATTTCCATGTTTATACAGATAGCGGTGTAGATATTTCCAGGTTTATACAGATAGCGGTGTAGATATCTCCATCTTAATACAGATGGCGGTGTAGATATTTATATGTTCATACAGATGGCGGTGCAGATATTTCCATGTTCATACAGATGTCGGTGTAGCTATATCCATGTTTATACAGATAGCGGTGTAGCTATTTCCATGTTCATGTAGATAGCGGTGTAGATATTTCCATGTTCATCCATATGGCTGTGTAGATATATCCATGTTCATACAGATGGCGGTGAAGGTATTTCCATGTTCATACAAATAGCGCTGTAGATATTTCCATGTTCATACAGATAGTGGTGTATATATTTCCATGTTCATACAGATAGCTGTGTAGCTATTTCCATGTTCATACAGATAGCGGTGTAGATATTTCCATGTTCATCCAGATGGCTGTGTAGATATATCCATGTTCATACAAATGGCGCTGAAGATATTTCCATGCTCATACAGATAGCGGTGTAGATATTTGCATGTTCATACAGATAGTGGTGTAGGTATTTCTATGTTCATACAGATAGAGGGGATGATATTTCCATGTTCATACAGATAGCGGTGCTGATATTTCCATGTTTATTCAGGTAGCGCTGTAGATATTTCCATGTTTATACAGATAGCGGTGTAGATATTTCCATGTTTATACAGATAGCGGTGTAGATATTTCCATGTTTATACAGATAGCGGTGTAGATTTCTCCATCTTGATACAGATGGCGGTGTAGATATTTATATGTGCATTCAGATGGCCGTGCAGATATTTCCATGTTCATACAGATGGCGGTGTAGATATTTCCATGTTCATACAGATAGCGGTGTAGTTATTTCCATGTGTAAAGAGATAGCTGTGTAGATATTTCCATGTATATGCAGATAGCTGTGAACATATTTCCATTTTCATGCAGAAAGCGGTTTAGATATTTCCATGTTCAAACAGATAGCGGTGTAGATATTTCCATGTTCATACTGATAGCGTTGTAGATATTTCCATGTTTATACAGATAGCGGTGAAGTTGTATGCATGTTTACACAGATATCGGTGTAGATATTTCCATGTTCATACAGATAGCGGTGTAGATATTTCCATGTTCATCCAGATATCTCTGTAGATATATCCATGGTCATACAGATAGCGGTGTAGATATTTCCATGTTCATACAGATAGTGGTGTAGATATTTCCATGTTCATACAGATAGCGGTTTAGCTATTTCCATGTTCATACAGCTAGCGGTGTAGATATTTCCATGTTCATACAGATAGCGGTGCAGTTATTTCCATGTTCATACAGATAGCGGTGTAGATATTTCCATGTTCATACAGATAGCGGTGTAGATATTTCCATGTTCATACATATAGCGGTGCAGTTATTTCCATGTTCATACAGATGGCGGTGAAGATATTTCCATGTTCATACAGATAGCAGTGTAGATATTTCCATGTTTATACAGATAGCGGCGTAGATATTTCCATGTTCATACAGATAGCGGTGCAGATATTTCCATTTTCTTGCAGATAGCGGTGTATATATTTCCCTGTTCAAACAGTTAGTGGTGTAGATATTTCCATGTTCAGAAAGATAGCGGTGTAGATATTTCCATGTTTATACAGATAGCGGTGAAGATGTATGCATGTTTACACTGATAGCGGTGTAGATATTTCCATGTTTATATAGATAGCGGTGTAGTTATTTCCATGTGTAAAGAGATAGCTGTGTAGGTATTTCCATGTATTTGCAGATAGCTGTGTAGATATTTCCATTTTCATGCAGATAGCGGTGTAGATATTTCCACGTTCAAACAGATAGCCTTTTAGATATTTCCATATTCATACAGATAGCGGTGTAGATATTTCCATGTTTATACAGATGGCTGTGTAGATATATCCATGTTCATACAGATGGCGGTGTAGATATTTCCATGTTCATGCAGATAGCGGTTTAGATATTTCCATGTTCATCCAGAAGGCTGTGTAGATATATCCATGTTCAAACAGATGGCGGAGAAGATATTTCCATGTTCATACAGATGGCGGTGAAGATATTTCCATGTACATACAGATAGCGGTGTAGATATTTCCATGTTCATACAGATAGCCGTGTAGATATTGCCATGTACATACCGATAGCGGTGCTGATACTTCCATGTTTATACAGGTAGCGGTGTACATATATCCGTGTTTATAAAGATGGCTGTGTAGATATATCCATGTTCATACAGATGGCGGTGTAGATATTTCCATGTTCATACAGATAGCGGTTTAGATATTTCCATGTTCATCCAGATGGCTGTGTAGATATATCCATGTTCATACAGAGGGCGGAGAAGCTATTTCCATGTTCATACAGATGGCGGTGTAGATATTTCCATGTTCATACAGATAGCGGTGTTGGTATTTCCATGTTCATACAGATAGCGGTGTAGATATTTCCATGTTCATACAGATAGCGGTGTATGTATTTCCATGTTCATACAGATAGCGGTGTAGATATTTCCATTTTCATGCAGATAGCGGTGTATATATTTCCCTGTTCAAACAGTTATCGGTTTAGATATTTCCATGTTCATAAAGATAGCGGTGTAGATATTTCCATGTTTATACAGATAGCGGTGAAGATGTATGCATGTTTACACAGATAGCCGTGTACATATTTCAATGTTCATCCAGATGGCTGTGTAGATATATCCATGTTCATACAGATGGCGGTGGAGATATTTCCATGTTCATACAGATAGCGGTATAGATATTTCCATGTTCATACAGATAGCGGTGCTGATATTTCCATGTTCATACAGGTAGCGGTGTAGATATTTCCATGTTCATGCAGATAGCGGTGTAGATATTTCCATGTTCATTCAGATAGCGGTGTAGATATTTCCATGTTCATCCAGATGGCTGTGTATATATATCCATGTTCAAACAGATGGCGATGAAGATATTTCCATGTTCATACAGATATCGGTGTAGATATTTCCATGTTCATACAGAGAGCCGTGTAGATATTGCCATGTTCATACCGATAGCGGTGCTGATACTTCCATGTTTATACAGGTAGCGGTGTACATATTTCAGTGTTTATACAGAGAGCGGTGTAGATATTTCCATGTTCATACAGATAGCGGTGTAGATATTTCCATCTTTATACAGATAGCGGTGTAGATATCTCCTTCTTAATACAGATGGCTGTGTAGACATTTATATGTTAATACAGATGGCGGTGCAGATATTTCCATGTTCATACAGATGGCGGTGTAGATATTTCCATGTTTATAGAGATAGCGGTGTAGTTATTTCCAAGTGTAAAGAGATAGCTGTGTAGATATTTCCATATATATGCAGATAGCTGTGTAGATATTTCCATTTTCATGCAGATAGCGGTGTAGATATTTCCATGTTCAAACAGATAGCTGTGTAGATATTTCCATGTTCATACAGATGGCGGTGTAGATATTTCCATGTTCATACTGATAGCGGTGTAGATATTTCCATGTTTATACAGAGAGCGGTGAAGATGTATGCATGATTACAAAGATAGCGGTGTAGATATTTCCATGTTCATACAGATAGCGGTGTAGATATTTCCATGTTCATCCAGATGGCTGTGTAGATATATCCATGTTCATACAGATGGCGGTGAAGATATTTCCATGTTCATACAGATAGTGGTGTAGATATTTCCATGTTCATACAGATAGCGGTGTAGATATTTCCATGTTCATACAGACAGCGGTGTTGATATTTCCATGTTCATCCAGATGGCTGTGTAGATATATCTACGTTCATACAGATGGTGGTGCAGATATTTCCATGTTCATACAGATAGCGGTGTAGGTATTTCCATGTTCATACAGATAGCGGTGTAGATATTTCCATGTTCATGCAGATAGCGGTTTAGATATTTCCATGTTCATCCAGATGGCTGTGTAGATATATCTATGTTCATACAGATGGTGGTGAAGATATTTCCATGTTCATACCGATAGCGGTGTAGATATTTCCATTTACATGCACATAGCGGTGTATATATTTCCCTGTTCAAACAGTTAGCGGTGTAGATATTTCCATGATCATACAGATAGCGGTGTAGATATTTCCATGTTCATACAGATAGCGGTGTAGATATTTCCATGTTCATACAGATAGCGATGTATATATTTCCATGTTCGTACAGATAGCGGTGTAGGTATCTCCAAGTTCATCCAGATCGCTGTGTAGATATATCCATGTTCATACAGATGGCGGTGAAGATATTTCCATGTTCATACAGATAGCGGTGTAGATATTTCCATGTTCATACAGATAGCCGTGTAGATATTGCCATGTTCATACCGATAGCGGTACTGATACTTCCATGTTTATACAGGTAGCTGTGTACATATTTCCATGTTTATACAGATAGTGGTGTAGATATTTCCATGTTCATACAGATAGCGGTGTAGATATTTCCATGTTTAAACAGATAGCGGTGTAGATTTCTCCTTCTTAATACAGACGGCGGTGTAGATATTTACATGTTCATACAGATGGCGGTGCAGATATTTCCATGTTCATACAGATGGCGGTGTAGATATTTCCATGATTATAGAGATAGCGGTGTAGTTATTTCCATGTGTAAAGAGATAGCTGTGTAGATATTTCCATTAATATGCAGATAGCTGTGTAGATATTTCCATTTTCATGCAGATAGTGGTGTAGATATTTCCATGTTCAAACAGATAGCGATGTAGATATTTCCATGTTCATACAGATAGCGGTGTAGATATTTCCATGTTTATACATATAGCGGTGAAGATGTATGCATGTTTACACAGATAGCTGTGTTGATATTTCCATGTTCATACAGATAGTGGTGTAGATATTTCCATGTTCATCCAGATGGCTGTGTAGACATATCCATGTTCATTCAGATGGCGGTGAAGATATTTCCATGTTAATACAGATAGCGGTATAGACATTTCCATGTTCATACAGATAGCGGTGTAGATATTTCCATGTTCATACAGATGGCTGTGTAGATATATTCATGTTCATACAGATGGCGGTGAAGATATTTCCATGTTCATAGAGGGGCGGTGTAGATATTTCCATCTTCATTCCAATAGCGGTGCTGATATTTCCATGTTTATACAGGTAGCGGTGTAGATATTTCCATGTTTATACAGATAGCGGTGTAGATATTTCCATGTTTATACACATAGCGGTGTAGATATTTCCATGTTTATACAGATAGCGGCGTAGATATTTCCATGTTTATACAGAAAGCGGTGTAGATATCTCCATCTTAATACATATAGCGGTGTAGATATTTCCATGTTCATTCAGATAGCGGTGTAGATATTTCCATGTTCATCCAGATGGCTGTGTAGATATATCCATGTTCAAACAGATGGCGATGAAGATATTTCCATGTGCATACAGATAGCGGTGTAGATATTTCCATGTTCATACAGAGAGCCGTGTAGATATTGCCATGTTCATACCGAAAGCGGTGCTGATACTTCCATGTTTATACAGGTAACGGTGTACATATTTCCGTGTTTATACAGAGAGCGGTGTAGATATTTCCATGTTCATACAGATAGCGGTGTAGATATTTCCATCTTTATACAGAGAGCGGTGTAGATATCTCCTTCTTAATACAGATGGCTGTGTAGAAATTTATATGTTCATACAGATGGCGGTGCAGACATTTCCATGTTCATACAGATGGCGGTGTAGATATTTCCATGTTTATAAAGATAGCGGTGTAGTTATTTCCAAGTGTAAAGAGATAGCTGTGTAGATATTTCCATGTATATGCAGATAGCTGTGTAGATATTTCCATTTTCATGCAGATAGCGGTGTAGATATTTCCATGTTCAAACAGATAGCTGTGTAGATATTTCCATGTTCATACAGATAACGGTGTAGATATTTCCATGTTTATACAGATGGCTGTGTAGATATATCCATGTTCATACAGATGGCGGTGTAGATATTTCCATGTTCATACTGATAGCGGTGTAGATATTTCCATGTTCATCCAGATGGCTGTGTAGATATATCCATGTTCATACATACAGATGGCAGAAAAGATATTTCCATGTTCATACAGATAGCGGTGTAAATATTTCCATGTTCATACAGATAGGATTGTAGATATTTCCATGTTCATCCAGATGGCTGTGTAGATATATCCATGTTCATACAGATGGCGGAGAAGATATTTCCATGTTCATACAGATAGCGGTGTAGATATTTCCATGTTCATACAGATAGCGGTATAGATATTTCCATGTTCATACAGATAGCGGTGTAGATATTTCCATGTTCATACAGATAGCGGTGTAGATATTTCCATGTTCATCCAGATGGCTGTGTAGATATATCCATGTTCATACAGATGGCGGTGAAGATATTTCCTTGTTCATACAGATAGCGGTGTAGATATTTCCATGTTCATACAGATAGCCGTGTAGATATTGCCATGTTCATACCGATAGCGGTGCTGATACTTCCATGTTTATACAGGTAGCTGTGTACATATTTCCAAGTTTATACAGATAGCGGTGTAGATAGTTCCATGTTCATACAGATAGCGGTGTAGATATTTCCATGTTTATACAGATAGCGGTGAAGTTGTATGCATGTTTACACAGATAGCTGTGTTGATATTTCCAAGTTCATACAGATAGTGGTGTAGATATTTCCATGTTCATCCAGTTGGCTGTGTAGACATATCCATGTTCATTCAGATGGCGGTGAAGATATTTCCATGTTGATACAGATAGCGGTGTAGACATTTCCATGTTCATTCAGATAGCGGTGTAGATATTTCCATGTTCAAACAGATGGCTGTGTAGATATATCCATGTTCATACAGAAGGCGGTGAAGTTATTTCCATGTTCATACAGATAGAGGTGTAGTTATTTCCATGTGTAAAGAGATAGCTGTGTAGATATTTCCATGTATATGCAGATAGCTGTGTAGATATTTCCATTTTCATGCAGATAGCGCTTTAGATATTTCCATGTTCAAACAGATAGCGGTGTAGATATTTCCATGTTCATAGAGATAGCGGTGTAGATATTTCCATGTTTATACAGAGAGCGGTGAAGATGTGTGCATGTTTACACAGATAGCGGTGTAGGTATTTCCATGTTCATCCAGATGGCTGCGTAGATATATCCATGTTCATACAGATAGAGGTGTAGATATTTCCATGTTCATCCAGATGGCTGTGTAGATATATCCATGTTCATACAGATGGCGGTGAAGATATTTCCATGTTCATACAGATAGCGGTGTAGATATTTCCATGTTCATACAGATAGTGGTGTAGATATTTCCATGTTCATACAGATAGAGGGGCTATTTCCATGTTCATACACAGAGCGGTGCTGATATTTCCATGTTTATGCAGGTAGCGGTGTAGATATTTCCATGTTTATACAGATAGCGGTGTAGATATATCCACGTTTATGGAGATAGCGGTGTAGATATCTCCATCTTAATACAGATGGCCGTGTGGATATTTATATGTTCATACAGATGGCGGTGCGGATATTTCAATGTTCATACAGATGGTGGTGTAGATATTTCCATGTTCATACAGATAGCGGTGTAGTTATTTCCATGTGTAAAGAGATAGCTGTGTAGATATTTCCATGTATATGCAGATAGCTGTGTAGATATTTCCAATTTCATGCACATAGCGGTGTAGATATTTCCATGTTCAAACAGATAGCGGTGTAGATATTTCCATGTTCATACAGATAGCGGTGTAGATATTTCCATGTTTATACAGACAGCGGTGAAGATGTATGCATGTTTACACAGATAGCGGTGTAGATATTTCCATGTTCATCCAGATGGCTGTGTAGATATATCCATGTTCATACAGATAGCGGTGTAGATATTTCCATGTTCATACAGATAGCGGTGCAGATATTTCCATGTTCATCCTGATGGCTGTGTAGATATATCCATGTTCATACAGATGGCGGTGAAGATATTTCCATGTTCATACAGATAGCGGTGTAGATATATCCATGTTCATCCAGATGGCTGTGTAGATATATCCATGTTCATACAGATGGCGGTGAAGATATTTCCATGTTCATACAGATAGCGGTGTAGATATTTCCATGTTCATACAGATAGCGGTGTAGATATTTCCATGTTCATACAGATAGCGGTGTATGTATTTCCATGTTCATACAGATAGCGGTGTAGATATTTCCATTTTCATGCACATAGCGGTGTATACATTTCCCTGTTCAAACAGTTAGCGGTGTAGATATTTCCATGTTCATACAGATAGCGGTGTAGATATTTCCATGTTTATACAGATAGCGGTGAAGATGTATGCATGTTTACACACATAGCGGTGTAGATATTTCCATGTTCATCCAGATGGCTGTGTAGATATATCCATGTTCATACAGATGGCGGTGAAGATATTTCCATGTTCATACACATAGCGGTGCAGATATTTCCATGTTTATAGAGATAGCGGTGAAGATGTATGCATGTTTACACTGATAGCGGTGTAGATATTTCCATGTTTATATAGATAGCGGTGTAGTTATTTCCATGTGTAAAGAGATAGATGTGTAGGTATTTCCATGTATTTGCAGATAGCTGTTTAGATATTTCCATTTTCTTGCAAATAGCGGTGTAGATATTTCCATGTTCAAACAGATAGCGTGGTAGATATTTCCATATTCATACAGATAGCGGTGTAGATATTTCCATGTTTATACAGATGGCTGTGTAGGTATATCCATGTTCATACAGATGGCGGTGTAGATATTTCCATGTTCATGCAGATAGCGGTTTAGATATATCCATGTTCATCCAGAAGGCTGTGTAGATATATCCATGTTCAAACAGATGGCGGAGAAGATATTTCCATGTTCATACAGATGGCGGTGAAGATATTTCCATGTACATACAGATAGCGGTGTAGATATTTCCATGTTCATACAGATAGCCATGTAGATATTGCCATGTACATACCGATAGCGGTGCTGATACTTCCATGTTTATACAGGTAGCGGTGTACATATTTCCGTGTTTATAAAGATGGCTGTGTAGATATATCCATATTCATACAGATAGCGGTGTAGGTATTTCCATGTTCATACAGATAGCGGTTTAGATATTTCCATGTTCATCCAGATGGCTGTGTAGATATATCCATGTTCATACAGATAGCGGTGTAGATATTACCATTTTCATGAAGATAGCGGTGTATATATTTCCCTGTTCAAACAGTTATCGGTTTAGATATTTCCATGTTCATAAAGATAGCGGTGTAGATATTTCCATGTTTATACAGATAGCGGTGAAGATGTATGCATGTTTACACAGATAGCCGTGTACATATTTCCATGTTCATCCAGATGGCTGTGTAGATATATCCATGTTCATACAGATGGCAGTGAAGATATTTCCATGTTCATACAGATAGCGGTGTAGATATTTCCATGTTCATACAGATAGCGGTGCTAATATTTCCATGTTCATACAGGTAGCGGTGTAGATATTTCCATGTTTATACAGATAGCGGTGTAGATATTTCCATGTTTATACAGATAGCGGTGTAGATATTTCCATGTTGATACAGATAGCGGTGTAGATATTTCCATGTTCATGCAGATAGCGGTGTAGATATTTCCATGTTCATTCAGATAGCGGTGTAGATATTTCCATGTTCTTCCAGATGGCTGTGTAGATATATCCATGTTCATACAGATGGCGATGAAGATATTTCCATGTTCATACAGATAGCGGTGTAGATATTTCCATGTTCATACAGAGAGCCGTGTAGATATTGAAATGTTCATACCGATAGCGGTGCTGATACTTCCATGTTTATACAGGTAGCGGTGTACATATTTCCGTGTTTATACAGATAGCGGTGTAGATATTTCCATGTTCATACAGATAGCGGTGTAGATATTTCCATCTTTATACAGATAGCGGAGAAGATATCTCCTTCTTAATACAGATGGCTGTGTAGACATTTATATGTTCATACAGATGGCGGTGCAGATATTTCCATGTTCATACAGATGGCGGTGTAGATATTTCCATGTTTATAGAGATAGCGGTGTAGTTATTTCCAATTGTAAAGAGATAGCTGTGTAGATATTTCCATATATATGCAGATAGCTGTGTAGATATTTCCATTTTCATGCAGATACCGGTGTAGATATTTCCATGTTCAAACAGATAGCTGTGTAGATATTTCCATGTTCATACAGATAACGGTGTAGATATTTCCATGTTTATACAGATGGCTGTGTAGATATATCCATGTTCATACAGATGGCGGTGTAGATATTTCCATGTTCATACTGATAGCGGTGTAGATATTTCCATGTTCATCCAGATGGCTGTGCAGATATATCCATGTTCATACATACAGATGGCAGAAAAGATATTTCCATGTTCATTCAGATAGCGGTGTAAATATTTCCATGTTCATACAGATAGCGGTGTAGATATTTCCATGTTCATCCAGATGGCTGTGTAGATATATCCATGTTCATACAGATGGCGGAGAAGATATTTCCATGTTCATACAGATAGCAGTGTAGATATTTCCATGTTCATACAGATAGCGGTGGAGATATTTCCATGTTCATACAGATAGCCGTGTAGATATTGCCATGTTCATAGCGATAGCGGTGCTGATACTTCCATGTTTATACAGGTAGCTGTGTACATATTTCCATGTTTATACAGATAGCCGTGTAGATATTTCCATGTTCATACAGATAGCGGTGTAGATATTTCCATGTTTATACAGATAGCGGTGAAGATGTATGCATGTTTACACAGATAGCTGTGTTGATATTTCCATGTTCATACAGATAGTGGTGTAGATATTTCCATGTTCATCCAGATGGCTGTGTAGACATATCCATGTTCATTCAGATGGCGGTGAAGATATTTCCATGTTGATACAGATAGCGGTGCAGACATTTCCATGATCATACAGATAGCGGTGTAGATATTTCCATGTTCATACAGATGGCTGTGTAGATATATCCATGTTCATACAGATGGCGGTGAAGTTATTTCCATGTTCATACAGATAGAGGTGTAGTTATTTCCATGTGTAAAGAGATAGCTGTGTAGATATTTCCATGTATATGCAGATAGCTGAGTAGATATTTCCATTTTCATGCAGATAGCGGTTTAGATATTTCCATGTTCAAACAGATAGCGGTGTAGATATTTCCATGTTCATAGAGATAGCGGTGTAAATATTTCCATGTTTATACAGAGAGCGGTGAAGATGTATGCATGATTACAAAGATAGCGGTGTAGATATTTCCATGTTCATACAGATAGCGGTGTAGATATTTCCATGTTCATCCAGATGGCTGTGTAGATATATCCATGTTCATACAGATGGCGGTGAAGATATTTCCATGTTCATACAGATGGCGGTGTAGATATTTCCATGTTCATACAGATAGCGGTGTAGGTATTTCCATGTTCATACAGACAGCGGTGTTGATATTTCCATGTTCATCCAGATGGCTGTGTAGATATATCTATGTTCATACAGATGGTGGTGAAGATATTTCCATGTTCATACAGATATCGGTGTAGATATTTCCATGTTCATACAGATAGCGGTGTAGGTATTTCCAAGTTCATACAGATAGCGTTGCTGATATTTCCAAGTTTATACAGGTAGCTGTGTAGATATTTCCATGTTTATACAGATAGCGGTGTAGATATTTCCATGTTTATAGAGATAGAGGTGTAGATATATCCATGTTTATAGAGATAGCGGTGTAGATATCTCCTTCTTAATACAGATGGCCGTGTGGATATTTATATGTTCACACAGATGGCGGTGTGGATATTTCCATGTTCATACATATGGTGGTGTAGATATTTCCATGTTCATACAGATAGCGGTGTAGTTATTTCCATGTGTAAAGAGATAGCTGTATAGATATTTCCACGTATATGCAGATAGCTGTGTAGATATTTCCATTTTCATGCAGATAGCGGTGTAGATATTTCCATGTTCAAACAGATAGCGGTGTAGATATTTCCATGTTCATACAGATAGCGGTGTAGATATTTCCATGTTTATACAGACAGCGGTGAAGATGTATGCATGTTTACACAGATAGCGGTGTAGATATTTCCATGTTCATCCAGATGGCTGTGTAGATTTATCCATGTTCATACAGATAGCGGTGTAGATATTTCCATGTTCATACAGATAGCGGTGCAGATATTTCCATGTTCATCCAGATGGCTGTGTAGATATATCCATGTGCATACAGATGGCGGTGAAGATATTTCCATGTTCATACAGATAGCGGTGTAGATATTTCCATGTTCATACAGACAGCGGTGTAGATATTTCCATGTTCATACAGATAGCGGTGTATGTATTTCCATGTTCATACAGATAGCGGTGTAGATATTTCCATTTTCATGCACATAGCGGTGTATACATTTCCCTGTTCAAACAGTTAGCGGTGTAGATATTTCCATGTTCATACAGATAGCGGTGTAGATATTTCCATGTTTATACAGATAGCGGTGAAGATGTATGCATGTTTACACAGATAGCCGTGTACATATTTCCATGTTCATCCAGATGGCTGTGTAGATATATCCATGTTCATACAGATGGCGGTGTAGATATTTCCATGTATATGCAGATATCTGTGTAGACATTTCCATTTTCATGCAGATAGTGGTGTAGATATTTCCATGTTCAAACAGATAGCGGTGTAGATATTTCCATGTTCATTCACATAGCGGTGTAGGTATTTCCATGTTGATACATATAGGGGTGAAGGTGTATGCATGTTTACACAGATAGCGGTGTAGATATTTCCATGGTCATACAGATAGCGGTGTAGAAATTTCCATGTTCATCCAGATGGCTGTGTAGACATATCCATGTTCATACAGATGGCGGTGAAGATATTTCCATGTTCATACAGATAGCGCTGTAGATATTTCCATGTTCATACAGATAGCGGTGTAGATATTTCCATGTTAATACAGATGGCTGTGTAGATATATCCATGTTCATACAGATGGCGGTGAAGATATTTCCATGTTCATAGAGATGGCGGTGGAGATATTTCCATGTTCATTCCGATAGCGGTGCTGATATTTCCATGTTTAAACAGGTAGCGGTGTAGATATTTCGATGTTTATACAGATAGCGGTGTAGATATTTCCATGTTTATACACATAGCGGTGTAGATATTTCCATGTTTATACAGATAGCGGTGTAGATATCTCCATCTTAATACAGATGGCGGTGTAGATATTTATATGTTCATACAGATGGCGGTGCAGATATTTCCATGTTCATACAAATGGCAGTGTAGATATTTCCATATTCATACAGATAGCGGTGTAGTTATTTCCATGAGTAAAGAGATAGCTGTGTAGATATTTCCATGTGTATGTAGATAGCTGTGTAGATATTTCCATTTTCATGCAGATAGCGGTGTATATATTTCCCTGTTCAAACAGTTAGTGGTGTAGAGATTTCCATGTTCATAAAGATAGCGGTGTAGATATTTCCATCTTTATACAGATAGCGGTGAAGATGTATGCATGTTTACACTGATAGCGGTGTAGATATTTCCATGTTCATCCAAATGGCTGTGTAGATATATCCATGTTCATACAGATGGCGGTGAAGATATTTCCATGTTCATACAGATAGCGGTGTAGATATTTCCATGTTCATACAGATAGCAGTGTAGATATTTCCATGTTCATACAGATAGTGGTGTAGATATTTCCATGTTCCTCCAGATGGCTGTGTAGATATATCCATGTTCATACAGATGGCGGTGAAGATATTTCCATGTTCTTACAGATAGCGGTGTAGATATTTCCATGTTCATAGAGATAGCGGTGTAGATATTTCCATGTTCATACAGATAGCGGTGTAGATATTTCCATGTTCATACAGATAGCCGTGCTGATATTTCCATGTTTATACACGTTACGGTGTAGATATTTCCATGTTTATACAGATAGCGGTGTAGATATTTCCATGTTTATACACATAGCGGTGTAGATATTTCCATGTTTATACAGATAGCGGTGTAGATATTTCCGTGTTTATGCAGATATTAGTGTAGATATCTCCATATTAATACAGATGGCGGTGTAGATATTTATATGTTCATACAGATGGCAGTGCAGATATTAACATGTTCATACAGATGGCGGTGTAGATATTTCCATGTTGATACAGATAGCGGTGTAGTTATTTCCATGTGTAAAGAGATAGCTGTGTAGATATCTCCATGTATATGCAGATAGCTGTGTAGATATTTCCATTTTCATGCAGATAGCGGTGTATATATTTCCCTGTTCAAACAGTTAGCGATGTAGATATTTCCATGTTCATAGAGATAGCGGTGTAGATATTTCCATGTTTATACAGATAGCGGTGAAGATGTATGCATGTTTACACAGATAGCGGTGTAGATATTTCCATGTTCATCCAGATGGCTGTGTAGATATATCCATGTTCATACAGATAGCGGTGTAGATATTTCCATGTTAATACAGATAGCGGTGCAGATATTTCCATGCCCATCCAGATGGCTGTGTAGATATATCCATGTTCATGCTGATGGCAGTGAAGATATTTCCATGTTCATACAGATAGCGGTGTAGATATTTCCATGTTCATACAGATAGCGGTGTGGATATTTCCATGTTCATACAGATAGCGGTGAATGTACTTCCATGTTCATACAGATAGCGGTGTAGATATTTCCATTTTCATGCAGATAGCGGTGTATATATTTCCCTGTTCAAATAGTTAGCGGTGTAGATATTTCCATGTTCATAAAGATAGCGGTGTAGATATTTCCATGTTTATACAGATAGCGGTGAAGATGTATGCATGTTTACACAGATAGCGGTGTAGATATTTCCATTTTCATCCAGATGGCTGTGTAGACATATCCATGTTCATACAGATGGCGGTGAAGATATTTCCATGTTCATACAGATGGCTGTGTAGATATATCCATGTTCATACAGATGACGGTGAAGATATTTCCATGTTCATACAGATGGCGGTTTAGATATTTCCATGTTCATACAGATAGCGGTGCTGATATTTCCATGTTTACAAGGGAGCGGTGTAGATATTTCCATGTTCATACAGATAGTGTTGTAGATATTTCCATGTTTATACACATAGCGGTGTAGGTATTTCCATGTTTATACAGATAGCGGTGTAGATATCTCCATCTTAATACAGATGGCGGTGTAGATATTTATATATTCATGCAGATGGCGGTGCAGATATTTCCATGTTCATACAGATGGCGGTGTAGATATTTCCATGTTTATAGAGATAGCGGTGTACGTATTTCCATGTGTAAAGAGATAGCTGTATAGATATTTCCATGTATATGCAGATAGCTGTGTAGATATTTCCATTTTCATGCAGATAGCGGTGTAGATATTTCCATGTTCAAACAAATAGCGGTGTAGATATTTCCATGTTCATACAGATAGCAGTGTAGATATTTCCATGTTTATAAAGATAGCGGTGAAGATGTATGCATGTTTACACCGATAGCGGTGTAGATATTTCCATGTTCATCCAGATGTCTGTGTAGATATATCCATGTTCATACCGACAGCGGTGCTGATATTTCCATGTTTATACAGGTAGCGGTGTAGATATTTCCATGTTCATACAGATTGCGGTGTAGCTATTTCCATGTTCATACAGAGAGCGGAGTAGATATTTCCATGTTCATAGAGATAGCTCTGTAGATATTTCCATGTTCATACAGATAGCCGTGCTGATATTTCCATGTTTATACAGGTAGCGGTGTAGATATTTCCATGTTCATACAGATAGTGGTGTAGATATTTCCATGTTTATACAGATAGCGGTGTAGATATTTCCAAGTTTTTACAGATAGCGGTGTAGATATCTCCATCTTAATACAGATGGCGGTGTAGATATTTATATGTTCATACAGATGGCGGTGCAGATATTTACATGTTCATACAGATGGCGGTGTAGATATTTCTATGTTTATAGAGATAGCGGTGTAGTTATTTCCATGTGTAAAGAGATAGCTTTATAGATATTTCCATGTATATGCAGATACCTGTGTAGATATTTCTATTTTCATGCAGATAGCGGTTTAGATATTTCCATGTTCAAACAGATAGCGGTGTAGATATTTCCATGTTTATACAGATAGCGGTGTAGATATTTCCATGTTTATACCGATAGCGGTGTAGATATCTCCATCTTAATACAAATGGCGGTGTAGATATTTATATGTACATACAGATGTCGGTGCAGATATTTCCATGTTCATACCGATGGCGGTGTAGCTGTTTCCATGTTCATACAGAGAGCGGTGTAGCTATTTCCATGTTCATGTAGATAGCGGTGTAGATATTTCCATGTTCATCCATATGGCTGTGTAGATATATCCATGTTCATACAGATGGCGGTGAAGATATTTCCATGTTCATACAGATAGCGGTGTAGATATTTCCATGTTCATACAGATAGTGGTGTAGATATTTCCATGTTCACTGATAGGGGGGCTGATATTTCCATGTTCATACAGATAGCGGTGCTGTTATTTCCATGTTTATACAGGTAGCGGTGTAGATATTCCCAGGTTTATACAGGTAGCGGTGTAGATAATTCCATGTTTATACAGATAGCGGTGTAGATATCTCCATCTTAATACAGATGGCGGTGTAGATATTTATATGTTCATACAGATGGCCGTGCAGACATTTCCATGTTCATACAGATGACGGAGTAAATATATTCATGTTCATACAGATAGCGGTGTAGTTATTTCCATGTGTAAAGAGATAGCTGTGTAGATATTTCCATGTATATGCAGATAGCTGTGTACATATATCCATGTTCATACAGATAGCGGTGTAGATATTTCCATGTTCTTACAGATAGCGGTGCAGATATTTCCATGTTCATCCAGATGGCTGTGTAGATATATCCATGTTCATACAGATGGCGGTGAAGATATTTCCATGTTCATACAGATAGCGGTGTAGATATTTCCATGTTCATACAGATAGCGGTGTAGATATTTCCATGTTCATACAGATAGCGGTGTATGTATTTCCATGTTCATACAGATAGCGGTGTAGATATTTCCATGTTCATCCAGATGGCTGTGTAGATATTTCCATGTTCATACAGATAGCGGTGTAGATATTTCTATGTTCATACAGATAGCGGTGTAGATATTTCCATGTTCTTCCAGATGGCTGCGTAGATATATCCATGTTCATACAGATGGAGGTGAAGATATTTCCATGTACATACAGATAGCGGTGTAGATATTTCCATGTTCATACAGATAGCCGTGTAGATATTGCCATGTACATACCGATAGCGTTGCTGATACTTCCATGTTTATACAGGTAGCGGTGTACATATTTCCGTGTTTATACAGATGGCTGTGTAGATATATCCATGTTCATACAGATAGCGGTGTAGGTATTTCCATGTTCATACAGATAGCGGTTTAGATATTTCCATGTTCATCCAGATGGCTGTGTAGATATATCCATGTTCATACAGATAGCGGTGTAGATATTACCATTTTCATGAAGATAGCGGTGTATATATTTCCCTGTTCAAACAGTTATCGGTTTAGATATTTCCATGTTCATAAAGATAGCGGTGTAGATATTTCCATGTTTATACAGATAGCGGTGAAGATGTATGCATGTTTACACAGATAGCCGTGTACATATTTCCATGTTCATCCAGATGGCTGTGTAGATATATCCATGTTCATACAGATGGCAGTGAAGATATTTCCATGTTCATACAGATAGCGGTGTAGATATTTCCATGTTCATACAGATAGCGGTGCTAATATTTCCATGTTCATACAGGTAGCGGTGTAGATATTTCCATGTTTATACAGATAGCGGTGTAGATATTTCCATGTTTATACAGATAGCGGTGTAGATATTTCCATGTTGATACAGATAGCGGTGTAGATATTTCCATGTTCATGCAGATAGCGGTGTAGATATTTCCATGTTCATTCAGATAGCGGTGTAGATATTTCCATGTTCATCCAGATGGCTGTGTAGATATATCCATGTTCATACAGATGGCGATGAAGATATTTCCATGTTCATACAGATAGCGGTGTAGATATTTCCATGTTCATACAGAGAGCCGTGTAGATATTGAAATGTTCATACCGATAGCGGTGCTGATACTTCCATGTTTATACAGGTAGCGGTGTACATATTTCCGTGTTTATACAGATAGCGGTGTAGATATTTCCATGTTCATACAGATAGCGGTGTAGATATTTCCATCTTTATACAGATAGCGGAGAAGATATCTCCTTCTTAATACAGATGGCTGTGTAGACATTTATATGTTCATACAGATGGCGGTGCAGATATTTCCATGTTCATACAGATGGCGGTGTAGATATTTCCATGTTTATAGAGATAGCGGTGTAGTTATTTCCAATTGTAAAGAGATAGCTGTGTAGATATTTCCATATATATGCAGATAGCTGTGTAGATATTTCCATTTTCATGCAGATACCGGTGTAGATATTTCCATGTTCAAACAGATAGCTGTGTAGATATTTCCATGTTCATACAGATAACGGTGTAGATATTTCCATGTTTATACAGATGGCTGTGTAGATATATCCATGTTCATACAGATGGCGGTGTAGATATTTCCATGTTCATACTGATAGCGGTGTAGATATTTCCATGTTCATCCAGATGGCTGTGTAGATATATCCATGTTCATACATACAGATGGCAGAAAAGATATTTCCATGTTCATTCAGATAGCGGTGTAAATATTTCCATGTTCATACAGATAGCGGTGTAGATATTTCCATGTTCATCCAGATGGCTGTGTAGATATATCCATGTTCATACAGATGGCGGAGAAGATATTTCCATGTTCATACAGATAGCAGTGTAGATATTTCCATGTTCATACAGATAGCGGTGGAGATATTTCCATGTTCATACAGATAGCCGTGTAGATATTGCCATGTTCATAGCGATAGCGGTGCTGATACTTCCATGTTTATACAGGTAGCTGTGTACATATTTCCATGTTTATACAGATAGCCGTGTAGATATTTCCATGTTCATACAGATAGCGGTGTAGATATTTCCATGTTTATACAGATAGCGGTGAAGATGTATGCATGTTTACACAGATAGCTGTGTTGATATTTCCATGTTCATACAGATAGTGGTGTAGATATTTCCATGTTCATCTAGATGGCTGTGTAGACATATCCATGTTCATTCAGATGGCGGTGAAGATATTTCCATGTTGATACAGATAGCGGTGCAGACATTTCCATGATCATACAGATAGCGGTGTAGATATTTCCATGTTCATACAGATGGCTGTGTAGATATATCCATGTTCATACAGATGGCGGTGAAGTTATTTCCATGTTCATACAGATAGAGGTGTAGTTATTTCCATGTGTAAAGAGATAGCTGTGTAGATATTTCCATGTATATGCAGATAGCTGTGTAGATATTTCCATTTTCATGCAGATAGCGGTTTAGATATTTCCATGTTCAAACAGATAGCGGTGTAGATATTTCCATGTTCATAGAGATAGCGGTGTAAATATTTCCATGTTTATACAGAGAGCGGTGAAGATGTATGCATGATTACAAAGATAGCGGTGTAGATATTTCCATGTTCATACAGATAGCGGTGTAGGTATTTCCATGTTCATCCAGATGGCTGCGTAGATATATCCATGTTCATACAGATAGAGGTGTAGATATTTCCATGTTCATACAGATAGCGGTGCAGATATTTCCATGTTCATCCAGATGGCTGTGTAGATATATCCATGTTCATACAGATGGCGGTGAAGATATTTCCATGTTCATACAGATAGCGGTGTAGATATTTCCATGTTCATACAGATAGTGGTGTAGATATTTCCATGTTCATACAGATAGAGGGGCTATTTCCATGTTCATACACAGAGCGGTGCTGATATTTCCATGTTTATGCAGGTAGCGGTGTAGATATTTCCATGTTTATACAGATAGCGGTGTAGATATATCCACGTTTATGGAGATAGCGGTGTAGATATCTCCATCTTAATACAGATGGCCGTGTGGATATTTATATGTTCATACAGATGGCGGTGCGGATATTTCAATGTTCATACAGATGGTGGTGTAGATATTTCCATGTTCATACAGATAGCGGTGTAGTTATTTCCATGTGTAAAGAGATAGCTGTGTAGATATTTCCATGTATATGCAGATAGCTGTGTAGATATTTCCAATTTCATGCACATAGCGGTGTAGATATTTCCATGTTCAAACAGATAGCGGTGTAGATATTTCCATGTTCATACAGATAGCGGTGTAGATATTTCCATGTTTATACAGACAGCGGTGAAGATGTATGCATGTTTACACAGATAGCGGTGTAGATATTTCCATGTTCATCCAGATGGCTGTGTAGATATATCCATGTTCATACAGATAGCGGTGTAGATATTTCCATGTTCATACAGATAGCGGTGCAGATATTTCCATGTTCATCCTGATGGCTGTGTAGATATATCCATGTTCATACAGATGGCGGTGAAGATATTTCCATGTTCATACAGATAGCGGTGTAGATATATCCATGTTCATCCAGATGGCTGTGTAGATATATCCATGTTCATACAGATGGCGGTGAAGATATTTCCATGTTCATACAGATAGCGGTGTAGATATTTCCATGTTCATACAGATAGCGGTGTAGATATTTCCATGTTCATACAGATAGCGGTGTATGTATTTCCATGTTCATACAGATAGCGGTGTAGATATTTCCATTTTCATGCACATAGCGGTGTATACATTTCCCTGTTCAAACAGTTAGCGGTGTAGATATTTCCATGTTCATACAGATAGCGGTGTAGATATTTCCATGTTTATACAGATAGCGGTGAAGATGTATGCATGTTTACACACATAGCGGTGTAGATATTTCCATGTTCATCCAGATGGCTGTGTAGATATATCCATGTTCATACAGATGGCGGTGAAGATATTTCCATGTTCATACACATAGCGGTGCAGATATTTCCATGTTTATAGAGATAGCGGTGAAGATGTATGCATGTTTACACTGATAGCGGTGTAGATATTTCCATGTTTATATAGATAGCGGTGTAGTTATTTCCATGTGTAAAGAGATAGCTGTGTAGGTATTTCCATGTATTTGCAGATAGCTGTTTAGATATTTCCATTTTCTTGCAAATAGCGGTGTAGATATTTCCATGTTCAAACAGATAGCGTGGTAGATATTTCCATATTCATACAGATAGCGGTGTAGATATTTCCATGTTTATACAGATGGCTGTGTAGGTATATCCATGTTCATACAGATGGCGGTGTAGATATTTCCATGTTCATGCAGATAGCGGTTTAGATATATCCATGTTCATCCAGAAGGCTGTGTAGATATATCCATGTTCAAACAGATGGCGGAGAAGATATTTCCATGTTCATACAGATGGCGGTGAAGATATTTCCATGTACATACAGATAGCGGTGTAGATATTTCCATGTTCATACAGATAGCCATGTAGATATTGCCATGTACATACCGATAGCGGTGCTGATACTTCCATGTTTATACAGGTAGCGGTGTACATATTTCCGTGTTTATAAAGATGGCTGTGTAGATATATCCATATTCATACAGATAGCGGTGTAGGTATTTCCATGTTCATACAGATAGCGGTTTAGATATTTCCATGTTCATCCAGATGGCTGTGTAGATATATCCATGTTCATACAGATAGCGGTGTAGATATTACCATTTTCATGAAGATAGCGGTGTATATATTTCCCTGTTCAAACAGTTATCGGTTTAGATATTTCCATGTTCATAAAGATAGCGGTGTAGATATTTCCATGTTTATACAGATAGCGGTGAAGATGTATGCATGTTTACACAGATAGCCGTGTACATATTTCCATGTTCATCCAGATGGCTGTGTAGATATATCCATGTTCATACAGATGGCAGTGAAGATATTTCCATGTTCATACAGATAGCGGTGTAGATATTTCCATGTTCATACAGATAGCGGTGCTAATATTTCCGTGTTCATACAGGTAGCGGTGTAGATATTTCCATGTTTATACAGATAGCGGTGTAGATATTTCCATGTTTATACAGATAGCGGTGTAGATATTTCCATGTTGATACAGATAGCGGTGTAGATATTTCCATGTTCTTCCAGATGGCTGTGTAGATATATCCATGTTCATACAGATGGCGATGAAGATATTTCCATGTTCATACAGATAGCGGTGTAGATATTTCCATGTTCATACAGAGAGCCGTGTAGATATTGAAATGTTCATACCGATAGCGGTGCTGATACTTCCATGTTTATACAGGTAGCGGTGTACATATTTCCGTGTTTATACAGATAGCGGTGTAGATATTTCCATGTTCATACAGATAGCGGTGTAGATATTTCCATCTTTATACAGATAGCGGAGAAGATATCTCCTTCTTAATACAGATGGCTGTGTAGACATTTATATGTTCATACAGATGGCGGTGCAGATATTTCCATGTTCATACAGATGGCGGTGTAGATATTTCCATGTTTATAGAGATAGCGGTGTAGTTATTTCCAATTGTAAAGAGATAGCTGTGTAGATATTTCCATATATATGCAGATAGCTGTGTAGATATTTCCATTTTCATGCAGATACCGGTGTAGATATTTCCATGTTCAAACAGATAGCTGTGTAGATATTTCCATGTTCATACAGATAACGGTGTAGATATTTCCATGTTTATACAGATGGCTGTGTAGATATATCCATGTTCATACAGATGGCGGTGTAGATATTTCCATGTTCATACTGATAGCGGTGTAGATATTTCCATGTTCATCCAGATGGCTGTGTAGATATATCCATGTTCATACATACAGATGGCAGAAAAGATATTTCCATGTTCATTCAGATAGCGGTGTAAATATTTCCATGTTCATACAGATAGCGGTGTAGATATTTCCATGTTCATCCAGATGGCTGTGTAGATATATCTATGTTCATACAGATGGCGGAGAAGATATTTCCATGTTCATACAGATAGCAGTGTAGATATTTCCATGTTCATACAGATAGCGGTGGAGATATTTCCATGTTCATACAGATAGCCGTGTAGATATTGCCATGTTCATAGCGATAGCGGTGCTGATACTTCCATGTTTATACAGGTAGCTGTGTACATATTTCCATGTTTATACAGATAGCCGTGTAGATATTTCCATGTTCATACAGATAGCGGTGTAGATATTTCCATGTTTATACAGATAGCGGTGAAGATGTATGCATGTTTACACAGATAGCTGTGTTGATATTTCCATGTTCATACAGATAGTGGTGTAGATATTTCCATGTTCATCCAGATGGCTGTGTAGACATATCCATGTTCATTCAGATGGCGGTGAAGATATTTCCATGTTGATACAGATAGCGGTGCAGACATTTCCATGATCATACAGATAGCGGTGTAGATATTTCCATGTTCATACAGATGGCTGTGTAGATATATCCATGTTCATACAGATGGCGGTGAAGTTATTTCCATGTTCATACAGATAGAGGTGTAGTTATTTCCATGTGTAAAGAGATAGCTGTGTAGATATTTCCATGTATATGCAGATAGCTGAGTAGATATTTCCATTTTCATGCAGATAGCGGTTTAGATATTTCCATGTTGAAACAGATAGCGGTGTAGATATTTCCATGTTCATAGAGATAGCGGTGTAAATATTTCCATGTTTATACAGAGAGCGGTGAAGATGTATGCATGATTACAAAGATAGCGGTGTAGATATTTCCATGTTCATACAGATAGCGGTGTAGATATTTCCATGTTCATCCAGATGGCTGTGTAGATATATCCATGTTCATACAGATGGCGGTGAAGATATTTCCATGTTCATACAGATGGCGGTGTAGATATTTCCATGTTCATACAGATAGCGGTGTAGGTATTTCCATGTTCATACAGACAGCGGTGTTGATATTTCCATGTTCATCCAGATGGCTGTGTAGATATATCTATGTTCATACAGATGGTGGTGAAGATATTTCCATGTTCATACAGATATCGGTGTAGATATTTCCATGTTCATACAGATAGCGGTGTAGGTATTTCCAAGTTCATACAGATAGCGTTGCTGATATTTCCAAGTTTATACAGGTAGCTGTGTAGATATTTCCATGTTTATACAGATAGCGGTGTAGATATTTCCATGTTTATAGAGATAGAGGTGTAGATATATCCATGTTTATAGAGATAGCGGTTTAGATATCTCCTTCTTAATACAGATGGCCGTGTGGATATTTATATGTTCACACAGATGGCGGTGTGGATATTTCCATGTTCATACAGATGGTGGTGTAGATATTTCCATGTTCATACAGATAGCGGTGTAGTTATTTCCATGTGTAAAGAGATAGCTGTATAGATATTTCCACGTATATGCAGATAGCTGTGTAGATATTTCCATTTTCATGCAGATAGCGGTGTAGATATTTCCATGTTCAAACAGATAGCGGTGTAGATATTTCCATGTTCATACAGATAGCGGTGTAGATATTTCCATGTTTATACAGACAGCGGTGAAGATGTATGCATGTTTACACAGATAGCCGTGTACATATTTCCATGTTCATCCAGATGGCTGTGTAGATATATCCATGTTCATACAGATGGCGGTGTAGATATTTCCATGTATATGCAGATATCTGTGTAGACATTTCCATTTTCATGCAGATAGTGGTGTAGATATTTCCATGTTCAAACAGATAGCGGTGTAGATATTTCCATGTTCATTCACATAGCGGTGTAGGTATTTCCATGTTGATACATATAGGGGTGAAGGTGTATGCATGTTTACACAGATAGCGGTGTAGATATTTCCATGGTCATACAGATAGCGGTGTAGAAATTTCCATGTTCATCCAGATGGCTGTGTAGACATATCCATGTTCATACAGATGGCGGTGAAGATATTTCCATGTTCATACAGATAGCGCTGTAGATATTTCCATGTTCATACAGATAGCGGTGTAGATATTTCCATGTTAATACAGATGGCTGTGTAGATATATCCATGTTCATACAGATGGCGGTGAAGATATTTCCATGTTCATAGAGATGGCGGTGGAGATATTTCCATGTTCATTCCGATAGCGGTGCTGATATTTCCATGTTTAAACAGGTAGCGGTGTAGATATTTCGATGTTTATACAGATAGCGGTGTAGATATTTCCATGTTTATACACATAGCGGTGTAGATATTTCCATGTTTATACAGATAGCGGTGTAGATATCTCCATCTTAATACAGATGGCGGTGTAGATATTTATATGTTCATACAGATGGCGGTGCAGATATTTCCATGTTCATACAAATGGCAGTGTAGATATTTCCATATTCATACAGATAGCGGTGTAGTTATTTCCATGAGTAAAGAGATAGCTGTGTAGATATTTCCATGTGTATGTAGATAGCTGTGTAGATATTTCCATTTTCATGCAGATAGCGGTGTATATATTTCCCTGTTCAAACAGTTAGTGGTGTAGAGATTTCCATGTTCATAAAGATAGCGGTGTAGATATTTCCATCTTTATACAGATAGCGGTGAAGATGTATGCATGTTTACACTGATAGCGGTGTAGATATTTCCATGTTCATCCAAATGGCTGTGTAGATATATCCATGTTCATACAGATGGCGGTGAAGATATTTCCATGTTCATACAGATAGCGGTGTAGATATTTCCATGTTCATACAGATAGCAGTGTAGATATTTCCATGTTCATACAGATAGTGGTGTAGATATTTCCATGTTCCTCCAGATGGCTGTGTAGATATATCCATGTTCATACAGATGGCGGTGAAGATATTTCCATGTTCTTACAGATAGCGGTGTAGATATTTCCATGTTCATAGAGATAGCGGTGTAGATATTTCCATGTTCATACAGATAGCGGTGTAGATATTTCCATGTTCATACAGATAGCCGTGCTGATATTTCCATGTTTATACACGTTACGGTGTAGATATTTCCATGTTTATACAGATAGCGGTGTAGATATTTCCATGTTTATACACATAGCGGTGTAGATATTTCCATGTTTATACAGATAGCGGTGTAGATATTTCCGTGTTTATGCAGATATTAGTGTAGATATCTCCATATTAATACAGATGGCGGTGTAGATATTTATATGTTCATACAGATGGCAGTGCAGATATTAACATGTTCATACAGATGGCGGTGTAGATATTTCCATGTTGATACAGATAGCGGTGTAGTTATTTCCATGTGTAAAGAGATAGCTGTGTAGATATCTCCATGTATATGCAGATAGCTGTGTAGATATTTCCATTTTCATGCAGATAGCGGTGTATATATTTCCCTGTTCAAACAGTTAGCGATGTAGATATTTCCATGTTCATAGAGATAGCGGTGTAGATATTTCCATGTTTATACAGATAGCGGTGAAGATGTATGCATGTTTACACAGATAGCGGTGTAGATATTTCCATGTTCATCCAGATGGCTGTGTAGATATATCCATGTTCATACAGATAGCGGTGTAGATATTTCCATGTTAATACAGATAGCGGTGCAGATATTTCCATGCCCATCCAGATGGCTGTGTAGATATATCCATGTTCATGCTGATGGCAGTGAAGATATTTCCATGTTCATACAGATAGCGGTGTAGATATTTCCATGTTCATACAGATAGCGGTGTGGATATTTCCATGTTCATACAGATAGCGGTGAATGTACTTCCATGTTCATACAGATAGCGGTGTAGATATTTCCATTTTCATGCAGATAGCGGTGTATATATTTCCCTGTTCAAATAGTTAGCGGTGTAGATATTTCCATGTTCATAAAGATAGCGGTGTAGATATTTCCATGTTTATACAGATAGCGGTGAAGATGTATGCATGTTTACACAGATAGCGGTGTAGATATTTCCATTTTCATCCAGATGGCTGTGTAGACATATCCATGTTCATACAGATGGCGGTGAAGATATTTCCATGTTCATACAGATGGCTGTGTAGATATATCCATGTTCATACAGATGACGGTGAAGATATTTCCATGTTCATACAGATGGCGGTTTAGATATTTCCATGTTCATACAGATAGCGGTGCTGATATTTCCATGTTTACAAGGGAGCGGTGTAGATATTTCCATGTTCATACAGATAGTGTTGTAGATATTTCCATGTTTATACACATAGCGGTGTAGGTATTTCCATGTTTATACAGATAGCGGTGTAGATATCTCCATCTTAATACAGATGGCGGTGTAGATATTTATATATTCATGCAGATGGCGGTGCAGATATTTCCATGTTCATACAGATGGCGGTGTAGATATTTCCATGTTTATAGAGATAGCGGTGTACGTATTTCCATGTGTAAAGAGATAGCTGTATAGATATTTCCATGTATATGCAGATAGCTGTGTAGATATTTCCATTTTCATGCAGATAGCGGTGTAGATATTTCCATGTTCAAACAAATAGCGGTGTAGATATTTCCATGTTCATACAGATAGCAGTGTAGATATTTCCATGTTTATAAAGATAGCGGTGAAGATGTATGCATGTTTACACCGATAGCGGTGTAGATATTTCCATGTTCATCCAGATGTCTGTGTAGATATATCCATGTTCATACCGACAGCGGTGCTGATATTTCCATGTTTATACAGGTAGCGGTGTAGATATTTCCATGTTCATACAGATTGCGGTGTAGCTATTTCCATGTTCATACAGAGAGCGGAGTAGATATTTCCATGTTCATAGAGATAGCTCTGTAGATATTTCCATGTTCATACAGATAGCCGTGCTGATATTTCCATGTTTATACAGGTAGCGGTGTAGATATTTCCATGTTCATACAGATAGTGGTGTAGATATTTCCATGTTTATACAGATAGCGGTGTAGATATTTCCAAGTTTTTACAGATAGCGGTGTAGATATCTCCATCTTAATACAGATGGCGGTGTAGATATTTATATGTTCATACAGATGGCGGTGCAGATATTTACATGTTCATACAGATGGCGGTGTAGATATTTCTATGTTTATAGAGATAGCGGTGTAGTTATTTCCATGTGTAAAGAGATAGCTTTATAGATATTTCCATGTATATGCAGATACCTGTGTAGATATTTCTATTTTCATGCAGATAGCGGTTTAGATATTTCCATGTTCAAACAGATAGCGGTGTAGATATTTCCATGTTTATACAGATAGCGGTGTAGATATTTCCATGTTTATACCGATAGCGGTGTAGATATCTCCATCTTAATACAAATGGCGGTGTAGATATTTATATGTACATACAGATGTCGGTGCAGATATTTCCATGTTCATACCGATGGCGGTGTAGCTGTTTCCATGTTCATACAGAGAGCGGTGTAGCTATTTCCATGTTCATGTAGATAGCGGTGTAGATATTTCCATGTTCATCCATATGGCTGTGTAGATATATCCATGTTCATACAGATGGCGGTGAAGATATTTCCATGTTCATACAGATAGCGGTGTAGATATTTCCATGTTCATACAGATAGTGGTGTAGATATTTCCATGTTCACTGATAGGGGGGCTGATATTTCCATGTTCATACAGATAGCGGTGCTGTTATTTCCATGTTTATACAGGTAGCGGTGTAGATATTCCCAGGTTTATACAGGTAGCGGTGTAGATAATTCCATGTTTATACAGATAGCGGTGTAGATATCTCCATCTTAATACAGATGGCGGTGTAGATATTTATATGTTCATACAGATGGCCGTGCAGACATTTCCATGTTCATACAGATGACGGAGTAAATATATTCATGTTCATACAGATAGCGGTGTAGTTATTTCCATGTGTAAAGAGATAGCTGTGTAGATATTTCCATGTATATGCAGATAGCTGTGTACATATATCCATGTTCATACAGATAGCGGTGTAGATATTTCCATGTTCTTACAGATAGCGGTGCAGATATTTCCATGTTCATCCAGATGGCTGTGTAGATATATCCATGTTCATACAGATGGCGGTGAAGATATTTCCATGTTCATACAGATAGCGGTGTAGATATTTCCATGTTCATACAGATAGCGGTGTAGATATTTCCATGTTCATACAGATAGCGGTGTATGTATTTCCATGTTCATACAGATAGCGGTGTAGATATTTCCATGTTCATCCAGATGGCTGTGTAGATATTTCCATGTTCATACAGATAGCGGTGTAGATATTTCTATGTTCATACAGATAGCGGTGTAGATATTTCCATGTTCTTCCAGATGGCTGCGTAGATATATCCATGTTCATACAGATGGAGGTGAAGATATTTCCATGTACATACAGATAGCGGTGTAGATATTTCCATGTTCATACAGATAGCCGTGTAGATATTGCCATGTACATACCGATAGCGTTGCTGATACTTCCATGTTTATACAGGTAGCGGTGTACATATTTCCGTGTTTATACAGATGGCTGTGTAGATATATCCATGTTCATACAGATAGCGGTGTAGGTATTTCCATGTTCATACAGATAGCGGTTTAGATATTTCCATGTTCATCCAGATGGCTGTGTAGATATATCCATGTTCATACAGATAGCGGTGTAGATATTACCATTTTCATGAAGATAGCGGTGTATATATTTCCCTGTTCAAACAGTTATCGGTTTAGATATTTCCATGTTCATAAAGATAGCGGTGTAGATATTTCCATGTTTATACAGATAGCGGTGAAGATGTATGCATGTTTACACAGATAGCCGTGTACATATTTCCATGTTCATCCAGATGGCTGTGTAGATATATCCATGTTCATACAGATGGCAGTGAAGATATTTCCATGTTCATACAGATAGCGGTGTAGATATTTCCATGTTCATACAGATAGCGGTGCTAATATTTCCATGTTCATACAGGTAGCGGTGTAGATATTTCCATGTTTATACAGATAGCGGTGTAGATATTTCCATGTTTATACAGATAGCGGTGTAGATATTTCCATGTTGATACAGATAGCGGTGTAGATATTTCCATGTTCATGCAGATAGCGGTGTAGATATTTCCATGTTCATTCAGATAGCGGTGTAGATATTTCCATGTTCATCCAGATGGCTGTGTAGATATATCCATGTTCATACAGATGGCGATGAAGATATTTCCATGTTCATACAGATAGCGGTGTAGATATTTCCATGTTCATACAGAGAGCCGTGTAGATATTGAAATGTTCATACCGATAGCGGTGCTGATACTTCCATGTTTATACAGGTAGCGGTGTACATATTTCCGTGTTTATACAGATAGCGGTGTAGATATTTCCATGTTCATACAGATAGCGGTGTAGATATTTCCATCTTTATACAGATAGCGGAGAAGATATCTCCTTCTTAATACAGATGGCTGTGTAGACATTTATATGTTCATACAGATGGCGGTGCAGATATTTCCATGTTCATACAGATGGCGGTGTAGATATTTCCATGTTTATAGAGATAGCGGTGTAGTTATTTCCAATTGTAAAGAGATAGCTGTGTAGATATTTCCATATATATGCAGATAGCTGTGTAGATATTTCCATTTTCATGCAGATACCGGTGTAGATATTTCCATGTTCAAACAGATAGCTGTGTAGATATTTCCATGTTCATACAGATAACGGTGTAGATATTTCCATGTTTATACAGATGGCTGTGTAGATATATCCATGTTCATACAGATGGCGGTGTAGATATTTCCATGTTCATACTGATAGCGGTGTAGATATTTCCATGTTCATCCAGATGGCTGTGTAGATATATCCATGTTCATACATACAGATGGCAGAAAAGATATTTCCATGTTCATTCAGATAGCGGTGTAAATATTTCCATGTTCATACAGATAGCGGTGTAGATATTTCCATGTTCATCCAGATGGCTGTGTAGATATATCCATGTTCATACAGATGGCGGAGAAGATATTTCCATGTTCATACAGATAGCAGTGTAGATATTTCCATGTTCATACAGATAGCGGTGGAGATATTTCCATGTTCATACAGATAGCCGTGTAGATATTGCCATGTTCATAGCGATAGCGGTGCTGATACTTCCATGTTTATACAGGTAGCTGTGTACATATTTCCATGTTTATACAGATAGCCGTGTAGATATTTCCATGTTCATACAGATAGCGGTGTAGATATTTCCATGTTTATACAGATAGCGGTGAAGATGTATGCATGTTTACACAGATAGCTGTGTTGATATTTCCATGTTCATACAGATAGTGGTGTAGATATTTCCATGTTCATCTAGATGGCTGTGTAGACATATCCATGTTCATTCAGATGGCGGTGAAGATATTTCCATGTTGATACAGATAGCGGTGCAGACATTTCCATGATCATACAGATAGCGGTGTAGATATTTCCATGTTCATACAGATGGCTGTGTAGATATATCCATGTTCATACAGATGGCGGTGAAGTTATTTCCATGTTCATACAGATAGAGGTGTAGTTATTTCCATGTGTAAAGAGATAGCTGTGTAGATATTTCCATGTATATGCAGATAGCTGTGTAGATATTTCCATTTTCATGCAGATAGCGGTTTAGATATTTCCATGTTCAAACAGATAGCGGTGTAGATATTTCCATGTTCATAGAGATAGCGGTGTAAATATTTCCATGTTTATACAGAGAGCGGTGAAGATGTATGCATGATTACAAAGATAGCGGTGTAGATATTTCCATGTTCATACAGATAGCGGTGTAGGTATTTCCATGTTCATCCAGATGGCTGCGTAGATATATCCATGTTCATACAGATAGAGGTGTAGATATTTCCATGTTCATACAGATAGCGGTGCAGATATTTCCATGTTCATCCAGATGGCTGTGTAGATATATCCATGTTCATACAGATGGCGGTGAAGATATTTCCATGTTCATACAGATAGCGGTGTAGATATTTCCATGTTCATACAGATAGTGGTGTAGATATTTCCATGTTCATACAGATAGAGGGGCTATTTCCATGTTCATACACAGAGCGGTGCTGATATTTCCATGTTTATGCAGGTAGCGGTGTAGATATTTCCATGTTTATACAGATAGCGGTGTAGATATATCCACGTTTATGGAGATAGCGGTGTAGATATCTCCATCTTAATACAGATGGCCGTGTGGATATTTATATGTTCATACAGATGGCGGTGCGGATATTTCAATGTTCATACAGATGGTGGTGTAGATATTTCCATGTTCATACAGATAGCGGTGTAGTTATTTCCATGTGTAAAGAGATAGCTGTGTAGATATTTCCATGTATATGCAGATAGCTGTGTAGATATTTCCAATTTCATGCACATAGCGGTGTAGATATTTCCATGTTCAAACAGATAGCGGTGTAGATATTTCCATGTTCATACAGATAGCGGTGTAGATATTTCCATGTTTATACAGACAGCGGTGAAGATGTATGCATGTTTACACAGATAGCGGTGTAGATATTTCCATGTTCATCCAGATGGCTGTGTAGATATATCCATGTTCATACAGATAGCGGTGTAGATATTTCCATGTTCATACAGATAGCGGTGCAGATATTTCCATGTTCATCCTGATGGCTGTGTAGATATATCCATGTTCATACAGATGGCGGTGAAGATATTTCCATGTTCATACAGATAGCGGTGTAGATATATCCATGTTCATCCAGATGGCTGTGTAGATATATCCATGTTCATACAGATGGCGGTGAAGATATTTCCATGTTCATACAGATAGCGGTGTAGATATTTCCATGTTCATACAGATAGCGGTGTAGATATTTCCATGTTCATACAGATAGCGGTGTATGTATTTCCATGTTCATACAGATAGCGGTGTAGATATTTCCATTTTCATGCACATAGCGGTGTATACATTTCCCTGTTCAAACAGTTAGCGGTGTAGATATTTCCATGTTCATACAGATAGCGGTGTAGATATTTCCATGTTTATACAGATAGCGGTGAAGATGTATGCATGTTTACACACATAGCGGTGTAGATATTTCCATGTTCATCCAGATGGCTGTGTAGATATATCCATGTTCATACAGATGGCGGTGAAGATATTTCCATGTTCATACACATAGCGGTGCAGATATTTCCATGTTTATAGAGATAGCGGTGAAGATGTATGCATGTTTACACTGATAGCGGTGTAGATATTTCCATGTTTATATAGATAGCGGTGTAGTTATTTCCATGTGTAAAGAGATAGCTGTGTAGGTATTTCCATGTATTTGCAGATAGCTGTTTAGATATTTCCATTTTCTTGCAAATAGCGGTGTAGATATTTCCATGTTCAAACAGATAGCGTGGTAGATATTTCCATATTCATACAGATAGCGGTGTAGATATTTCCATGTTTATACAGATGGCTGTGTAGGTATATCCATGTTCATACAGATGGCGGTGTAGATATTTCCATGTTCATGCAGATAGCGGTTTAGATATATCCATGTTCATCCAGAAGGCTGTGTAGATATATCCATGTTCAAACAGATGGCGGAGAAGATATTTCCATGTTCATACAGATGGCGGTGAAGATATTTCCATGTACATACAGATAGCGGTGTAGATATTTCCATGTTCATACAGATAGCCATGTAGATATTGCCATGTACATACCGATAGCGGTGCTGATACTTCCATGTTTATACAGGTAGCGGTGTACATATTTCCGTGTTTATAAAGATGGCTGTGTAGATATATCCATATTCATACAGATAGCGGTGTAGGTATTTCCATGTTCATACAGATAGCGGTTTAGATATTTCCATGTTCATCCAGATGGCTGTGTAGATATATCCATGTTCATACAGATAGCGGTGTAGATATTACCATTTTCATGAAGATAGCGGTGTATATATTTCCCTGTTCAAACAGTTATCGGTTTAGATATTTCCATGTTCATAAAGATAGCGGTGTAGATATTTCCATGTTTATACAGATAGCGGTGAAGATGTATGCATGTTTACACAGATAGCCGTGTACATATTTCCATGTTCATCCAGATGGCTGTGTAGATATATCCATGTTCATACAGATGGCAGTGAAGATATTTCCATGTTCATACAGATAGCGGTGTAGATATTTCCATGTTCATACAGATAGCGGTGCTAATATTTCCGTGTTCATACAGGTAGCGGTGTAGATATTTCCATGTTTATACAGATAGCGGTGTAGATATTTCCATGTTTATACAGATAGCGGTGTAGATATTTCCATGTTGATACAGATAGCGGTGTAGATATTTCCATGTTCTTCCAGATGGCTGTGTAGATATATCCATGTTCATACAGATGGCGATGAAGATATTTCCATGTTCATACAGATAGCGGTGTAGATATTTCCATGTTCATACAGAGAGCCGTGTAGATATTGAAATGTTCATACCGATAGCGGTGCTGATACTTCCATGTTTATACAGGTAGCGGTGTACATATTTCCGTGTTTATACAGATAGCGGTGTAGATATTTCCATGTTCATACAGATAGCGGTGTAGATATTTCCATCTTTATACAGATAGCGGAGAAGATATCTCCTTCTTAATACAGATGGCTGTGTAGACATTTATATGTTCATACAGATGGCGGTGCAGATATTTCCATGTTCATACAGATGGCGGTGTAGATATTTCCATGTTTATAGAGATAGCGGTGTAGTTATTTCCAATTGTAAAGAGATAGCTGTGTAGATATTTCCATATATATGCAGATAGCTGTGTAGATATTTCCATTTTCATGCAGATACCGGTGTAGATATTTCCATGTTCAAACAGATAGCTGTGTAGATATTTCCATGTTCATACAGATAACGGTGTAGATATTTCCATGTTTATACAGATGGCTGTGTAGATATATCCATGTTCATACAGATGGCGGTGTAGATATTTCCATGTTCATACTGATAGCGGTGTAGATATTTCCATGTTCATCCAGATGGCTGTGTAGATATATCCATGTTCATACATACAGATGGCAGAAAAGATATTTCCATGTTCATTCAGATAGCGGTGTAAATATTTCCATGTTCATACAGATAGCGGTGTAGATATTTCCATGTTCATCCAGATGGCTGTGTAGATATATCTATGTTCATACAGATGGCGGAGAAGATATTTCCATGTTCATACAGATAGCAGTGTAGATATTTCCATGTTCATACAGATAGCGGTGGAGATATTTCCATGTTCATACAGATAGCCGTGTAGATATTGCCATGTTCATAGCGATAGCGGTGCTGATACTTCCATGTTTATACAGGTAGCTGTGTACATATTTCCATGTTTATACAGATAGCCGTGTAGATATTTCCATGTTCATACAGATAGCGGTGTAGATATTTCCATGTTTATACAGATAGCGGTGAAGATGTATGCATGTTTACACAGATAGCTGTGTTGATATTTCCATGTTCATACAGATAGTGGTGTAGATATTTCCATGTTCATCCAGATGGCTGTGTAGACATATCCATGTTCATTCAGATGGCGGTGAAGATATTTCCATGTTGATACAGATAGCGGTGCAGACATTTCCATGATCATACAGATAGCGGTGTAGATATTTCCATGTTCATACAGATGGCTGTGTAGATATATCCATGTTCATACAGATGGCGGTGAAGTTATTTCCATGTTCATACAGATAGAGGTGTAGTTATTTCCATGTGTAAAGAGATAGCTGTGTAGATATTTCCATGTATATGCAGATAGCTGAGTAGATATTTCCATTTTCATGCAGATAGCGGTTTAGATATTTCCATGTTGAAACAGATAGCGGTGTAGATATTTCCATGTTCATAGAGATAGCGGTGTAAATATTTCCATGTTTATACAGAGAGCGGTGAAGGTGTATGCATGATTACAAAGATAGCGGTGTAGATATTTCCATGTTCATACAGATAGCGGTGTAGATATTTCCATGTTCATCCAGATGGCTGTGTAGATATATCCATGTTCATACAGATGGCGGTGAAGATATTTCCATGTTCATACAGATGGCGGTGTAGATATTTCCATGTTCATACAGATAGCGGTGTAGGTATTTCCATGTTCATACAGACAGCGGTGTTGATATTTCCATGTTCATCCAGATGGCTGTGTAGATATATCTATGTTCATACAGATGGTGGTGAAGATATTTCCATGTTCATACAGATATCGGTGTAGATATTTCCATGTTCATACAGATAGCGGTGTAGGTATTTCCAAGTTCATACAGATAGCGTTGCTGATATTTCCAAGTTTATACAGGTAGCTGTGTAGATATTTCCATGTTTATACAGATAGCGGTGTAGATATTTCCATGTTTATAGAGATAGAGGTGTAGATATATCCATGTTTATAGAGATAGCGGTTTAGATATCTCCTTCTTAATACAGATGGCCGTGTGGATATTTATATGTTCACACAGATGGCGGTGTGGATATTTCCATGTTCATACAGATGGTGGTGTAGATATTTCCATGTTCATACAGATAGCGGTGTAGTTATTTCCATGTGTAAAGAGATAGCTGTATAGATATTTCCACGTATATGCAGATAGCTGTGTAGATATTTCCATTTTCATGCAGATAGCGGTGTAGATATTTCCATGTTCAAACAGATAGCGGTGTAGATATTTCCATGTTCATACAGATAGCGGTGTAGATATTTCCATGTTTATACAGACAGCGGTGAAGATGTATGCATGTTTACACAGATAGCCGTGTACATATTTCCATGTTCATCCAGATGGCTGTGTAGATATATCCATGTTCATACAGATGGCGGTGTAGATATTTCCATGTATATGCAGATATCTGTGTAGACATTTCCATTTTCATGCAGATAGTGGTGTAGATATTTCCATGTTCAAACAGATAGCGGTGTAGATATTTCCATGTTCATTCACATAGCGGTGTAGGTATTTCCATGTTGATACATATAGGGGTGAAGGTGTATGCATGTTTACACAGATAGCGGTGTAGATATTTCCATGGTCATACAGATAGCGGTGTAGAAATTTCCATGTTCATCCAGATGGCTGTGTAGACATATCCATGTTCATACAGATGGCGGTGAAGATATTTCCATGTTCATACAGATAGCGCTGTAGATATTTCCATGTTCATACAGATAGCGGTGTAGATATTTCCATGTTAATACAGATGGCTGTGTAGATATATCCATGTTCATACAGATGGCGGTGAAGATATTTCCATGTTCATAGAGATGGCGGTGGAGATATTTCCATGTTCATTCCGATAGCGGTGCTGATATTTCCATGTTTAAACAGGTAGCGGTGTAGATATTTCGATGTTTATACAGATAGCGGTGTAGATATTTCCATGTTTATACACATAGCGGTGTAGATATTTCCATGTTTATACAGATAGCGGTGTAGATATCTCCATCTTAATACAGATGGCGGTGTAGATATTTATATGTTCATACAGATGGCGGTGCAGATATTTCCATGTTCATACAAATGGCAGTGTAGATATTTCCATATTCATACAGATAGCGGTGTAGTTATTTCCATGAGTAAAGAGATAGCTGTGTAGATATTTCCATGTGTATGTAGATAGCTGTGTAGATATTTCCATTTTCATGCAGATAGCGGTGTATATATTTCCCTGTTCAAACAGTTAGTGGTGTAGAGATTTCCATGTTCATAAAGATAGCGGTGTAGATATTTCCATCTTTATACAGATAGCGGTGAAGATGTATGCATGTTTACACTGATAGCGGTGTAGATATTTCCATGTTCATCCAAATGGCTGTGTAGATATATCCATGTTCATACAGATGGCGGTGAAGATATTTCCATGTTCATACAGATAGCGGTGTAGATATTTCCATGTTCATACAGATAGCAGTGTAGATATTTCCATGTTCATACAGATAGTGGTGTAGATATTTCCATGTTCCTCCAGATGGCTGTGTAGATATATCCATGTTCATACAGATGGCGGTGAAGATATTTCCATGTTCTTACAGATAGCGGTGTAGATATTTCCATGTTCATAGAGATAGCGGTGTAGATATTTCCATGTTCATACAGATAGCGGTGTAGATATTTCCATGTTCATACAGATAGCCGTGCTGATATTTCCATGTTTATACACGTTACGGTGTAGATATTTCCATGTTTATACAGATAGCGGTGTAGATATTTCCATGTTTATACACATAGCGGTGTAGATATTTCCATGTTTATACAGATAGCGGTGTAGATATTTCCGTGTTTATGCAGATATTAGTGTAGATATCTCCATATTAATACAGATGGCGGTGTAGATATTTATATGTTCATACAGATGGCAGTGCAGATATTAACATGTTCATACAGATGGCGGTGTAGATATTTCCATGTTGATACAGATAGCGGTGTAGTTATTTCCATGTGTAAAGAGATAGCTGTGTAGATATCTCCATGTATATGCAGATAGCTGTGTAGATATTTCCATTTTCATGCAGATAGCGGTGTATATATTTCCCTGTTCAAACAGTTAGCGATGTAGATATTTCCATGTTCATAGAGATAGCGGTGTAGATATTTCCATGTTTATACAGATAGCGGTGAAGATGTATGCATGTTTACACAGATAGCGGTGTAGATATTTCCATGTTCATCCAGATGGCTGTGTAGATATATCCATGTTCATACAGATAGCGGTGTAGATATTTCCATGTTAATACAGATAGCGGTGCAGATATTTCCATGCCCATCCAGATGGCTGTGTAGATATATCCATGTTCATGCTGATGGCAGTGAAGATATTTCCATGTTCATACAGATAGCGGTGTAGATATTTCCATGTTCATACAGATAGCGGTGTGGATATTTCCATGTTCATACAGATAGCGGTGAATGTACTTCCATGTTCATACAGATAGCGGTGTAGATATTTCCATTTTCATGCAGATAGCGGTGTATATATTTCCCTGTTCAAATAGTTAGCGGTGTAGATATTTCCATGTTCATAAAGATAGCGGTGTAGATATTTCCATGTTTATACAGATAGCGGTGAAGATGTATGCATGTTTACACAGATAGCGGTGTAGATATTTCCATTTTCATCCAGATGGCTGTGTAGACATATCCATGTTCATACAGATGGCGGTGAAGATATTTCCATGTTCATACAGATGGCTGTGTAGATATATCCATGTTCATACAGATGACGGTGAAGATATTTCCATGTTCATACAGATGGCGGTTTAGATATTTCCATGTTCATACAGATAGCGGTGCTGATATTTCCATGTTTACAAGGGAGCGGTGTAGATATTTCCATGTTCATACAGATAGTGTTGTAGATATTTCCATGTTTATACACATAGCGGTGTAGGTATTTCCATGTTTATACAGATAGCGGTGTAGATATCTCCATCTTAATACAGATGGCGGTGTAGATATTTATATATTCATGCAGATGGCGGTGCAGATATTTCCATGTTCATACAGATGGCGGTGTAGATATTTCCATGTTTATAGAGATAGCGGTGTACGTATTTCCATGTGTAAAGAGATAGCTGTATAGATATTTCCATGTATATGCAGATAGCTGTGTAGATATTTCCATTTTCATGCAGATAGCGGTGTAGATATTTCCATGTTCAAACAAATAGCGGTGTAGATATTTCCATGTTCATACAGATAGCAGTGTAGATATTTCCATGTTTATAAAGATAGCGGTGAAGATGTATGCATGTTTACACCGATAGCGGTGTAGATATTTCCATGTTCATCCAGATGTCTGTGTAGATATATCCATGTTCATACCGACAGCGGTGCTGATATTTCCATGTTTATACAGGTAGCGGTGTAGATATTTCCATGTTCATACAGATTGCGGTGTAGCTATTTCCATGTTCATACAGAGAGCGGAGTAGATATTTCCATGTTCATAGAGATAGCTCTGTAGATATTTCCATGTTCATACAGATAGCCGTGCTGATATTTCCATGTTTATACAGGTAGCGGTGTAGATATTTCCATGTTCATACAGATAGTGGTGTAGATATTTCCATGTTTATACAGATAGCGGTGTAGATATTTCCAAGTTTTTACAGATAGCGGTGTAGATATCTCCATCTTAATACAGATGGCGGTGTAGATATTTATATGTTCATACAGATGGCGGTGCAGATATTTACATGTTCATACAGATGGCGGTGTAGATATTTCTATGTTTATAGAGATAGCGGTGTAGTTATTTCCATGTGTAAAGAGATAGCTTTATAGATATTTCCATGTATATGCAGATACCTGTGTAGATATTTCTATTTTCATGCAGATAGCGGTTTAGATATTTCCATGTTCAAACAGATAGCGGTGTAGATATTTCCATGTTTATACAGATAGCGGTGTAGATATTTCCATGTTTATACCGATAGCGGTGTAGATATCTCCATCTTAATACAAATGGCGGTGTAGATATTTATATGTACATACAGATGTCGGTGCAGATATTTCCATGTTCATACCGATGGCGGTGTAGCTGTTTCCATGTTCATACAGAGAGCGGTGTAGCTATTTCCATGTTCATGTAGATAGCGGTGTAGATATTTCCATGTTCATCCATATGGCTGTGTAGATATATCCATGTTCATACAGATGGCGGTGAAGATATTTCCATGTTCATACAGATAGCGGTGTAGATATTTCCATGTTCATACAGATAGTGGTGTAGATATTTCCATGTTCACTGATAGGGGGGCTGATATTTCCATGTTCATACAGATAGCGGTGCTGTTATTTCCATGTTTATACAGGTAGCGGTGTAGATATTCCCAGGTTTATACAGGTAGCGGTGTAGATAATTCCATGTTTATACAGATAGCGGTGTAGATATCTCCATCTTAATACAGATGGCGGTGTAGATATTTATATGTTCATACAGATGGCCGTGCAGACATTTCCATGTTCATACAGATGACGGAGTAAATATATTCATGTTCATACAGATAGCGGTGTAGTTATTTCCATGTGTAAAGAGATAGCTGTGTAGATATTTCCATGTATATGCAGATAGCTGTGTACATATATCCATGTTCATACAGATAGCGGTGTAGATATTTCCATGTTCTTACAGATAGCGGTGCAGATATTTCCATGTTCATCCAGATGGCTGTGTAGATATATCCATGTTCATACAGATGGCGGTGAAGATATTTCCATGTTCATACAGATAGCGGTGTAGATATTTCCATGTTCATACAGATAGCGGTGTAGATATTTCCATGTTCATACAGATAGCGGTGTATGTATTTCCATGTTCATACAGATAGCGGTGTAGATATTTCCATGTTCATCCAGATGGCTGTGTAGATATTTCCATGTTCATACAGATAGCGGTGTAGATATTTCTATGTTCATACAGATAGCGGTGTAGATATTTCCATGTTCTTCCAGATGGCTGCGTAGATATATCCATGTTCATACAGATGGAGGTGAAGATATTTCCATGTACATACAGATAGCGGTGTAGATATTTCCATGTTCATACAGATAGCCGTGTAGATATTGCCATGTACATACCGATAGCGTTGCTGATACTTCCATGTTTATACAGGTAGCGGTGTACATATTTCCGTGTTTATACAGATGGCTGTGTAGATATATCCATGTTCATACAGATAGCGGTGTAGGTATTTCCATGTTCATACAGATAGCGGTTTAGATATTTCCATGTTCATCCAGATGGCTGTGTAGATATATCCATGTTCATACAGATAGCGGTGTAGATATTACCATTTTCATGAAGATAGCGGTGTATATATTTCCCTGTTCAAACAGTTATCGGTTTAGATATTTCCATGTTCATAAAGATAGCGGTGTAGATATTTCCATGTTTATACAGATAGCGGTGAAGATGTATGCATGTTTACACAGATAGCCGTGTACATATTTCCATGTTCATCCAGATGGCTGTGTAGATATATCCATGTTCATACAGATGGCAGTGAAGATATTTCCATGTTCATACAGATAGCGGTGTAGATATTTCCATGTTCATACAGATAGCGGTGCTAATATTTCCATGTTCATACAGGTAGCGGTGTAGATATTTCCATGTTTATACAGATAGCGGTGTAGATATTTCCATGTTTATACAGATAGCGGTGTAGATATTTCCATGTTGATACAGATAGCGGTGTAGATATTTCCATGTTCATGCAGATAGCGGTGTAGATATTTCCATGTTCATTCAGATAGCGGTGTAGATATTTCCATGTTCATCCAGATGGCTGTGTAGATATATCCATGTTCATACAGATGGCGATGAAGATATTTCCATGTTCATACAGATAGCGGTGTAGATATTTCCATGTTCATACAGAGAGCCGTGTAGATATTGAAATGTTCATACCGATAGCGGTGCTGATACTTCCATGTTTATACAGGTAGCGGTGTACATATTTCCGTGTTTATACAGATAGCGGTGTAGATATTTCCATGTTCATACAGATAGCGGTGTAGATATTTCCATCTTTATACAGATAGCGGAGAAGATATCTCCTTCTTAATACAGATGGCTGTGTAGACATTTATATGTTCATACAGATGGCGGTGCAGATATTTCCATGTTCATACAGATGGCGGTGTAGATATTTCCATGTTTATAGAGATAGCGGTGTAGTTATTTCCAATTGTAAAGAGATAGCTGTGTAGATATTTCCATATATATGCAGATAGCTGTGTAGATATTTCCATTTTCATGCAGATACCGGTGTAGATATTTCCATGTTCAAACAGATAGCTGTGTAGATATTTCCATGTTCATACAGATAACGGTGTAGATATTTCCATGTTTATACAGATGGCTGTGTAGATATATCCATGTTCATACAGATGGCGGTGTAGATATTTCCATGTTCATACTGATAGCGGTGTAGATATTTCCATGTTCATCCAGATGGCTGTGTAGATATATCCATGTTCATACATACAGATGGCAGAAAAGATATTTCCATGTTCATTCAGATAGCGGTGTAAATATTTCCATGTTCATACAGATAGCGGTGTAGATATTTCCATGTTCATCCAGATGGCTGTGTAGATATATCCATGTTCATACAGATGGCGGAGAAGATATTTCCATGTTCATACAGATAGCAGTGTAGATATTTCCATGTTCATACAGATAGCGGTGGAGATATTTCCATGTTCATACAGATAGCCGTGTAGATATTGCCATGTTCATAGCGATAGCGGTGCTGATACTTCCATGTTTATACAGGTAGCTGTGTACATATTTCCATGTTTATACAGATAGCCGTGTAGATATTTCCATGTTCATACAGATAGCGGTGTAGATATTTCCATGTTTATACAGATAGCGGTGAAGATGTATGCATGTTTACACAGATAGCTGTGTTGATATTTCCATGTTCATACAGATAGTGGTGTAGATATTTCCATGTTCATCTAGATGGCTGTGTAGACATATCCATGTTCATTCAGATGGCGGTGAAGATATTTCCATGTTGATACAGATAGCGGTGCAGACATTTCCATGATCATACAGATAGCGGTGTAGATATTTCCATGTTCATACAGATGGCTGTGTAGATATATCCATGTTCATACAGATGGCGGTGAAGTTATTTCCATGTTCATACAGATAGAGGTGTAGTTATTTCCATGTGTAAAGAGATAGCTGTGTAGATATTTCCATGTATATGCAGATAGCTGTGTAGATATTTCCATTTTCATGCAGATAGCGGTTTAGATATTTCCATGTTCAAACAGATAGCGGTGTAGATATTTCCATGTTCATAGAGATAGCGGTGTAAATATTTCCATGTTTATACAGAGAGCGGTGAAGATGTATGCATGATTACAAAGATAGCGGTGTAGATATTTCCATGTTCATACAGATAGCGGTGTAGGTATTTCCATGTTCATCCAGATGGCTGCGTAGATATATCCATGTTCATACAGATAGAGGTGTAGATATTTCCATGTTCATACAGATAGCGGTGCAGATATTTCCATGTTCATCCAGATGGCTGTGTAGATATATCCATGTTCATACAGATGGCGGTGAAGATATTTCCATGTTCATACAGATAGCGGTGTAGATATTTCCATGTTCATACAGATAGTGGTGTAGATATTTCCATGTTCATACAGATAGAGGGGCTATTTCCATGTTCATACACAGAGCGGTGCTGATATTTCCATGTTTATGCAGGTAGCGGTGTAGATATTTCCATGTTTATACAGATAGCGGTGTAGATATATCCACGTTTATGGAGATAGCGGTGTAGATATCTCCATCTTAATACAGATGGCCGTGTGGATATTTATATGTTCATACAGATGGCGGTGCGGATATTTCAATGTTCATACAGATGGTGGTGTAGATATTTCCATGTTCATACAGATAGCGGTGTAGTTATTTCCATGTGTAAAGAGATAGCTGTGTAGATATTTCCATGTATATGCAGATAGCTGTGTAGATATTTCCAATTTCATGCACATAGCGGTGTAGATATTTCCATGTTCAAACAGATAGCGGTGTAGATATTTCCATGTTCATACAGATAGCGGTGTAGATATTTCCATGTTTATACAGACAGCGGTGAAGATGTATGCATGTTTACACAGATAGCGGTGTAGATATTTCCATGTTCATCCAGATGGCTGTGTAGATATATCCATGTTCATACAGATAGCGGTGTAGATATTTCCATGTTCATACAGATAGCGGTGCAGATATTTCCATGTTCATCCTGATGGCTGTGTAGATATATCCATGTTCATACAGATGGCGGTGAAGATATTTCCATGTTCATACAGATAGCGGTGTAGATATATCCATGTTCATCCAGATGGCTGTGTAGATATATCCATGTTCATACAGATGGCGGTGAAGATATTTCCATGTTCATACAGATAGCGGTGTAGATATTTCCATGTTCATACAGATAGCGGTGTAGATATTTCCATGTTCATACAGATAGCGGTGTATGTATTTCCATGTTCATACAGATAGCGGTGTAGATATTTCCATTTTCATGCACATAGCGGTGTATACATTTCCCTGTTCAAACAGTTAGCGGTGTAGATATTTCCATGTTCATACAGATAGCGGTGTAGATATTTCCATGTTTATACAGATAGCGGTGAAGATGTATGCATGTTTACACACATAGCGGTGTAGATATTTCCATGTTCATCCAGATGGCTGTGTAGATATATCCATGTTCATACAGATGGCGGTGAAGATATTTCCATGTTCATACACATAGCGGTGCAGATATTTCCATGTTTATAGAGATAGCGGTGAAGATGTATGCATGTTTACACTGATAGCGGTGTAGATATTTCCATGTTTATATAGATAGCGGTGTAGTTATTTCCATGTGTAAAGAGATAGCTGTGTAGGTATTTCCATGTATTTGCAGATAGCTGTTTAGATATTTCCATTTTCTTGCAAATAGCGGTGTAGATATTTCCATGTTCAAACAGATAGCGTGGTAGATATTTCCATATTCATACAGATAGCGGTGTAGATATTTCCATGTTTATACAGATGGCTGTGTAGGTATATCCATGTTCATACAGATGGCGGTGTAGATATTTCCATGTTCATGCAGATAGCGGTTTAGATATATCCATGTTCATCCAGAAGGCTGTGTAGATATATCCATGTTCAAACAGATGGCGGAGAAGATATTTCCATGTTCATACAGATGGCGGTGAAGATATTTCCATGTACATACAGATAGCGGTGTAGATATTTCCATGTTCATACAGATAGCCATGTAGATATTGCCATGTACATACCGATAGCGGTGCTGATACTTCCATGTTTATACAGGTAGCGGTGTACATATTTCCATGTTTATAAAGATGGCTGTGTAGATATATCCATATTCATACAGATAGCGGTGTAGGTATTTCCATGTTCATACAGATAGCGGTTTAGATATTTCCATGTTCATCCAGATGGCTGTGTAGATATATCCATGTTCATACAGATAGCGGTGTAGATATTACCATTTTCATGAAGATAGCGGTGTATATATTTCCCTGTTCAAACAGTTATCGGTTTAGATATTTCCATGTTCATAAAGATAGCGGTGTAGATATTTCCATGTTTATACAGATAGCGGTGAAGATGTATGCATGTTTACACAGATAGCCGTGTACATATTTCCATGTTCATCCAGATGGCTGTGTAGATATATCCATGTTCATACAGATGGCAGTGAAGATATTTCCATGTTCATACAGATAGCGGTGTAGATATTTCCATGTTCATACAGATAGCGGTGCTAATATTTCCATGTTCATACAGGTAGCGGTGTAGATATTTCCATGTTTATACAGATAGCGGTGTAGATATTTCCATGTTTATACAGATAGCGGTGTAGATATTTCCATGTTGATACAGATAGCGGTGTAGATATTTCCATGTTCTTCCAGATGGCTGTGTAGATATATCCATGTTCATACAGATGGCGATGAAGATATTTCCATGTTCATACAGATAGCGGTGTAGATATTTCCATGTTCATACAGAGAGCCGTGTAGATATTGAAATGTTCATACCGATAGCGGTGCTGATACTTCCATGTTTATACAGGTAGCGGTGTACATATTTCCGTGTTTATACAGATAGCGGTGTAGATATTTCCATGTTCATACAGATAGCGGTGTAGATATTTCCATCTTTATACAGATAGCGGAGAAGATATCTCCTTCTTAATACAGATGGCTGTGTAGACATTTATATGTTCATACAGATGGCGGTGCAGATATTTCCATGTTCATACAGATGGCGGTGTAGATATTTCCATGTTTATAGAGATAGCGGTGTAGTTATTTCCAATTGTAAAGAGATAGCTGTGTAGATATTTCCATATATATGCAGATAGCTGTGTAGATATTTCCATTTTCATGCAGATACCGGTGTAGATATTTCCATGTTCAAACAGATAGCTGTGTAGATATTTCCATGTTCATACAGATAACGGTGTAGATATTTCCATGTTTATACAGATGGCTGTGTAGATATATCCATGTTCATACAGATGGCGGTGTAGATATTTCCATGTTCATACTGATAGCGGTGTAGATATTTCCATGTTCATCCAGATGGCTGTGTAGATATATCCATGTTCATACATACAGATGGCAGAAAAGATATTTCCATGTTCATTCAGATAGCGGTGTAAATATTTCCATGTTCATACAGATAGCGGTGTAGATATTTCCATGTTCATCCAGATGGCTGTGTAGATATATCTATGTTCATACAGATGGCGGAGAAGATATTTCCATGTTCATACAGATAGCAGTGTAGATATTTCCATGTTCATACAGATAGCGGTGGAGATATTTCCATGTTCATACAGATAGCCGTGTAGATATTGCCATGTTCATAGCGATAGCGGTGCTGATACTTCCATGTTTATACAGGTAGCTGTGTACATATTTCCATGTTTATACAGATAGCCGTGTAGATATTTCCATGTTCATACAGATAGCGGTGTAGATATTTCCATGTTTATACAGATAGCGGTGAAGATGTATGCATGTTTACACAGATAGCTGTGTTGATATTTCCATGTTCATACAGATAGTGGTGTAGATATTTCCATGTTCATCCAGATGGCTGTGTAGACATATCCATGTTCATTCAGATGGCGGTGAAGATATTTCCATGTTGATACAGATAGCGGTGCAGACATTTCCATGATCATACAGATAGCGGTGTAGATATTTCCATGTTCATACAGATGGCTGTGTAGATATATCCATGTTCATACAGATGGCGGTGAAGTTATTTCCATGTTCATACAGATAGAGGTGTAGTTATTTCCATGTGTAAAGAGATAGCTGTGTAGATATTTCCATGTATATGCAGATAGCTGAGTAGATATTTCCATTTTCATGCAGATAGCGGTTTAGATATTTCCATGTTGAAACAGATAGCGGTGTAGATATTTCCATGTTCATAGAGATAGCGGTGTAAATATTTCCATGTTTATACAGAGAGCGGTGAAGATGTATGCATGATTACAAAGATAGCGGTGTAGATATTTCCATGTTCATACAGATAGCGGTGTAGATATTTCCATGTTCATCCAGATGGCTGTGTAGATATATCCATGTTCATACAGATGGCGGTGAAGATATTTCCATGTTCATACAGATGGCGGTGTAGATATTTCCATGTTCATACAGATAGCGGTGTAGGTATTTCCATGTTCATACAGACAGCGGTGTTGATATTTCCATGTTCATCCAGATGGCTGTGTAGATATATCTATGTTCATACAGATGGTGGTGAAGATATTTCCATGTTCATACAGATATCGGTGTAGATATTTCCATGTTCATACAGATAGCGGTGTAGGTATTTCCAAGTTCATACAGATAGCGTTGCTGATATTTCCAAGTTTATACAGGTAGCTGTGTAGATATTTCCATGTTTATACAGATAGCGGTGTAGATATTTCCATGTTTATAGAGATAGAGGTGTAGATATATCCATGTTTATAGAGATAGCGGTTTAGATATCTCCTTCTTAATACAGATGGCCGTGTGGATATTTATATGTTCACACAGATGGCGGTGTGGATATTTCCATGTTCATACAGATGGTGGTGTAGATATTTCCATGTTCATACAGATAGCGGTGTAGTTATTTCCATGTGTAAAGAGATAGCTGTATAGATATTTCCACGTATATGCAGATAGCTGTGTAGATATTTCCATTTTCATGCAGATAGCGGTGTAGATATTTCCATGTTCAAACAGATAGCGGTGTAGATATTTCCATGTTCATACAGATAGCGGTGTAGATATTTCCATGTTTATACAGACAGCGGTGAAGATGTATGCATGTTTACACAGATAGCGGTGTAGATATTTCCATGTTCATCCAGATGGCTGTGTAGATTTATCCATGTTCATACAGATAGCGGTGTAGATATTTCCATGTTCATACAGATAGCGGTGCAGATATTTCCATGTTCATCCAGATGGCTGTGTAGATATATCCATGTGCATACAGATGGCGGTGAAGATATTTCCATGTTCATACAGATAGCGGTGTAGATATTTCCATGTTCATTCAGACAGCGGTGTAGATATTTCCATGTTCATACAGATAGCGGTGTATGTATTTCCATGTTCATACAGATAGCGGTGTAGATATTTCCATTTTCATGCACATAGCGGTGTATACATTTCCCTGTTCAAACAGTTAGCGGTGTAGATATTTCCATGTTCATACAGATAGCGGTGTAGATATTTCCATGTTTATACAGATAGCGGTGAAGATGTATGCATGTTTACACAGATAGCCGTGTACATATTTCCATGTTCATCCAGATGGCTGTGTAGATATATCCATGTTCATACAGATGGCGGTGTAGATATTTCCATGTATATGCAGATATCTGTGTAGACATTTCCATTTTCATGCAGATAGTGGTGTAGATATTTCCATGTTCAAACAGATAGCGGTGTAGATATTTCCATGTTCATTCACATAGCGGTGTAGGTATTTCCATGTTGATACATATAGGGGTGAAGGTGTATGCATGTTTACACAGATAGCGGTGTAGATATTTCCATGGTCATACAGATAGCGGTGTAGAAATTTCCATGTTCATCCAGATGGCTGTGTAGACATATCCATGTTCATACAGATGGCGGTGAAGATATTTCCATGTTCATACAGATAGCGCTGTAGATATTTCCATGTTCATACAGATAGCGGTGTAGATATTTCCATGTTAATACAGATGGCTGTGTAGATATATCCATGTTCATACAGATGGCGGTGAAGATATTTCCATGTTCATAGAGATGGCGGTGGAGATATTTCCATGTTCATTCCGATAGCGGTGCTGATATTTCCATGTTTAAACAGGTAGCGGTGTAGATATTTCGATGTTTATACAGATAGCGGTGTAGATATTTCCATGTTTATACACATAGCGGTGTAGATATTTCCATGTTTATACAGATAGCGGTGTAGATATCTCCATCTTAATACAGATGGCGGTGTAGATATTTATATGTTCATACAGATGGCGGTGCAGATATTTCCATGTTCATACAAATGGCGGTGTAGATATTTCCATATTCATACAGATAGCGGTGTAGTTATTTCCATGAGTAAAGAGATAGCTGTGTAGATATTTCCATGTGTATGTAGATAGATGTGTAGATATTTCCATTTTCATGCAGATAGCGGTGTATATATTTCCCTGTTCAAACAGTTAGTGGTGTAGAGATTTCCATGTTCATAAAGATAGCGGTGTAGATATTTCCATCTTTATACAGATAGCGGTGAAGATGTATGCATGTTTACACTGATAGCGGTGTAGATATTTCCATGTTCATCCAAATGGCTGTGTAGATATATCCATGTTCATACAGATGGCGGTGAAGATATTTCCATGTTCATACAGATAGCGGTGTAGATATTTCCATGTTCATACAGATAGCAGTGTAGATATTTCCATGTTCATACAGATAGTGGTGTAGATATTTCCATGTTCCTCCAGATGGCTGTGTAGATATATCCATGTTCATACAGATGGCGGTGAAGATATTTCCATGTTCTTACAGATAGCGGTGTAGATATTTCCATGTTCATAGAGATAGCGGTGTAGATATTTCCATGTTCATACAGATAGCGGTGTAGATATTTCCATGTTCATACAGATAGCCGTGCTGATATTTCCATGTTTATACACGTTACGGTGTAGATATTTCCATGTTTATACAGATAGCGGTGTAGATATTTCCATGTTTATACACATAGCGGTGTAGATATTTCCATGTTTATACAGATAGCGGTGTAGATATTTCCGTGTTTATGCAGATATTAGTGTAGATATCTCCATATTAATACAGATGGCGGTGTAGATATTTATATGTTCATACAGATGGCGGTGCAGATATTAACATGTTCATACAGATGGCGGTGTAGATATTTCCATGTTGATACAGATAGCGGTGTAGTTATTTCCATGTGTAAAGAGATAGCTGTGTAGATATCTCCATGTATATGCAGATAGCTGTGTAGATATTTCCATTTTCATGCAGATAGCGGTGTATATATTTCCCTGTTCAAACAGTTAGCGATGTAGATATTTCCATGTTCATAGAGATAGCGGTGTAGATATTTCCATGTTTATACAGATAGCGGTGAAGATGTATGCATGTTTACACAGATAGCGGGGTAGATATTTCCATGTTCATCCAGATGGCTGTGTAGATATATCCATGTTCATACAGATAGCGGTGTAGATATTTCCATGTTAATACAGATAGCGGTGCAGATATTTCCATGCCCATCCAGATGGCTGTGTAGATATATCCATGTTCATGCTGATGGCAGTGAAGATATTTCCATGTTCATACAGATAGCGGTGTAGATATTTCCATGTTCATACAGATAGCGGTGTGGATATTTCCATGTTCATACAGATAGCGGTGAATGTACTTCCATGTTCATACAGATAGCGGTGTAGATATTTCCATTTTCATGCAGATAGCGGTGTATATATTTCCCTGTTCAAATAGTTAGCGGTGTAGATATTTCCATGTTCATAAAGATAGCGGTGTAGATATTTCCATGTTTATACAGATAGCGGTGAAGATGTATGCATGTTTACACAGATAGCGGTGTAGATATATCCATTTTCATCCAGATGGCTGTGTAGACATATCCATGTTCATACAGATGGCGGTGAAGATATTTCCATGTTCATACAGATGGCTGTGTAGATATATCCATGTTCATACAGATGACGGTGAAGATATTTCCATGTTCATACAGATGGCGGTTTAGATATTTCCATGTTCATACAGATAGCGGTGCTGATATTTCCATGTTTACAAGGGAGCGGTGTAGATATTTCCATGTTCATACAGATAGTGTTGTAGATATTTCCATGTTTATACACATAGCGGTGTAGGTATTTCCATGTTTATACAGATAGCGGTGTAGATATCTCCATCTTAATACAGATGGCGGTGTAGATATTTATATATTCATGCAGATGGCGGTGCAGATATTTCCATGTTCATACAGATGGCGGTGTAGATATTTCCATGTTTATAGAGATAGCGGTGTACGTATTTCCATGTGTAAAGAGATAGCTGTATAGATATTTCCATGTATATGCAGATAGCTGTGAAGATATTTCCATTTTCATGCAGATAGCGGTGTAGATATTTCCATGTTCAAACAAATAGCGGTGTAGATATTTCCATGTTCATACAGATAGCAGTGTAGATATTTCCATGTTTATAAAGATAGCGGTGAAGATGTATGCATGTTTACACCGATAGCGGTGTAGATATTTCCATGTTCATCCAGATGTCTGTGTAGATATATCCATGTTCATACCGACAGCGGTGCTGATATTTCCATGTTTATACAGGTAGCGGTGTAGATATTTCCATGTTCATACAGATTGCGGTGTAGCTATTTCCATGTTCATACAGAGAGCGGAGTAGATATTTCCATGTTCATAGAGATAGCTCTGTAGATATTTCCATGTTCATACAGATAGCCGTGCTGATATTTCCATGTTTATACAGGTAGCGGTGTAGATATTTCCATGTTCATACAGATAGTGGTGTAGATATTTCCATGTTTATACAGATAGCGGTGTAGATATTTCCAAGTTTTTACAGATAGCGGTGTAGATATCTCCATCTTAATACAGATGGCGGTGTAGATATTTATATGTTCATACAGATGGCGGTGCAGATATTTACATGTTCATACAGATGGCGGTGTAGATATTTCTATGTTTATAGAGATAGCGGTGTAGTTATTTCCATGTGTAAAGAGATAGCTTTATAGATATTTCCATGTATATGCAGATACCTGTGTAGATATTTCTATTTTCATGCAGATAGCGGTTTAGATATTTCCATGTTCAAACAGATAGCGGTGTAGATATTTCCATGTTTATACAGATAGCGGTGTAGATATTTCCATGTTTATACCGATAGCGGTGTAGATATCTCCATCTTAATACAAATGGCGGTGTAGATATTTATATGTACATACAGATGTCGGTGCAGATATTTCCATGTTCATACCGATGGCGGTGTAGCTGTTTCCATGTTCATACAGAGAGCGGTGTAGCTATTTCCATGTTCATGTAGATAGCGGTGTAGATATTTCCATGTTCATCCATATGGCTGTGTAGATATATCCATGTTCATACAGATGGCGGTGAAGATATTTCCATGTTCATACAGATAGCGGTGTAGATATTTCCATGTTCATACAGATAGTGGTGTAGATATTTCCATGTTCACTGATAGGGGGGCTGATATTTCCATGTTCATACAGATAGCGGTGCTGTTATTTCCATGTTTATACAGGTAGCGGTGTAGATATTTCCAGGTTTATACAGGTAGCGGTGTAGATAATTCCATGTTTATACAGATAGCGGTGTAGATATCTCCATCTTAATACAGATGGCGGTGTAGATATTTATATGTTCATACAGATGGCCGTGCAGACATTTCCATGTTCATACAGATGACGGAGTAAATATATTCATGTTCATACAGATAGCGGTGTAGTTATTTCCATGTGTAAAGAGATAGCTGTGTAGATATTTCCATGTATATGCAGATAGCTGTGTACATATATCCATGTTCATACAGATAGCGGTGTAGATATTTCCATGTTCTTACAGATAGCGGTGCAGATATTTCCATGTTCATCCAGATGGCTGTGTAGATATATCCATGTTCATACAGATGGCGGTGAAGATATTTCCATGTTCATACAGATAGCGGTGTAGATATTTCCATGTTCATACAGATAGCGGTGTAGATATTTCCATGTTCATACAGATAGCGGTGTAGATATTTCCATGTTCATACAGATAGCGGTGTAGATATTTCCATGTTCATCCAGATGGCTGTGTAGATATTTCCATGTTCATACAGATAGCGGTGTAGATATTTCTATGTTCATACAGATAGCGGTGTAGATATTTCCATGTTCTTCCAGATGGCTGCGTAGATATATCCATGTTCATACAGATGGAGGTGAAGATATTTCCATGTACATACAGATAGCGGTGTAGATATTTCCATGTTCATACAGATAGCCGTGTAGATATTGCCATGTACATACCGATTGCGTTGCTGATACTTCCATGTTTATACAGGTAGCGGTGTACATATTTCCGTGTTTATACAGATGGCTGTGTAGATATATCCATGTTCATACAGATAGCGGTGTAGGTATTTCCATGTTCATACAGATAGCGGTTTAGATATTTCCATGTTCATCCAGATGGCTGTGTAGATATATCCATGTTCATACAGATAGCGGTGTAGATATTACCATTTTCATGAAGATAGCGGTGTATATATTTCCCTGTTCAAACAGTTATCGGTTTAGATATTTCCATGTTCATAAAGATAGCGGTGTAGATATTTCCATGTTTATACAGATAGCGGTGAAGATGTATGCATGTTTACACAGATAGCCGTGTACATATTTCCATGTTCATCCAGATGGCTGTGTAGATATATCCATGTTCATACAGATGGCAGTGAAGATATTTCCATGTTCATACAGATAGCGGTGTAGATATTTCCATGTTCATACAGATAGCGGTGCTAATATTTCCATGTTCATACAGGTAGCGGTGTAGATATTTCCATGTTTATACAGATAGCGGTGTAGATATTTCCATGTTTATACAGATAGCGGTGTAGATATTTCCATGTTGATACAGATAGCGGTGTAGATATTTCCATGTTCATGCAGATAGCGGTGTAGATATTTCCATGTTCATTCAGATAGCGGTGTAGATATTTCCATGTTCATCCAGATGGCTGTGTAGATATATCCATGTTCATACAGATGGCGATGAAGATATTTCCATGTTCATACAGATAGCGGTGTAGATATTTCCATGTTCATACAGAGAGCCGTGTAGATATTGAAATGTTCATACCGATAGCGGTGCTGATACTTCCATGTTTATACAGGTAGCGGTGTACATATTTCCGTGTTTATACAGATAGCGGTGTAGATATTTCCATGTTCATACAGATAGCGGTGTAGATATTTCCATCTTTATACAGATAGCGGAGAAGATATCTCCTTCTTAATACAGATGGCTGTGTAGACATTTATATGTTCATACAGATGGCGGTGCAGATATTTCCATGTTCATACAGATGGCGGTGTAGATATTTCCATGTTTATAGAGATAGCGGTGTAGTTATTTCCAATTGTAAAGAGATAGCTGTGTAGATATTTCCATATATATGCAGATAGCTGTGTAGATATTTCCATTTTCATGCAGATACCGGTGTAGATATTTCCATGTTCAAACAGATAGCTGTGTAGATATTTCCATGTTCATACAGATAACGGTGTAGATATTTCCATGTTTATACAGATGGCTGTGTAGATATATCCATGTTCATACAGATGGCGGTGTAGATATTTCCATGTTCATACTGATAGCGGTGTAGATATTTCCATGTTCATCCAGATGGCTGTGTAGATATATCCATGTTCATACATACAGATGGCAGAAAAGATATTTCCATGTTCATTCAGATAGCGGTGTAAATATTTCCATGTTCATACAGATAGCGGTGTAGATATTTCCATGTTCATCCAGATGGCTGTGTAGATATATCCATGTTCATACAGATGGCGGAGAAGATATTTCCATGTTCATACAGATAGCAGTGTAGATATTTCCATGTTCATACAGATAGCGGTGGAGATATTTCCATGTTCATACAGATAGCCGTGTAGATATTGCCATGTTCATAGCGATAGCGGTGCTGATACTTCCATGTTTATACAGGTAGCTGTGTACATATTTCCATGTTTATACAGATAGCCGTGTAGATATTTCCATGTTCATACAGATAGCGGTGTAGATATTTCCATGTTTATACAGATAGCGGTGAAGATGTATGCATGTTTACACAGATAGCTGTGTTGATATTTCCATGTTCATACAGATAGTGGTGTAGATATTTCCATGTTCATCCAGATGGCTGTGTAGACATATCCATGTTCATTCAGATGGCGGTGAAGATATTTCCATGTTGATACAGATAGCGGTGCAGACATTTCCATGATCATACAGATAGCGGTGTAGATATTTCCATGTTCATACAGATGGCTGTGTAGATATATCCATGTTCATACAGATGGCGGTGAAGTTATTTCCATGTTCATACAGATAGAGGTGTAGTTATTTCCATGTGTAAAGAGATAGCTGTGTAGATATTTCCATGTATATGCAGATAGCTGTGTAGATATTTCCATTTTCATGCAGATAGCGGTTTAGATATTTCCATGTTCAAACAGATAGCGGTGTAGATATTTCCATGTTCATAGAGATAGCGGTGTAAATATTTCCATGTTTATACAGAGAGCGGTGAAGATGTATGCATGATTACAAAGATAGCGGTGTAGATATTTCCATGTTCATACAGATAGCGGTGTAGATATTTCCATGTTCATCCAGATGGCTGTGTAGATATATCCATGTTCATACAGATGGCGGTGAAGATATTTCCATGTTCATACAGATAGCGGTGTAGATATTTCCATGTTCATACAGATAGCGGTGTAGATATTTCCATGTTCATACAGACAGCGGTGTTGATATTTCCATGTTCATCCAGATGGCTGTGTAGATATATCTATGTTCATACAGATGGTGGTGAAGATATTTCCATGTTCATACAGATATCGGTGTAGATATTTCCATGTTCATACAGATAGCGGTGTAGGTATTTCCAAGTTCATACAGATAGCGTTGCTGATATTTCCAAGTTTATACAGGTAGCGGTGTAGATATTTCCATGTTTATACAGATAGCGGTGTAGATATTTCCATGTTTATACAGATAGAGGTGTAGATATATCCATGTTTATAGAGATAGCGGTGTAGATATCTCCTTCTTAATACAGATGGCCGTGTGGATATTTATATGTTCACACAGATGGCGGTGTGGATATTTCCATGTTCATACAGATGGTGGTGTAGATATTTCCATGTTCATACAGATAGCGGTGTAGTTATTTCCATGTGTAAAGAGATAGCTGTATAGATATTTCCACGTATATGCAGATAGCTGTGTAGATATTTCCATTTTCATGCAGATAGCGGTGTAGATATTTCCATGTTCAAACAGATAGCGGTGTAGATATTTCCATGTTCATACAGATAGCGGTGTAGATATTTCCATGTTTATACAGACAGCGGTGAAGATGTATGCATGTTTACACAGATAGCGGTGTAGATATTTCCATGTTCATCCAGATGGCTGTGTAGATTTATCCATGTTCATACAGATAGCGGTGTAGATATTTCCATGTTCATACAGATAGCGGTGCAGATATTTCCATGTTCATCCAGATGGCTGTGTAGATATATCCATGTGCATACAGATGGCGGTGAAGATATTTCCATGTTCATACAGATAGCGGTGTAGATATTTCCATGTTCATACAGACAGCGGTGTAGATATTTCCATGTTCATACAGATAGCGGTGTATGTATTTCCATGTTCATACAGATAGCGGTGTAGATATTTCCATTTTCATGCACATAGCGGTGTATACATTTCCCTGTTCAAACAGTTAGCGGTGTAGATATTTCCATGTTCATACAGATAGCGGTGTTGATATTTCCATGTTTATACAGATAGCGGTGAAGTTGTATGCATGTTTACACACATAGCTTTGAAGATATTTCCATGTTCATACAGATAGCGGTGTAGATATTTCCATGTTCAAACAGATAGCGGTGTAGATATTTCCATGTATATGCAGATATCTGTGTAGACATTTCCGTTTTCATGCAGATAGCGGTGTAGATATTTCCATGTTCATTCACATAGCGGTGTAGGTATTTCCATGTTGATACATATAGGGGTGAAGGTGTATGCATGTTTACACAGATAGCGGTGTAGATATTTCCATGGTCATACAGATAGCGGTGTAGAAATTTCCATGTTCATCCAGATGGCTGTGTAGACATATCCATGTTCATACAGATGGCGGTGAAGATATTTCCATGTTCATACAGATAGCGCTGTAGATATTTCCATGTTCATACAGATAGCGGTGTAGATATTTCCATGTTAATACAGATGGCTGTGTAGATATATCCATGTTCATACAGATGGCGGTGAAGATATTTCCATGTTCATAGAGATGGCGGTGGAGATATTTCCATGTTCATTCCGATAGCGGTGCTGATATTTCCATGTTTAAACAGGTAGCGGTGTAGATATTTCGATGTTTATACAGATAGCGGTGTAGATATTTCCATGTTTATACACATAGCGGTGTAGATATTTCCATGTTTATACAGATAGCGGTGTAGATATCTCCATCTTAATACAGATGGCGGTGTAGATATTTATATGTTCATACAGATGGCGGTGCAGATATTTCCATGTTCATACAAATGGCGGTGTAGATATTTCCATATTCATACAGATAGCGGTGTAGTTATTTCCATGAGTAAAGAGATAGCTGTGTAGATATTTCCATGTGTATGTAGATAGCTGTGTAGATATTTCCATTTTCATGCAGATAGCGGTGTATATATTTCCCTGTTCAAACAGTTAGTGGTGTAGAGATTTCCATGTTCATAAAGATAGCGGTGTAGATATTTCCATCTTTATACAGATAGCGGTGAAGATGTATGCATGTTTACACTGATAGCGGTGTAGATATTTCCATGTTCATCCAAATGGCTGTGTAGATATATCCATGTTCATACAGATGGCGGTGAAGATATTTCCATGTTCATACAGATAGCGGTGTAGATATTTCCATGTTCATACAGATAGCAGTGTAGATATTTCCATGTTCATACAGATATTGGTGTAGATATTTCCATGTTCCTCCAGATGGCTGTGTAGATATATCCATGTTCATACAGATGGCGGTGAAGATATTTCCATGTTCTTACAGATAGCGGTGTAGATATTTCCATGTTCATAGAGATAGCGGTGTAGATATTTCCATGTTCATACAGATAGCGGTGTAGATATTTCCATGTTCATACAGATAGCCGTGCTGATATTTCCATGTTTATACACGTTACGGTGTAGATATTTCCATGTTTATACAGATAGCGGTGTAGATATTTCCATGTTTATACACATAGCGGTGTAGATATTTCCATGTTTATACAGATAGCGGTGTAGATATTTCCGTGTTTATGCAGATATTAGTGTAGATATCTCCATATTAATACAGATGGCGGTGTAGATATTTATATGTTCATACAGATGGCGGTGCAGATATTAACATGTTCATACAGATGGCGGTGTAGATATTTCCATGTTGATACAGATAGCGGTGTAGTTATTTCCATGTGTAAAGAGATAGCTGTGTAGATATCTCCATGTATATGCAGATAGCTGTGTAGATATTTCCATTTTCATGCAGATAGCGGTGTATATATTTCCCTGTTCAAACAGTTAGCGATGTAGATATTTCCATGTTCATAGAGATAGCGGTGTAGATATTTCCATGTTTATACAGATAGCGGTGAAGATGTATGCATGTTTACACAGATAGCGGTGTAGATATTTCCATGTTCATCCAGATGGCTGTGTAGATATATCCATGTTCATACAGATAGCGGTGTAGATATTTCCATGTTAATACAGATAGCGGTGCAGATATTTCCATGCCCATCCAGATGGCTGTGTAGATATATCCATGTTCATGCTGATGGCAGTGAAGATATTTCCATGTTCATACAGATAGCGGTGTAGATATTTCCATGTTCATACAGATAGCGGTGTGGATATTTCCATGTTCATACAGATAGCGGTGAATGTACTTCCATGTTCATACAGATAGCGGTGTAGATATTTCCATTTTCATGAAGATAGAGGTGTATATATTTCCCTGTTCAAATAGTTAGCGGTGTAGATATTTCCATGTTCATAAAGATAGCGGTGTAGATATTTCCATGTTTATACAGATAGCGGTGAAGATGTATGCATGTTTACACAGATAGCGGTGTAGATATTTCCATTTTCATCCAGATGGCTGTGTAGACATATCCATGTTCATACAGATGGCGGTGAAGATATTTCCATGTTCATACAGATGGCTGTGTAGATATATCCATGTTCATACAGATGACGGTGAAGATATTTCCATGTTCATACAGATGGCGGTTTAGATATTTCCATGTTCATACAGATAGCGGTGCTGATATTTCCATGTTTACAAGGGAGCGGTGTAGATATTTCCATGTTCATACAGATAGTGTTGTAGATATTTCCATGTTTATACACATAGCGGTGTAGGTATTTCCATGTTTATACAGATAGCGGTGTAGATATCTCCATCTTAATACAGATGGCGGTGTAGATATTTATATATTCATGCAGATGGCGGTGCAGATATTTCCATGTTCATACAGATGGCGGTGTAGATATTTCCATGTTTATAGAGATAGCGGTGTACGTATTTCCATGTGTAAAGAGATAGCTGTATAGATATTTCCATGTATATGCAGATAGCTGTGTAGATATTTCCATTTTCATGCAGATAGCGTTGTAGATATTTCCATGTTCAAACAAATAGCGGTGTAGATATTTCCATGTTCATACAGATAGCAGTGTAGATATTTCCATGTTTATAAAGATAGCGGTGAAGATGTATGCATGTTTACACCGATAGCGGTGTAGATATTTCCATGTTCATACAGATAGCGGTGTAGATATTTCCATGTTCATCCAGATGTCTGTGTAGGTATATCCATGTTCATACAGATGGCGGTGAGGATATTTCCATGTTCATACAGATAGCGGTGTAGATATTTCCATGTTCAAACAGATAGCGGTGTAGATATTTCCATGTTCATACAGACAGCGGTGCTGATATTTCCATGTTTATACAGGTAGCGGTGTAGATATTTCCATGTTCATACAGATTGCGGTGTAGCTATTTCCATGTTCATACAGAGAGCGGTGTAGATATTTCCATGTTCATAGAGATAGCTCTGTAGATATTTCCATGTTCATACAGATAGCCGTGCTGATATTTCCATGTTTATACAGGTAGCGGTGTAGATATTTCCATGTTCATACAGATAGTGGTGTAGATATTTCCATGTTTATACAGATAGCGGTGTAGATATTTCCAAGTTTTTACAGATAGCGGTGTAGATATCTCCATCTTAATACAGATGGCGGTGTAGATATTTATATGTTCATACAGATGGCGGTGCAGATATTTACATGTTCATACAGATGGCGGTGTAGATATTTCTATGTTTATAGAGATAGCGGTGTAGTTATTTCCATGTGTAAAGAGATAGCTTTATAGATATTTCCATGTATATGCAGATACCTTTGTAGATATTTCTATTTTCATGCAGATAGCGGTTTAGATATTTCCATGTTCAAACAGATAGCGGTGTAGATATTTCCATGTTTATACAGATAGCGGTGTAGATATTTCCATGTTTATACCGATAGCGGTGTAGATATCTCCATCTTAATACAAATGGCGGTGTAGATATTTATATGTACATACAGATGTCGGTGCAGATATTTCCATGTTCATACCGATGGCGGTGTAGCTGTTTCCATGTTCATACAGAGAGCGGTGTAGCTATTTCCATGTTCATGTAGATAGCGGTGTAGATACTTCCATGTTCATCCATATGGCTGTGTAGATATATCCATGTTCATACAGATGGCGGTGAAGATATTTCCATGTTCATACAGATAGCGGTGTAGATATTTCCATGTTCATACAGATAGTGGTGTAGATATTTCCATGTTCACTGATAGGGGGGCTGATATTTCCATGTTCATACAGATAGCGGTGCTGTTATTTCCATGTTTATACAGGTAGCGGTGTAGATATTTCCACGTTTATACAGGTAGCGGTGTAGATAATTCCATGTTTATACAGATAGCGGTGTAGATATCTCCATCTTAATACAGATGGCGGTGTAGATATTTATATGTTCATACAGATGGCCGTGCAGACATTTCCATGTTCATACAGATGACGGAGTAAATATATTCATGTTCATACAGATAGCGGTGTAGTTATTTCCATGTGTAAAGAGATAGCTGTGTAGATATTTCCATGTATATGCAGATAGCTGTGTACATATATCCATGTTCATACAGATAGCGGTGTAGATATTTCCATGTTCTTACAGATAGCGGTGCAGATATTTCCATGTTCATCCAGATGGCTGTGTAGATATATCCATGTTCATACAGATGGCGGTGAAGATATTTCCATGTTCATACAGATAGCGGTGTAGATATTTCCATGTTCATACAGATAGCGGTGTAGATATTTCCATGTTCATACAGATAGCGGTGTATGTATTTCCATGTTCATACAGATAGCGGTGTAGATATTTCCATGTTCATCCAGATGGCTGTGTAGATATTTCCATGTTCATACAGATAGCGGTGTAGATATTTCTATGTTCATACAGATAGCGGTGTAGATATTTCCATGTTCTTCCAGATGGCTGCGTAGATATATCCATGTTCATACAGATGGAGGTGAAGATATTTCCATGTACATACAGATAGCGGTGTAGATATTTCCATGTTCATACAGATAGCCGTGTAGATATTGCCATGTACATACCGATAGCGTTGCTGATACTTCCATGTTTATACAGGTAGCGGTGTACATATTTCCGTGTTTATACAGATGGCTGTGTAGATATATCCATGTTCATACAGATGGCGGTGTAGATATTTCCATGTTCATACAGATAGCGGTTTAGATATTTCCATGTTCATCCAGATGGCTGTGTAGATATATCCATGTTCATACAGACGGCGGAGAAGATATTTCCATGTTCATACTGATGGCGGTGTAGATATTTCCATGTTCATACAGATAGCGGTGTAGATATTTCCATGTTCATACAGATAGCGGTGTAGATATTTCCATGTTCATACAGATGGCGGTGTATGTATTTCCATGTTCATACAGATAGCAGTGTAGATATTTCCATTTTTATGCAGATAGCGGTGTATATATTTCCCTGTTCAAACAGTTCGCGGTTTAGATATTTCCATGTTCATAAAGATAGCGGTGTAGATATTTCCATGTTTATACAGATACCGGTGAAAATGTATGTATGTTTACACAGATAGCGGTGTAGATATTTCCATGTTCATCTAGAATGCTGTGTAGATATATCAATGTTCATACATATGGCGGTGAAGATATTTCCATGTTCATACAGATAGCGGTGTAGATATTTCCATGTTCATACAGATAGCGGTGTAGATATTTCCATGTTCATACAGACAGCGGTGTTGATATTTCCATGTTCATCCAGATGGCTGTGTAGATATATCTATGTTCATACAGATGGTGGTGAAGATATTTCCATGTTCATACAGATAGCGGTGTAGATATTTCCATTTTCATGCACATAGCGGTGTATATATTTCCCTGTTCAAACAGTTAGCGGTGTAGATATTTCCATGTTCATACAGATAGCGGTGTAGATATTTCCATGTTCATACAGATAGCGGTGTAGATATTTCCATGTTCATACAGATAGCGGTGTATATATTTCCATGTTCGTACAGATAGTGGTGTTGGTATTTCCATGTTCATCCAGATGGCTGTGTAGATATATCCATGTTCATACAGATGGCGGTGAAGATATTTCCATGTTCATACAGATAGCGGTGTAGATATTTCCATGTTTATACAGATAGCGGTGTAGATATTTCCATGTTGATACAGATAGCGGTGTAGATATTTCCATGTTCATGCAGATAGCGGTGTAGATATTTCCATGTTCATTCAGATAGCGGTGTAGATATTTCCAAGTTCATCCAGATGGCTATGTAGATATATCCATGTTCAAACAGACGGCGATGAAGATATTTCCATGTTCATACAGATAGCGGTGTAGATATTTCCATGTTCATAGAGAGAGCCGTGTAGATATTTCCATGTTCATACCGATAGCGGTGCTGATACTTCCATGTTTATACAGGTAGCGGTGTACATATTTCCGTGTTTATACAGAGAGCGGTGTAGATATTTCCATGTTCATACAGATAGCGGTGTAGATATTTCCATCTTTATACAGATAGCGGTGTAGATATCTCCTTCTTAATACAGATGGCTGTGTAGACATTTATATGTTCATACAGATGGCGGTGCAGATATTTCCATGTTCATACAGATTGCGGTTTAGATATTTCCATGTTTATAGAGATAGCGGTGTAGTTATTTCCAAGTGTAAAGAGATAGCTGTGTAGATATTTCCATATATATGCAGATAGCTGTGTAGATATTTCCATTTTCATGCAGATAGCGGTGTAGATATTTCCATGTTCAAACAGATAGCTGTTTAGATATTTCCATGTTCATACAGATAACGGTGTAGATATTTCCATGTTTATACAGATGGCTGTGTAGATATATCCATGTTCATACAGATGGCGGTGTAGATATTTCCATGTTCATACTGATAGCGGTTTAGATATTTCCATGTTCATCCAGACGGCTTTGTAGATATATCCATGTTCATACATACAGATGGCAAAAAAGATATTTCCATGTTCATACAGATAGCGGTGTAAATATTTCCATGTTGATACAGATAGCGGTGTATATATTTCCATGTTCATCCAGATGGCTGTGTAGATATATCCATGTTCATACAGATGGCGGAGAAGATATTTCCATGTTCATACAGATAGCGGTGTAGATATTTCCATGTTCATACAGATAGCGGTGTAGATATTTCCATGTTCATACAGATAGCGGTGTAGATATTTCCATGTTCGTACAGATAGCGGTGTAGATATTTCCATGTTCATCCAGATGGCTGTGTAGATATATCCATGTTCATACAGATGGCGGTGTATATATTTCCATGTTCATCCAGATGGCTGTGTAGATATATCCATGTTCATACAGATGGCGGAGAAATATTTCCATGTTGATACAGATAGCGGTGTAGATATTTCCATGTTCATACAGATAGCGGTGTAGATATTTCCATGTTCATACAGATAGCGGTGTAGATATTTCCATGTTCGTGCAGATAGCGGTGTAGATATTTCCATGTTCATCCAGATGGCTGTGTAGATATATCCATGTTCATACAGATGGCGGTGAAGATATTTCCTTGTTCATACAGATAGTGGTGTAGATATTTCCATGTTCATACAGAAAGCCGTGTAGTTATTGCCATGTTCATACCGATAGCGGTGCTGATACTTCCATGTTTATACAGGTAGCTGTGTACATATTTCCAAGTTTATACAGATAGCGGTGTAGATATTTCCATGTTCATACAGATAGCGGTGTAGATATTTCCATGTTCATACAGATAGCGGTGAAGTTGTATGCATGTTTACACAGATAGCTGTGTTGATATTTCCATGTTCATACAGATAGTGGTGTAGATATTTCCATGTTCATCCAGATGGCTGTGTAGACATATCCATGTTCATTCAGATGGCGGTGAAGATATTTCCATGTTGATACAGATAGCGGTGTAGACATTTCCATGTTCATACAGATAGCGGTGTAGATATTTCCGTGTTCATACAGATGGCTGTGTAGATATATCCATGTTCATACAGATGGCGGTGAAGTTATTTCAATGTTCATACAGATAGAGGTGTAGTTATTTCCATGTGTAAAGAGATAGCTGTGTAAATATTTCCATGTATATGCAGATAGCTGTGTAGATATTTCCATTTTCATGCAGATAGCGGTTTAGATATTTCCATGTTCAAACAGATAGCGGTGTTGATATTTCCATGTTCATAGAGATAGCGGTGTAGATATTTCCATGTTTATACAGAGAGCGGTGAAGATGTATGCATGATTACAAAGATAGCGGTGTAGATATTTCCATGTTCATACAGATAGCTGTGTAGATATTTCCATGTTCATCCAGATGGCTGTGTAGATATATCCATGTTCATACAGATGGCGGTGAAGATATTTCCATGTTCATACAGACAGCGGTGTTGATATTTCCATGTTCATCCAGATGGCTGTGTAGATATATCTATGTTCATACAGATGGTGGTGAAGATATTTCCATGTTCATACAGATATCGGTGTAGATATTTCCATGTTCATAAAGATAGCGGTGTAGGTATTTCCATGTTCATACAGATAGCGGTGCTGATATTTCCAAGTTTACACAGGTAGCGGTGTAGATATTTCCATGTTTATACAGATAGCGGTGTAGATATTTCCATGCTTATACAGATAGCGGTGTATGTATTTCCGTGTTCATACAGATAGCGGTGTAGATATTTCCATGTTCATCCAGATGGCTGTGTAGATATTTCCATGTTCATACAGATAGCGGTGTAGATATTTCTATGTTCATACAGATAGCGGTGTAGATATTTCCTTGTTCATCCAGATGGCTGCGTAGATATATCCATGTTCATACAGATGGAGGTGAAGATATTTCCATGTACATACAGATAGTGGTGTAGATATTTCCATGTTCACACAGATAGCCGTGTAGATATTGCCATGTACATACCGATAGCGGTGCTGATACTTCCATGTTTATACAGGTAGCGGTGTACATATTTCAGTGTTTATACAGATGGCTGTGTAGATATATCCATGTTCATACAGATGGCGGTGTAGATATTTCCATGTTCATACAGATAGCGGTTTAGATATTTCCATGTTCATCCAGATGGCTGTGTAGATATATCCATGTTCATACAGACGGTGGAGAAGATATTTCCATGTTCATACAGATAGCCGTGTAGATATTTCCATGTTCATACAGATAGCGGTGTAGATATTTCCATGTTCATACAGATAGCGGTGTAGATATTTCCATGTTCATACAGATGGCGGTGTATGTATTTCCATGTTCATACAGATAGCGCTGTAGATATTTCCATTTTTATGCAGATAGCGGTGTATATATTTCCCTGTTCAAACAGTTAGCGGTTTAGATATTTCCATGTTCATAAAGATAGTGGTGTAGATATTTCCATGTTTATACAGATACCGGTGAAAATGTATGCATGTTTACACAGATAGCGGTGTAGATATTTCAATGTTCATCTAGAATTCTGTGTAGATATATCCATGTTCATACAGATGGCGGTGAAGTTATTTCCATGTTCATACAGATAGCGGTGTAGATATTTCCATGTTCATACAGATAGCGGTGTAGATATTTCCATGTTCATACAGACAGCGGTGTTGATATTTCCATGTTCATCCAGATGGCTGTGTAGATATATCTATGTTCATACAGATGGTGGTGAAGATATTTCCATGTTCATACAGATAGCGGTGTAGATATTTCCATTTTCATGCACATAGCGGTGTATATATTTCCCTGTTCAAACAGTTAGCGGTGTAGATATTTCCATGTTCATACAGATAGCGGTGTAGATATTTCCATGTTCATAAAGATAGCGGTGTAGATATTTCCAAGTTCATACAGATAGCGGTGTATATATTTCCATGTTCGTACAGATAGCGGTGTAGGTATTTCCAAGTTCATCCAGATGGCTGTGTAGATATATCCATGTTCATACAGATGGCGGTGAAGACATTTCCATGTTCATACAGATAGCGGTGTAGATATTTCCATGTTCATACAGATAGCCGTGTAGATATTCCCATGTTCATACCGATAGCGGTGCTGATACTTCCATGTTTATACAGGTAGCTGTGTACATATTTCCATGTTTATACAGATAGCGGTGTAGATATTTCCATGTTCATACAGAAAGCGGTGTAGATATTTCCATGTTTAAACAGATAGCGGTATAGATATCTCCTTCTTAATACAGACGGCAGCGTAGATATTTACATGTTCATACAGATGGCGGTGCAGATATTTCCATGTTCATACAGATGGCGGTGTAGATATTTCCATGTTTATAGAGATAGCGGTGTAGTTATTTCCATGTGTAAAGAGATAGCTGTGTAGATATTTCCATTAATATGCAGATAGCTGTGTAGATATTTCCATTTTCATGCAGATAGTGGTGTAGATATTTCCATGTTCAAACAGATAGCGATGTAGATATTTCCATGTTCATACAGATAGCGGTGTAGATATTTCCATGTTTATACAGATAGCGGTGAAGATGTATGCATGTTTACACAGATAGCTGTGTTGATATTTCCATGTTCATACAGATAGTGGTGTAGATATTTCCATGTTCATCCAGATGGCTGTGTAGACATATCCATGTTCATTCAGATGGCGGTGAAGATATTTCCATGTTAATACAGATAGCGGTGTAGACATTTCCATGTTCATACAGATAGCGGTGTAGATATTTCCATGTTCATACAGATGGCTGTGTAGATATACTCATGTTCATACAGATGGCGGTGAAGATATTTCCATGTTCATAGAGATGGCGGTGTAGATATTTCCATCTTCATTCCGATAGCGGTGCTGATATTTCCATGTTTATACAGGTATCGGTGTAGATATTTCCATGTTTATACACATAGCGGTGTAGATATTTCCAAGTTTATACACATAGCGGTGTAGATATTTCCATGTTTATACAGATAGCGGCGTAGATATTTCCATGTTTATACAGAAAGCGGTGTAGATATCTCCATCTTAATACAGATGGCGGTGTAGATATTTATATGTTCATACAGATGGCGGTTCAGGTATTTCCATGTTCACACAGATCGCGGTGTAGATATTTCCATGTACATACAGATAGCGGTGTAGTTATTTACATGTGTAAAGAGATAGCTGTGTAGATATTTCCATGTATATGCAGATAGCTGTGTAGATATTTCCATTTTCATGCAGATAGCGGTGTATATATTTCCCTGTTCAAACAGTTAGTGTTGTAGATGTTTCCATGTTCAGAAAGATAGCGGTGTAGATATTTCCATGTTTGTGCAGAGAGCGGTGAAGATGTATGCATGTTTACACTGATAGCGGTGTAGATATTTCCATGTTCATCCAGATAGCTGTGTAGATATATCTATATTCATACAGATAGCGGTGTAGATATTTCCATGTTCATACAGATAGCGGTGCAGATATTTCCATATTCTTCCAGATGGCTGTGTAGATATATCCATGTTCATACAGATGGCGGTGCAGATATTTCCATGTTCATACAGATGGCGTTGTAGCTATTTCCATGTTCATACAGAGAGCGGTGTTGCTATTTCCATGTTCATGTAGATAGCGGTGTAGATATTTCCATGTTCATCCATATGGCTGTGTAGATATATCCATGTTCATACAGATGGCGGTGAAGATATTTCCATCTTCATACAGATAGCGGTGTAGATATTTCCATGTTCATACAGATAGTGGTGTAGATATTTCCATGTTCATACAGATCGCGGTGTAGCTATTTCCATGTTCATACAGATAGCGGTGTAGATATTTCCATGTTCATCGAGATGGCTGTGTAGATATATCCATGTTCATACAGATGGCGGTGAAGATATTTCCATGCTCATACAGATAGCGGTGTAGATATTTCCATGTTCATACAGATAGTGGTGTAGTTATTTCCATGTTCATACAGATAGAGGGGGTGATATTTCCATGTTCATACAGATAGCGGTGCTGATATTTCCATGTTTATACAGGAAGCGGTGTAGATATTTCCATGTTTATACAGATAGCGGTGTAGATATTTCCAATTTATACAGATAGCGGTGTAGATATTTCCATGTTTATACAGATAGCGGTGTAGATTTCTCCATCTTAATACAGATGGCGGTGTAGATATTTATATGTTCATACAGATGGCCGTGCAGATATTTCCATGTTCATACAGATGGCAGTGTAGATATTTCCATGTTCATACAGATTGCGGTGTAGCTATTTCCATGTTCATACAGATAGCGGTGTAGATATTTCCATGTTCAAACAGATAGCGGTGTAGATATTTCCATGTTCATTCAGATAGTGGTGCTTATATTTCCATGTTTATACAGGTAGCGGTGTAGGTATTTCCATGTTTATACAGATAGCGGTGTAGCTATTTCCATGTTCATACAGATAGCGGTGTAGATATTTCCATGTTCAAACTGATAGCGGTGTATATATTTCCATGTTTATTCAGATAGCGATGCTTATATTTCCATGTTTATACAGGTAGCGGTGTAGATATTTCCATGTTTATACAGATAGCGGTTTAGATATTTCCATGTTTATGCAGATAGCGGTGTAGATATTTCCATGTTCATCCAGATGGCTGTGTAGATATATCCATGTTCATACAGATGGCGGTGAAGATATTTCCATGTTCATACAGATAGCGGTGTAGATATTTCCATGTTCATACAGATAGCGGTGTAGATATTTCCATGTTCATACAGATAGCGGTGTAGTTATTCCATGTTCATACAGATAGCGGTGTAGATATTTCCATGTTCGTACAGATAGCGGTGTAGATATTTCCATGTTCGTACAGATAGCGGTGTAGATATTTCCATGTTCGTACAGATAGCGGTGTAGATATTTCCATGTTCGTACAGATAGCGGTTTAGATATTTCCATGTTCATACAGATAGAGGTGCTGATATTTCCATGTGTATACAAGTAGCGGTGTGGGTATTTCCATGTTTAAACAGATAGCGGTGTGGATATTTCCATGTTTATACACATAGCGGTGTAGATATTTCCATGTTTATACAGATAGCGGTGTAGATATCTCCATCTTAATACAGATGGCGGTGTAGATATTTATATGTTCATACAGATGGCGGTGCAGATATTTCCATGTTCATACAGATGGCGGTGTAGCTATTTCCATGTTTATACAGATAGCGGTGTAGCTATTTCCATGTTCATGTAGATAGCGGTGTAGATATTTCCATGTTCATCCATATGGCTGTGTAGATATATCCATGTTCATACAGATCGCGGTGAAAGTATTTCCATGTTCATACAAATAGCGCTGTAGATATTTCCATGTTCCTACAGATAGTGGTGTAGATATTTCCATGTTCATACAGATAGCTGTGTAGCTATTTCCATGTTCATACAGATAGCGGTGTAGATATTTCCATGTTCATCCAGATGGCTGTGTAGATATATCCATGTTCATACAAATGGCGGTGAAGATATTTCCATGCTCATACAGATAGCGGTGTAGATATTTGCATGTTCATACAGATAGTGGTGTAGGTATTTCAATGTTCATACAGATAGAGGGGATGATATTTCCATGTTCATACAGATAGCGGTGCTGATATTTCCATGTTTATACAGGTAGCGGTGTAGATATTTCCATGTTTATACAGATAGCGCTGTAGATATTTCCATGTTTATACAGATAGCGGTGTAGATATTTCCATGTTTATACAGATAGCGGTGTAGATTTCTCCATCTTAATACAGATGGCGGTGTAGATATTTATATGTGCATACAGATGGCCGTGCAGATATTTCCATGTTCATACAGATGGCGGTGTAGATATTTCCATGTTCATACAGATAGCGGTGTAGTTATTTCCATGTGTAAAGAGATAGCTGTGTAGATATTTCCATGTATATGCAGATAGCTGTGAACATATTTCCATTTTCATGCAGAAAGCGGTTTAGATATTTCCATGTTCAAACAGATAGCGGTGTAGATATTTCCATGTTCATACTGATAGCGTTGTAGATATTTCCATGTTTATACAGATAGCGGTGAAGATGTATGCATGTTTACACAGATATCGGTGTAGATATTTCCATGTTCATACAGATAGCGGTGTAGATATTTCCATGTTCATCCAGATATCTCTGTAGTTATATCCATGGTCATACAGATAGCGGTGTAGATATTTCCATGTTCATACAGATAGCGGTGTAGATATTTCCATGTTCATACAGATAGCGGTTTAGCTATTTCCATGCTCATACAGATAGCGGTGTAGATATTTCCATGTTCATACAGATAGCGGTGTAGATATTTCCATGTTCATACAGATAGCGGTGCTGATATTTCCATGTTTATACAGGAAGCGGTGCAGATATTTCCATGTTTATACGGATAGCGGTGTAGATATTTCCATGTTTATACAGATAGCGGTGTAGATATTTCCAGGTTTATACAGATAGCGGTGTAGATATCTCCATCTTAATACAGATGGCGGTGTAGTTATTTATATGTTCATACAGATGGCGGTGCAGATATTTCCATGTTCATACAGATGGCGGTGTAGATATTTGCATGTTCATACAGATGGCGGTGTAGCTATTTCCAAGTTCATGGAGATAGCGTTGTAGATATTTCCATGTTCATCCAGATGGCTGTGTAGAGATATCCATGTTCATACTGATGGCGATGAAGATATTTCCATGTTCATACAGATAGCGGTGTACATATTTCCATGTTCATACAGATAGTGGTGTAGATATTTCCATGTTCACTGATAGGGGGGCAGATATTTCCATGTTCATACAGATAGCGGTGCAGTTATTTCCATGTTTATACAGGTAGCGGTGTAGATATTTCCAGGTTTATACAGGTAGCGGTGTAGATAATTCCATGTTTATAAAGATAGCGGTGTAGATATCTCCATCTTAATACAGATGGCGGTGTAGATATTCATATGTTCATACAGATGGCCGTGCAGATATTTCCATGTTCCTACAGATGGCGGAGTAGATATATCCATGTTCATACAGATAGCGGTGTAGATATTTCCATGTGTAAAGAGATAGCTGTGTAGATATTTCCATGTATATGCAGATAGCTGTGTAGATATATCCATGTTCATACAGATAGCAGTGTAGATATTTCCATGTTCATACAGATAGCGGTGCAGATATTTCCATGTTCATCCAGATGGCTGTGTAGATATATCCATGTTCATACAGATGGCGGTGAAGGTATTTCCATGTTCATACAGAGAGCGGTGAAGATATTTCCATGTTCATACAGAAAGCGGTGTAGATATTTCCATGTTCAAACAGATAGCGGTGTATGTATTTCCATGTTCATAGAGATAGCGGTGTAGATATTTCCATTTTCAAGCAGATAGCCGTGTATATATTTCCATGTTCAAACAGTTAGCGGTGTAGATATTTCCATGTTCATAAAGATAGCGGAGTAGATATTTCCATGTTTATACAGATAGCGGTTATAATGTATGCATGTTTAAACAGATAGCGGTGTAGATATTTCTATGTTCATCCAGATGGCTGTGTAGATATACCCATGTTCATACAGATGGTGGTGAAGATATTTCCATGTTCATACAGATAGCGGTGTAGATATTTCCATGTTCATACAGGTAGCGGTGTAGATATTTCCATGTTCATACAGATAGCGGTGTATGTATTTCCATGTTCATACACATAGCGGTGTAGATATTTCCATGTTCATCCAGATGGCTGTGTAGATATTTCCATGTTCATACAGATAGCGGTGTAGATATTTCTATGTTCATACAGATAGCGGTGTAGATATTTCCATGTTCATCCAGATGGCTGCGTAGATATATCCATGTTCATACAGATGGCTGTGAAGATATTTCCATGTACATACAGATAGCGGTGTAGATATTTCCATGTTCATACAGATGGCTGTGTAGATATATCCATGTTCATACAGATGGCGTTGAAGATATTTCTATGTTCATACAGATAGCGGTGTACATATTTCCATGTTCATAGAGATAGTGGTGTAGATATTTCCATGTTCACTGATAGGGGGGCTGATATTTCCATGTTCATACAGATAGCGGTGCTGTTATTTCCATGTTTATACAGGGAGCGGTGTAGATATTTCCAGGTTTATACAGGTAGCGGTGTAGATAATTCCATGTTTATACAGATAGCGGTGTAGATATCTCCATCTTAATACAGATGGCGGTGTAGATATTTATATGTTCATACAGATGGCCGTGCAGATATTTCCATGTTCATACAGATGGCGGAGTAGATATATCCATGTTCATACAGATAGCGGTGTAGTTATTTCCATGTGTAAAGAGATAGCTGTGTAGATATTTCCATGTATATGCAGATAGCTGAGTAGATATATGCATGTTCATACAGAGAGCGGTGTAGATATTTCCATGTTCATACAGATAGCGGTGCAGATATTTCCATGTTCATCCAGATGGCTGTGTAGATATATCCATCTTCATACAGATGGCGGTGAAGATATTTCCATGTTCATACAGATAGCGGTGAAGATATTTCCATGTTCATACAGAAAGCGGTGTAGATATTTCCATCTTCAAACGGATAGCGGTGTATGTATTTCCATGTTCATACAGATAGCGGTGTAGATATTTCCATTTTCAAGCAGATAGCGGTGCATATGTTTCCATGTTCAAACAGTTAGCGGTGTAGATATTTCCAGGTTCATAAAGATAGCGGTGTAGATATTTCCATGTTTATACAGATAGCGGTGAAAATGTATGCATGTTTACACAGATAGCGGTGTAGCTATTTCCATGTTCTTCCAGATTGCTGTGTAGATATATCCATGTTCATACAGATGGCGGTGAAGATATTTCCATGTTCATACAGATAGCGGTGTAGATATTTCCATGTTCATACAGATAGCGGTGTAGATATTTCCATGTTCATACAGATAGCGGTGTATGTATTTCCATGTTCATACAGATAGCGGTGTAGATATTTCCATGTTCATCCAGATGGCTGTGTAGATATTTCCATGTTCATACAGATAGTCGTGTAGATATTTCTATGTTCATACAGATAGCGGTGTAGATATTTCCATGTTCATCCAGATGGCTGCGTATATATATCCATGTTCATACAGATGGCAGTGAAGATATTTCCATGTACATACAGATAGCGGTGTAGATATTTCCATGTTCATACAGATAGCCGTGTAGATATTGCCATGTACATACCAATAGCGGTGCTGATACTTCCATGTTTATACAGGTAGCGGTGTACATATTTCCGTGTTTATACAGATGGCTGTGTAGATATATCCATGTTCATACAGATGGCGGTGTAGATATATCCATGTTCTTTCAGATAGCGGTAAAGATATTTCCATGTTCATACAGATAGCGGTGTAGATATTTCCATTTTCATACAGATGGCGGTGTATGTATTTCCATGTTCATACAGATAGCGGTGTAGATATTTCCATTTTTATGCAGATAGCGGTGTATATATTTCCCTGTTCAAACAGTTAGCGGTTTAGATATTTCCATGTTCATAAAGATAGCGGTGTAGATATTTCCATGTTTATACAGATACCGTTGAAAATGTATGCATGTTTACACAGATAGCGGTGTAGATATTTCCATGTTCATCTAGAATGCTGTGTAGATATATCCATGTTCATACAGATGGCGGTGAAGATATTTCCATGTTCATACAGATTGCGGTGTAGATATTTCCATGTTCATACAGATAGCGGTGTAGATATTTCCATGTTCATACAGATAGCGGTGTATGTATTTCCATGTTCATACAGATAGCGGTGTAGATATTTCCATGTTCATCCAGATGGTTGTGTAGATATTTCCATGTTCATGCAGATAGCGGTGTAGATATTTCCATGTTCATTCAGATAGCGGTGTAGATATTTCCATGTTCATCCAGATGGCTGTGTAGATATATCCATGTTCATACAGATGGCGATGAAGATATTTCCATGTTCATACAGATAGCGGTGTAGATATTTCCATGTTAATACAGATATCCGTGTAGATATTGCCATGTTCATACCGATAGCGGTGCTGATACTTCCATGTTTATACAGGTAGCGGTGTACATATTTCCGTGTTTATACAGATAGCGGTGTAGATATTTCCAGGTTTATACAGATAGCGGTGTAGATATCTCCATCTTAATACAGATGGCGGGGTAGATATTTATATGTTCATACAGATGGCGGTGCAGATATTTCCATGTTCATACAGATGGCGGTGTAGATATTTCCAAATTCATACAGATAGCGGTGTAGTTATTTCCATGTGTAAAGAGATAGCTGTGTAGATATTTCCATGTATATGCAGATAGCTGTGTAGATATTTCCATTTTCATGCAGATAGCAGTGTATATATTTCCCTGTTCAAAGAGTTAGCGGTGTTGATATTTCCATGTTCATAAAGATAGCTGTGTAGATATTTCCATGTTTATACAGATAACGGTGAAGATGTATGCATGTTTACACAGATAGCGGTGCAGATATTTCCATGTTTATACAGATAGCGTTGAAGATGCATGCATGTTTACACAGATAGCGGTGTAGATATTTCCATGTTCATACAGGTAGCGGTGTAGATATTTCCATGTTCATCCAAATGGCTGTGTAGATATATCCATGCTCATACAGATGGCGGTGAAGATATTTCCATGTTCATACAGATAGAGGTGTAGTTATTTCCATGTGTAAAGAGATAGCTGTGTAGATATTTCCATGTATATGCAGATAGCTGTGTTGATATTTCCATTTTCATGCACATAGCGGTTTAGATATTTCCATGTTCAAACAGATAGCTGTGTAGATATTTCCATGTTCATAGAGATAGCGGTGTAGATATTTCCATGTTTATAAAGATAGCGGTGAAGATGTATGCATGTTTACACAGATAGCGGTGTAGATATTTCCATGTTCATACAGATAGCAGCGTAGATATTTCCATCTTCATCCAGATGGCTGTTTAGATATATCCATGTTCATACAGATGGCGGTGAAGATATTTCCATGTTCATACAGATAGCGGTGTAGGTATTTCCATGTTCATACAGATAGCGGTTTAGATATTTCCATGTTCATACAGACAGCGGTGTTGATATTTCCATGTTCATCCAGATATCTGTGTAGATATATCTATGTTCATACAGATGGTGGTGAAGATATTTCCATGTTCATACAGATAGCGGTGTAGATATTTCCATTTTCATGCACATAGCGGTGTATATATTTCCCTGTTCAAACAGTTAGCGGTGTAGATATTTCCATGTTCATACAGATAGCGGTGTAGATATTTCCATGTTCATACAGATAGCGGTGTAGATATTTCCATGTTCATACAGATAGCGGTGTATATATTTCCATGTTCGTACAGATAGCGGTGTAGGTATTTCCATGTTCATCCAGATGGCTGTGTAGATATATCCATGTTCATACAGATGGCAGTGAAGATATTTCCATGTTCATACAGATAGCAGTGTAGATATTTCCATGTTCATACAGATAGCCGTGTAGATATTGCCATGTTCATAACGATAGCGGTGCTGATACTTCCATGTTTATACAGGTAGCTGTGTAAATATTTCCATGTTTATACAGATAGCGGTGTAGATATTTCCATGTTCATATAGATAGCGGTGTAGATATTTCCATGTTTATACAGATAGCGGTGTAGATATCTCCTTCTTAATACAGACCGCGGTGCAGATATTTCCATGTTCATACAGATGGCGGTGTAGATATTTCCATGTTTATAGAGATAGCGGTGTAGTTATTTCCATGTGTAAAGAGATAGCTGTGTAGATATTTCCATGTATATGCAGATAGCTGTGTAGATATTTCCATTTTCATGCAGATAGTTGTGTAGATGTTTCCATCTTCAAACAGATAGCGATGTAGATATTTCCATGTTCATACAGATAGCGGTGTAGTCATTTCCATGTTCATACAGATAGCGGTGTAGATATTTCCATGTTCATACAGATGGCTGTGTAGATATATTCATGTTCATACAGATGGCGGTGAAGATATTTCCATGTTCATAGAGATGGCGGTGTAGATATTTCCATATTCATTCCGATAGCGGTGCTGATATTTCCATGTTTATACAGGTAGCGGTGTAGATATTTCCATGTTTATACAGATAGCGGTGTAGATATTTCCATGTTTATACACATAGCGGTGTAGATATTTCCATTTTTATACAGATAGCGGCGTAGATATTTCCATGTTTATACAGAAAGCGGTGTAGATATCTCCATCTTAATACAGATGGCGGTGTAGATATTTATATGTTCATACAGATGGCGGTTCAGATATTTCCATGTTCATACAGATCGCGGTGTAGATATTTCCATGTTCATACAGATAGCGGTGTAGTTATTTACATGTGTAAAGAGATAGCTGTGTAGATATTTCCATGTATATGCAGATAGCTGTGTAGATATTTCCATTTTCATGCAGATAGCGGTGTATATATTTCCCTGTTCAAACAGTTAGTGGTGTAGATATTTCCATGTTCAGAAAGATAGCGGTTCAGATATTTCCATGTTCATCCAGATGGCTGTGTAGATATATCCATGTTCATACAGATGGCAGTGAAGATATTTCCATGTTCAGACAGATAGCAGTGTAGATATTTCCATGTTCATACAGATAGCCGTGTAGATATTGCCATGTTCATAACGATAGCGGTGCTGATACTTCCATGTTTATACAAGTAGCTGTGTAAATATTTCCATGTTTATACAGATAGCGGTGTAGATATTTCCATGTTCATATAGATAGCGGTGTAGATATTTCCATGTTTATACAGATAGCGGTGTAGATATCTCCTTCTTTATACAGACCGCGGTGCAGATATTTCCATGTTCATACAGATGGCGGTGTAGATATTTCCATGTTTATAGAGATAGCGGTGTAGTTATTTCCATGTGTAAAGAGATAGCTGTGTAGATATTTCCATGTATATGCAGATAGCTGTGTAGATATTTCCATTTTCATGCAGATAGTTGTGTAGATATTTCCATGTTCAAACAGATAGCGATGTAGATATTTCCATGTTCATACAGATAGCGGTGTAGACATTTCCATGTTCATACAGATAGCGGTGTAGATATTTCCATGTTCATACAGATGGCTGTGTAGATATATTCATGTTCATACAGATGGCGGTGAAGATATTTCCATGTTCATAGAGATGGCGGTGTAGATATTTCCATATTCATTCCGATAGCGGTGCTGATATTTCCATGTTTATACAGGTAGCGGTGTAGATATTTCCATGTTTATACAGATAGCGGTGTAGATATTTCCATGTTTATACACATAGCGGTGTAGATATTTCCATTTTTATACAGATAGCGGCGTAGATATTTCCATGTTTATACAGAAAGCGGTGTAGATATCTCCATCTTAATACAGATGGCGGTGTAGATATTTATATGTTCATACAGATGGCGGTTCAGATATTTCCATGTTCATACAGATCGCGGTGTAGATATTTCCATGTTCATACAGATAGCGGTGTAGTTATTTACATGTGTAAAGAGATAGCTGTGTAGATATTTCCATGTATATGCAGATAGCTGTGTAGATATTTCCATTTTCATGCAGATAGCGGTGTATATATTTCCCTGTTCAAACAGTTAGTGGTGTAGATATTTCCATGTTCAGAAAGATAGCGGTGTAGATATTTCCATGTTTATACAGATAGCCGTGAAGATGTATGCATGTTTACACTGATAGCGGTGTAGATATTTCCATGTTCATCCAGATAGCTGTGTAGATATATCTATGTTCATACAGATAGCGTTGAAGATATTTCCATGTTCATACAGATAGCGGTGCAGATATTTCCATGTTCATCCAGATGGCTGTGTAGATATATCCATGTTCATACAGATGGCGGTGAAGATATTTCCATGTTCTTTCAGATAGCGGTGTAGATATTTCCATGTTTATACAGATAGCGGCGTAGATATTTCCATGTTCATACAGATAGCGGTGCAGATATTTCCATGTTCATACAGATGGCGGTGAGGATATTTCCATGTTCATACAGATAGCGGTGTAGATATTTCCATGTTTATACAGATAGCGGCGTAGATATTTCCATGTTCATACAGATAGCGGTGCAGATATTTCCATTTTCTTGCAGATAGCGGTGTATATATTTCCCTGTTCAAACAGATAGTGGTGTAGATATTTCCATGTTCAGAAAGATAGCGGTGTAGATATTTCCATGTTTATACAGATAGCGGTGAAGATGTATGCATGTTTACACTGATAGCGGTGTAGATATTTCCATGTTTATATAGATAGCGGTGTAGTTATTTCCATGTGTAAAGAGATAGCTGTGGAGGTATTTCCATGTATTTGCAGATAGCTGTGTAGATATTTCCATTTTCATGCCGATAGCAGTGTAGATATTTCCATGTTCAAACAGATAGCCTTTTAGATATTTCCATATTCATACAGATAGCGGTGTAGATATTTCCATGTTTATACAGATGGCTGTGTAGATATATCCATGTTCATACAGATGGCGGTGTAGATATTTCCATGTTCATGCAGATAGCGGTTTCGATATTTCCATGTTCATCCAGAAGGCTGTGTAGATATATCCATGTTCAAACAGATGGCGGAGAAGATATTTCCATGTTCATACAGATGGCGGTGAAGATATTTCCATGTACATACAGATAGCGGTGTATATATTTCCATGTTCATACAGATAGCCGTGTAGATATTGCCATGTACATACCGATAGCGGTGCTGATACTTCTATGTTTATACAGGTAGCGGTGTACATATATCCGTGTTTATAAAGATGGCTGTGTAGATATATCCATGTTCATACAGATGGCGGTGTAGATATTTCCATGTTCATACAGATAGCGGTTTAGATATTTCCATGTTCATCCAGATGGCTGTGTAGATATATCCATGTTCATACAGAGGGCGGAGAAGCTATTTCCATGTTCATACAGATGGCGGTGTAGATATTTCCATGTTCATACAGATAGCGGTGTAGGTATTACCATGTTCATACAGATAGCGGTGTAGATATTTCCATGTTCATACAGATAGCGGTGTATGTATTTCCATGTTCATACAGATAGCGGTGTAGATATTTCCATTTTCATGCAGATAGCGGTGTATATATTTCCCTGTTCAAACAGTTATCGGTTTAGATATTTCCATGTTCATAAAGATAGCGGTGTAGATATTTCCATGTTTATACAGATAGCGGTGAAGATGTATGCATGTTTACACAGATAGCCGTGTACATATTTCCATGTTCATCCAGATGGCTGTGTAGATATATCCATGTTCATACAGATGGCGGTGAAGATATTTCCATGTTCATACAGATAGCGGTGTAGATATTTCCATGTTCATACAGATAGCGGTGCTGATATTTCCATGTTCATAAAGGTAGCGGTGTAGATATTTCCATGTTCATGCAGATAGCGGTGTAGATATTTCCATATTCATTCAGATAGCGGTGTAGATATTTCCATGTTTATCCAGATGGCTGTGTAGATATATCCATGTTCAAACAGATGGCGATGAAGATATTTCCATGTTCATACAGATATCGGTGTAGATATTTCCATGTTCATACAGAGAGCCGTGTAGATATTGCCATGTTCATTCCGATAGCGGTGCTGATACTTCCATGTTTATACAGGTAGCGGTGTACATATTTCCGTGTTTATACAGAGAGCGGTGTAGATATTTCCATGTTCATACAGATAGCGGTGTAGATATTTCCATCTTTATACAGATAGCGGTGTAGATATCTCCTTCTTAACACAGATGGCTGTGTAGACATTTATATGTTCATACAGATGGCGGTGCAGATATTTCCATGTTCATACAGATGGCGGTGTAGATATTTCCATGTTTATAGAGATAGCGGTGTAGTTATTTCCAAGTGTAAAGAGATAGCTGTGTAGATATTTCCATATATATGCAGATAGCTGTGTAGATATTTCCATTTTCATGCAGATAGCGGTGTAGATATTTCCATGTTCAAACAGATAGCTGTGTAGATATTTCCATGTTCATACAGATAACGGTGTAGATATTTCCATGTTTATACAGATGGCTGTGTAGATATATCCATGTTCATACAGATGGCGGTGTAGATATTTCCATGTTCATACTGATAGCGGTGTAGATATTTCCATGTTTATACAGAGAGCGGTGAAGATGTATGCATGATTATAAAGATAGCGGTGTAGATATTTCCATGTTCATACAGATAGCGGTGTAGATATTTCCATGTTCATCCAGATGGCTGTGTAGATATATCCATGTTCATACAGATGGCGGTGAAGATATTTCCATGTTCATACAGATAGCGGTGTAGATATTTCCATGTTCATACAGATAGCGGTGTAGATATTTCCATGTTCATACAGACAGCGGTGTTGATATTTCCATGTTCATCCAGATGGCTGTGTAGATATATCTACGTTCATACAGATGGTGGTGAAGATATTTCCATGTTCATACAGATATCCGTGTAGATATTTCCATGTTCATACAGATAGCGGTGTAGGTATTTCCATGTTCATACAGATAGCGGTGCTGATATTTCCAAGTTTATACAGGTAGCGGTGTAGATATTTCCATGTTTATAGAGATGGCTGTGTAGATATGTCCAGGTTCATGCAGATAGCGGTGTAGATATTTCCATGTTCATACAGATGGCGGTGTATGTATTTCCATGTTCATACAGATAGCGGTGTAGATATTTCCATTTTTATGCAGATAGCGGTGTATATATTTCCCTGTTCAAACAGTTAGTGGTTTAGATATTTCCATGTTCATAAAGATAGCGGTGTAGGTATTTCCATGTTCATACAGATAGCGGTGTAGATATTTCCATGTTCTTACAGACAGCGGTGTTGATATTTCCATGTTCATCCAGATGGCTGTGTAGATATATCTATGTTCATACAGATGGTGGTGAAGATATTTCCATGTTCATACAGATAGCGGTGTAGATATTTCCATTTACATGCACATAGCGGTGTATATATTTCCCTGTTCAAACAGTTAGCGGTGTAGATATTTCCATGTTCATACAGATAGCGGTGTAGATATTTCCATGTTCATACAGATAGCAGTGTAGATATTTCCATGTTCATACAGATAGCGATGTATATATTTCCATGTTCGTACAGATAGCGGTGTAGGTATTTCCAAGTTCATCCAGATGGCTGTGTAGATATATCCATGTTCATACAGATGGCGGTGAAGATATTTCCATGTTCATACAGATAGCGGTGTAGATATTTCCATGTTCATACAGATAGCCGTGTAGATATTGCCATGTTCATACCGATAGCGGTACTGATACTCCCATGTTTATACAGGTAGCTGTGTACATATTTCCATGTTTATACAGATAGCGGTGTAGATATTTCCATGTTCATACAGATAGCGGTGTAGATATTTCCATGTTTAAACAGATAGCGGTGTAGATTTCTCCTTCTTAATACAGACGGCGGTGTAGATATTTACATGTTCATACAGATGGCGGTGCAGAAATTTCCATGTTCATACAGAAGGCGGTGTAGATATTTCCATGATTATTGAGATAGCGGTGTAGTTATTTCCATGTGTAAAGAGATAGCTGTGTAGATATTTCCATTAATATGCAGATAGCTGTGTAGATATTTTCATTTTCATGCAGATAGTGGTGTAGATATTTCCATGTTCAAACAGATAGCGATGTAGATATTTCCATGTTCATACAGATAGCGGTGTAGATATTTCCATGTTTATACATATAGCGGTGAAGATGTATGCATGTTTACACAGATAGCTGTGTTGATATTTCCATGTTCATACAGATAGTGGTGTAGATATTTCCATGTTCATCCAGATGGCTGTGTAGACATATCCATGTTCATTCAGATGGCGGTGAAGATATTTCCATGTTAATACAGATAGCAGTGTAGACATTTCCATGTTCATACAGATAGCGGTGTAGATATTTCCTTGTTCATACAGATGGCTGTGTAGATATATTCTTGTTCATACAGATGGCGGTGAAGATATTTCCATGTTCATAGAGATGGCGGTGTAGATATTTCCATCTTCGTTCCAATAGCGGTGCTGATATTTCCATGTTTATACAGGTAGCGGTGTAGATATTTCCATGTTTATACAGATAGCGGTGTAGATATTTCCATGTTTATACACATAGCGGTGTAGATATTTCCATGTTTATACAGATAGCGGCGTAGATATTTCCATGTTTATACAGAAAGCGGTGTAGATATCTCCATCTTAATACATATAGCGGTGTAGATATTTCCATGTTCATTCAGATAGCGGTGTAGATATTTCCATGTTCATCCAGATGGCTGTGTAGATATATCCATGTTCAAACAGATGGCGATGAAGATATTTCCATGTTCATACAGAGAGCCGTGTAGATATTGCCATGTTCATACCGAAAGCGGTGCTGATACTTCCATGTTTATACAGGTAACGGTGTACATATTTCCGTGTTTATACAGAGAGCGGTGTAGATATTTCCATGTTCATACAGATAGCGGTGTAGATATTTCCATCTTTATACAGATAGCGGTGTAGATATCTCCTTCTTAATACAGATGGCTGTGTAGACATTTATATGTTCATACAGATGGCGGTGCAGATATTTCCATGTTCATACAGATGGCGGTGTAGATATTTCCATGTTTATAGAGATAGCGGTGTAGTTATTTCCAAGTGTAAAGAGATAGCTGTGTAGATATTTCCATGTATATGCAGATAGCTGTGTAGATATTTCCATTTTCATGCAGATAGCGGTGTAGATATTTCCATGTTCAAACAGATAGCTGTGTAGATATTTCCATGTTCATACAGATAACGGTGTAGATATTTCCATGTTTATACAGATGGCTGTGTAGATATATCCATGTTCATACAGATGGCGGTGTAGATATTTCCATGTTCATACTGATAGCGGTGTAGATATTTCCATGATCATCCAGATGGCTGTGTAGATATATCCATGTTCATACATACAGATGGCAGAAAAGATATTTCCATGTTCATACAGATAGCGGTGTAAATATTTCCATGTTCATACAGATAGGATTGTAGATATTTCCATGTTCATCCAGATGGCTGTGTAGATATATCCATGTTCATACAGATGGCGGAGAAGATATTTCCATGTTCATACAGATAGCGGTGTAGATATTTCCATGTTCATACAGATAGCGGTATAGATATTTCCATGTTCATACAGATAGCGGTGTAGATATTTCCATGTTCATACAGATAGCGGTGTAGATATTTCCATGTTCATCCAGATGGCTGTGTAGATATATCCATGTTCATACAGATGGCGGTGAAGATATTTCCTTGTTCATACAGATAGCGGTGTAGATATTTCCATGTTCATACAGATAGCCGTGTAGATATTGCCATGTTCATACCGATAGCGGTGCTGATACTTCCATGTTTATACAGGTAGCTGTGTGCATATTTCCAAGTTTATACAGATAGCGGTGTAGATATTTCCATGTTCATACAGATAGCGGTGTAGATATTTCCATGTTTATACAGATAGCGGTGAAGTTGTATGCATGTTTACACAGATAGCTGTGTTGATATTTCCAAGTTCATACAGATAGTGGTGTAGACATTTCCATGTTCATCCAGTTGGCTGTGTAGACATATCCATGTTCATTCAGATGGCGGTGAAGATATTTCCATGTTGATACAGATAGCGGTGTAGACATTTCCATGTTCATACAGATAGCGGTGTAGATATTTCCATGTTCAAACAGATGGCTGTGTAGATATATCCATGTTCATACAGAAGGCGTTGAAGTTATTTCCATGTTCATACAGATAGAGGTGTAGTTATTTCCATGTGTAAAGAGATAGCTGTGCAGATATTTCCATGTATATGCAGATATCTGTGTTGATATTTCCATTTTCATGCAGATAGCGCTTTAGATATTTCCATGTTCAAACAGATAGCGGTGTAGATATTTCCATGTTCATAGAGATAGCGGTGTAGATATTTCCATGTTTATACAGAGAGCGGTGAAGATGTATGCATGATTACAAAGATAGCGGTGTAGATATTTCCATGTTCATACAGATGGCGGTGTAGATATTTCCAAGTTTATACAGATAGCGGTGAAGATGTATGCATGATGACAAAGATAGCGGTGTAGATATTTCCATGTTCATACAGATAGCGGTGTAGATATTTCCATGTTCATACAGATATCGGTGTAGATATTTCCATGTTCATACAGATGGCTGTGTAGATATATCCATGTTCATACAGATGGCGGTGAAGATATTTCCATGTTCATACAGATGGTGGTGTAGATATTTCCATGTTCATACAGATAGCGGTGTAGATATTTCCATGTTCATACAGACAGCGGTGTTGATATTTCCATGTTCATCCAGATGGCTGTGTAGATATATCTATGTTCATACAGATGGTGGTGAAGATATTTCCATGTTCATACAGATATCGGTGTAGATATTTCCATGTTCATACAGATAGCGGTGTAGGTATTTCCATGTTCATACAGATAGCGGTGCTGATATTTCCAAGTTTATACAGGTAGCGGTGTAGATATTTCCATGTTTATACAGATAGCGGTGTAGATATTTCCATGTCTATACAGATAGCGGTGTAGATATATCCATGTTTATAGAGATAGCGGTGTAGATATCTCCTTCTTAATACAGATGGCCGTGTGGATATTTATATGTTCATACAGATGGCGGTGCAGATATTTCCATGTTCATACAGATGGTGGTTTAGATATTTCCATGTTCATACAGATAGCGGTGTAGCTATTTCCATGTGTAAAGAGATAGCTGTGTAGATATTTCCATGTATATGCAGATAGCTGTGTAGATATTTCCATTTTCATGCACATAGCGGTGTAGATATTTCCATGTTCAAACAGATAGCGGTGTAGATATTTCCATGTTCATACAGATAGCGGTGTAGATATTTCCATGTTTATACAGATAGCGGTGAAGATGTATGCATGTTTACACAGATAGCGGTGTAGATATTTCCATGTTCATCCAGATGGCTGTGTAGATATATCCATGTTCATACAGATAGCGGTGTAGATATTTCCGTGTTCATACAGATAGCGGTGCATATATTTCCATGTTCATCCAGATGGCTGTGTAGATATATCCATGTTCATACAGATGGCGGTGAAGATATTTCCATGTTCATACAGATGGCGGTGTAGATATTACCATGTTCATACAGATAGCGGTGTAGATATTTCCATGTTCATACAGATAGCGGTGTATGTATTTCCATGTTCATACAGATAGCGGTGTAGATATTTCCATTTTCATGAACATAGCGGTGTATACATTTCCCTGTTCAAACAGTTAGCGGTGTAGATATTTCCATGTTCATACAGATAGCGGTGTAGATATTTCCATGTTTATACAGATAGCGGTGAAGATGTATGCATGTTTACACACATAGCGGTGTAGATATTTCCATGTTCATCCAGATGGCTGTGTAGATATATCCATGTTCATACAGATGGCGGTGAAGATATTTCCATGTTCATACACATAGCGGTGTAGATATTTCCATGTTCATACAGATAGCGGTGTAGATATTTCCATGTATATGCAGATATCTGTGTAAATATTTCCATTTTCATGCAGATAGTGGTGTAGATATTTCCATGTTCAAACAGATAGCGGTGTAGATATTTCCATGTTCATTCACATGGCGGTGTAGATATTTCCATGTTGATACAGATAGCGGTGAAGATGTATGCATGTTTACACAGATAGCGGTGTAGATATTTCCATGGTCATACAGATAGCGGTGTAGATATTTCCATGGTCATACAGATAGCGGTGTAGATATTTCCATGTTCATCCAGATGGCTGTGTAGACATATCCATGTTCATACAGATCGCGGTGAAGATATTTCCATGTTCATACAGATAGCGTTGTAGATATTTCCATGTTCTTACAGATAGCGGTGTAGATATTTCCATTTTAATACAGATGGCTGTGTAGATATATCCATGTTCATACAGATGGCGGTGAAGATATTTCCATGTTCATAGAGATGGCGGTGTAGATATTTCCATGTTCATTCCGATAGCGGTGCTGATATTTCCATGTTTATTCAGGTAGCGGTGTAGATATTTCCATGTTTATACAGATAGCGTTGTAGATATTTCCATGTTTATACACATAGCGGTGTAGATATTTCCATGTTTATACAGATAGCGGTGTAGATATCTCCATCTTAATACACATGGTGGTGTAGATATTTATATGTTCATACAGATGGCGGTGCAGATATTTCCATGTTCATACAAATGGCGGTGTAGATATTTCCATATTCATACAGATAGCGGTGTCGTTATTTCCATGTGTAAAGAGATAGCTGTGTAGATATTTCCATGTATATGTAGATAGCTGTGTAGATATTTCCATTTTCATGCAGATAGCGGTGTATATATTTCCCTGTTCAAACAGATAGTGGTGTAGAGATTTCCATGTTCATAAAGATAGCGGTGTAGATATTTCCATGTTTATACAGATAGCAGTGAATATGTATGCATGTTTACACAGATAGCGGTGTAGATATTTCCATGTTCATCCAAATGGCTGTGTAGATATATCCATGTTCATACAGATGGCGATGAAGATATTTCCATGTTCATACAGATAGCGGTGTAGATATTTCCATGTTCATACAGATAGCAGTGTAGATATTTCCATGTTCATACAGATAGCGGTGTAGATATTTCCATGTTCATCCAGATGGCTGTGTAGATATATCCATGTTCATACAGATGGCGGTGAAGATATTTCCATGTTCATACAGATGGCTGTGAAGATATTTCCATGTTCATAGAGATAGCGGTGTAGATACTTCCATGTTCATACCGATAGCGGTGCTGATACTTCCATGTTTATACAGGTAGCGGTGTACATATTTCCGTGTTTATACAGATAGCGGTGTAGATATTTCCATGTTCATACAGATAGCGGTGTAGATATTTCCATGTTTATACAGATAGCGGTGAAGATGTATGCATGTTTACACACATAGCGGTGTAGATATTTCCATGTTCATCCAGATGGCTGTGTAGATATATCCATGTTCATACAGATGGCGGTGAAGATATTTCCATGTTCATACACATAGCGGTGTAGATATTTCCATGTTCATACAGATAGCGGTGTAGATATTTCCATGTATATGCAGATATCTGTGTAAATATTTCCATTTTCATGCAGATAGTGGTGTAGATATTTCCATGTTCAAACAGATAGCGGTGTAGATATTTCCATGTTCATTCACATGGCGGTGTAGATATTTCCATGTTGATACAGATAGCGGTGAAGATGTATGCATGTTTACACAGATAGCGGTGTAGATATTTCCATGGTCATACAGATAGCGGTGTAGATATTTCCATGGTCATACAGATAGCGGTGTAGATATTTCCATGTTCATCCAGATGGCTGTGTAGACATATCCATGTTCATACAGATCGCGGTGAAGATATTTCCATGTTCATACAGATAGCGTTGTAGATATTTCCATGTTCTTACAGATAGCGGTGTAGATATTTCCATTTTAATACAGATGGCTGTGTAGATATATCCATGTTCATACAGATGGCGGTGAAGATATTTCCATGTTCATAGAGATGGCGGTGTAGATATTTCCATGTTCATTCCGATAGCGGTGCTGATATTTCCATGTTTATTCAGGTAGCGGTGTAGATATTTCCATGTTTATACAGATAGCGTTGTAGATATTTCCATGTTTATACACATAGCGGTGTAGATATTTCCATGTTTATACAGATAGCGGTGTAGATATCTCCATCTTAATACACATGGTGGTGTAGATATTTATATGTTCATACAGATGGCGGTGCAGATATTTCCATGTTCATACAAATGGCGGTGTAGATATTTCCATATTCATACAGATAGCGGTGTCGTTATTTCCATGTGTAAAGAGATAGCTGTGTAGATATTTCCATGTATATGTAGATAGCTGTGTAGATATTTCCATTTTCATGCAGATAGCGGTGTATATATTTCCCTGTTCAAACAGATAGTGGTGTAGAGATTTCCATGTTCATAAAGATAGCGGTGTAGATATTTCCATGTTTATACAAATAGCAGTGAATATGTATGCATGTTTACACAGATAGCGGTGTAGATATTTCCATGTTCATCCAAATGGCTGTGTAGATATATCCATGTTCATACAGATGGCGATGAAGATATTTCCATGTTCATACAGATAGCGGTGTAGATATTTCCATGTTCATACAGATAGCAGTGTAGATATTTCCATGTTCATACAGATAGCGGTGTAGATATTTCCATGTTCATCCAGATGGCTGTGTAGATATATCCATGTTCATACAGATGGCGGTGAAGATATTTCCATGTTCATACAGATGGCTGTGAAGATATTTCCATGTTCATAGAGATAGCGGTGTAGATACTTCCATGTTCATACCGATAGCGGTGCTGATACTTCCATGTTTATACAGGTAGCGGTGTACATATTTCCGTGTTTATACAGATAGCGGTGTAGATATTTCCATGTTCATACAGATAGCGGTGTAGATATTTCCATGTTTATACAGATAGCGGTGTAGATATCTCCTTCTTAATACAGATGGCGGTGTAGATATTTATATGTTCATACAGATGGCGGTGCAGATATTTCCATGTTCATACAGATGGCGGTGTAAATATTTCCATGTTTATAGAGATAGCGGTGTAGTTATTTCCATGTGCAAAGAGATAGCTGTGTAGATATCTCCATGTATATGCAGATAGCTGTGTAGATATTTCCATTTTCATGCAGATAGCGGTGTAGATACTTCCATGTTGAAACAGATAGCGGTGTAGATATTTCCATGTTCATACAGATAGCGCTGTAGATATTTCCATGTTTATACAGATGGCGGTGAAGATGTATGCATGTTTACACACATAACGGTGTAGATATTTCCATGTTCGTACAGATAGCGGTGTAGATATTTCCATGTTCATCCAGACGGCTGTGTAGACATATCCATGTTCATACAGATGGCGGTGAAGATATTTCCATGTTCATACAGATGGCGGTGTAGATATTTCCATGTTCATACAGATAGCGGTGCTGATATTTCCATGTTTATACACGTTACGGTGTAGATATTTCCATGTTTATACAGATAGCGCTGTAGATATTTCCTTGTTTATACACATAGCGGTGTAGATATTTCCATGTTTATACAGATAGCGGTGTAGATATCTCCATCTTAATACAGATCGCTGTGTAGATGTTTCTATGTTCATAGAGATGGCGGTGCTGATATTTCCATGTTCATACAGATGGCGGTGAAGATATTTCCATGTTCATACAGATGACGGTGTAGATACTTCCATGTTCATACTGATAGCGGTGCTCATATTTCCATGTTTATACAGTTAGCGGTGTAGATATTTCCATGTTTATACAGATAGCGGTGTAGATATCTCCATCTTAATACAGATGGCGGTGTAGATATTTATATGTTCATACAGATGGCGGTGCAGATATTTCCATGTTCATACAAATGGCGGTGTAGATATTTCCATATTCATACAGATAGCGGTGTAGTTATTTCCATGTGTAAAGTGATAGCTGTGTAGATATTTCCATGTATATGTAGATAGCTGTGTAGATACTTCCATTTTCATGCAGATAGCGGTGTATATATTTCCCTGTTCAAACAGTTAGCGGTGTAGAGATTTCCATGTTCATAAAGATAGCGGTGTAGATATTTCCATGTTTATACAGATAGCGGTGAAGATGTATGCATGTTTACACAGATAGCGGTGTAGATATTTCCATGTTCATCCAGATGGCTGTGTAGATATATCCATGTTCATACAGATGGCGGTGAAGATATTTCCATGTTCATACAGATAGCGGTGTAGATATTTCCATGTTCATACAGATAGCGTTGTAGATATTTCCATGTTCATACAGATAGCGGTGTAGCTATTTCCATTTTAATACAGATGGCTGTGTAGATATATCCATGTTCATACAGATGGCGGTGAAGATATTTCCATGTTCATAGAGATGGCGGTGTAGATATTTCCATGTTCATTCCGATAGCGGTGCTGATATTTCCATGTTTATTCAGGTAGCGGTGTAGATATTTCCATGTTTATACAGATAGCGGTGTAGATATTTCCATGTTTATACACATAGCGGTGTAGATATTTCCATGTTTATACAGATAGCGGTGTAGATATCTCCATCTTAATACACATGGTGGTGTAGATATTTATATGTTCATACAGATGGCGGTGCAGATATTTCCATGTTCATACAAATGGCGGTGTAGATATTTCCATATACATACAGATAGCGGTGTCGTTATTTCCATGTGTAAAGAGATAGCTGTGTAGATATTTCCATGTATATGTAGATAGCTGTGTAGTTATTTCCATTTTCATGCAGATAGCGGTGTATATATTTCCCTGTTCAAACAGATAGTGGTGTAGAGATTTCCATCTTCATAAAGATAGCGGTGTAGATATTTCCATGTTTATACAGATAGCAGTGAATATGTATGCATGTTTACACAGATAGCGGTGTAGATATTTCCATGTTCATCCAAATGGCTGTGTAGATATGTCCATGTTCATACAGATGGCGGTGAAGATATTTCCATGTTCATACAGATGGCGATGAAGATATTTCCATGTTCATACAGATAGCGGTGTAGATATTTCCATGTTCATACAGAGAGCCGTGTAGATATTGCCATGTTCATACCGAAAGCGGTGCTGATACTTCCATGTTAATACAGGTAACGGTGTACATATTTCCGTGTTTATACAGAGAGCGGTGTAGATATTTCCATGTTCATACAGATAGCGGTGTAGATATTTCCATCTTTATACAGATAGCGGTGTAGATATCTCCTTCTTAATACAGATGGCTGTGTAGACATTTATATGTTCATACAGATGGCGGTGCAGATATTTCCATGTTCATACAGATGGCGGTGTAGATATTTCCATGTTTATAGAGATAGCGGTGTAGTTATTTCCAAGTGTAAAGAGATAGCTGTGTAGATATTTCCATGTATATGCAGATAGCTGTGTAGATATTTCCATTTTCATGCAGATAGCGGTGTAGATATTTCCATGTTCAAACAGATAGCTGTGTAGATATTTCCATGTTCATACAGATAACGGTGTAGATATTTCCATGTTTATACAGATGGCTGTGTAGATATATCCATGTTCATACAGATGGCGGTGTAGATATTTCCATGTTCATACTGATAGCGGTGTAGATATTTCCATGTTCATCCAGATGGCTGTGTAGATATATCCATGTTCATACATACAGATGGCAGAAAAGATATTTCCATGTTCATACAGATAGCGGTGTAAATATTTCCATGTTCATACAGATAGGATTGTAGATATTTCCATGTTTATCCAGATGGCTGTGTAGATATATCCATGTTCATACAGATGGCGGAGAAGATATTTCCATGTTCATACAGATAGCGGTGTAGATATTTCCATGTTCATACAGATAGCGGTATAGATATTTCCATGTTCATACAGATAGCGGTGTAGATATTTCCATGTTCATACAGATAGCGGTGTAGATATTTCCATGTTCATCCAGATGGCTGTGTAGATATATCCATGTTCATACAGATGGCGGTGAAGATATTTCCTTGTTCATACAGATAGCGGTGTAGATATTTCCATGTTCATACAGATAGCCGTGAAGATATTGCCATGTTCATACCGATAGCGGTGCTGATACTTCCATGTTTATACAGGTAGCTGTGTACATATTTCCAAGTTTATACAGATAGCGGTGTAGATATTTCCATGTTCATACAGATAGCGGTGTAGATATTTCCATGTTTATACAGATAGCGGTGAAGTTGTATGCATGTTTACACAGATAGCTGTGTTGATATTTCCAAGTTCATACAGATAGTGGTGTAGATATTTCCATGTTCATCCAGTTGGCTGTGTAGACATATCCATGTTCATTCAGATGGCGGTGAAGATATTTCCATGTTGATACAGATAGCGGTGTAGACATTTCCATGTTCATACAGATAGCGGTGTAGATATTTCCATGTTCAAACAGATGGCTGTGTAGATATATCCATGTTCATACAGAAGGCGGTGAAGTTATTTCCATGTTCATACAGATAGAGGTGTAGTTATTTCCATGTGTAAAGAGATAGCTGTGCAGATATTTCCATGTATATGCAGATAGCTGTGTAGATATTTCCATTTTCATGCAGATAGCGCTTTAGATATTTCCATGTTCAAACAGATAGCGGTGTAGATATTTCCATGTTCATAGAGATAGCGGTGTAGATATTTCCATGTTTATACAGAGAGCGGTGAAGATGTATGCATGATTACAAAGATAGCGGTGTAGATATTTCCATGTTCATACAGATAGCGGTGTAGATATTTCCATGTTCATCCAGATGGCTGTGTAGGTATATCCATGTTCATACAGATGGCGGTGAAGATATTTCCATGTTCATACAGATAGCGGTGTAGATATTTCCATGGTCATACAGATAGCGGTGTAGATATTTCCATGTTCATACAGACTGCGGTGTTGATATTTCCAGGTTCATCCAGATGGCTGTGTAGATATATCTATGTTCATACAGATGGTGGTGAAGATATTTCCATGTTCATACAGATATCGGTGTAGATATTTCCATGTTCATACAGATAGCGGTGTAGGTATTTCCATGTTCATACAGATAGCGGTGCTGATATTTCCAAGTTTATACAGGTAGCGGTGTAGATATTTCCATGTTTATACAGATAGCGGTGTAGATATTTCCATGTTTATACAGATAGCGGTGTAGATATATCCACGTTTATAGAGATAGTGGGGTAGATATCTCCATCTTAATACAGATGGCCGTGTGGATATTTATATGTTCATACAGATGGCGGTGTGGATATTTCCATGTTCATACAGATGGTGGTGTAGATATTTCCATGTTCATACACATAGCGGTGCAGTTATTTCCATGTGTAAAGAGATAGCTGTGTAGATATTTCCATGTATATGCAGATAGCTGTGTAGATATTTCCAATTTCATGCACATAGCGGTGTAGATATTTCCATGTTCAAACAGATAGCGGTGTAGATATTTCCATGTTCATACAGATAGCGGTGTAGATATTTCCATGTTTATACAGACAGCGGTGAAGATGTATGCATGTTTACACAGATAGCGGTGTAGATATTTCCATGTTCATCCAGATGGCTGTGTAGATATATCCATGTTCATACAGATAGCGGTGTAGATATTTCCATGTTCATACAGATAGCGGTGCAGATATTTCCATGTTCATCCTGATGGCTGTGTAGATATATCCATGTTCATACAGATGGCGGTGAAGATATTTCCATGTTCATACAGATAGCGGTGTAGATATTTCCATGTTCATACAGATAGCGGTGTAGATATTTCCATGTTCATACAGATAGCAGTGAATGTATTTCCATTTTCATGCACATAGCAGTGTATACATTTCCCTGTTCAAACAGTTAGCGGTGTAGATATTTCCAAGTTCATACAGATAGCGGTGTAGATATTTCCATGTTTATACAGATAGCGGTGAAGATGTATGCATGTTTACAGAGATAGCGGTGTAGATATTTCCATGTTCATACTGATAGCGGTGTAGATATTTCCATGTTCATCCAGATGGCTGTGTAGATATATCCATGTTCATACAGATGGCGGTGAAGTTATTTCCATGTTCATACAGATAGAGATGTAGTTATTTCCATGTGTAAAGAGATAGCTGTGTAGATATTTCCATGTATATGCAGATAGCTGTGTAGATATTTCCATTTTCATGCAGATAGCGGTTTAGATAATTCCATGTTCAAACAGATAGCGGTGTAGATATTTCCATGTTCATAGAGATAGCGGTGTAGATATTTCCATGTTTATACAGATAGCGGTGAAGATGTATGCATGATGACAAAGATAGCGGTGTAGATATTTCCATGTTCATACAGATAGCGGTGTAGATATTTCCATGTTCATACAGATAGCGGTGTAGATATTTACATGTTCATCCAGATGGCTGTGTAGATATATCCATGTTCATACAGATGGCGGTGAAGATATTTCCATGTTCATACAGATAGCGGTGCTGATATTTCCAAGTTTATACAGGTAGCGGTGTAGATATTTCCATGTTTATACAGATAGCGGTGTAGATATTTCCATGTCTATACAGATAGCGGTGTAGATATATCCATGTTTATAGAGATAGCGGTGTAGATATCTCCTTCTTAATACAGATGGCCGTGTGGATATTTATATGATCATACAGATGGCGGTGCAGATATTTCCATGTTCATACAGATGGTGGTGTAGATATTTCCATGTTCATACAGATAGCGGTGTAGCTATTTCCATGTGTAAAGAGATAGCTGTGTAGATATTTCCATGTATATGCAGATAGCTGTGTAGATATTTCCATTTTCATGCACATAGCGGTGTATATATTTTCCTGTTCAAACAGATAGTGGTGTAGAGATTTCCATGTTCATAAAGATAGCGGTGTAGATATTTCCATGTTTATACAGATAGCAGTGAATATGTATGCATGTTTACACAGATAGCGGTGTAGATATTTCCATGTTCATCCAAATGGCTGTGTAGATATATCCATGTTCATACAGATGGCGGTGAAGATATTTCCATGTTCATACAGATAGCGGTGTAGATATTTCCATGTTCATACAGATAGCAGTGTAGATATTTCCATGTTCATACAGATAGCGGTGTAGATATTTCCATGTTCATCCAGATGGCTGTGTAGATATATCCATGTTCATACAGATGGCGGTGAAGATATTTCCATGTTCATACAGATAGCGGTGTGGATATTTCCATGTTCATAGAGATAGTGGTGTAGATACTTCCATGTTCATACCGATAGCGGTGCTGATACTTCCATGTTTATACAGGTAGCGGTGTACATCTTTCCGTGTTTATACAGATAGCGGTGTAGATATTTCCATGTTTATACAGATAGCGGTGTAGATATTTCCATGTTCATACCGATAGCGGTGTTGATATTTCCATGTCCATCCAGATGGCTGTGTAGATATATCCATGTTCATACAGATGGCTGTGAAGATATTTCCATGTTCATACAGATAGCGGTGTAGATATTTCCATGCTCATCCAGAAGGCTGTGTAGATGTTTCCATGTTCATACCGATAGCGGTGCTGATACTTCCATGTATATACAGGTAGCGGTGTACATATTTCCGTGTTTATGCAGATAGCGGTGTAGATATTTCCATGCTCATACAGATAGCGGTGAAGATATTTCCATGTTTATACAGATAGCGGTGTAGGTATCTCCTTCTTAATACAGATGGCGGTGTAGATATTTATATGTTCATACAGATGGCGGTGCAGATATTTCCATGTTCATACAGATGGCGGTGTAAATATTTCCATGTTTATAGAGATAGCGGTGTAGTTATTTCCATGTGCAAAGAGATAGCTGTGTAGATATCTCCATGTATATGCAGATAGCTGTGTAGATATTTCCATTTTCATGCAGATAGCGGTGTAGATACTTCCATGTTGAAACAGATAGCGGTGTAGATATTTCCATGTTCATACAGATAGCGCTGTAGATATTTCCATGTTTATACAGATGGCGGTGAAGATGTATGCATGTTTACACACATAGCGGTGTAGATATTTCCATGTTCGTACAGATAGCGGTGTAGATATTTCCATGTTCATCCAGACGGCTGTGTAGACATATCCATGTTCATACAGATGGCGGTGAAGATATTTCCATGTTCATACAGATGGCGGTGTAGATATTTCCATGTTAATACAGATAGCGGTGCTGATATTTCCATGTTTATACACGTTACGGTGTAGATATTTCCATGTTTATACAGATAGCGCTGTAGATATTTCCTTGTTTATACACATAGCGGTGTAGATATTTCCATGTTTATACAGATAGCGGTGTAGATATCTCCATCTTAATACAGATCGCGGTGTAGATATTTCTATGTTCATAGAGATGGCGGTGCAGATATTTCCATGTTCATACAGATGGCGGTGAAGATATTTCCATGTTCATACAGATGACGGTGTAGATACTTCCATGTTCATACTGATAGCGGTGCTGATATTTCCATGTTTATACAGGTAGCAGTGTAGATATTTCCATGTTTATACAGATAGCGGTGTAGATATTTCCATGTTCATAGAGATAGCGGTGTAGATACTTCCATGTTCATACCGATAGCGGTGCTGATACTTCCATGTTTATACAGGTAGCGGTGTACATATTTCCGTGTTTATACAGATAGCTGTGTACATATTTCCATGTTCATACAGATAGCGGTGTAGATATTTCCATGTTTATACAGATAGCGGTGTAGTTATCTCCTTCTTAATACAGATGGCTGTGTAGATATTTATATGTTCATACAGATGGTGGTGCAGATATTTCCATGTTCATACAGATGGCGGTGTAGATATTTCCATGTTTATAGAAATAGCGGTGTAGTTATTTCCATGTGCAAAGAGATAGCTGTGTAGATATCTCCATGTATATGCAGATAGCTGTGTAGATATTTCCATTTTCATGCAGATAGCGGTGTAGATACTTCCATGTTCAAACAGATAGCTGTGTAGATATTTCCATGTTCATACAGATAGCGGTGTAGATATTTCCATGTTTATACAGATGGCGGTGAAGATGTATGCATGTTTACACACATAGCAGTGTAGATATTTCCATGTTTGTACAGATAGCGGTGCTGATATTTCCATGTTTATACAGGTTGCGGTGTAGATATTTCCATGTTTATACAGACAGCGTTGTAGATATTTCCATGTTTATACACATAGCGGTGTAGATATTTCCATGTTTATACAGATAGCGGTGTGCATATCTCCATCTTAATACAGATGGCGGTGTAGATATTTATATGTTCATACAGATGGCGGTGCAGATATTTCCATGTTCATATAGATGGCGGTGAAGATATTTCCATGTTAATACAGATGACGGTGTAGATACTTCCATGTTCATACCGATAGCGGTGCTGATACTTCCATGTTTATACAGGTAGCGGTGTACATATTTCCGTGTTTATACAGATAGCGGTGTAGATATTTCCATGTTCATACAGATAGCGGTGTAGATATTTCCATGTTTATACAGATAGCGGTGTAGATATCTCCTTCTTAATACAGATGGCGGTGTAGATATTTATATGTTCATACACATGGCGGTGCAGATATTTCCATGTTCATACAGATGGCGGTTTAAATATTTCCATGTTTATAGAGATAGCGGTGTAGTTATTTCCATGTGCAAAGAGATAGCTGTGTAGATATCTCCATGTATATGCAGATAGCTGTGTAGATATTTCCATTTTCATGCAGATAGCGGTGTAGATACTTCCATGTTGAAACAGATAGCTGTGTAGATATTTCCATGTTCATACAGATAGCGCTGTAGATATTTCCATGTTTATACAGATGGCGGTGAAGATGTATGCATGTTTACACACATAGCGGTGTAGATATTTCCATGTTCGTACAGATAGCGGTGTAGATATTTCCATGTTCATCCAGACGGCTGTGTAGACATATCCATGTTCATACAGATGGCGGTGAAGATATTTCCATGTTCATACAGATGGCGGTGTAGATATTTCCATGTTCATACAGATAGCGGTGCTGATATTTCCATGTTTATACACGTTACGGTGTAGATATTTCCATGTTTATACAGATAGCGCTGTAGATATTTCCTTGTTTATACACATAGCGGTGTAGATATTTCCATGTTTATACAGATAGCGGTGTAGATATCTCCATCTTAATACAGATCGCGGTGTAGATATTTATATGTTCATACAGATGGCGGTGCAGATATTTCCATGTTCATACAGATGGCGGTGAAGATATTTCCATGTTCATACAGATGACGGTGTAGATACTTCCATGTTCATACTGATAGCGGTGCTGATATTTCCATGTTTATACAGGTAGCGGTGTAGATATTTCCATGTTTATACAGATAGCAGTGTAGATATTTCCATGTTTATACACATAGCGGTGTAGATATTTCCATGTTTATACAGATAGCGGTGTAGATATCTCCATCTTAATACAGATGGCGGTGTAGATATTTATATGTTCATACAGATGGCGGTGCAGATATTTCCATGTTCATGCAAATGGCGGTGTAGATATTTCCATATTCTTACAGATAGCGGTGTAGTTATTTCCATGTGTAAAGAGATAGCTGTGTAGATATTTCCATGTATATGTAGATAGCTGTGTAGATATTTCCATTTTCATGCGGATAGCGGTGTATATATTTCCCTGTTCAAACAGTTAGCGGTGTAGAGATTTCCATGTTCATAAAGATAGTGGTGTAGATATTTCCATGTTTATACAGATAGCGGTGATGATGTATGCATGTTTACACAGATAGCGGTGTAGATATTTCCATGTTCATGCAGATGGCTGTGTAGATATATCCATGTTCATACAGATGGCGGTGAAGATATTTCCATGTTCATACAGATAGCGGTGTAGATATTTCCATGTTCATACAGATAGCGGTGTAGATATTTCCATGTTCATACAGATAGCGGTGTAGATATTTCCAAGTTCATCCAGATGGCTGTGTAGATATATCCATGTTCATACAGATGGCGGTGAAGGTATTTCCATGTTCATACAGATAGCGGTGTAGATATTTCCATGTTCATAGAGATAGCGGTGTAGATACTTCCATGTTCATACCGATAGCGGTGCTGATACTTCCATGTTTATACAGGTAGCGGTGTACATATTTCCGTGTTTATACAGATAGCTGTGTAGATATTTCCATGTTCATACAGATAGCGGTGTAGATATTTCCATGTTTATACAGATAGCGGTGTAGATATCTCCTTCTTAATACAGATGGCTGTGTAGATATTTATATGTTCATACAGATGGCGGTGCAGATATTTCCATGTTCATACAGATGGCGGTGTAGATATTTCCATGTTTATAGAGATAGCGGTGTAGTTATTTCCATGTGCAAAGAGATAGCTGTGTAGATATCTCCATGTATATTCAGATAGCTGTGTAGATATTTCCATTTTCATGCAGATAGCGGTGTAGATACTTCCATGTTCAAACAGATAGCGGTGTAGATATTTCCATGTTCATACAGATAGCGGTGTAGATATTTCCATGTTTATACAGATGGCGGTGAAGATGTATGCATGTTTACACACATAGCGGTGTAGATATTTCAATGTTCGTACAGATAGCGGTGCTGATATTTCCATGTTTATACAGGTTGCGGTGTAGATATTTCCCTGTTTATACAGATAGCGGTGTAGATATTTCCATGTTTATACACATAGCGATGTAGATATTTCCATGTTTATACAGGTAGCGGTGTGCATATCTCCATCTTAATACAGATGGCTGTGTAGATATTTCTATGTTCATACAGATGGCGGTGCAGATATTTCCATGTTCATATAGATGGCGGTGAAGATATTTCCATGTTCATACAGATGACGGTGTAGGTACTTCCATGTTCATACCGATAGCGGTGCTGATACTTCCATGTTTATACAGGTAGCGGTGTACATATTTCCGTGTTTATACAGATAGCGGTGTAGATACTTCCATGTTCATACAGATAGCGGTGTAGATATTTCCATGTTTATACAGATAGCGGTGTAGATATCTCCTTCTTAATACAGATGGCGGTGTAGATATTTATATGTTCATACAGATGGCGGTGCAGATATTTCCATGTTCATACAGATGGCGGTTTAAATATTTCCATGTTTATAGAGATAGCGGTGTAGTTATTTCCATGTGCAAAGAGATAGCTGTGTAGATATCTCCATGTATATGCAGATAGCAGTGTAGATATTTCCATTTTCATGCAGATAGCGGTGTAGATACTTCCATGTTGAAACAGATAGCGGTGTAGATATTTCCATGTTTATACAGATAGCGGTGAAGATGTATGCATGTTTACACAGATAGCGGTGTAGATATTTCCATGTTCATAGAGATAGCAGTGTAGATATTTCCATCTTCATCCAGATGGCTGTGTAGATATATCCATGTTCATACAGATGGCGGTAAAGATATTTCTATGTTCATACAGATAGCGGTGTAGATATTTCCATGTTCATACAGATAGCGGTGTAGATATTTCCATGTTCATACAGACAGCGGTGTTGATATTTCCATGTTCATCCAGATGGCTGTGTAGATATATCTATGTTCATACAGATGGTGGTGAAGATATGTCCATGTTCATACAGATATCGGTGTAGATATTTCCATGTTCATACAGATAGCGGTGTAGATATTTCCATGTTCATACAGATAGCGGTGCTGATATTTCCTTGTTTATACAGGTAGCGGTGTAGATATTTCCATGTTTATACAGATAGCGGTGTAGATATTTCCATGTTTATACAGATAGCGGTGTAGATATTTCCATGTTTATACAGATAGCGGTGTAGATATCTCCATCTTAATACAGATGGCCGTGTGGATATTTATATGTTCATACAGATGGCGGTGCGGATATTTCCATGTTCATACTGATGGTGGGGTAGATATTTCCATGTTCATACAGATAGCGGTGTAGTTATTTCCATGTGTAAAGAGATAGCTGTGTAGATATTTCCATGTATATGCAGATAGCTGTGTAGATATTTCCATTTTCATGCAGATAGCGGTGTAGATATTTCCATGTTCAAACAGATAGCGGTGTAGATATTTCCATGTTCATACAGATAGCGGTGTAGATATTTCCATGTTTATACAGATTGCGGTGAAGATGTATGCATATTTACACAGATAGCGGGGTAGATATTTCCATGTTTATAAAGATAGCGGTGTAGATATTTCCATGTTTATACAGACAGCGGTGAAGATGTATGCATGTTTACACAGATAGCGGTGTAGATATTTCCATGTTCATCAAGAGGGCTGTGTAGATATATCCATGTTCATACAGATAGCGGTGTAGATATTTCCATGTTCATACAGATAGCGGTGCTGATATTTCCATGTTCATCCTGATGGCTGTGTAGATATATCCATGTTCATACAGATATCGGTGAAGATATTTCCATGTTCATACAGATAGCGGTGTAGATATTTCCATGTTCATACAGATAGCGGTGTAGATATTTCCATGTTCATACAGATAGCGGTGTATATATTTCCATGTTCATACAGATAGCGGTGTAGATATTTCCATTTTCACGCACATAGCGGTGTATATATTTCCCTGTTCAAACAGTTAGCGGTGTAGATATTTCCATGTTCATACAGATAGCGGTGTAGATATTTCCATGTTCATACAGATAGCGGTGTAGATATTTCCATGTTCATACAGATAGCGGTGTAGATATTTCCATGTTCGTACAGATAGCGGTGTAGGTATTTCCATGTTCATCCAGATGGCTGTGTAGACATATCCATGTTCATACAGATGGCGGTGAAGATATTTCCATGTTCATACAGATAGCGGTGCAGATATTTCCATGTTCATATAGATGGCGGTGAAGATATTTCCATGTTCATACAGATGACGGTGTAGGTACTTCCATGTTCATACCGATAGCGGTGCTGATACTTCCATGTTTATACAGGTAGCGGTGTACATATTTCCGTGTTTATACAGATAGCGGTGTAGATATTTCCGTGTTCATACAGATAGCGGTGTAGATATTTCCATGTTTATACAGATAGCGGTGTAGATATCTCCTTCTTAATACAGATGGCGGTGTAGATATTTATATGTTCATACAGATGGCGGTGCAGATATTTCCATGTTCATACAGATGGCGGTTTAAATATTTCCATGTTTATAGAGATAGAGGTGTAGTTATTTCCATGTGCAAAGAGATAGCTGTGTAGATATCTCCATGTATATGCAGATAGCTGTGTAGATATTTCCATTTTCATGCAGATAGCGGTGTAGATACTTCCATGTTGAAACAGATAGCGGTGTAGATATTTCCATGTTCATACAGATAGCGCTGTAGATATTTCCATGTTTATACAGATGGCGGTGAAGATGTATGCATGTTTACACACATAGCGGTGTAGATATTTCCATGTTCGTACACATAGCGGTGTAGATATTTCCATGTTCATCCAGACGGCTGTGTAGACATATCCATGTTCATACAGATGGCGGTGAAGATATTTCCATGTTCATACAGATGGCGGTGTAGATATTTCCATGTTCATACAGGTAGCGGTGCTGATATTTCTATGTTTATACACGTTACGGTGTAGATATTTCCATGTTTATACAGATAGCGCTGTAGATATTTCCTTGTTTATACACATAGCGGTGTAGATATTTCCATGTTTATACAGATAGCGGTGTAGATATCTCCATCTTAATACAGATCGCGGTGTAGATATTTCTATGTTCATAGAGATGGCGGTGCAGATATTTCCATGTTCATACAGATGGCGGTGAAGATATTTCCATGTTCATACAGATGACGGTGTAGATACTTCCATGTTCATACTGATAGCGGTGCTGATATTTCCATGTTTATACAGGTAGCGGTGTAGATATTTCAATGTTTATACAGATAGCGGTGTAGATATTTCCATGTTTATACACATAGCGGTGTAGATATTTCCATGTTTATACAGATAGCGGTGTAGATATCTCCATCTTAATACAGATGGCGGTGTAGATATTTATATGTTCATAGAGATGGCGGTGCAGATATATCCATGTTCATGCAAATGGCGGTGTAGATATTTCCATATTCATACAGATAGCGGTGTAGTTATTTCCATGTGTAAAGAGATAGCTGTGTAGATATTTCCATGTATATTTAGATAGCTGTGTAGATATTTCCATTTTCATGCAGATAGCGGTGTATATATTTTCCTGTTCAAAGAGTTAGCGGTGTAGAGATTTCCATGTTCATAAAGATAGCGGTGTAGATATTTCCATGTTTATACAGATAGCGGTGAAGATGTATGCATGTTTACACAGATAGCGGTGTAGATATTTCCATGCTCATTCAGATAGCGGTGTAGATATTTCCATGTTCATCCAGATGGCTGTGTAGATATATCCATGTTCATACAGATGGCGGTGAAGATATTTCCATGTTCATACAGATAGAGGTGTAGCTATTTCCATGTTTAAAGAGATAGCTGTGTAGATATTTCCATGTATATGCAGATTGCTGTGTAGATATTTCCATTTTCATGCACATAGCGCTTTAGATATTTCCATGTTCAAACAGATAGCGGTGTAGATATTTCCATGTTCATAGAGATATCGGTGTAGATATTTCCATGTTTATACAGATAGCGGTGAAGATGTATGCATGTTTACACAGATAGCGGTGTAGATATTTCCATGTTCATAGAGATAGCAGTGTAGATATTTCCATCTTCATCCAGATGGCTGTGTAGATATATCCATGTTCATACAGATGGCGGTAAAGATATTTCTATGTTCATACAAATAGCAGTGTAGATATTTCCATGTTCATACAGATAGCGGTGTAGATATTTCCATGTTCATACAGACAGCGGTGTTGATATTTCCATGTTCATCCAGATGGCTGTGTAGATATATCTATGTTCATACAGATGGTGGTGAAGATATTTCCATGTTCATACAGATATCGGTGTAGATATTTCCATGTTCATACAGATAGCGGTGTAGATATTTCCATGTTCATACAGATAGCGGTGCTGATATTTCCTTGTTTATACAGGTAGCGGTGTAGATATTTCCATGTTTATACAGATAGCGGTGTAGATATTTCCATGTTTATACAGATAGCGGTGTAGATATTTCCATGTTTATACAGATAGCGGTGTAGATATCTCCATCTTAATACAGATGGCCGTGTGGATATTTATATGTTCATACAGATGGCGGTGCGGATATTTCCATGTTCATACAGATGGTGGTGTACATATTTCCATGTTCATACAGATAGCGGTGTAGTTATTTCCATGTGTAAAGAGATAGCTGTGTAGATATTTCCATGTATATGCAGATAGCTGTGTAGATATTTCCATTTTCATGCAGATAGCGGTGTAGATATTTCCATGTTCAAACAGATAGCGGTGAAGATATTTCCATGTTCATACAGATAGCGGTGTAGATATTTCCATGTTTATACAGATTGCGGTGAAGATGTATGCATATTTACACAGATAGCGGTGTAGATATTTCCATGTTTATAAAGATAGCGGTGTAGATATTTCCATGTTTATACAGACAGCGGTGAAGATGTATGCATGTTTACACAGATAGCGGTGTAGATATTTCCATGTTCATCAAGAGGGCTGTGTAGATATATCCATGTTCATACAGATAGCGGTGTAGATATTTCCATGTTCATACAGATAGCGGGGCTGATATTTCCATGTTCATCCTGATGGCTGTGTAGATATATCCATGTTCATACAGATATCGGTGAAGATATTTCCATGTTCATACAGATAGCGGTGTAGATATTTCCATGTTCATACAGATAGCGGTGTAGATATTTCCATGTTTTTCCAGATGGCTGTGTAGATATATCCATGTTCATACAGATGGCGGTGAAGATATTTCCATGTTCATACAGATAGCGGTGTGGATATTTCCATGTTCATAGAGATAGCGGTGTAGATACTTCCATGTTCATACCGATAGCGGTGCTGATACTTCCATGTATATACAGGTAGCGGTGTACATATTTCCGTGTTTATACAGATAGCGGTGTAGATATTTCGATGTTCATACAGATAGCGGTGTAGATATTTCCATGTTTATACAGATAGCAGTGTAGATATCTCCATTTTAATACAGATGGCGGTGTAGATATTTATATGTTCATACAGATGGCGGTGCAGATATTTCCATGTTCATACAGATGGCGGTGTAGATATTTCCATGTTTATAGAGATAGCGGTGTAGTTATTTCCATGTGCAAAGAGATAGCTGTGTAGATATCTCCATGTATATGCAGATAGCTGTGTAGATATTTCCATTTGCATGCAGATAGCGGTGCAGATACTTCCATGTTCAAACAGATAGCTGTGTAGATATTTCCATGTTCATACAGATAGCGGTGTAGATATTTCCATGTTTATACAGATGGCGGTGAAGATGTATGCATGTTTACACACATAGCAGTGTAGATATTTCCATGTTCGTACAGATAGCGGTGCTGATATTTCCATGTTTATACAGGTTGCGGTGTAGATATTTCCATGTTTATACAGATAGCGGTGTAGATATTTCCATGTTTATACACATAGCGGTGTAGATATTTCCATGTTTATACAGATAGCGGTGTGCATATCTCCATCTTAATACAGATGGCGGTGTAGATATTTATATGTTCATACAGATGGCGGTGCAGATATTTCCATGTTCATATAGATGGCGGTGAAGATATTTCCATGTTCATACAGATGACGGTGTAGATACTTCCATGTTCATACCGATAGCGGTGCTGATACTTCCATGTTTATACAGGTAGCGGTGTACATATTTCCGTGTTTATACAGATAGCGGTGTAGATATTTCCATGTTCATACAGATAGCGGTGTAGATATTTCCATGTTTATACAGATAGCGGTGTAGATATCTCCTTCTTAATACAGATGGCGGTGTAGATATTTATATGTTCATACAGATGGCGGTGCAGATATTTCCATGTTCATACAGATGGCGGTTTAAATATTTCCATGTTTATAGAGATAGCGGTGTAGTTATTTCCATGTGCAAAGAGATATCTTTGTAGATATCTCCATGTATATGCAGATAGCTGTGTAGATATTTCCATTTTCATGCAGATAGCGGTGTAGATACTTCCATGTTGAAACAGATAGCTGTGTAGATATTTCCATGTTCATACAGATAGCGCTGTAGATATTTCCATGTTTATACAGATGGCGGTGAAGATGTATGCATGTTTACACACATAGCGGTGTAGATATTTCCATGTTCGTACAGATAGCGGTGTAGATATTTCCATGTTCATCCAGACGGCTGTGTAGACATATCCATGTTCATACAGATGGCGGTGAAGATATTTCCATGTTCATACAGATGGCGGTGTAGATATTTCCATGTTCATACAGATAGCGGTGCTGATATTTCCATGTTTATACACGTTACGGTGTAGATATTTCCATGTTTATACAGATAGCGCTGTAGATATTTCCTTGTTTATACACATAGCGGTGTAGATATTTCCATGTTTATACAGATAGCGGTGTAGATATCTCCATCTTAATACAGATCGCGGTGTAGATATTTCTATGTTCATAGAGATGGCGGTGCAGATATTTCCATGTTCATACAGATGGCGGTGAAGATATTTCCATGTTCATACAGATGACGGTGTAGATACTTCCATGTTCATACTGATAGCGGTGCTGATATTTCCATGTTTATAGAGGTAGCGGTGTAGATATTTCCATGTTTATACAGATAGCAGTGTAGATATTTCCATGTTTATACACATAGCGGTGTAGATATTTCCATGTTTATACAGATAGCGGTGTAGATATCTCCATCTTAATACAGATGGCGGTGTAGATATTTATATTTTCATACAGATGGCGGTGCAGATATTTCCATGTTCATGCAAATGGCGGTGTAGATATTTCCATATTCTTACAGATAGCGGTGTAGTTATTTCCATGTGTAAAGAGATAGCTGTGTAGATATTTCCATGTATATGTAGATAGCTGTGTAGATATTTCCATTTTCATGCAGATAGCGGTGTATATATTTCCCTGTTCAAACAGTTAGCGGTGTAGAGATTTCCATGTTCATAAAGATAGCGGTGTAGATATTTCCATGTTTATACAGATAGCGGTGAAGATGTATGCATGTTTACACAGATAGCGGTGTAGATATTTCCATGTTCATCCAGATGGCTGTGTAGATATATCCATGTTCATACAGATGGCGGTGAAGATATTTCCATGTTCATACAGATAGCGGTGTAGATATTTCCATGTTCATACAGATAGCGGTGTAGATATTTCCATGTTCATACAGATAGCGGTGTAGATATTTCCAAGTTCATCCAGATGGCTGTGTAGATATATCCATGTTCATACAGATGGCGGTGAAGGTATTTCCATGTTCATACAGATAGCGGTGTAGATATTTCCATGTTCATAGAGATAGCGGTGTAGATACTTCCATGTTCATACCGATAGCGGTGCTGATACTTCCATGTTTATACAGGTAGCGGTGCACATATTTCCGTGTTTATACAGATAGCTGTGTACATATTTCCATGTTCATACAGATAGCGGTGTAGATATTTCCATGTTTATACAGATAGCGGTGTAGATATCTCCTTCTTAATACAGATGGCTGTGTAGATATTTATATGTTCATACAGATGGCGGTGCAGATATTTCCATGTTCATACAGATGGCGGTGTAGATATTTCCATGTTTATAGAGATAGCGGTGTAGTTATTTCCATGTGCAAAGAGATAGCTGTGTAGATATCTCCATGTATATGCAGATAGCTGTGTAGATATTTCCATTTTCATGCAGATAGCGGTGTAGATACTTCCATGTTCAAACAGATAGCGGTGTAGATATTTCCATGTTCATACAGATAGCGGTGTAGATATTTCCATGTTTATACAGATGGCGGTGAAGATGTATGCATGTTTACACACATAGCGGTGTAGATATTTCCATGTTCGTACAGATAGCGGTGCTGATATTTCCATGTTTATACAGGTTGCGGTGTAGATATTTCCCTGTTTATACAGATAGCGGTGTAGATATTTCCATGTTTATACACATAGCGATGTAGATATTTCCATGTTTATACAGGTAGCGGTGTGCATATCTCCATCTTAATACAGATGGCGGTGTAGATATTTCTATGTTCATACAGATGGCGGTGAAGATATTTCCATGTTCATACAGATGGCGGTTTAAATATTTCCATGTTTATAGAGATAGCGGTGTAGTTATTTCCATGTGCAAAGAGATATCTGTGTAGATATCTCCTTGTATATGCAGATAGCTGTGTAGATATTTCCATTTTCATGCAGATAGCGGTGTAGATACTTCCATGTTGAAACAGATAGCTGTGTAGATATTTCCATGTTCATACAGATAGCGCTGTAGATATTTCCATGTTTATACAGATGGCGGTGAAGATGTATGCATGTTTACACACATAGCGGTGTAGATATTTCCATGTTCGTACAGATAGCGGTGTAGATATTTCCATGTTCATCCAGACGGCTGTGTAGACATATCCATGTTCATACAGATGGCGGTGAAGATATTTCCATGTTCATACAGATGGCGGTGTAGATATTTCCATGTTCATACAGATAGCGGTGCTGATATTTCCATGTTTATACACGTTACGGTGTAGATATTTCCATGTTTATACAGATAGCGCTGTAGATATTTCCTTGTTTATACACATAGCGGTGTAGATATTTCCATGTTTATACAGATAGCGGTGTAGATATCTCTATCTTAATACAGATCGCGGTGTAGATATTTCTATGTTCATAGAGATGGCGGTGCAGATATTTCCATGTTCATACAGATGGCGGTGAAGATATTTCCATGTTCATACAGATGACGGTGTAGATACTTCCATGTTCATACTGATAGCGGTGCTGATATTTCCATGTTTATAGAGGTAGCGGTGTAGATATTTCCATGTTTATACAGATAGCAGTGTAGATATTTCCATGTTTATACACATAGCGGTGTAGATATTTCCATGTTTATACAGATAGCGGTGTAGATATCTCCATCTTAATACAGATGGCGGTGTAGATATTTATATGTTCATACAGATGGCGGTGCAGATATTTCCATGTTCATGCAAATGGCGGTGTAGATATTTCCATAGTCTTACAGATAGCAGTGTAGTTATTTCCATGTGTAAAGAGATAGCTGTGTAGATATTTCCATGTATATGTAGATAGCTGTGTAGATATTTCCATTTTCATGCAGATAGCGGTGTATATATTTCCCTGTTCAAACAGTTAGCGGTGTAGAGATTTCCATGTTCATAAAGATAGCGGTGTAGATATTTCCATGTTTATACAGATAGCGGTGAAGATGTATGCATGTTTACACAGATAGCGGTGTAGATATTTCCATGTTCATCCAGATGGCTGTGTAGATATATCCATGTTCATACAGATGGCGGTGAAGATATTTCCATGTTCATACAGATAGCGGTGTAGATATTTCCATGTTCATACAGATAGCGGTGTAGATATTTCCATGTTCATACAGATAGCGGTGTAGATATTTCCAAGTTCATCCAGATGGCTGTGTAGATATATCCATGTTCATACAGATGGCGGTGAAGGTATTTCCATGTTCATACAGATAGCGGTGTAGATATTTCCATGTTCATAGAGATAGCGGTGTAGATACTTCCATGTTCATACCGATAGCGGTGCTGATACTTCCATGTTTATACAGGTAGCGGTGTACATATTTCCGTGTTTATACAGATAGCTGTGTACATATTTCCATGTTCATACAGATAGCGGTGTAGATATTTCCATGTTTATACAGATAGAGGTGTAGATATCTCCTTCTTAATACAGATGGCTGTGTAGATATTTATATGTTCATACAGATGGCGGTGCAGATATTTCCATGTTCATACAGATGGCGGTGTAGATATTTCCATGTTTATAGAGATAGCGGTGTAGTTATTTCCATGTGCAAAGAGATAGCTGTGTAGATATCTCCATGTATATTCAGATAGCTGTGTAGATATTTCCATTTTCATGCAGATAGCGGTGTAGATACTTCCATGTTCAAACAGATAGCGGTGTAGATATTTCCATGTTCATACAGATAGCGGTGAAGATATTTCCATGTTTATACAGATGGCGGTGAAGATGTATGCATGTTTACACACATAGCGTTGTAGATATTTCCATGTTCGTACAGATAGCGGTGATGATATTTCCATGTTTATACAGGTTGCGGTGTAGATATTTCCCTGCTTATACAGATAGCGGTGTAGATATTTCCATGTTTATACACATAGCGATGTAGATATTTCCATGTTTATACAGGTAGCGGTGTGCATATCTCCATCTTAATACAGATGGCGGTGTAGATATTTCTATGTTCATACAGATGGCGGTGAAGATATTTCCATGTTCATATAGATGGCGGTGAAGATATTTCCATGTTCATACAGATGACGGTGTAGGTACTTCCATGTTCATACCGATAGCGGTGCTGATACTTCCATGTTTATACAGGTAGCGGTGTACATATTTCCGTGTTTATACAGATAGCGGTGTAGATATTTCCATGTTCATACAGATAGCGGTGTAGATATTTCCATGTTTATACAGATAGCGGTGTAGATATCTCCTTCTTAATACAGATGGCGGTGTAGATATTTATATGTTCATACAGATGGCGGTGCAGATATTTCCATGTTCATACAGATGGCGGTTTAAATATTTCCATGTTTATAGAGATAGCGGTGTAGTTATTTCCATGTGCAAAGAGATAGCTGTGTAGATATCTCCATGTATATGCAGATAGCTGTGTAGATATTTCCATTTTCATGCAGATAGCGGTGTAGATACTTCCATGTTGAAACAGATAGCGGTGTAGATATTTCCATGTTCATACAGATAGCGCTGTAGATATTTCCGTGTTTATACAGATGGCGGTGAAGATGTATGCATGTTTACACACATAGCGGTGTAGATATTTCCATGTTCGTACAGATAGCGGTGTAGATATTTCCATGTTCATCCAGACGGCTGTGTAGACATATCCATGTTCATACAGATGGCGGTGAAGATATTTCCATGTTCATACAGATGGCGGTGTAGATATTTCCATGTTCATACAGATAGTGGTGCTGATATTTCCATGTTTATACAAGTTACGGTGTAGATATTTCCATGTTTATACAGATAGCGCTGTAGATATTTCCTTGTTTATACACATAGCGGTGTAGATATTTCCATGTTTATACAGATAGCGGTGTAGATATCTCCATCTTAATACAGATCGCGGTGTAGATATTTCTATGTTCATAGAGATGGCGGTGCAGATATTTCCATGTTCATACAGATGGCGGTGAAGATATTTCCATGTTCATACAGATGACGGTGTAGATACTTCCATGTTCATACTGATAGCGGTGCTGATATTTCCATCTTTATACAGGTAGCGGTGTAGATATTTCCATGTTCATACAGATAGCGGTGTAGATATTTCCATGTTTATACAGATTGCGGTGAAGATGTATGCATATTTACACAGATAGCGGTGTAGATATTTCCATGTTTATAAAGATAGCGGTGTAGATATTTCCATGTTTATACAGACAGCGGTGAAGATGTATGCATGTTTACACAGATAGCGGTGTAGATATTTCCATGTTCATCAAGAGGGCTGTGTAGATATATCCATGTTCATACAGATAGCGGTGTAGCTATTTCCATGTTCATACAGATAGCGGTGCTGATATTTCCATGTTCATCCTGATGGCTGTGTAGATATATCCATGTTCATACAGATATCGGTGAAGATATTTCCATGTTCATACAGATAGCGGTGTAGATATTTCCATGTTCATACAGATAGCGGTGTAGATATTTCCATGTTCATCCAGATAGCGGTGTATGTATTTCCATGTTCATAGAGATAGCGGTGTAGATATTTCCATTTTCACGCACATAGCGGTGTATATATTTCCCTGTTCAAACAGTTAGCGGTGTAGATATTTCCATGTTCATACAGATAGCGGTGTAGATATTTCCATGTTCATACAGATAGCGGTGTAGATATTTCCATGTTCATACATATAGCGGTGTAGATATTTCCATGTTCGTACAGATAGCGGTGTAGGTATTTCCATGTTCATCCAGATGGCTGTGTAGATATATCCATGTTCATACAGATGAAGGTGAAAATATTTCCATGTTCATACAGATAGCAGTGTAGATATTTCCATGTTCATACAGATAGCCGTGTAGATATTGCCATGTTCATACCGATAGCGGTGCTGATACTTCCATGTTTATACAGGTAGCTGTGTACATATTTCCATGTTTATACAGATAGCGGTGTAGATATTTCCATGTTCATACAGATAGCGTGTAGATATTTACATGTTTATACAGATAGCGGTGTGGATATCTCCTTCTTAATACAGACGGCGGTGTAGATATTTACATGTTCATACAGATGGCGGTGCAGATATTTCCATGTTCATACAGATGGCGGTATAGATATTTCCATGTTCATAGAGATAGCGGTGTAGTTATTTCCATGTGTAAAGAGATAGCTGTGTAGATATTTCCATGTATATGCAGATAGCTGTGTAGATATTTCCATTTTCATGCAGATAGTGGTGTAGATATTTCCATGTTCAAACAGATAGCGATGTAGATATTTCCATGTTCAAACAGATAGCGGTGTAGATATTTCCATGTTCATACAGATAGCGGTGTAGATATTTCCATGTTTATACAGATGGCGGTGAAGATGTATGCATGTTTACACACATAGCGGTGTAGATATTTCCATGTTCGTACAGAAAGCGGTGCTGATATTTCCATGTTTATACAGGTTGCGGTGTAGATATTTCCCTGTTTATACAGATAGCGGTGTAGATATTTCCATGTTTATACACATAGCGATGTAGATATTTCCATGTTTATACAGGTAGCGGTGTGCATATCTCCATCTTAATACAGATGGCGGTGTAGATATTTCTATGTTCATACAGATGGCAGTGAAGATATTTCCATGTTCATATAGATGGCGGTGAAGATATTTCCATGTTCATACAGATGACGGTGTAGGTACTTCCATGTTCATACCGATAGCGGTGCTGATACTTCCATGTTTATACAGGTAGCGGTGTACATATTTCCGTGTTTATACAGATAGCGGTGTAGATATTTCCATGTTCATACAGATAGCGGTGTAGATATTTCCATGTTTATACAGATAGCGGTGTAGATATCTCCTTCTTAATACAGATGGCGGTGTAGATATTTATATGTTCATACAGATGGCGGTGCAGATATTTCCATGTTCATACAGATGGCGGTTTAAATATTTCCATGTTTATAGAGATAGCGGTGTAGTTATTTCCATGTGCAAAGAGATAGCTGTGTAGATATCTCCATGTATATGCAGATAGCTGTGTAGATATTTCCATTTTCATGCAGATAGCGGTGTAGATACTTCCATGTTGAAACAGATAGCGGTGTAGATATTTCCATGTTCATACAGATAGCGATGTAGATATTTCCATGTTTATACAGATGGCGGTGAAGATGTATGCATGTTTACACACATAGCGGTGTAGATATTTCCATGTTCGTACAGATAGCGGTGTAGATATTTCCATGTTCATCCAGACGGCTGTGTAGACATATCCATGTTCATACAGATGGCGGTGAAGATATTTCCATGTTCATACAGATGGCGGTGTAGATATTTCCATGTTCATACAGATAGCGGTGCTGATATTTCCATGTTTATACACGTTACGGTGTAGATATTTCCATGTTTATACAGATAGCGCTGTAGATATTTCCTTGTTTATACACATAGCGGTGTAGATATTTCCATGTTTATACAGATAGCGGTGTAGATATCTCCATCTTAATACAGATCGCGGTGTAGATATTTCTATGTTCATAGAGATGGCGGTGCAGATATTTCCATGTTCATACAGATGGCGGTGAAGATATTTCCATGTTCATACAGATGACGGTGTAGATACTTCCATGTTCATACTGATAGCGGTGCTGATATTTCCATGTTTATACAGGTAGCGGTGTAGATATTTCCATGTTCATACAGATAGCAGTGTAGATATTTCCATCTTCATCCAGATGGCTGTGGAGATATATCCATGTTCATACAGATGGCGGTAAAGATATTTCTATGTTCATACAGATAGCGGTGTAGATATTTCCATGTTCATACAGATAGCGGTGTAGATATTTCCATGTTCATACAGAGAGCGGTGTTGATATTTCCATGTTCATCCAGATGGCTGTGTAGATATATCTATGTTCATACAGATGGTGGTGAAGATATTTCCATGTTCATACAGATATCGGTGTAGATATTTCCATGTTCATACAGATAGCGGTGTAGATATTTCCATGTTCATACAGATAGCGGTGCTGATATTTCCTTGTTTATACAGGTAGCGGTGTAGATATTTCCATGTTTATACAGATAGCGGTGTAGATATTTCCATGTTTATACAGATAGCGGTATAGATATTTCCATGTTTATACAGATAGCGGTGTAGATATCTCCATCTTAATACAGATGGCCGTGTGGATATTTATATGTTCATACAGATGGCGGTGCGGATATTTCCATGTTCATACAGATGGTGGTGTAGATATTTCCATGTTCATACAGATAGCGGTGTAGTTATTTCCATGTGTAAAGAGATAGCTGTGTAGATATTTCCATGTATATGCAGATAGCTGTGTAGATATTTCCATTTTCATGCAGATAGCGGTGTAGATATTTCCATGTTCAAACAGATAGCGGTGTAGATATTTCCATGTTCATACAGATAGCGGTGTAGATATTTCCATGTTTATACAGATTGCGGTGAAGATGTATGCATATTTACACAGATAGCGGTGTAGATATTTCCATGTTTATAAAGATAGCGGTGTTGATATTTCCATGTTTATACATACAGCGGTGAAGATGTATGCATGTTTACACAGATAGCGGTGTATATATTTCCATGTTCATCAAGAGGGCTGTGTAGATATATCCATGTTCATACAGATAGCGGTGTAGATATTTCCATGTTCATACAGATAGCGGTGCTGATATTTCCATGTTCATCCTGATGGCTGTGTAGATATATACATGTTCATACAGATATCGGTGAAGATATTTCCATGTTCATACAGATAGCGGTGTAGATATTTCCATGTTCATACAGATAGCGGTGTAGATATTTGCATGTTCATCCAGATAGCGGTGTATGTATTTCCATGTTCATAGAGATAGCGGTGTAGATATTTCCATTTTCACGCACATAGCGGTGTATATATTTCCCTGTTCAAACAGTTAGCGGTGTAGATATTTCCATGTTAATACAGATAGCGGTGTAGATATTTCCATGTTCATACAGATAGCGGTGTAGATATTTCCATGTTCATACAGATAGCGGTGTAGATATTTCCATGTTCGTACAGATAGCGGTGTAGGTATTTCCATGTTCATCCAGATGGCTGTGTAGATACATCCATGTTCATACAGATGGCGGTGAAGATATTTCCATGTTCATACAGATAGCGGTGTAGATATTTCCATGTTCATACAGATAGCCGTGTAGATATTGCCATGTTCATACCGATAGCGGTGCTGATACTTCCATGTTTATACAGGTAGATGTGTACATATTTCCAAGTTTATACAGATAGCGGTGTAGATATTTCCATGTTCATACAGATAGCGTGTAGATATTTACATGTTTATACAGATAGCGGTGTGGATATTTCCTTCTTAATACAGACGGCGGTGTAGATATTTACATGTTCATACAGATGGCGGTGCAGATATTTCCGTGTTCATACAGATGGCGGTGTAGATATTTCCATGTTTATAGAGATAGCGGTGTAGTTATTTCCATGTGTAAAGAGATAGCTGTGTAGATATTTCCATGTATATGCAGATAGCTGTGTAGATATTTCCATTTTCATGCAGATAGTGGTGTAGATATTTCCATGTTCAAACAGATAGCGATGTAGATATTTCCATGTTCATACAGATAGCGGGGTAGATATTTCCATGTTTATACAGATAGCGGTGAAGATGTATGCATGTTTACACAGATAGTGGTTTAGATATTTCCATGTTCATACAGATAGTGGTGTAGATATTTCCATGTTCATCCAGATGGCTGTGTAGACATATCCATGTTCATTCAGATGGCGGTGAAGATATTTCCAGGTTAATACAGATAGCGGTGTAGACATTTCCATGTTCATACAGAGAGCAGTGTAGATATTTCCATGTTCATACAAATGGCTGTGTAGATATATTCATGTTCATACAGATGGCGGTGAATTTATTTCCATGTTCATAGAGATGGCGTTGTAGATTTTTCCATATTCATTCCGATAACGGTGCTGATATTTCCATGTTTATACAGGTAGCGGTGTAGATATTTCCATGTTTATACTGATAGCGGTGTAGATATTTCCATGTTTATACACATAGCGGTGTAGATATTTCCATGTTTATACAGAAAGCGGCGTAGATATTTCCATGTTTATACAGAAAGCGGTGTAGATATCTCCATCTTAAAACAGAGGGCGGTGTAGATATTTATATCTTCATTCAGATGGCGGTTCAGATATTTCCATGTTTATATAGATAGCGGTGTAGTTATTTCCATGTGTAAAGAGATAGCTGTGTAGGTATTTCCATGTATTTGCAGATAGCTGTGTAGATATTTCCATTTTCATACAGATAGCGGTGTAGATATTTCCATGTTCATACAGATAGTGGTGTATGTATTTCCATGTTCATACAGATAGCGGTGTAGATATTTCCATGTTCATCCAGATGGCTGTGTAGATATTTCCATTTTCATGCAGATAGCGGTGTAGATATTTCCATGTTCATTCAGATAGCGGTGTAGATATTTCCATGTTCATCCAGATGGCTGTGTAGATATATCCATGTTCATACAGATGGCGATGAAGATATTTCCATGTTCATACAGATAGCGGTGTAGATATTTCCATGTTCATACAGATAGCCGTGTAGATATTGCCATGTTCATACCGATAGCGGTGCTGATACTTCCATGTTTATACAGGTAACGGTGTACATATTTCCGTGTTTATACAGATAGCGGTGTAGATATTTCCATGTTCATACAGATAGCTGTGTAGATATTTCCATCTTTATACAGATAGCGGTGTAGATATCTCCTTCTTAATACAGATGGCTGTGTAGACATTTATATGTTCATACAGATGGCGGTGCAGATATTTCCATGTTCATACAGATGGCGGTGTAGATATTTCCATGTTTATAGAGATAGCGGTGTTGTTATTTCCAAGTGTAAAGAGATAGCTGTGTAGATATTTCCATATATATGCAGATAGCTGTGTAGATATTTCCATTTTCATGCAGATAGCGGTGTAGATATTTCCCTGTTCAAACAGATAGCTGTGTAGATATTTCCATGTTCATACAGATAGCGGTGTAGATATTTCCATGTTTATACAGATGGCTGTGTAGATATATCCATGTTCATACAGATGGCGGTGTAGATATTTCCATGTTCATACTGACAGCGGTGTAGATATTTCCATGTTCATCCAGATGGCTGTGTAGATATATCCATGTTCATACATACAGATGGCAGAAAAGATATTTCCATGTTCATACAGATAGCGGTGTAAATATTTCCATGTTCATACAGATAGCGGTGTAGATATTTCCATGTTCATCCAGATGGCTGTGTAGATATATCCATGTTCATACAGATGGCGGAGAAGATATTTCCATGTTCATACAGATAGCGGTGTAGATATTTCCATGTTCATACAGATAGCGGTGTAGATATTTCCATGTTCATACAGATAGCGGTGTAGATATTTCCATGTTCGTACAGATAGCGGTGTAGATACTTCCATGTTCATCCAGATGGCTGTGTAGATATATCCATGTTCATACAGATGGCGATGAAGATATTTCCATGTTCATACAGATAGCGGTGTAGATATTTCCATGTTCATACAGATAGCCGTGTAGATATTGCCATGTTCATACCGATAGCGGTGCTGATACTTCCATGTTTATACAGATAGCGGTGTAGATATTTCCATGTTTATACAGACAGCGGTGAAGATGTATGCATGTATACACAGATAGCGGTGTAGATATTTCCATGTTCATCCAAATGGCTGTGTAGATATATCCATGTTCATACAGATGGCGGTGAAGTTATTTCCATGTTCATACAGATAGAGGTGTATTTATTTCCATGTGTAAAGAGATAGCGGTGTAGATATTTCCATGTATATGCAGATAGCTGTGTAGATAATTCCATTTTCATGCAGATAGCTGTTTAGATATTTCCATGTTCAAACAGATAGCGGTGTAGATATTTCCATGTTCATAGAGAAAGCGGTGTAGATATTTCCATGTTTATACAGATAGCGGTGAAGTTGTATGCATGATTACAAAGATAGCGGTGTAGATATTTCCATGTTCATACAGATAGCGGTGTAGATATTTCCACCTTCATCCAGATGGCTGTGTAGAAATATCCATGTTCATACAGATGGCAGTGAAGATATTTCCATGTTCATACAGACAGCGGTGTTGATATTTCCATGTTCATCCAGATGGCTGTGTAGATATATCTATGTTCATACAGATGGTGGTGAAGATATTTCGATGTTCATACAGATATCGGTGTAGATATTTCCATGTTCATACAGATAGCGGTGCAGGTATTTCCATGTTCATACAGATAGCGGTGCTGATATTTCCATGTTTATACAGGTAGCGGTGTAGATATTTCCATGTTTATACAGATAGCAGTGTAGATATTTCCATGTTTATACAGACAGCGGTGAAGATGTATGCATGTTTACACAGATAGCGGTGTAGATATTTCCATGTTCATCCAGATTGCTGTGTAGATATATCCATGTTCATACAGATAGCAGTGTAGATATTTCCATGTTCATACAGATAGCGGTGCAGATATTTCCATGTTCATCCAGATGGCTGTGTAGATATATCCATGTTCATACAGGTGGCGGTGAAGATATTTCCATGTTCATACAGATAGCGGTGTAGATATTTCCATGTTCATACAGATAGCGGTGTAGATATTTCCATGTTCATACAGATAGCGGTGTATGTATTTCCATGTTCATACAGATAGCGGTGTAGATATTTCCATTTTCATGCACATAGCGGTGTATACATTTCCCTGTTCAAACAGTTAGCGGTGTAGATATTTCCATGTTCATCCAGATGGCTGTGTAGATATATCCATCTTCATACAGATAGCGGTGTAGATATTTCCATGTTCAAACAGATAGCGATGTAGATATTTCCATGTTCATACAGATAGCGGTGTAGATATTTCCATGTTTATACAGATAGCGGTGAAGATGTATGCATGTTTACACAGATAGTGGTTTAGATATTTCCATGTTCATACAGATAGTGGTGTAGATATTTCCATGTTCATCCAGATGGCTGTGTAGACATATCCATGTTCATTCAGATGGCGGTGAAGATATTTCCAGGTTAATACAGATAGCGGTGTAGACATTTCCATGTTCATACGGAGAGCGGTGTAGATATTTCCATGTTCATACAAATGGCTGTGTAGATATATTCATGTTCATACAGATGGCGGTGAATTTATTTCCATGTTCATAGAGATGGCGTTGTAGATTTTTCCATATTCATTCCGATAACGGTGCTGATATTTCCATGTTTATACAGGTAGCGGTGTAGATATTTCCATGTTTATACTGATAGCGGTGTAGATATTTCCATGTTTATACACATAGCGGTGTAGATATTTCCATGTTTATACAGAAAGCGGCGTAGATATTTCCATGTTTATACAGAAAGCGGTGTAGATATCTCCATCTTAAAACAGAGGGCGGTGTAGATATTTATATCTTCATTCAGATGGCGGTTCAGATATTTCCATGTTCATACAGATCGCGGTTTAGATATTTCCATGTTCATACAGATAGCGGTGTAGATATTTACTTGTGTAAAGAGATAGCAGTGTAGATATTTCCATGTATATGCAGATAGCTGTGTAGATATTTCCATTTTCATGCAGATAGCGGTGTATATATTTCCCTGTTCAAACAGTTAGTGGTGTAGATATTTCCATGTTCAGAAAGATAGCGGTGTAGATATTTCCATGTTTATACAGATAGCGGTGAAGATGTATGCATGTTTACACTGATAGCGGTGTAGATATTTCCATGTTCATCCAGATAGCTGTGTAGATATATCTATGTTCATACAGATAGCGGTGTAGATATTTCCAAGTTCATACAGATAGCGGTGCAGATATTTCCATGTTCATCCAGATGGCTGTGTAGATATATCCATGTTCATACAGATGGCGGTGAATATATTTCCATGTTCATACAGATACCGGTGTAGATATTTCCATGTTTATACAGATAGAGGCGTAGATATTTCCATGTTCATACAGATAGCGGTGCAGATATTTCCATGTTCATACAGATGGCGGTGAAGATATTTCCAGGTTCATACAGATAGCGGTGTAGATATTTCCATGTTCAAACAGATAGCGGTGTATGTATTTCCATGTTCATACAGATAGCGGTGTAGATATTTCCATTTTCCTGCAGATAGCGGTGTATATATTTCCCTGTTCAAACAGTTAGTGGTGTAGATATTTCCATGTTCAGAAAGATAGCGGTGTAGATATTTCCATGTTTATACAGATAGCGGTGAAGATGTATGCATGTTTACACTGATAGCGGTGTAGATATTTCCATGTTTATATAGATAGCGGTGTAGTTATTTCCATGTGTAAAGAGATAGCTGTGTAGGTATTTCCATGTATTTGCAGATAGCTGTGTAGATATTTCCATTTTCATACAGATAGCGGTGTAGATATTTCCATGTTCATACAGATAGTGGTGTATGTATTTCCATGTTCATAGAGATAGCGGTGTAGATATTTCCATGTTCATCCAGATGGCTGTGTAGATATTTCCATTTTCATGCAGATAGCGGTGTAGATATTTCCATGTTCATTCAGATAGCGGTGTAGATATTTCCATGTTCATCCAGATGGCTGTGTAGATATATCCATGTTCATACAGATGGCGATGAAGATATTTCCATGTTCATACAGATAGCGGTGTAGATATTTCCATGTTCATACAGATAGCCGTGTAGATATTGCCATGTTCATACCGATAGCGGTGCTGATACTTCCATGTTTATACAGGTAGCGGTGTACATATTTCCGTGTTTATACAGATAGCGGTGTAGATATTTCCATGTTCATACAGATAGCTGTGCAGATATTTCCATCTTTATACAGATAGCGGTGTAGATATCTCCTTCTTAATACAGATGGCTGTGTAGACATTTATATGTTCATACAGATGGCGGTGCAGATATTTCCATGTTCATACAGATGGCGGTGTAGATATTTCCATGTTTATAGAGATAGCGGTGTTGTTATTTCCAAGTGTAAAGAGATAGCTGTGTAGATATTTCCATATATATGCAGATAGCTGTGTAGATATTTCCATTTTCATGCAGATAGCGGTGTAGATATTTCCCTGTTCAAACAGATAGCTGTGTAGATATTTCCATGTTCATACAGATAGCGGTGTAGATATTTCCATGTTTATACAGATGGCTGTGTAGATATATCCATGTTCATACAGATGGCGGTGTAGATATTTCCATGTTCATACTGACAGCGGTGTAGATATTTCCATGTTCATCCAGATGGCTGTGTAGATATATCCATGTTCATACATACAGATGGCAGAAAAGATATTTCCATGTTCATACAGATAGCGGTGTAAATATTTCCATGTTCATACAGATAGCGGTGTAGATATTTCCATGTTCATCCAGATGGCTGTGTAGATATATCCATGTTCATACAGATGGCGGAGAAGATATTTCCATGTTCATACAGATAGCGGTGTAGATATTTCCATGTTCATACAGATAGCGGTGTAGATATTTCCATGTTCATACAGATAGCGGTGTAGATATTTCCATGTTCGTACAGATAGCGGTGTAGATACTTCCATGTTCATCCAGATGGCTGTGTAGATATATCCATGTTCATACAGATGGCGATGAAGATATTTCCATGTTCATACAGATAGCGGTGTAGATATTTCCATGTTCATACAGATAGCCGTGTAGATATTGCCATGTTCATACCGATAGCGGTGCTGATACTTCCATGTTTATACAGATAGCGGTGTAGATATTTCCATGTTTATACAGACAGCGGTGAAGATGTATGCATGTATACACAGATAGCGGTGTAGATATTTCCATGTTCATCCAAATGGCTGTGTAGATATATCCATGTTCATACAGATGGCGGTGAAGTTATTTCCATGTTCATACAGATAGAGGTGTATTTATTTCCATGTGTAAAGAGATAGCTGTGTAGATATTTCCATGTATATGCAGATAGCTGTGTAGATAATTCCATTTTCATGCAGATAGCTGTTTAGATATTTCCATGTTCAAACAGATAGCGGTGTAGATATTTCCATGTTCATAGAGAAAGCGGTGTAGATATTTCCATGTTTATACAGATAGCGGTGAAGTTGTATGCATGATTACAAAGATAGCGGTGTAGATATTTCCATGTTCATACAGATAGCGGTGTAGATATTTCCACCTTCATCCAGATGGCTGTGTAGAAATATCCATGTTCATACAGATGGCAGTGAAGATATTTCCATGTTCATACAGACAGCGGTGTTGATATTTCCATGTTCATCCAGATGGCTGTGTAGATATATCTATGTTCATACAGATGGTGGTGAAGATATTTCCATGTTCATACAGATATCGGTGTAGATATTTCCATGTTCATACAGATAGCGGTGTAGGTATTTCCATGTTCATACAGATAGCGGTGCTGATATTTCCATGTTTGTACAGGTAGCGGTGTAGATATTTCCATGTTTATACAGATAGCAGTGTAGATATTTCCATGTTTATACAGACAGCGGTGAAGATGTATGCATGTTTACACAGATAGCGGTGTAGATATTTCCATGTTCATCCAGATGGCTGTGTAGATATATCCATGTTCATACAGATAGCAGTGTAGATATTTCCATGTTCATACAGATAGCGGTGCAGATATTTCCATGTTCATCCAGATGGCTGTGTAGATATATCCATGTTCATACAGGTGGCGGTGAAGATATTTCCATGTTCATACAGATAGCGGTGTAGATATTTCCATGTTCATACAGATAGCGGTGTAGATATTTCCATGTTCATACAGATAGCGGTGTATGTATTTCCATGTTCATACAGATAGCGGTGTAGATATTTCCATTTTCATGCACATAGCGGTGTATACATTTCCCTGTTCAAACAGTTAGCGGTGTAGATATTTCCATGTTCATCCAGATGGCTGTGTAGATATATCCATCTTCATACAGATGGCGGTGAAGATATTTCCATGTTCATACAGATAGCGGTGTAGATATTTCCATGTTCATATAGATAGCGGTGTAGATATTTCCATGTATATGCAGATAGCTGTGTAGATATTTCCATTTTCATGCAGATAGTGGTGTAGATATTTCCATGTTGAAACAGATAGCGGTGTAGATATTTCCATGTTCATTCACATAGCGGTGTAGATATTTCCATGTTTATACAGATAGCGGTGAAGATGTATGCATGTTTACACAGATAGCGGTGTAGATATTTCCATGTTCATACAGATAGCGGTGTAGATATTTCCATGTTCATCCAGATGGTTGTGTAGACATATCCATGTTCATGCAGATGGCGGTGAAGATATTTCCATGTTCATACAGATAGCGGTGTACATATCTCCATGTTCATACAGATAGCGGTGTAGATATTTCCATGTTAATACAGATGGCTGTGTAGATATATCCATGTTCATACAGATGGCGGGGAAGATATTTCCATGTTCATAGAGATGGCGGTGTAGATATTTCCATGTTCATTCCGATAGCGGTGCTGATATTTCCATGTTTATACAGGTAGCGGTGTAGATATTTCCATGTTTATACAGATAGCGGTGTAGATATTTCCATGTTTATACACATAGCGGTGTAGATATTTCCATGTTTATACAGATAGCGGTGTAGATATCTCCATCTTAATACAGATGGCGGTGTAGATATTAATATGTTCATACAGATGGCGGTGCAGATATTTCCATGTTCATACAGATGGCGGTGTAGATATTTCCATATTCATACAGATAGCGGTGCAGTTATTTCCATGTGTAAAGAGATAGCTGTGTAGATATTTCCATGTTTATGTAGATAGCTGTGTAGATATTTCCATTTTCATGCAGATAGCGGTGTATATATTTCCCTGTTCAAACAGTTAGTGGTGTAGAGATTTCCATGTTCATAAAGATAGCGGTGTAGATATTTCCATGTTTATACAGATAGCGGTGAAGATGTATGCATGTTTACACAGATAGCGGTGTAGATATTTCCATGTTCATCCAAATGGCTGTGTAGATATATCCATGTTCATACAGATGGCGGTGAAGATATTTCCATTTTCATACAGATAGCGGTGTAGATATTTCCATGTTCATACAGATAGCAGTGTAGATATTTCCATGTTCATACAGATAGCGGTGTAGATATTTCTTGTTCATCCAGATGGCTGTGTAGATATATCCATGTTCATACAGATGGCGGTGAAGATATTTCCATGTTCATACAGATAGCGGTGTAGATATTTCCATGTTCATACAGATAGCGGTGTAGATACTTCCATGTTCATACCGATAGCGGTGCTGATACTTCCATGTTTATACAGGAAGCGGTGTACATATTTCCGTGTTTATACAGATAGCGGTGTAGATATTTCCATGTTCATACAGATAGCGGTGTAGATATTTCCATGTTTATACAGATAGCGGTGTAGATATCTCCTTCTTAATACAGATGGCGGTGTAGATATTTATATGTTCATACAGATGGCGGTGCAGATATTTCCATGTTCATACAGATGGCGGTGTAGATATTACCATGTTTATAGAGATAGCGGTGTAGTTATTTCCATGTGCAAAGAGATAGCTGTGTAGATATCTCCATGTATATGCAGATAGCTGTGTAGATATTTCCATTTTCATGCAGATAGCGGTGTAGATACTTCCATGTTCAAACAGATAGCGGTGTAGATATTTCCATGTTCATACAGATAGCGGTGTAGATATTTCCTTGTTTATACAGATGGCGGTGAAGATGTATGCATGTTTACACACATAGCGGTGTAGATATTTCCATGTTCGTACAGATAGCGGTGTAGATATTTCCATGTTCATCCAGACGGCTGTGTAGACATATCCATGTTCGTACAGATGGCGGTGAAGATATTTCCAAGTTCATAGAGATGGCGGTGTAGATATTTCCATGTTTATACAGACAGCGGTGAAGATGTATGCATGTTTACACAGATAGCGGTGTAGATATTTCCATGTTCATCCAGATGGCTGTGTAGATATATCCATGTTCATACAGATAGCGGTGTAGATATTTCCATGTTCATACAGATAGCGGTGCAGATATTTCCATGTTCATCCAGATGGCTGTGTAGATATATCCATGTTCATACAGATGGCGGTGAAGATATTTCCATGTTCATACAGATAGCGGTGTAGATATTTCCATGTTCATACAGATAGTGGTGTAGATATTTCCATGTTCATTCAGATAGCGGTGTATGTATTTCCATGTTCATACAGATAGCGGTGAAGATATTTCCATTTTCATGCACATAGTGGTGTATTAATTTCCCTGTTCAAAGAGTTAGAGGTGTAGATATTTCCATGTTCATACAGATAGCGGTGTAGATATTTCCATGTTTATACAGATAGCGGTGAAGATGTATGCATGTTTACACACCTAGCGGTGTAGATATTTCCATGTTCATCCAGATGGCTGTGTAGATATATCCATCTTCATAAAGATGGCGGTGAAGATATTTCCATGTTCATACAGATAGCGGTGTAGATATTTCCATGTTCATCCAGATGGCTGTGTAGATATATCCATGTTAATACATACAGATGGCAGAAAAGATATTTCCATGTTCATACAGATAGCGGTGTAAATATTTCCATGTTCATACAGATAGCGGTGTAGATATTTCCATGTTCATCCAGATGGCTGTGTAGATATATCCATGTTCATACAGATGGCGAAGAAGATATTTCCATGTTCATACAGATAGCGGTGTAGATATTTCCATGTTCATACAGAGAGTGGTGTAGATACTTCCATGTTCATACAGATAGCGGTGTAGATATTTCCATGTTCGTACAGATAGCGGTGTAGATATTTCCATGTTCATACAGATAGCCGTGTAGATATTGCCATGTTCATACCGATAGAGGTGCTGATACTTCCATGTTTTTACAGATAGCGGTGTAGATATTTCCATGTTTATACAGACAGAGGTGAAGATGTATACATGTATACACAGATAGCGGTGTAGATGTTTCCATGTTCATCCAAATGGCTGTGTAGATATATCCATGTTCATACAGATGGCGGTGAAGTTATTTCCATGTTCATACAGATAGAGGTGTAGTTATTTCCATGTGTAAAGAGATAGCTGTGTAGATATTTCCATGTATATGCAGATAGCTGTGTAGATATTTCCATTTTCATGCAGATAGCGGTTTAGATATTTCCATGTTCAAACAGATAGCGGTGTAGATATTTCCATGTTCATAGAGAAAGCGGTGTAGATATTTCCATGTTTATACAGATAGCGGTGAAGATGTATGCATGATTACAAAGATAGCGGTGTAGATATTTCCATGTTCATACATATAGCGGTGTAGATATTTCCAGGTTCATCCAGATGGCTGTGTAGAAATATCCATGTTCATACAGATGGCAGTGAAGATATTTCCATGTTCATACAGATAGCGGGGTAGATATTTCCATGTTCATACAGATAGCGGTGTAGATATTTCCATGTTCATACAGACAGCGGTGTTGATATTTCCATGTTCATCCAGATGGCTGTGTAGATATATCTATGTTCATACAGATGGAGGTGAAGATATTTCCATGTTCATACAGATATCGGTGTAGATATTTCCATGTTCATACAGATAGCGGTTTATGTATTTCCATGTTCATACAGATAGCGGTGCTGATATTTCCATGTTTATACAGGTAGCGGTGTAGATATTTCCATGTTTATACAGATAGCGGTGTAGATATTTCCATGTTTATACAGACAGCGGTGAAGATGTATGCATGTTTACACAGATAGCGGTGTAGATATTTCCATGTTCATCCAGATGGCTGTGTAGATATATCCATGTTCATACAGATAGCAGTGTAGATATTTCCATGTTCATACAGATAGCGGTGCAGATATTTCCATGTTCATCCAGATGGCTGTGTAGATATATCCATGTTCATACAGGTGGCGGTGAAGATATTTCCATGTTCATACAGATAGCGGTGTAGATATTTCCATGTTCATACAGATAGCGGTGTAGATATTTCCATGTTCATACAGATAGAGGTGTATGTATTTCCATGTTCATACAGATAGCGGTGTAGATATTTCCATTTTCATGCACATAGCGGTGTATACATTTCCCTGTTCAAACAGTTAGCGGTGTAGATATTTCCATGTTCATACAGATAGCGGTGTAGATATTTCCATGTTTATACAGATAGCGGTGAAGATGTATGCATGTTTACACTCATAGCGGTGTAGATATTTCCATGTTCATCCAGATGGCTGTGTAGACATATCCATCATCATACAGATGGCGGTGAAGATATTTCCATGTTCATACAGATAGCGGTGTAGATATTTCCATGTTCATATAGATAGCGGTGTAGATATTTCCATGTATATGCAGATAGCTGTGTAGATATTTCCATTTTCATGCAGATAGTGGTGTAGATATTTCCATGTTGAAACAGATAGCGGTGTAGATATTTCCATGTTCATTCACATAGCGGTGTAGATATTTCCATGTTTATACAGATAGCGGTGAAGAGGTATGCATGTTTACACAGATAGCGGTGTATATATTTCCATGTTCATACAGATAGCGGTGTAGATATTTCCATGTTCATCCAGATGGTTGTGTAGACATATCCATGTTCATGCAGATGGCGGTGAAGATATTTCCATGTTCATACAGATAGCGGTGTAGATATCTCCATGTTCATACAGATAGCGGTGTAGATATTTCCATGTTAATACAGATGGCTGTGTAGATATATCCATGTTCATACAGAAGGCGGGGAAGATATTTCCATGTTCATAGAGATGGCGGTGTAGATATTTCCATGTTCATTCCGATAGCGGTGCTGATATTTCCATGTTTATAAAGGTAGCGGTGTAGATATTTCCATGTTTATACAGATAGCGGTGTAGATATTTCCATGTTTATACACATAGCGGTGTAGATATTTCCATGTTTATACAGATAGCGGTGAAGATGTATGCATGTTTACACAGAGAGCGGTGTAGATATTTCCATGTTCATCCAAATGGCTGTGTAGATATATCCATGTTCATACAGATGGCGGTGAAGATATTTCCATGTTCAAACAGATAGCGGTGTAGATATTTCCATGTTCATACAGATAGCGGAGTAGATATTTTCATGTTTATACAGATGGCGGTGAAGATGTATGCATGTTTACACAGATAGCGGTGTAGATATTTCCATGTTCATACAGATGGCTGTGTAGACATATCCATGTTAAAACAGATGGCGGTGAAGATATTTCCATGTTCATACAGATAGCGGTGTAGATATTTCCATGTTCATACAGATAGCGGTGTATATATTTCCATGTTCATACAGATGGCTGTGTAGATATATCCTTGTTCATACAGATGCCGGTGAAGATATTTCCATGTTCATGCAGATAGCGGTGTAGATATTTCTGTGTTCGTACAGATAGCGGTGTAGATATTTCCATGTTCATACAGATAGCGGTGTAGATATTTCCATGTTCATACAGATAGCGGTGTAGATATTTCCATGTTCATACAGATAGCGGTGCTGATATTTCCATGTTCATGCAGATAGCGGTGCTGATATTTCCATGTTTATACAGGTAGCGGTGTAGATATTTCCATGTTTATACAGATAGTGGTGTAGATATTTCCATGTTTATACAGATAGCGGTGTAGATATTTCCAAGTTTTTACAGATAGCGGTGTAGATATCTCCATCTTAATACAGATGGCGGTGTAGATATTTATATGTTCATACAGATGGCGGTGCAGGTATTTCCATGTTCATACAGATGGCGGTGTAGATATTTCCATGTTTATAGAGATAGCAGTGTAGTTATTTCCATGTGTAAAGAGAGAGCTTTGTAGATATTTCCATGTATATGCAGATAGCTGTGTAGATATTTCCATTTTCATGCAGATAGCGGTGTAGATATTTCCATCTTCAAACAGATAGCGGTGTAGATATTTCCATGTTCATACACATAGCGGTGTAGATATTTCCATGTTTATACAGATAGCGGTGAAGATGTATGTATCTTTACACAGATATCGGTGTAGATATTTCCATGTTCATACAGAAAACGGTGTAGATATTTCCATGTTCATCCAGTTGGCAGTGTAGATATATCCATGTTCATACAGATGGCGGTGAAGATATTTCCATGTTCATACAGATAGCGGTGTAGCTATATCCATGTTCATACAGATAGCAGTGTAGATATTTCCATGTTTATCCAGATGGCTGTGTAGATATATCCATGTTCATACAGATGGCAGTGAAGATATTTCCATTTTCATACAGATAGCGGTGTAGCTATTTCCATGTTCATACAGATAGCGGTGTAGATATTTCCATGTTCATCCAGATGGCTGTGTAGCTATTTCCATGTTCATACAGATTGCGGTGCTGATATTTCCATGTTTATACAGGTAGTGGTGTAGATATTTCCATGTTTTTACAGAAACCGGTGTAGATATTTCCATGTTTATACAGATAGCAGTGTAGATATTTCCATGTATATGCAGATAGCTGTGTAGATATTTCCATTTCCATGCAGGTAGCGGTGAAGATGTATGCATGTTTACACAGATAGCGGTGTAGATATTTCCATGTTCATACAGATAGCAGTGTAGATATTTCCATGTTTACTGAGATAGCGGTGTAGATATTTCGATGTTGATAGAGATAGCGATGATGTAATTTCCATGATTATACGGATAGCAGTGTAGATATTTCCATGTATATAAAGATAGCAGTGTAGATATTTCCATGTTTATGCAGATGGCAGTGTAGAAATTTCCATCATTATACAGATAGAGGTGAAGGTATTTCCATGTTCCTACGGAAAGCAGTGTAGATATTTCCATGTTTTTACAGATAGCGGTGTAGGTATTCCCATGTTTATACAGACGGCAGTGTAGATATTTGCATCTTTAGAGAGATCGCGGTGTAGATATTTCCATGCTCATACGGATGATGGTTTAGATATTTCCCTGTTTATAGAGGTGGCAGTGTAGATATTTCCATATTTATAGACATGGCGTTGTTGATATTTCCTTGTTTAAACAGATAGTGGTGTAGATATTTCCATGTTTACAGAGATAGTGGTGTAGATATTTCCATGTTCATACAGATGGCAGTGTACATATTTCCATGTTCATACAGAGGGCAGTGTAGATATTTCCATCTTTATAGAGATAGCAGTTTAGATACTTGCAATTTTATACCGATGGCGCTGTAGATACTTTCATATTCATACACATAGCGGTGTAGATATTTCCATGTTTATACAGATGGCGGTGTAGATATTTCCTTCTTTATACAGATAGCGGTGTAGACATTTCCATGTTATAGAGATAGCGATGTAGATATTTCCATGTTTATACAGATAGGGATGTACATATTAACATGTTCTTACAGATAGCGCTGTAGATATTTCCAAATTCATGCAGATGGCGGTGTAGACATTTCCATGTTTATAGAGATGGCGTTGTAGATATTTCCTTGTTTATACAGAGAGGTGTTTAGATATTTCCAAGTCATAGAGGTAGCGTTGTAGATATTTCCATGTTTATACAGATAGCGGTGTAGATATTACCATCTTCATACAGATAGCGGTGTAGATATTTCCATGTTTATACAGATAGCACTGTAGATATTTCCATGTTTATGCAGATAGCGGTTTAGATATTTCCATGTTTACACAGATAGCGGTGTAGATATTTCCGTGTTTATACAGATAGCGGTGTAGGTATTTCCATGTTTATAGAGATAGTGGTGTAGATATTTCCATGTTTATACAGATAGCGGTGTAGATATTTCCAAGTTTCTACAGATAGCAGTGTAGATATCTCCATCTTAGTACAGATGGCGGTGTAGATATTTCCATGTTCATACAGATAGCAGTGTAGATATTTCCATGTTTATAAAGATAGCGGTGAAGGTGTATGCATGTTTACACAGATAGCGGTGTAGGTATTTCCATGTTCATACAGATAGCGGTGTAGATATTTCCATGTTCATCCAGATGGCTGTGTAGATATATCCATGTTCATACAGATGGCTGTGAAGATATTTCCATGTTCATACAGATAGCGGTGTAGATATTTCCATGTTCATACAGATAGCGGTGTAAATATTTCCATGGTCATCCAGATGGCTGTGTAGATATATCCATGTTCATACAGATGGCTGTGAAGATATTTCCATGTTCATACAGATAGCGGTGTAGATATTTCCATGTTCAAACAGATAGCGGTGTAGATATTTCCATGTTTATACATATAGCGGTGTAGATATCTCCTTCTTAATACAGATGGCGGTGGAGATATTTATATGTTCATTCAGATGGCGGTGCAGTTATTTCCATGTTCATACAGATATCGGTGTAGATATTTCCATGTTCATACAGATAGCGGTGCAGTTATTTCCATGTGTAAAGAGATAGCTGTGTAGATATTTCCATGTATATGCAGATAGCTGTGTAGATATTTCCATTTTCATGCAGATAGCGGTGTATATATTTCCCTGTTCAAACAGTTAGCGGTGTAGATATTTCCATGTTCATAAAGATAGCGGTGTAGATATTTCCATGTTTATACAGATAGCAGTGAAGTTGTATGCATGTTTACACAGATAGCGGTGTAGATATTTCCATGTTCATCCAGATGGCTGTGTAGATATATCCATGTTCATACAGATAGCGGTGTAGATATTTCATTGTTCATACAGATAGCGGTGTAAATATTTCCATGTTCATACAGAAAGCAGTGTAGATATTTCCATGTTTTTACAGATAGCGGTGTAGGTATTCCCATGTTTATACAGACGGCGGTGTAGATATTTGCATCTTTAGAGAGATCACGGTGTAGATATTTCCATGCTCATACGGATGATGGTTTAGATATTTCCCTGTTTATAGAGGTGGCAGTGTAGATATTTCCATATTTATAGACATGGCGTTGTAGATATTTCCTTGTTTAAACAGATAGCGGTGTAGATATTTCCATGTTTATAGAGATAGTGGTGTAGATATTTCCATGTTCATACAGATGGCGGTGTACATATTTCCATGTTCATACAGATGGCAGTGTAGATATTTCCATCTTTATCGAGATAGCAGTTTAGATACTTGCAATTTTATACCGATGGCGCTGTAGATACTTTCATATTCATACACATAGCGGTGTAGATATTTCCATGTTTATACAGATGGCGGTGTAGATATTTCCTTCTTTATACAGATAGCGGTGTAGACATTTCCATGTTATAGAGATAGCGATGTAGATATTTCCATGTTTATACAGATAGGGATGTACATATTAACATGTTCTTACAGATAGCGGTGTAGATATTTCCATATTTATGGAGATGGCGGTGTAGACATTTCCATGTTTATAGAGATGGCGTTGTAGATATTTCCTTGTTTATACAGAGAGGTGTTTAGATATTTCCAAGTCATAGAGGTAGCGTTGTAGATATTTCCATGTTTATACAGATAGCGGTGTAGATATTACCATCTTCATACAGATAGCTGTGTAGATATTTCCATGTTCATACAGATAGCGGTGTAGATATTTCCATGTTCATACAGATAGCGGTGCTGATATTTCCATGTTTATACAGATAGTGGTGTAGATATTTCCATGTTTATACAGATAGCGGTGTAGATATTTCCAAGTTTTTACAGATAGCGGTGTAGATATCTCCATCTTAATACAGATGGCGGTGTAGATATTTATATGTTCATTCAGATGGCGGTGCAGTTATTTCCATGTTCATACAGATATCGGTGTAGATATTTCCATGTTCATACAGATAGCGGTGTAGTTATTTCCATGTGTAAAGGGATAGCTGTGTAGATATTTCCATGTATATGCAGATATCTGTGTAGATATTTCCATTTTCTTGCAGATAGCGGTGTATATATTTCCCTGTTCAAACAGTATGCGGTGTAGATATTTCAATGTTCATAAAGATAGCGGTGTAGATATTTCCATGTTTATACAGATAGCGTTGAAGTTGTATGCATGTTTACACAGATAGCGGTGTAGATATTTCCATGTTCATCCAGATGGCTGTGTAGATATATCCATGTTCATACAGATAGCGGTGTAGTTATTTCATTGTTCATACAGATAGCGGTGTAGATATTTCCATGTTCATACAGAAAGCAGTGTAGATATTTCCATGTTTTTACAGATAGCGGTGTAGGTATTCCCATGTTTATACAGACGGCGGTGTATATATTTGCATCTTTAGAGAGATCGCGGTGTAGATATTTCCATGCTCATACGGATGATGGTTTAGATATTTCCCTGTTTATAGAGGTGGCAGTGTAGATATTTCCATATTTATAGACATGGCGTTGTAGATATTTCCTTGTTTAAACAGATAGCGGTGTAGATATTTCCATGTTTATAGAGATAGTGGTGTAGATATTTCTATATTCATACACATAGCGGTGTAGATATTTCCATGTTTATACAGATAGCGGTGTAGACATTTCCATGTTATAGAGATAGCGATGTAGATATTTCCATGTTTATACAGATAGGGATGTACATATTAACATGTTCTTACAGATAGCGGTGTAAATATTTCCACGTTCATACAGATAGCGGTGTAGATATTTCCATGTTCATCCAGATGGCTGTGTAGATATATCCATGTTCATACAGATGGCGGAGAAGATATTTCCATGTTCATACAGATAGCGGTGTAGATATTTCCATGTTTATACAGATGGCTGTGTAGGTATATCCATGTTCATACAGATGGCGGTGTAGATATTTCCATGTTCATACTGACAGCGGTGTAGATATTTCCATGTTCATCCAGATGGCTGTGTAGATATATCCATGTTCATACATACAGATGGCAGAAAAGATATTTCCATGTTCATACAGATAGCGGTGTAAATATTTCCATGTTCATACAGATAGCGGTGTAGATATTTCCATGTTCATCCAGATGGCTGTGTAGATATATCCATGTTCATACAGATGGCGGAGAAGATATTTCCATGTTCATACAGATAGCGGTGTAGATATTTCCATGTTCATACAGATAGCGGTGTAGATATTTCCATGTTTATACACATAGCGGTGAAGATGTATGCATGTTTACACAGATAGCGGTGTAGATATTTCCATGTTCATACAGATAACGGTGTAGATATTTCCATGTTCATCCAGATGGTTGTGTAGACATATCCATGTTCATGCAGATGGCGGTGAAGATATTTCCATGTTCATACAGATAGCGGTGTAGATATCTCCATGTTCATACAGATAGCGGTGTAGATATTTCCATGTTAATACAGATGGCTGTGTAGATATATCCATGTTCATACAGATGGCGGGGAAGATATTTCCATGTTCATAGAGATGGCGGTGTAGATATTTCCATGTTCATTCCGATAGGGTGCTGATATTTCCATGTTTATACAGGTAGCGGTGTAGATATTTCCATGTTTATACAGATAGCGGTGTAGATATTTCCATGTTTATACACATAGCGGTGTAGATATTTCCATGTTTATACAGATAGCGGTGTAGATATCTCCATCTTAATACAGATGGCGGTGTAGATATTAATATGTTCATACAGATGGCGGTGCAGATATTTCCATGTTCATACAGATGGCGGTGTAGATATTTCCATATTCATACAGATAGCGGTGCAGTTATTTCCATGTGTAAAGAGATAGCTGTGTAGATATTTCCATGTTTATGTAGATAGCTGTGTAGATATTTCCATTTTCATGCAGATAGCGGTGTATATATTTCCCTGTTCAAACAGTTAGTGGTGTAGAGATTTCCATGTTCATAAAGATAGCGGTGTAGATATTTCCATGTTTATACAGATAGCGGTGAAGATGTATGCATGTTTACACAGATAGCGGTGTAGATATTTCCATGTTCATCCAAATGGCTGTGTAGATATATCCATGTTCATACAGATGGCGGTGAAGATATTTCCATTTTCATACAGATAGCGGTGTAGATATTTCCATGTTCATACAGATAGCAGTGTAGATATTTCCATGTTCATACAGATAGCGGTGTAGATATTTCTTGTTCATCCAGATGGCTGTGTAGATATATCCATGTTCATACAGATGGCGGTGAAGATATTTCGATGTTCATACAGATAGCGGTGTAGATATTTCCATGTTCATACAGATAGCGGTGTAGATACTTCCATGTTCATACCGATAGCGGTGCTGATACTTCCATGTTTATACAGGAAGCGGTGTACATATTTCCGTGTTTATACAGATAGCGGTGTAGATATTTCCATGTTCATACAGATAGCGGTGTAGATATTTCCATGTTTATACAGATAGCGGTGTAGATATCTCCTTCTTAATACAGATGGCGGTGTAGATATTTATATGTTCATACAGATGGCGGTGCAGATATTTCCATGTTCATACAGATGGCGGTGTAGATATTACCATGTTTATAGAGATAGCGGTGTAGTTATTTCCATGTGCAAAGAGATAGCTGTGTAGATATCTCCATGTATATGCAGATAGCTGTGTAGATATTTCCATTTTCATGCAGATAGCGGTGTAGATACTTCCATGTTCAAACAGATAGCGGTGTAGATATTTCCATGTTCATACAGATAGCGGTGTAGATATTTCCTTGTTTATACAGATGGCGGTGAAGATGTATGCATGTTTACACACATAGCGGTGTAGATATTTCCATGTTCGTACAGATAGCGGTGTAGATATTTCCATGTTCATCCAGACGGCTGTGTAGACATATCCATGTTCGTACAAATGGCGGTGAAGATATTTCCAAGTTCATAGAGATGGCGGTGTAGATATTTCCATGTTTATACAGACAGCGGTGAAGATGTATGCATGTTTACACAGATAGCGGTGTAGATATTTCCATGTTCATCCAGATGGCTGTGTAGATATATCCATGTTCATACAGATAGCGGTGTAGATATTTCCATGTTCATACAGATAGCGGTGCAGATATTTCCATGTTCATCCAGATGGCTGTGAAGATATTTCCATGTTCATACAGATAGCGGTGTAGATATTTCCATGTTCATACAGATAGCGGTGTAAATATTTCCATGGTCATCCAGATGGCTGTGTAGATATATCCATGTTCATACAGATGGCTGTGAAGATATTTCCATGTTCATACAGATAGCGGTGTAGATATTTCCATGTTCAAACAGATAGCGGTGTAGATATTTCCATGTTTATACATATAGCGGTGTAGATATCTCCTTCTTAATACAGATGGCGGTGGAGATATTTATATGTTCATTCAGATGGCGGTGCAGTTATTTCCATGTTCATACAGATATCGGTGTAGATATTTCCATGTTCATACAGATAGCGGTGCAGTTATTTCCATGTGTAAAGAGATAGCTGTGTAGATATTTCCATGTATATGCAGATAGCTGTGTAGATATTTCCATTTTCATGCAGATAGCGGTGTATATATTTCCCTGTTCAAACAGTTAGCGGTGTAGATATTTCCATGTTCATAAAGATAGCGGTGTAGATATTTCCATGTTTATACAGATAGCAGTGAAGTTGTATGCATGTTTACACAGATAGCGGTGTAGATATTTCCATGTTCATCCAGATGGCTGTGTAGATATATCCATGTTCATACAGATAGCGGTGTAGATATTTCATTGTTCATACAGATAGCGGTGTAAATATTTCCATGTTCATACAGAAAGCAGTGTAGATATTTCCATGTTTTTACAGATAGCGGTGTAGGTATTCCCATGTTTATACAGACGGCGGTGTAGATATTTGCATCTTTAGAGAGATCACGGTGTAGATATTTCCATGCTCATACGGATGATGGTTTAGATATTTCCCTGTTTATAGAGGTGGCAGTGTAGATATTTCCATATTTATAGACATGGCGTTGTAGATATTTCCTTGTTTAAACAGATAGCGGTGTAGATATTTCCATGTTTATAGAGATAGTGGTGTAGATATTTCCATGTTCATACAGATGGCGGTGTACATATTTCCATGTTCATACAGATGGCAGTGTAGATATTTCCATCTTTATCGAGATAGCAGTTTAGATACTTGCAATTTTATACCGATGGCGCTGTAGATACTTTCATATTCATACACATAGCGGTGTAGATATTTCCATGTTTATACAGATGGCGGTGTAGATATTTCCTTCTTTATACAGATAGCGGTGTAGACATTTCCATGTTATAGAGATAGCGATGTAGATATTTCCATGTTTATACAGATAGGGATGTACATATTAACATGTTCTTACAGATAGCGGTGTAGATATTTCCATATTTATGGAGATGGCGGTGTAGACATTTCCATGTTTATAGAGATGGCGTTGTAGATATTTCCTTGTTTATACAGAGAGGTGTTTAGATATTTCCAAGTCATAGAGGTAGCGTTGTAGATATTTCCATGTTTATACAGATAGCGGTGTAGATATTACCATCTTCATACAGATAGCTGTGTAGATATTTCCATGTTCATACAGATAGCGGTGTAGATATTTCCATGTTCATACAGATAGCGGTGCTGATATTTCCATGTTTATACAGATAGTGGTGTAGATATTTCCATGTTTATACAGATAGCGGTGTAGATATTTCCAAGTTTTTACAGATAGCGGTGTAGATATCTCCATCTTAATACAGATGGCGGTGTAGATATTTATATGTTCATTCAGATGGCGGTGCAGTTATCTCCATGTTCATACAGATATCGGTGTAGATATTTCCATGTTCATACAGATAGCGGTGTAGTTATTTCCATGTGTAAAGGGATAGCTGTGTAGATATTTCCATGTATATGCAGATATCTGTGTAGATATTTCCATTTTCTTGCAGATAGCGGTGTATATATTTCCCTGTTCAAACAGTATGCGGTGTAGATATTTCAATGTTCATAAAGATAGCGGTGTAGATATTTCCATGTTTATACAGATAGCGTTGAAGTTGTATGCATGTTTACACAGATAGCGGTGTAGATATTTCCATGTTCATCCAGATGGCTGTGTAGATATATCCATGTTCATACAGATAGCGGTGTAGTTATTTCATTGTTCATACAGATAGCGGTGTAGATATTTCCATGTTCATACAGAAAGCAGTGTAGATATTTCCATGTTTTTACAGATAGCGGTGTAGGTATTCCCATGTTTATACAGACGGCGGTGTATATATTTGCATCTTTAGAGAGATCGCGGTGTAGATATTTCCATGCTCATACGGATGATGGTTTAGATATTTCCCTGTTTATAGAGGTGGCAGTGTAGATATTTCCATATTTATAGACATGGCGTTGTAGATATTTCCTTGTTTAAACAGATAGCGGTGTAGATATTTCCATGTTTATAGAGATAGTGGTGTAGATATTTCTATATTCATACACATAGCGGTGTAGATATTTCCATGTTTATACAGATAGCGGTGTAGACATTTCCATGTTATAGAGATAGCGATGTAGATATTTCCATGTTTATACAGATAGGGATGTACATATTAACATGTTCTTACAGATAGCGGTGTAAATATTTCCACGTTCATACAGATAGCGGTGTAGATATTTCCATGTTCATCCAGATGGCTGTGTAGATATATCCATGTTCATACAGATGGCGGAGAAGATATTTCCATGTTCATACAGATAGCGGTGTAGATATTTCCATGTTTATACAGATGGCTGTGTAGGTATATCCATGTTCATACAGATGGCGGTGTAGATATTTCCATGTTCATACTGACAGCGGTGTAGATATTTCCATGTTCATCCAGATGGCTGTGTAGATATATCCATGTTCATACATACAGATGGCAGAAAAGATATTTCCATGTTCATACAGATAGCGGTGTAAATATTTCCATGTTCATACAGATAGCGGTGTAGATATTTCCATGTTCATCCAGATGGCTGTGTAGATATATCCATGTTCATACAGATGGCGGAGAAGATATTTCCATGTTCATACAGATAGCGGTGTAGATATTTCCATGTTCATACAGATAGCGGTGTAGATATTTCCATGTTCATACAGATAGCGGTGTAGATATTTCCATGTTCGTACAGATAGCGGTGTAGATACTTCCATGTTCATCCAGATGGCTGTGTAGATATATCCATGTTCATACAGATGGTGATGAAGATATTTCCATGTTCATACAGATAGCGGTGTAGATATTTCCATGTTCATACAGATAGCCGTGTAGATATTGCCATGTTCATACCGATAGCGGTGCTGATACTTCCATGTTTATACAGATAGCGGTGTAGATATTTCCATGTTTATACAGACAGCGGTGAAGATGTATGCATGTATACACAGATAGCGGTGTAGATATTTCCATGTTCATCCAAATGGCTGTGTAGATATATCCATGTTCATACAGATGGCGGTGAAGTTATTTCCATGTTCATACAGATAGAGGTGTATTTATTTCCATGTGTAAAGAGATAGCTGTGTAGATATTTCCATGTATATGCAGATAGCTGTGTAGATAATTCCATTTTCATGCAGATAGCTGTTTAGATATTTCCATGTTCAAACAGATAGCGGTGTAGATATTTCCATGTTCATAGAGAAAGCGTTGTAGATATTTCCATGTTTATACAGATAGCGGTGAAGTTGTATGCATGATTACAAAGATAGCGGTGTAGATATTTCCATGTTCATACAGATAGCGGTGTAGATATTTCCACCTTCATCCAGATGGCTGTGTAGAAATATCCATGTTCATACAGATGGCAGTGAAGATATTTCCATGTTCATACAGACAGTGGTGTTGATATTTCCATGTTCATCCAGATGGCTGTGTAGATATATCTATGTTCATACAGATGGTGGTGAAGATATTTCCATGTTCATACAGATATCGGTGTAGATATTTCCATGTTCATACAGATAGCGGTGTAGGTATTTCCATGTTCATACAGATAGCGGTGCTGATATTTCCATGTTTATACAGGTAGCGGTGTAGATATTTCCATGTTTATACAGATAGCAGTGTAGATATTTCCATGTTTATACAGACAGCGGTGAAGATGTATGCATGTTTACACAGATAGCGGTGTAGATATTTCCATGTTCATCCAGATGGCTGTGTAGATATATCCATGTTCATACAGATAGCAGTGTAGATATTTCCATGTTCATACAGATAGCGGTGCAGATATTTCCATGTTCATCCAGATGGCTGTGTAGATATATCCATGTTCATACAGGTGGCGGTGAAGATATTTCCATGTTCATACAGATAGCGGTGTAGATATTTCCATGTTCATACAGATAGCGGTGTAGATATTTCCATGCTCATACAGATAGCGGTGTATGTATTTCCATGTTCATACAGATAGCGGTGTAGATATTTCCATTTTCATGCACATAGCGGTGTATACATTTCCCTGTTCAAACAGTTAGCGGTGTAGATATTTCCATGTTCATCCAGATGGCTGTGTAGATATATCCATCTTCATACAGATGGCGGTGAAGATATTTCCATGTTCATACAGATAGCGGTGTAGATATTTCCATGTTCATATAGATAGCGGTGTAGATATTTCCATGTATATGCAGATAGCTGTGTAGATATTTCCATTTTCATGCAGATAGTGGTGTAGATATTTCCATGTTGAAACAGATAGCGGTGTAGATATTTCCATGTTCATTCACATAGCGGTGTAGATATTTCCATGTTTATACACATAGCGGTGAAGATGTATGCATGTTTACACAGATAGCGGTGTAGATATTTCCATGTTCATACAGATAACGGTGTAGATATTTCCATGTTCATCCAGATGGTTGTGTAGACATATCCATGTTCATGCAGATGGCGGTGAAGATATTTCCATGTTCATACAGATAGCGGTGTAGATATCTCCATGTTCATACAGATAGCGGTGTAGATATTTCCATGTTAATACAGATGGCTGTGTAGATATATCCATGTTCATACAGATGGCGGGGAAGATATTTCCATGTTCATAGAGATGGCGGTGTAGATATTTCCATGTTCATTCCGATAGGGTGCTGATATTTCCATGTTTATACAGGTAGCGGTGTAGATATTTCCATGTTTATACAGATAGCGGTGTAGATATTTCCATGTTTATACACATAGCGGTGTAGATATTTCCATGTTTATACAGATAGCGGTGTAGATATCTCCATCTTAATACAGATGGCGGTGTAGATATTAATATGTTCATACAGATGGCGGTGCAGATATTTCCATGTTCATACAGATGGCGGTGTAGATATTTCCATATTCATACAGATAGCGGTGCAGTTATTTCCATGTGTAAAGAGATAGCTGTGTAGATATTTCCATGTTTATGTAGATAGCTGTGTAGATATTTCCATTTTCATGCAGATAGCGGTGTATATATTTCCCTGTTCAAACAGTTAGTGGTGTAGAGATTTCCATGTTCATAAAGATAGCGGTGTAGATATTTCCATGTTTATACAGATAGCGGTGAAGATGTATGCATGTTTACACAGATAGCGGTGTAGATATTTCCATGTTCATCCAAATGGCTGTGTAGATATATCCATGTTCATACAGATGGCGGTGAAGATATTTCCATTTTCATACAGATAGCGGTGTAGATATTTCCATGTTCATACAGATAGCAGTGTAGATATTTCCATGTTCATACAGATAGCGGTGTAGATATTTCTTGTTCATCCAGATGGCTGTGTAGATATATCCATGTTCATACAGATGGCGGTGAAGATATTTCGATGTTCATACAGATAGCGGTGTAGATATTTCCATGTTCATACAGATAGCGGTGTAGATACTTCCATGTTCATACCGATAGCGGTGCTGATACTTCCATGTTTATACAGGAAGCGGTGTACATATTTCCGTGTTTATACAGATAGCGGTGTAGATATTTCCATGTTCATACAGATAGCGGTGTAGATATTTCCATGTTTATACAGATAGCGGTGTAGATATCTCCTTCTTAATACAGATGGCGGTGTAGATATTTATATGTTCATACAGATGGCGGTGCAGATATTTCCATGTTCATACAGATGGCGGTGTAGATATTACCATGTTTATAGAGATAGCGGTGTAGTTATTTCCATGTGCAAAGAGATAGCTGTGTAGATATCTCCATGTATATGCAGATAGCTGTGTAGATATTTCCATTTTCATGCAGATAGCGGTGTAGATACTTCCATGTTCAAACAGATAGCGGTGTAGATATTTCCATGTTCATACAGATAGCGGTGTAGATATTTCCTTGTTTATACAGATGGCGGTGAAGATGTATGCATGTTTACACACATAGCGGTGTAGATATTTCCATGTTCGTACAGATAGCGGTGTAGATATTTCCATGTTCATCCAGACGGCTGTGTAGACATATCCATGTTCGTACAAATGGCGGTGAAGATATTTCCAAGTTCATAGAGATGGCGGTGTAGATATTTCCATGTTTATACAGACAGCGGTGAAGATGTATGCATGTTTACACAGATAGCGGTGTAGATATTTCCATGTTCATCCAGATGGCTGTGTAGATATATCCATGTTCATACAGATAGCGGTGTAGATATTTCCATGTTCATACAGATAGCGGTGCAGATATTTCCATGTTCATCCAGATGGCTGTGTAGATATATCCATGTTCATACAGATGGCGGTGAAGATATTTCCATGTTCATACAGATAGCGGTGTAGATATTTCCATGTTCATACAGATAGTGGTGTAGATATTTCCATGTTCATTCAGATAGCGGTGTATGTATTTCCATGTTCATACAGATAGCGGTGAAGATATTTCCATTTTCATGCACATAGTGGTGTATAAATTTCCCTGTTCAAAGAGTTAGCGGTGTAGATATTTCCATGTTCATACAGATAGCGGTGTAGATATTTCCATGTTTATACAGATAGCGGTGAAGATGTATGCATGTTTACACACCTAGCGGTGTAGATATTTCCATGTTCATCCAGATGGCTGTGTAGATATATCCATCTTCATACAGATGGCGGTGAAGATATTTCCATGTTCATACAGATAGCGGTGTAGATATTTCCATGTTCATCCAGATGGCTGTGTAGATATATCCATGTTAATACATACAGATGGCAGAAAAGATATTTCCATGTTCATACAGATAGCGGTGTAAATATTTCCATGTTCATACAGATAGCGGTGTAGATATTTCCATGTTCATCCAGATGGCTGTGTAGATATATCCATGTTCATACAGATGGCGAAGAAGATATTTCCATGTTCATACAGATAGCGGTGTAGATATTTCCATGTTCATACAGAGAGTGGTGTAGATATTTCCATGTTCATACAGATAGCGGTGTAGATATTTCCATGTTCGTACAGATAGCGGTGTAGATATTTCCATGTTCATACAGATAGCCGTGTAGATATTGCCATGTTCATACCGATAGCGGTGCTGATACTTCCATGTTTTTACAGATAGCGGTGTAGATATTTCCATGTTTATACAGACAGAGGTGAAGATGTATACATGTATACACAGATAGCGGTGTAGATATTTCCATGTTCATCCAAACGGCTGTGTAGATATATCCATGTTCATACAGATGGCGGTGAAGTTATTTCCATGTTCATACAGATAGAGGTGTAGTTATTTCCATGTGTAAAGAGATAGCTGTGTAGATATTTCCATGTATATGCAGATAGCTGTGTAGATATTTCCATTTTCATGCAGATAGCGGTTTAGATATTTCCATGTTCAAACAGATAGCGGTGTAGATATTTCCATGTTCATAGAGAAAGCGGTGTAGATATTTCCATGTTTATACAGATAGCGGTGAAGATGTATGCATGATTACAAAGATAGCGGTGTAGATATTTCCATGTTCATACATATAGCGGTGTAGATATTTCCAGGTTCATCCAGATGGCTGTGTAGAAATATCCATGTTCATACAGATGGCAGTGAAGATATTTCCATGTTCATACAGATAGCGGGGTAGATATTTCCATGTTCATACAGATAGCGGTGTAGATATTTCCATGTTCATACAGACAGCGGTGTTGATATTTCCATGTTCATCCAGATGGCTGTGTAGATATATCTATGTTCATACAGATGGAGGTGAAGATATTTCCATGTTCATACAGATATCGGTGTAGATATTTCCATGTTCATACAGATAGCGGTTTAGGTATTTCCATGTTCATACAGATAGCGGTGCTGATATTTCCATGTTTATACAGGTAGCCTTGTAGATATTTCCATGTTTATACAGATAGCGGTGTAGATATTTCCATGTTTATACAGACAGCGGTGAAGATGTATGCATGTTTACACAGATAGCGGTGTAGATATTTCCATGTTCATCCAGATGGCTGTGTAGATATATCCATGTTCATACAGATAGCGGTGTAGATATTTCCATGTTCATACAGATAGCGGTGCAGATATTTCCATGTTCATCCAGATGGCTGTGTAGATATATCCATGTTCATACAGGTGGCGGTGAAGATATTTCCATGTTCATACAGATAGCGGTGTAGATATTTCCATGTTCATACAGATAGCGGTGTAGATATTTCCATGTTCATACAGATAGAGGTGTATGTATTTCCATGTTCATACAGATAGCGGTGTAGATATTTCCATTTTCATGCACATAGCGGTGTATACATTTCCCTGTTCAAACAGTTAGCGGTGTAGATATTTCCATGTTCATACAGATAGCGGTGTAGATATTTCCATGTTTATACAGATAGCGGTGAAGATGTATGCATGTTTACACTCATAGCGGTGTAGATATTTCCATGTTCATCCAGATGGCTGTGTAGATATATCCATCATCATACAGATGGCGGTGAAGATATATCCATGTTCATACAGATAGCGGTGTAGATATTTCCATGTTCATATAGATAGCGGTGTAGATATTTCCATGTATATGCAGATAGCTGTGTAGATATTTCCATTTTCATGCAGATAGTGGTGTAGATATTTCCATGTTGAAACAGATAGCGGTGTAGATATTTCCATGTTCATTCACATAGCGGTGTAGATATTTCCATGTTTATACAGATAGCGGTGAAGAGGTATGCATGTTTACACAGATAGCGGTGTATATATTTCCATGTTCATACAGATAGCGGTGCAGATATTTCCATGTTCATCCAGATGGTTGTGTAGACATATCCATGTTCATGCAGATGGCGGTGAAGATATTTCCATGTTCATACAGATAGCGGTGTAGATATCTCCATGTTCATACAGATAGCGGTGTAGATATTTCCATGTTAATACAGATGGCTGTGTAGATATATCCATGTTCAAACAGATGGCGGGGAAGATATTTCCATGTTCATAGAGATGGCGGTGTAGATATTTCCATGTTCATTCCGATAGCGGTGCTGATATTTCCATGTTTATAAAGGTAGCGGTGTAGATATTTCCATGTTTATACAGATAGCGGTGTAGATATTTCCATGTTTATACACATAGCGGTGTAGATATTTCCATGTTTATACAGATAGCGGTGTAGATATCTCCATCTTAATACAGATGGCGGTGTAGATATTAATATGTTCATACAGATGGCGGTGCAGATATTTCCATGTTCATACAGATGGCGGTGTAGATATTTCGATATTCATACAGATAGCGGTGCAGTTATTTCCATGTGTAAAGAGATAGCTGTGTAGATATTTCCATGTTTATGTAGATAGCTGTGTAGATATTTCCATTTTCATGCAGATAGCGGTGTATATATTTCCCTGTTCAAACAGTTAGTGGTGTAGAGATTTCCATGTTCATAAAGATAGCGGTGTAGATATTTCCATGTTTATACAGATAGCGGTGAAGATGTATGCATGTTTACACAGAGAGCGGTGTAGATATTTCCATGTTCATCCAAATGGCTGTGTAGATATATCCATGTTCATACAGATGGCGGTGAAGATATTTCCATGTTCAAACAGATAGCGGTGTAGATATTTCCATGTTCATACAGATAGCGGAGTAGATATTTTCATGTTTATACAGATGGCGGTGAAGATGTATGCATGTTTACACAGATAGCGGTGTAGATATTTCCATGTTCATACAGATGGCTGTGTAGACATATCCATGTTAAAACAGATGGCGGTGAAGATATTTCCATGTTCATACAGATAGCGGTGTAGATATTTCCATGTTCATACAGATAGCGGTGTAGATATTTCCATGTTCATACAGATGGCTGTGTAGATATATCCTTGTCCATACAGATGCCGGTGAAGATATTTCCATGTTCATACAGATAGCGGTGTAGATATTTCTGTGTTCGTACAGATAGCGGTGTAGATATTTCCATGTTCATACAGATAGCGGTGTAGATATTTCCATGTTCATACAGATAGCGGTGTAGATATTTCCATGTTCATACAGATAGCGGTGCTGATATTTCCATGTTCATGCAGATAGCGGTGCTGATATTTCCATGTTTATACAGGTAGCGGTGTAGATATTTCCATGTTTATACAGATAGTGGTGTAGATATTTCCATGTTTATACAGATAGCGGTGTAGATATTTCCAAGTTTTTACAGATAACGGTGTAGATATCTCCATCTTAATACAGATGGCGGTGTAGATATTTATATGTTCATACAGATGGCGGTGCAGGTATTTCCATGTTCATACAGATGGCGGTGTAGATATTTCCATGTTTATAGAGATAGCAGTGTAGTTATTTCCATGTGTAAAGAGAGAGCTTTGTAGATATTTCCATGTATATGCAGATAGCTGTGTAGATATTTCCATTTTCATGCAGATAGCGGTGTAGATATTTCCATCTTCAAACAGATAGCGGTGTAGATATTTCCATGTTCATACACATAGCGGTGTAGATATTTCCATGTTTATACAGATAGCGGTGAAGATGTATGAATCTTTACACAGATATCGGTGTAGATATTTCCATGTTCATACAGAAAACGGTGTAGATATTTCCATGTTCATCCAGTTGGCAGTGTAGATATATCCATGTTCATACAGATGGCGGTGAAGATATTTCCATGTTCATACAGATAGCGGTGTAGATATTTCCATGTTCATACAGATAGCGGTGTAGCTATATCCATGTTCATACAGATAGCAGTGTAGATATTTCCATGTTTATCCAGATGGCTGTGTAGATATATCCATGTTCATACAGATGGCAGTGAAGATATTTCCATTTTCATACAGATAGCGGTGTAGCTATTTCCATGTTCATACAGATAGCGGTGTAGATATTTCCATGTTCATCCAGATGGCTGTGTAGCTATTTCCATGTTCATACAGATTGCGGTGCTGATATTTCCATGTTTATACAGGTAGTGGTGTAGATATTTCCATGTTTTTACAGAAACCGGTGTAGATATTTCCATGTTTATACAGATAGCAGTGTAGATATTTCCATGTATATGCAGATAGCTGTGTAGATATTTCCATTTTCATGCAGGTAGCGGTGAAGATGTATGCATGTTTACACAGATAGCGGTGTAGATATTTCCATGTTCATACAGATAGCAGTGTAGATATTTCCATGTTTACAGAGATAGCGGTGTAGATATTTCGATGTTGATAGAGATAGCGATGATGTAATTTCCATGATTATACGGATAGCAGTGTAGATATTTCCATGTATATAAAGATAGCAGTGTAGATATTTCCATGTTTATGCAGATGGCAGTGTAGAAATTTCCATCATTATACAGATAGAGGTGAAGGTATTTCCATGTTCCTACGGAAAGCAGTGTAGATATTTCCATGTTTTTACAGATAGCGGTGTAGGTATTCCCATGTTTATACAGACGGCAGTGTAGATATTTGCATCTTTAGAGAGATCGCGGTGTAGATATTTCCATGCTCATACGGATGATGGTTTAGATATTTCCCTGTTTATAGAGGTGGCAGTGTAGATATTTCCATATTTATAGACATGGCGTTGTTGATATTTCCTTGTTTAAACAGATAGTGGTGTAGATATTTCCATGTTTGCAGAGATAGTGGTGTAGATATTTCCATGTTCATACAGATGGCAGTGTACATATTTCCATGTTCATACAGATGGCAGTGTAGATATTTCCATCTTTATAGAGATAGCAGTTTAGATACTTGCAATTTTATACCGATGGCGCTGTAGATACTTTCATATTCATACACATAGCGGTGTAGATATTTCCATGTTTATACAGATGGCGGTGTAGATATTTCCTTCTTTATACAGATAGCGGTGTAGACATTTCCATGTTATAGAGATAGCGATGTAGATATTTCCATGTTTATACAGATAGGGATGTACATATTAACATGTTCTTACAGATAGCGCTGTAGATATTTCCAAATTCATGCAGATGGCGGTGTAGACATTTCCATGTTTATAGAGATGGCGTTGTAGATATTTCCTTGTTTATACAGAGAGGTGTTTAGATATTTCCAAGTCATAGAGGTAGCGTTGTAGATATTTCCATGTTTATACAGATAGCGGTGTAGATATTACCATCTTCATACAGATAGCGGTGTAGATATTTCCATGTTTATACAGATAGCACTGTAGATATTTCCATGTTTATGCAGATAGCGGTTTAGATATTTCCATGTTTACACAGATAGCGGTGTAGATATTTCCGTGTTTATACAGATAGCGGTGTAGGTATTTCCATGTTTATAGAGATAGTGGTGTAGATATTTCCATGTTTATACAGATAGCGGTGTAGATATTTCCAAGTTTCTACAGATAGCAGTGTAGATATCTCCATCTTAGTACAGATGGCGGTGTAGATATTTCCATGTTCATACAGATAGCAGTGTAGATATTTCCATGTTTATAAAGATAGCGGTGAAGATGTATGCATGTTTACACAGATAGCGGTGTAGTTATTTCCATGTTCATACAGATAGCGGTGTAGATATTTCCATGTTCATCCAGATGGCTGTGTAGATATATCCATGTTCATACAGATGGCTGTGAAGATATTTCCATGTTCATACAGATAGCGGTGTAGATATTTCCATGTTCATACAGATAGCGGTGTAAATATTTCCATGGTCATCCAGATGGCTGTGTAGATATATCCATGTTCATACAGATGGCTGTGAAGATATTTCCATGTTCATACAGATAGCGGTGTAGATATTTCCATGTTCAAACAGATAGCGGTGTAGATATTTCCATGTTTATACATATAGCGGTGTAGATATCTCCTTCTTAATACAGATGGCGGTGGAGATATTTATATGTTCATTCAGATGGCGGTGCAGTTATTTCCATGTTCATACAGATATCGGTGTAGATATTTCCATGTTCATACAGATAGCGGTGTAGTTATTTCCATGTGTAAAGAGATAGCTGTGTAGATATTTCCATGTATATGCAGATAGCTGTGTAGATATTTCCATTTTCATGCAGATAGCGGTGTATATATTTCCCTGTTCAAACAGTTAGCGGTGTAGATATTTCCATGTTCATAAAGATAGCGGTGTAGATATTTCCATGTTTATACAGATAGCAGTGAAGTTGTATGCATGTTTACACAGATAGCGGTGTAGATATTTCCATGTTCATCCAGATGGCTGTGTAGATATATCCATGTTCATACAGATAGCGGTGTAGATATTTCATTGTTCATACAGATAGCGGTGTAAATATTTCCATGTTCATACAGAAAGCAGTGTAGATATTTCCATGTTTTTACAGATAGCGGTGTAGGTATTCCCATGTTTATACAGACGGCGGTGTAGATATTTGCATCTTTAGAGAGATCACGGTGTAGATATTTCCATGCTCATACCGATGATGGTTTAGATATTTCCCTGTTTATAGAGGTGGCAGTGTAGATATTTCCATATTTATAGACATGGCGTTGTAGATATTTCCTTGTTTAAACAGATAGCGGTGTAGATATTTCCATGTTTATAGAGATAGTGGTGTAGATATTTCCATGTTCATACAGATGGCGGTGTACATATTTCCATGTTCATACAGATGGCAGTGTAGATATTTCCATCTTTATCGAGATAGCAGTTTAGATACTTGCAATTTTATACCGATGGCGCTGTAGATACTTTCATATTCATACACATAGCGGTGTAGATATTTCCATGTTTATACAGATGGCGGTGTAGATATTTCCTTCTTTATACAGATAGCGGTGTAGACATTTCCATGTTATAGAGATAGCGATGTAGATATTTCCATGTTTATACAGATAGGGATGTACATATTAACATGTTCTTACAGATAGCGGTGTAGATATTTCCATATTTATGGAGATGGCGGTGTAGACATTTCCATGTTTATAGAGATGGCGTTGTAGATATTTCCTTGTTTATACAGAGAGGTGTTTAGATATTTCCAAGTCATAGAGGTAGCGTTGTAGATATTTCCATGTTTATACAGATAGCGGTGTAGATATTACCATCTTCATACAGATAGCTGTGTAGATATTTCCATGTTCATACAGATAGCGGTGTAGATATTTCCATGTTCATACAGATAGCGGTGCTGATATTTCCATGTTTATACAGATAGTGGTGTAGATATTTCCATGTTTATACAGATAGCGGTGTAGATATTTCCAAGTTTTTACAGATAGCGGTGTAGATATCTCCATCTTAATACAGATGGCGGTGTAGATATTTATATGTTCATTCAGATGGCGGTGCAGTTATTTCCATGTTCATACAGATATCGGTGTAGATATTTCCATGTTCATACAGATAGCGGTGTAGTTATTTCCATGTGTAAAGGGATAGCTGTGTAGATATTTCCATGTATATGCAGATATCTGTGTAGATATTTCCATTTTCTTGCAGATAGCGGTGTATATATTTCCCTGTTCAAACAGTATGCGGTGTAGATATTTCCATGTTCATAAAGATAGCGGTGTAGATATTTCCATGTTTATACAGATAGCGTTGAAGTTGTATGCATGTTTACACAGATAGCGGTGTAGATATTTCCATGTTCATCCAGATGGCTGTGTAGATATATCCATGTTCATACAGATAGCGGTGTAGTTATTTCATTGTTCATACAGATAGCGGTGTAGATATTTCCATGTTCATACAGAAAGCAGTGTAGATATTTCCATGTTTTTACAGATAGCGGTGTAGGTATTCCCATGTTTATACAGACGGCGGTGTATATATTTGCATCTTTAGAGAGATCGCGGTGTAGATATTTCCATGCTCATGCGGATGATGGTTTAGATATTTCCCTGTTTATAGAGGTGGCAGTGTAGATATTTCCATATTTATAGACATGGCGTTGTAGATATTTCCTTGTTTAAACAGATAGCGGTGTAGATATTTCCATGTTTATAGAGATAGTGGTGTAGATATTTCTATATTCATACACATGGCGGTGTAGATATTTCCATGTTTATACAGATAGCGGTGTAGACATTTCCATGTTATAGAGATAGCGATGTAGATATTTCCATGTTTATACAGATAGGGATGTACATATTAACATGTTCTTACAGATAGCGGTGTAGATATTTCCATATTTATGCAGATGGCGGTGTAGATATTTCCATGTTCATACAGATAGCGGTGTAGATATTTCCGTGTTCATACAGATGGCGGTGTAGATATTTCCAAGTTTATAGAGATAGTGGTGTAGATATTTCCACATTTATACCGATTGCGGTATAGATATTTCCATGTTTAAAGAGATGGCGGTGTAGATATTTCCGTGTTTATACAGATAGCGGTGAAGGAATTTCCATGTTTATACAGATAGCAGTGTAGATATTTCCATGTTTATACAGATAGCGGTGTTGATATTTCCATGTTTATACAGATGGCAGTGTAGATAATTCCATGTTTATAGATATAGCGGTGTACATATTTCCATGTTTATACAGATAGCGGCGTAGATATTTCCATGTTTTTGCAGATAGCGGTGTAGATATTTCCATGTTTATACAGAGAGCACTGTAGATATTTAGATGTTTATAGAGATAGCGGTGTAGATATTTCCCTGTTTTACAGAGAGCAATGTAGATATTTCCAAGTTTATACAGATAGCGGTGCAGATATTTCCATGTTTATAGACATAGCAGTGTAGTTATTTCCAAGTTTATGCAGATAACGGTGTATATATTTCCATGTTTATACAGATAGCAGTGTAGATATTTCTGTGTTTATACAGATAGCGGAGTAGGTATTTCCATGTTTACCCAGATAGCGGCATAGACATTTCCATGTTTACACAGATAGAATTGTAGATATATCCATGTTTATAGAGATGGCCGTGTAGACATTTCCATGTTTATACAGATAGTGGTGAAGATTTTTCCATGTTTATACAGATAGCAGTGTAGATATATCCATCTTTATATGGTTGGCGGTGTAGATATTTCCATGTTCATACAGATGGCGTTGTAGATATTTCCATGTTTATAGAGATGGCGATCTAGATATTTCCATGTTTACAGAGATAGCAGTGTACTTATTTACATGTTTATAGAGATAGCGGTGTGGATACTTCCATGTTTATACAGATAATGGTGTAGATATTTCCATGTTTATACAGATCGCAGTGTAGATATTTCCATGTTTATGCAGATAGCGGTGTAAATATTTTCATGTTTATACAGATAGCGGTGTAGATATTTCCATGTTTATACAGATAGCGCTGTAGATATTTCCATCTTTATACAGATGGCGGTGTAGATATTTCCATGTTTGTACAGAAGGCCGTGTAGATATTTCCATGCTTATACAGATGGCAGTGTAGATATTTCCATTTTTATAGAGATGAAGGTCTAGATATTTCCGTGTTTATACAGATAGCGGTGTAGTTATTTCCATGTTTATTGAGATAATATTGTAGATATTTCCATGTTTATACAGATAGCGGGGTTGATATTTCCATGTTCAAATGGATAGCGGTGTAGATATTTCCATGTTCATACAGATAGCAGTGTGGATATTTACATGTTCATACAGATAGCGGTGTAGATTTTTCCATTTTCATACAGGTGGCAGTACAAATATTTCCAGGTTCATACAGATGGCGGTGAAGATATTTCCATGTTGATACAGAAGGCGGTGTATATATTTCCATGTTGATACAGATGGCGGTGTAGATAATTCCATGTTCTTACAGATGGCGGTGTAGATATTTACATGTTTATACAGATAGCGGTGAAGATATATGCATGTTTATACAGAGAGCAGTGTAGTCATTTCCAAGGTTTTACCGATAGCGGTGTAGATATTTCCATGTTTATAGAGATAGCAGTCTAGTTATTTCCATGTTTAAACAGATAACAGTGTAGATATTTCCATGTTTATACAGATAGAGGTGTAGATATTTCTGTGTTTATACAGATAACATTGTAGATAATTCCATGATCATACAGATGGCGGTGTAGATAATTCCATTTTGATACAGATGGCGGTGTAGATATTTCCATGTTTATACAGATGACGGTGTAGATATTTCCATGTTTATACAGATGGCGGTGTAGATATTTCCATGTTTATACAGATGGCGGTGTAGATATTTCCATGTTTACACAGATAGCGGTGTAGATATTTCCATGTTTACACAGATAGCGGTGTAGATATTTCCATGTTTATACAGATAGCGGTGTAGATATTTCCATGTTTATTCAGATAGCGGTGTAGATATTTCCATGTTTATATAGATAGCGGTGAAGATATTTCCCTGTTTTACAGATAGCAGTGTAGATATTTCCATGTTCATACAGATAGAGGTGCAGATTTTTCCATGCTCCTACAGATGTCGGTAAAGATATTTCCATGTTGATACAGATGGCGGTGTATATATTTCCATGTTGATACAGATGGCGGTGTAGATAATTCCATCTTCTTACAGATGGCTGTGTAGTTATTTCCATGTTCATACAGATGGCGGTGTAGATATTTCCATGTTTATACAGATAGCGGTGTACATATTTAAATGTTCAAACAGATAGAGGTGTAGATATTTCCATGTATACAGAGATGGCGGTGTAGATATTTCCTTCTTTATAGAGATATTGTTGTAGATATTTCCATGTTTATACAGATAGCGTAGTAGATATTGCCATGCTTCTACAGATAGCGGTGTAGATAGTTCCATGTTTATACAGATGGCAGTGTGGATATTTCCATGTTTATAGATATAGCGGGGTAGATATTTCAGTGTTTATAGAGATAGCGGAGTAGATATTTCCATGTTTTTACAGATAGCGGTGCAGATATTTCCATGTTTATACAGAGAGCAATGTAGATATTTCCATGTTTATAGAGATAGCGGTGTCAATATTTCCATGTTTACACAGATAGCAGTGAAGATATTTACAAGTTTATACAGATAGCGGTGTAGATATTTCCATCTTTATACAGATAGCGGTGTAGATATTTCCATGTTTATACAGATAGCGTTATAGATATTTCCATGTTTGTAGAGATAGCAGGGTATTTATTTCCATGTTCATTCAGATAGCGGTGTAGATATTTCCATGTTCATACAGATAGCGGTGTAGATATTTCCATGTTCATACAGATAGCGGTGTAGATATTTCCATGTTCATACAGATAGAGGTGTATGTATTTCCATGTTCATACAGATAGCGGTGTAGATATTTCCATTTTCATGCACATAGCGGTGTATACATTTCCCTGTTCAAACAGTTAGCGGTGTAGATATTTCCATGTTCATACAGATAGCGGTGTAGATATTTCCATGTTTATACTGATAGCGGTGAAGATGTATGCATGTTTACACACATAGCGGTGTAGATATTTCCATGTTCATCCAGATGGCTGTGTAGATATATCCATCATCATACACATGGCGGTGAAGATATTTCCATGTTCATACAGATGGCGGTGTAGATATTTCCATGTTCATATAGATAGCGGTGTAGATATTTCCATGTATATGCAGATAGCTGTGTAGATATTTCCATTTTCATGCAGATAGTGGTGTAGATATTTCCATGTTGAAACAGATAGCGGTGTAGATATTTCCATGTTCATTCACATAGCGGTGTAGATATTTCCATGTTTATACAGATAGCGGTGAAGAGGTATGCATGTTTACACAGATAGCGGTGTATATATTTCCATGTTCATACAGATAGCGGTGTAGATATTTCCATGTTCATCCAGATGGTTGTGTAGACATATCCATGTTCATGCAGATGGCGGTGAAGATATTTCCATGTTCATACAGATAGCGGTGTAGATATCTCCATGTTCATACAGATAGCGGTGTAGATATTTCCATGTTAATACAGATGGCTGTGTAGATATATCCATGTTCATACAGATGGCGGGGAAGATATTTCCATGTTCATAGAGATGGCGGTGTAGATATTTCCATGTTCATTCCGATAGCGGTGCTGATATTTCCATGTTTATAAAGGTAGCGGTGTAGATATTTCCATGTTTATACAGATAGCGGTGTAGATATTTCCATGTTTATACACATAGCGGTGTAGATATTTCCATGTTTATACAGATAGCGGTGTAGATATCTCCATCTTAATACAGATGGCGGTGTAGATATTAATATGTTCATACAGATGGCGGTGCAGATATTTCCATGTTCATACAGATGGCGGTGTAGATATTTCCATATTCATACAGATAGCGGTGCAGTTATTTCCATGTGTAAAGAGATAGCTGTGTAGATATTTCCATGTTTATGTAGATAGCTGTGTAGATATTTCCATTTTCATGCAGATAGCGGTGTATATATTTCCCTGTTCAAACAGTTAGTGGTGTAGAGATTTCCATGTTCATAAAGATAGCGGTGTAGATATTTCCATGTTTATACAGATAGCGGTGAAGATGTATGCATGTTTACACAGAGAGCGGTGTAGATATTTCCATGTTCATCCAAATGGCTGTGTAGATATATCCATGTTCATACAGATGGCGGTGAAGATATTTCCATGTTCAAACAGATAGCGGTGTAGATATTTCCATGTTCATACAGATAGCGGAGTAGATATTTTCATGTTTATACAGATGGCGGTGAAGATGTATGCATGTTTACACAGATAGCGGTGTAGATATTTCCATGTTCATACAGATGGCTGTGTAGACATATCCATGTTAAAACAGATGGCGGTGAAGATATTTCCATGTTCATACAGATAGCGGTGTAGATATTTCCATGTTCATACAGATAGCGGTGTAGATATTTCCATGTTCATACAGATGGCTGTGTAGATATATCCTTGTTCATACAGATGCCGGAGAAGATATTTCCATGTTCATACAGATAGCGGTGTAGATATTTCTGTGTTCGTACAGATAGCGGTGTAGATATTTCCATGTTCATACAGATAGCGGTGTAGATATTTCCATGTTCATACAGATAGCGGTGTAGATATTTCCATGTTCATACAGATAGCGGTGCTGATATTTCCATGTTCATGCAGATAGCGGTGCTGATATTTCCATGTTTATACAGGTAGCGGTGTAGATATTTCCATGTTTATACAGATAGTGGTGTAGATATTTCCATGTTTATACAGATAGCGGTGTAGATATTTCCAAGTTTTTACAGATAGCGGTGTAGATATCTCCATCTTAATACAGATGGCGGTGTAGATATTTATATGTTCATACAGATGGCGGTGCAGGTATTTCCATGTTCATACAGATGGCGGTGTAGATATTTCCATGTTTATAGAGATAGCAGTGTAGTTATTTCCATGTGTAAAGAGAGAGCTTTGTAGATATTTCCATGTATATGCAGATAGCTGTGTAGATATTTCCATTTTCATGCAGATAGCGGTGTAGATATTTCCATCTTCAAACAGATAGCGGTGTAGATATTTCCATGTTCATACACATAGCGGTGTAGATATTTCCATGTTTATACAGATAGCGGTGAAGATGAATGAATCTTTACACAGATATCGGTGTAGATATTTCCATGTTCATACAGAAAACGGTGTAGATATTTCCATGTTCATCCAGTTGGCAGTGTAGATATATCCATGTTCATACAGATGGCGGTGAAGTTATTTCCATGTTCATACAGATAGCGGTGTAGATATTTCCATGTTCATACAGATAGCGGTGTAGCTATATCCATGTTCATACAGATAGCAGTGTAGATATTTCCATGTTTATCCAGATGGCTGTGTAGATATATCCATGTTCATACAGATGGCAGTGAAGATATTTCCATTTTCATACAGATAGCGGTGTAGCTATTTCCATGTTCATACAGATAGCGGTGTAGATATTTCCATGTTCATCCAGATGGCTGTGTAGCTATTTCCATGTTCATACAGATTGCGGTGCTGATATTTCCATGTTTATACAGGTAGTGGTGTAGATATTTCCATGTTTTTACAGAAACCGGTGTAGATATTTCCATGTTTATACAGATAGCAGTGTAGATATTTCCATGTATATGCAGATAGCTGTGTAGATATTTCCATTTTCATGCAGGTAGCGGTGAAGATGTATGCATGTTTACACAGATAGCGGTGTAGATATTTCCATGTTCATACAGATAGCAGTGTAGATATTTCCATGTTTACAGAGATAGCGGTGTAGATATTTCGATGTTGATAGAGATAGCGATGATGTAATTTCCATGATTATACGGATAGCAGTGTAGATATTTCCATGTATATAAAGATAGCAGTGTAGATATTTCCATGTTTATGCAGATGGCAGTGTAGAAATTTCCATCATTATACAGATAGAGGTGAAGGTATTTCCATGTTCCTACAGAAAGCAGTGTAGATATTTCCATGTTTTTACAGATAGCGGTGTAGGTATTCCCATGTTTATACAGACGGCAGTGTAGATATTTGCATCTTTAGAGAGATCGCGGTGTAGATATTTCCATGCTCATACGGATGATGGTTTAGATATTTCCCTGTTTATAGAGGTGGCAGTGTAGATATTTCCATATTTATAGACATGGCGTTGTTGATATTTCCTTGTTTAAACAGATAGTGGTGTAGATATTTCCATGTTTACAGAGATAGTGGTGTAGATATTTCCATGTTCATACAGATGGCAGTGTACATATTTCCATGTTCATACAGATGGCAGTGTAGATATTTCCATCTTTATAGAGATAGCAGTTTAGATACTTGCAATTTTATACCGATGGCGCTGTAGATACTTTCATATTCATACACATAGCGGTGTAGATATTTCCATGTTTATACAGATGGCGGTGTAGATATTTCCTTCTTTATACAGATAGCGGTGTAGACATTTCCATGTTATAGAGATAGCGATGTAGATATTTCCATGTTTATACAGATAGGGATGTACATATTAACATGTTCTTACAGATAGCGCTGTAGATATTTCCAAATTCATGCAGATGGCGGTGTAGACATTTCCATGTTTATAGAGATGGCATTGTAGATATTTCCTTGTTTATACAGAGAGGTGTTTAGATATTTCCAAGTCATAGAGGTAGCGTTGTAGATATTTCCATGTTTATACAGATAGCGGTGTAGATATTACCATCTTCATACAGATAGCGGTGTAGATATTTCCATGTTTATACAGATAGCACTGTAGATATTTCCATGTTTATGCAGATAGCGGTTTAGATATTTCCATGTTTACACAGATAGCGGTGTAGATATTTCCGTGTTTATACAGATAGCGGTGTAGGTATTTCCATGTTTATAGAGATAGTGGTGTAGATATTTCCATGTTTATACAGATAGCGGTGTAGATATTTCCAAGTTTCTACAGATAGCGGTGTAGATATCTCCATCTTAGTACAGATGGCGGTGTAGATATTTCCATGTTCATACAGATAGCAGTGTAGATATTTCCATGTTTATAAAGATAGCGGTGAAGATGTATGCATGTTTACACAGATAGCGGTGTAGGTATTTCCATGTTCATACAGATAGCGGTGTAGATATTTCCATGTTCATCCAGATGGCTGTGTAGATATATCCATGTTCATACAGATGGCTGTGAAGATATTTCCATGTTCATACAGATAGCGGTGTAGATATTTCCATGTTCAAACAGATAGCGGTGTAGATATTTCCATGTTTATACATATAGCGGTGTAGATATCTCCTTCTTAATACAGATGGCGGTGGAGATATTTATATGTTCATTCAGATGGCGGTGCAGTTATTTCCATGTTCATACAGATATCGGTGTAGATATTTCCATGTTCATACAGATAGCGGTGTAGTTATTTCCATGTGTAAAGAGATAGCTGTGTAGATATTTCCATGTATATGCAGATAGCTGTGTAGATATTTCCATTTTCATGCAGATAGCGTTGTATATATTTCCCTGTTCAAACAGTTAGCGGTGTAGATATTTCCATGTTCATAAAGATAGCGGTGTAGATATTTCCATGTTTATACAGATAGCGGTGAAGTTGTATGCATGTTTACACAGATAGCGGTGTAGATATTTCCATGTTCATCCAGATGGCTGTGTAGATATATCCATGTTCATACAGATAGCGGTGTAGATATTTCATTGTTCATACAGATAGCGGTGTAAATATTTCCATGTTCATACAGAAAGCAGTGTAGATATTTCCATGTTTTTACAGATAGCGGTGTAGGTATTCCCATGTTTATACAGACGGCGGTGTAGATATTTGCATCTTTAGAGAGATCTCGGTGTAGATATTTCCATGCTCATACGGATGATGGTTTAGATATTTCCCTGTTTATAGAGGTGGCAGTGTAGATATTTCCATATTTATAGACATGGCGTTGTAGATATTTCCTTGTTTAAACAGATAGCGGTGTAGATATTTCCATGTTTATAGAGATAGTGGTGTAGATATTTCCATGTTCATACAGATGGCGGTGTACATATTTCCATGTTCATACAGATGGCAGTGTAGATATTTCCATCTTTATTGAGATAGCAGTTTAGATACTTGCAATTTTATACCGATGGCGCTGTAGATACTTTCATATTCATACACATAGCGGTGTAGATATTTCCATGTTTATACAGATGGCGGTGTAGATATTTCCTTCTTTATACAGATAGCGGTGTAGACATTTCCATGTTATAGAGATAGCGATGTAGATATTTCCATGTTTATACAGATAGGGATGTACATATTAACATGTTCTTACAGATAGCGGTGTAGATATTTCCATATTTATGGAGATGGCGGTGTAGACATTTCCATGTTTATAGAGATGGCGTTGTAGATATTTCCTTGTTTATACAGAGAGGTGTTTAGATATTTCCAAGTCATAGAGGTAGCGTTGTAGATATTTCCATGTTTATACAGATAGCGGTGTAGATATTACCATCTTCATACAGATAGCGGTGTAGATATTTCCATGTTTATACAGATAGCACTGTAGATATTTCCATGTTTATGCAGATAGCGGTGTAGATATTTCCAAGTTTATACAGATAGCGGTGAAGATTTTTCCATGTTTATTGAGATAGCGGTGTAGATATTTCCATGTTTATACAGATAGCTGTGTAGCTATTTCCATGTTTGTACAGATAGCACTGTAGATATTTCCATGTTTATTCAGATAGCGGTGTAGATATTTCCATGTTTATACAGATAGCGCTGTAGACATTTCCATCTTTATACAGGTGGCGGTGTAGATATTTCCATGCTAATACAGAGGGTGCTGTAGACATTCCCATGTTTATAGAGATAGCGGTGTAGATATTTCCATGTTTATACTGATAGCGGGGTAGATATTTCCATGTTTATACAGATATCGTTGTAGATATTGCCATGTTTATAGAGATAGCGGTGTAGATATTTCCATGTTCATACAGATAGCGGTGTAGATATTTCCATGTTCATACAGTGAGCGGTGTAGATATTTCCATCTTCATACGGTTGGCAGTGTAGATATTTCCATGTTCACACAGATATTGGTGTAGATATTTCCATGTTTATAGAGATTGCGGTGTAGATATTTCCATGTTTATGAAGATGGCGATGTAGATATTTACATGTTTATTCAGATAGCGGTGTAGATATTTCCATCATTATACAGATAGAGGTGTAGATATTTCCATGTTTATACAGATGTCGGTGTAGATGTTTCCATCTTTATAGAGATGGCGGTGTAGATAATTCCATGTTCATACAGATGGCGGTTTAGGTATCTCCATGTTTATAGAGATGGCGGTGTAGATATTTCCATGTTTATAAATATGGAGGTCTAGATATTTCCATGTTTATACACATAGCACTGTAGTTATTTCCATGTTTATAGAGATTGCGGTGTAGATATTTCCATGTTTATTCAGATAGCGGAGTAGATATTTCCATGTTTATACAGATAGTGGGGTAGATATTTCCATGACCATACAGATAGCAGTGTAGATATTTCCATGTTTATAAAGATAGCGGTGAAGATGTATGCATGTTTACACAGATAGCGGTGTAGGTATTTCCATGTTCATACAGATAGCGGTGTAGATATTTCCATGTTCATCCAGATGGCTGTGTAGATATATCCATGTTCATACAGATGGCTGTGAAGATATTTCCATGTTCATACAGATAGCGGTGTAGATATTTCCATGTTCATACAGATAGCGGTGTAAATATTTCCATGGTCATCCAGATGGCTGTGTAGATATATCCATGTTCATACAGATGGCTGTGAAGATATTTCCATGTTCATACAGATAGCAGTGTAGATATTTCCATGTTCAAACAGATAGCGGTGTAGATATTTCCATGTTTATACAGATAGCGGTGTAGATATCTCCTTCTTAATACAGATGGCGGTGGAGATATTTATATGTTCATTCAGATGGCGGTGCAGTTATTTCCATGTTCATACAGATATCGGTGTAGATATTTCCATGTTCATACAGATAGCGGTGTAGTTATTTCCATGTGTAAAGAGATAGCTGTGTAGATATTTCCATGTATATGCAGATAGCTGTGTAGATATTTCCATTTTCATGCAGATAGCGGTGTATATATTTCCCTGTTCAAACAGTTAGCGGTGTAGATATTTCGATGTTCATAAAGATAGCGGTGTAGATATTTCCATGTTTATACAGATAGCGGTGAAGTTGTATGCATGTTTACACAGATAGCGGTGTAGATATTTCCATGTTCATCCAGATGGCTGTGTAGATATATCCATGTTCATACAGATAGCGGTGTAGATATTTCATTGTTCATACAGATAGCGGTGTAAATATTTCCATGTTCATACAGAAAGCAGTGTAGATATTTCCATGTTTTTACAGATAGCGGTGTAGGTATTCCCATGTTTATACAGACGGCGGTGTAGATATTTGCATCTTTAGAGAGATCACGGTGTAGATATTTCCATGCTCATACGGATGATGGTTTAGATATTTCCCTGTTTATAGAGGTGGCAGTGTAGATATTTCCATATTTATAGACATGGCGTTGTAGATATTTCCTTGTTTAAACAGATAGCGGTGTAGATATTTCCATGTTTATAGAGATAGTGGTGTAGATATTTCCATGTTCATACAGATGGCAGTGTACATATTTCCATGTTCATACAGATGGCAGTGTAGATATTTCCATCTTTATCGAGATAGCAGTTTAGATACTTGCAATTTTATACCGATGGCGCTGTAGATACTTTCATATTCATACACATAGCGGTGTAGATATTTCCATGTTTATACAGATGGCGGTGTAGATATTTCCTTCTTTATACAGATAGCGGTGTAGACATTTCCATGTTATAGAGATAGCGATGTAGATATTTCCATGTTTATACAGATAGGGATGTACATATTAACATGTTCTTACAGATAGCGGTGTAGATATTTCCATATTTATGCAGATGGCGGTGTAGACATTTCCATGTTTATAGAGATGGCGTTGTAGATATTTCCTTGTTTATACAGAGAGGTGTTTAGATATTTCCAAGTCATAGAGGTAGCGTTGTAGATATTTCCATGTTTATACAGATAGCGGTGTAGATATTACCATCTTCATACAGATAGCGGTGTAGATATTTCCATGTTTATACAGATAGCACTGTAGATATTTCCATGTTTATGCAGATAGCGGTGTAGATATTTCCAAGTTTATACAGATAGCGGTGAAGATTTTTCCATGTTTATTGAGATAGCGGTGTAGATATTTCCATGTTTATACAGATAGCTGTGTAGCTATTTCCATGTTTGTACAGATAGCACTGTAGATATTTCCATGTTTATTCAGATAGCGGTGTAGATATTTCCATGTTTATACAGATAGCGCTGTAGACATTTCCATCTTTATACAGGTGGCGGTGTAGATATTTCCATGCTAATACAGAGGGTGCTGTAGACATTCCCATGTTTATAGAGATAGCGGTGTAGATATTTCCATGTTTATACTGATAGCGGGGTAGATATTTCCATGTTTATACAGATATCGTTGTAGATATTGCCATGTTTATAGAGATAGCGGTGTAGATATTTCCATGTTCATACAGATAGCGGTGTAGATATTTCCATGTTCATACAGTGAGCGGTGTAGATATTTCCATCTTCATACGGTTGGCAGTGTAGATATTTCCATGTTCACACAGATATTGGTGTAGATATTTCCATGTTTATAGAGATTGCGGTTTAGATATTTCCATGTTTATGAAGATGGCGATGTAGATATTTACATGTTTATTCAGATAGCGGTGTAGATATTTCCATCATTATACAGATAGAGGTGTAGATATTTCCATGTTTATACAGATGTCGGTGTAGATGTTTCCATCTTTATAGAGATGGCGGTGTAGATAATTCCATGTTCATACAGATGGCGGTTTAGGTATCTCCATGTTTATAGAGATGGCGGTGTAGATATTTCCATGTTTATAAATATGGAGGTCTAGATATTTCCATGTTTATACACATAGCACTGTAGTTATTTCCATGTTTATAGAGATTGCGGTGTAGATATTTCCATGTTTATTCAGATAGCGGAGTAGATATTTCCATGTTTATACAGATAGTGGGGTAGATATTTCCATGACCATACAGATAGCGGTGTAGATAATTCCATCTTTATACAGATGGCTGTGTAGATATTTCCATGTTCATACAGATAGCGGTGTAGATATTTCCATCTTTATACACATGGCGGTGTAGATATTTCCAAGTTCATAAGATGGCAGTCTATGTATTTCAATCTTTATAGAGATGGCAGTGTAGATATTTCCATGATTATAGAGATAGTGGTGTAGATATTTTCATCTTTTTAGAGATAGCGTTGTAGATATTTCCTTGTTTCACAGATAACTGTAGATATTTCCATGTTTATACAGAGAGTGGTGTAGATATTTCCGTGTTCATACAGATAGCGGTGTAGATATTTCATGTTCATACAGATAGCGGTGTAGATATTTCCATGTTCATACAGATGTCTGTGTAGATATTTCCATGTTCATACAGATGGCGGTGTAGATATTTCCATGTTCATACAGATGGCGTGAAGATATTTCAGTGTTCATACAGATGGCTGTGTAGATATTTCCATGTTCATACAGATGACGCTGTAGATATTTCCATGTTCATACAGATGGCTGTGTAGATATTTCCATGTTCATACCGATGGTGGTGTAGATATTTCCATGTTCATACTGATGGCGCTGTAGCTATTTCCATGTTTATACAGATGGCAGTGTAGATATTTCCATGTTTATAGATTTAGTGGTGCAGATATTTCCATGTTTATAGAGTTAGTGGTGTAGATATTTGCATGTTTATACAGATAGCGGTGTAGATATTTCCGTGTTCATACAGATGGCAGTGTAGATATTTCCATGTTCATAGAGATAGTGGTGTAGATATTTCCACATTTATACCGATTGCGGTTTAGATATTTCCATGTTTAAAGAGATGGCGGTGTAGATATTTCCGTGTTTATACGGATAGCGGTGAAGGAATTTCCATGTTTATACAGATAGCAGTGTAGATATTTCCATGTTTATACAGATAACGGTGTTGATATTTCCATGTTTATACAGATGGCAGTGTAGATAATTCCATGTTTATAGATATAGCGGTGTACATATTTCCATGTTTATAGAGATAGCGGCGTAGATATTTCCATGTTTTTGCAGATAGCGGTGTAGGTATTTCCATGTTTATACAGAGAGCACTGTAGATATTTAGACGTTTATAGAGATAGCGGTGTAGATATTTCCCTGTTTTACAGATAGCAATGTAGATATTTCCATGTTTATACAGATAGCGGTGCAGATATTTCCATGTTTATAGAGATAGCAGTGTAGTTATTTCCAAGTTTATACAGATAACGGTGTAGATATTTCCATGTTTATACAGATAGCAGTGTAGATATTTCTGTGTTTATACAGATAGCGGAGTAGGTATTTCCATGTTTACCCAGATAGCGGCGTAGACATTTCCATGTTTACACAGATAGAATTGTAGATATATCCATGTTTATAGAGATGGCCGTGTAGACATTTCCATGTTTATACAGATAGCGGTGAAGATTTTTCCATGTTCGTACAGAGAGCGGTGTAGATATATCCATCTTTATATGGTTGGCGGTGTAGATATTTCCATGTTCATACAGATGGCGTTGTAGATATTTCCGTGTTTATAGAGATGGCGATCTAGATATTTCCATGTTTACAGAGATAGCAGTGTACTTATTTACATGTTTATAGAGATAGCGGTGTGGATACTTCCATGTTTATACAGATAATGGTGTAGATATTTCCATGTTTATACAGATCGCGGTGTAGATATTTCCATGTTTATACAGATAGCGGTGTAAATATTTTCATGTTTATACAGATAGCGGTGTAGATATTTCCATGTTTATACATATAGCGCTGTAGATATTTCCATCTTTATACAGATGGTGGTGTAGATATTTCCATGTTTGTACAGAAGGCCGTGTAGATATTTCCATGCTTATACAGATGGCAGTGTAGATATTTCCATGTTTATAGAGATGAAGGTCTAGATATTTCCATGTTTATACATATAGCGTTGTAGTTATTTCCATGTTTATTGAGATAACATTGTAGATATTTCCATGTTTATACAGATAGCGGGGTAGATATTTCCATGTTCAAATGGATAGCGGTGTAGATATTTCCATGTTGATAAAGATAGCACTGTAGATATTTCCATGTTCATACAGATAGCGGTGTATATTTTTCCATTTTCATACAGATGGCAGTACAGATATTTCCAGGTTCATACAGATGGCGGTGAAGATATTTCTATGTTGATACAGAAGGCGGTGTATATATTTCCTTGATGATATAGATGGCGGTGTAGATAATTCCATGTTCTTACAGATGGCGGTGTAGATATTTACTTGTTTATACAGATAGCGGTGAAGATATTTCCATGTTTATACAGAGAGCAGTGTAGTCATTTCCAAGTTTTTACCGATAGCGGTGTAGATATTTCCATGTTTATAGAGATAGCAGTCTAGTTATTTCCATGTTTAAACCGATAACAGTGTAGATATTTCCATGTTTATGCAGATAGACGTGTAGATATTTCTGTGTTTATACAGATAACATTGTAGATATTTCCATGATCATACAGATGGCGGTGTAGATAATTCCATTTTGATACAGATGGCGGTGTAGATATTTCCATGTTTATACAGATGACGGTGTAGATATTTCCATGTTTATACAGATAGTGGTGTAGATATTTCCATGTTTATAGAGATAGCGGTGTAGATATTTCCATGTTTACACATATAGCGGTGTAGATATTTCCATGTTTATACAGATAGCGGTGTAGATATTTCCATGTTTATTCAGATAGCGGTGTAGATATTTCCAAGTTTATAGAGATGGCGGCTTGGATATTTCCATGTTTATATATGTGGCGGTGTATATATTTCCATGTTTATGCAGATGGCGGTGTAGACATTTCCATGTTTATACAGATGGCGGTGTAGATATTTCCATGTTTATACGGATGGCGGTGTATATACTTCCATATTTATACAGATGGCGCTGTAGATATTTTCATGTTCATACAGATAGCGGTGTAGATATTTCCATGTTTATAGAGATGGCGCTGTAGATATTTCCTTGTTTATACACATAGCGGTGTACATATTTCCATGTTTAAAGAGATGGCGGTGTAGATATTTCCATGTTTGTACAGGTAGCGGTGAAGATATTTCCATATTTATACAGGTAGCGGTACAGATATGTGAATTCATTAAACCTCTTTTTCTTTATAAATTACCCAGTCTTGGGTATGTCTTTATCAGCAGCATGAAAATTGACTAATACACTCACTGTCCATGAATGATACTCTGTTAGCCCTTTTGCATTGTTATAAAGAAATACCTGAGGCTGGGTTATTTATAAAGAAATGAGGTTTATTTGGCTCCTTGTTGTGAAGGCTGTACATGAAGCATAGTACTGGCACCTGCTTCCAGGGAGGGCATCAGGAACCTTCCAATCATGGTGGAAGGTGAAGGGAAACCAGCATATCACATGGTGAGAGCGGAAGCAAGAGAGACAGGGAAGAGGTGTCAGTCTCTTTTAAACAACCAGATATCGCATGAACTCACAGGGTAAGAACTCATTCATTACCAAGAGGACAGCACCAAGCCATTCAGGAGGCATCTATCTCCAACATTGGGGATCACATTTTAACGTGAGATTTGAAGGGGACAAACATCCAAACTATGTCAGATACCAAAGCTGACAATGCTTAGGATCTTTAGCTGTTCCAGGTTCTGGGAAAAGGGAGAGAGTTAGCTTCCCTCGTCTATGCTGTGCTACTCCATATTATATTAGTAATTATTGTTCTCTAAAGGTTTTTGAAAGCAAATAAACAAATGCAAGGCAAAATATACGAAATGCAAGGCAAAACATACGAAATGCAAGGCAAATGCATTAAAAACTTTTGAGTGTTAATATATAGATTTTATTTTATCTTTTTAATTTCTTTTGCTTAACCAAATAGATTATGTAGTTTTGATTAACTGGCCATGAAATAGCTCTGCCTACATAGAATTTCCCATGAATAATTGGTTGTGGAGACTTTTATGTGTAACCCAAATCCTCCCTCAAAACTGAAGTTTGCCCAGCTATTGGGAGTGTTGGCAAATCATGCCTCTCAGCTGATTCTCTCTAGAATTTATTCTCAGGAGATCTAATTAATAACTTGTCAAGCTGATGTCCATCCTTGGGGACAACTCGTATCTGAAGAATGGCCAGTGAAAGGTATTAAAACTCCATACTCCTGCCTCAATTTAGGGCAACTCTGAAGGGTCACCCCAGCTTCTCAGCTCCCCCTTGAGATTAGCTGAGGTATTTGTTGTGACTGCCTCACATCTCAACTCCCTTTGTCCAATTCAGCTTTTTCGCCACAGTTGTTGGCTCCTAGGATTTTACCCAGGTAAATGTTCTCTACACAAATCTCTATCTCAAATCTGCTTTACAGGGAATGTGGCCTCAGACAGGTTTTCATTAGGTTCTGGACGTAACTCTCATTAGTCATTGATATGATTCGGCTGTGTCTCCATCCCAATCTCACCTTGATTGTAATTATCCCCGCATGTCAAGGATGGAGTCAGGTGGAGATCATTGAATCATAGGGGCGGGTTCCCCCTACTGTTCTCCTGGTAGCGAATAAGTCTCACGAGATCTGATGCTTTTAAAATGGGAGTTTCCCTACACAAGCTTTCTTCTCTGCTACCATTTAAGATGTGCCTTTGCTTCTTTTTTGCCTTCTGCCGTGACTGTGAGGCCTCCCCAGCCATGTGGAATTGTGAGTTCATTAAACCTCTTTCCTTTCTAAATTACCCGGTCTTGGGTATGACTTTATTAGCAGCATGAGAACAAACTAGTGCAGTCTGTTCTATAAGCCCAAGTCGGATCACAGAGTCCCGCTTTCCGTTTTTTTTTTTCTAGCCCATATTTCTACTAAAACTTGACTCATATAGACTTAAAACAAAATAATTAAGCATGGCTAGTATTTATTTAATATTTTATACGTGTCAGGTACTGTATTTTGTAACTTATCTTTTAATAATCTTTCCAAATCTCTAAAAGGAGAATTCTGCTCTTTTATAGAGAAAATAAGGATGGCTCAATCTTTTGATTTTTATTACAAGCTTTATTTTGTATAACATATAATAAACTAAAAATATTGAAAGTTTAGAAACCATCAGCACGCAATCGAGGTGATGGAAATATACTTCACCTCCAGTTTCCTGATGCCTCTTTATAATACATTTCTCTGGCCCCTCATTCCTGGCCCTTAAAAACCACCAAACTGCTTTCTGTCACTGGACAGTAATTTATACAGTCAAAAAATGTATATAAATAAAATTTTACACTATGCACTTTTTTGTCTGACATTTTATGTTTTTTTCTCTGCATGTTTTACCTCTAGAGTCTGCCTTGTTTCACTTAGTATAGTTATTTTGAGATTCATTCATGTTATAGTATGTATCCATAATTAATTCGGATAAAGCAAGTTAATTCATTAATGTATTGATTGATATTTAGACTGTTTCTAGTTTGGGCTATTATGAATACATGTGCTATGAACATTTGTGTTGATATCATTATATGAACACCTACTTTTATCTCTCTTGGGTAAATACCCAGGAGTGCAATGGCTGAGTCTTACGGCAGAAGTATGTTTAACTTTTTAAGGGACTCTTAAACTGTTTTTCAAAGGTTACACTTTTTTGTATTCCCATCAGCAGTGTATGAGAGTTTCAGCTTCTCCACATCCAAGCCAGTGCTTGGCTGTTATCAGTCATGCTAATCTTAGCTATTTAAAAATAGATAGTGGCGTCTCATTTTGGTTTTAATTTGCATTGCCCTAAGCATTAATTATGTTGAGCATATGTGCTTATTTACCAAACAAATGTCTACTTTGTAATGTCTGTTCCAGTCTTTCACCCAAGTTTTAAATGGGGTTGTTTGTTTTTCATTATTAAATTTTGAGCTTTTAAAATATATTTTTGATGCAAGCCTTTCATCAGATATATGAATTGCAAATATTTTCTCCCAGCCTGCAGCTTGTCTTTTCAGTCTCTTAATAGATTCTTTTGAAGAGCAGATTCTTTTTTTTAAATTTGATGAGTTCTTCTTATCAATATATTATTATATAAATCATGCTGTGGGGTCATATCAAAGAAAGCTTTGCCTGACTCAAAGTCCCAAATGTTTTCACATCTTCCCTCTCCTCTCCTTTGGGAACTGAGATTACACGTAAATTCAGTTACTTGAAATTTACTGTCTACTATTGCTCTGTTCATGTTTTTTAAAAATTTATTTTCTCTCTCTATTTTATTTTGAGAGGTGTCTATCTTTTCTTCTTTAATGACTAACGTGCTATCAGCCTACCATGTAGCTGGGACTACAGCCGCATGCTACTATGCCCCGCTAATTTTTGTATTTTTAGTAGAGATGGGATTTCACCATATTGGTCAGGCTGGTCCTGAACTCCTGACTTCGTGATCCACCTGCCTCGGCCTCGCAAAATGCTGAGATTACAGGCGTGAGCCACTGCGCCCAGCCTCCTTTAGTGTATCTTGCATGTCTCTATTTTAGAACATATAGAATACTGTTTCAATAAGCATTTGAATGTTCTTAACTGATAACTCTGGCACCTTGATTTACTCTGGATCAGTTCTGACTCAGTGATTTTTCTCCTTATTATGAGCCACGTTCTTCTGTCTTTTGTTGTTACTGTTGTGTCTCTGCTAAACTGTGTCTGGATGTCAGATATGGTGACTTTTATCTTATTGAGTGCTGGAAGTATATATAAATATTCTTGATCTTTGTATTGGTATGTATTTAAGTTTAGTTGGAAAGAGTTTGACTCTTTTTGGTCTTGCTTTAAAAATTCATTAGGTGGGATCAGACCAGTTCTCATTTTAGAGCTAATCACTCCCAACTAGTGAGGCAAGATCCTTCTGGGTATCCCTGGGAATCTTGAGGTGTTTCTGGTTTGGCTGATAAAATAAGCACTATTACTGGACCTTGGTGAGCATGTGTACTGTTACTTTTCATCTTATCTGGGTGTTGTTTCCCCAACCGTAGGTACTTTTCTCTAGGCCTGTCCTAACAATTACTTAGCTATGTACTTTAGGGGGACCCTTTGCAGAGCTCTGGAGTTCTCTTTCTGTGCAGCCCCTTCTTCTCGGAAACCTTGTCCTGAGAGCTCATGTCAACATGGTTTCTGTGGACTCTCAGCTCTGTCCCCTCAGCTCAGGGAGAACAATGGGCTCCTCTTGGGCTTTTCTCCTGCAGTAGTGGGCTGGAAAACTTTCTCCAGGCATAAATTAGGGCAGTTGATAGGCTCACCTTGTTTGAGACTGACTTTACAGGGTCTTGCAAACTTTTGTGGCATACATTTTGGCCATTTTTTTGGTTGTTTCAGGAGGGAGAGAAAGTCTAGTTCTTGTTACTCCATCATGGTCATTGCAGAAGTCAAACTAACTGATATTTATCAATACAGTCTGTTGCTACACATTGAACTTGCTTAAGATAATTTTTAGATGGCACAGAACTTTCTGTCCATTGAATGAGACTCTCTGCTTATTTTGCAAGTGCTCATTTGTATGGAGACATTTGTATGGAGAAACTTCAAAAAGTTTGTGGAAAAATGAAGTTAAAAGATAAACATTGAAAATGTGATCTTCGGTTTTCATCCCTAAAGAACTGATGGTCCTGGGAACTTAACAATGTCAATGCAGTCTCTTATACATTATTAACTTAAGAAAAATGGGTGCCCTTTCCACATTTGTTGAGATTGGGAAACAAAAAGAAGTCAGAAGGAGCCAAATCAGAGCTGTAAGGTGGATGCCTGACAATTTCCCATTGAGACTCTCACAAAATTGCCTTTGCTTGATGACAGGAATGAGCAGAAACATTGTGGTGTTAGAGGACTGTCTGCTAAAGCTTTCCCAGGTATTTTGCCCTAAAACTTTGGCTAACTTATTCAAAACACTCTCATGATATGCAGATATTATTGTTCTTTGACCTTCCACAAAGTCAACAAGCAAAATGCCTGGAATGTCCCCAAAAAACTGTTGCCGTGACCTTTGCTCTTGAGTGATCCCCTTTAGCTTTGACTGGACCACTTCCACCTTTGGTAGCCATTGCTTTGATTGTGTTTTGCCCTCAGGATCATACTGGGAAAGCCATGTTTTATCTTCTGTTACAATTCTTCAAAGAAATCCTTCAGGATCTTGACCCTAGTTCTTTAAAATTTCCATTGAGAGCTCTCCTCTTGTCTGCAGCTGATCTGAGCACAACACTTTTGGCACCCATGCAGTGGAAAGTTGGTTCAACTTTAATTTTTTAGTCAGAACTGTGTAAGCTGAACCAATTAAGATGTCTACGATGTTGGCTATTGTTTGTGCTGTTGATTATCAGTCCTCTTCAATTAGGGCACAAACAAGATTAATTTTTTTCCTTGCAAATTGATATGGATGATCTGTCCCTGTGGACTTCATCTTCCACATCATCTCGTTTCTTCTTTAAAAAAGCTGTCCGCTTGTGAACTACTGATTTCTTTGGTGCAGTGTCCCCTCAAGCTTCTTGTAAAGCATCAGTGATTTCACCATTCTTTCACCCAAGCTTCATCATAATCTAATGTTTGTTCTTGCTTCAATTTTAGCAGAATTTACATTGCTCTGCTAGGGGCTCTTTTCAAACTAATGTCTACTCCTTCTTACTGTCTCAAACTAGATCCTGTTCAAACATGCTATAATAAATTAGTATGAGTTTATTTTGCTGCCAAAATTGAAACCTTTGCATAGTTTTTTTCATAATATACATTTTCCATGAACTTTTTAAGGCCTCTCATGTATCCACAGGTAGAGTGCCTTACCTATTCTGACTTCAGTCAATTATTCAAGACCTTTCCTTGTCAGTGATACATTAGAAAGGTAGAGTATTGAAAAATAAGAGTAGCTTCTGCTGATTAAGAAATACTATATCTTTTTCTACTTCTTTCTTTTTTTTGAGACAGCATCTTTCTCTGTCACCCAGGCTGGAGTGCAGTGGTGTGATCTCAGCTCACTGCAACCTCTGCCTCCCAGGGTCAAGTGATTCTCCTGCCTCAGCCTCCCGAGTAGCTGGGACTATAGGTGCCTGCCACCACACCCAGCTAATTTTTGTATTTTTAGTGGAGACAAGGTTTTACCATATTGGCCAGGCTGGTCTTGAACTCCTGACCTTGTGATCTGCCTGACTCGGCCTCCCAAAGCACTGGGATTACAGTCATGAGCCACCGTACCTAGCTTTCTACTTCTTTCTTATTATTTTCCTCCTCTCTCATTCCTATATTCTCTCCTTTCTCCTACTTTCCTCCCCACTCCCTGTTTCCTTCCTTTCATCTTTCCTATTTTCAAGACTTAATATTTCTTGAACCTCCGATGTTATCATAGTATGTTATTTGTTTAATTTTCACATAACAATAATAGTTTAAATACAAATAATATTTATTTTCATCCCCATGTTATCAGTATAACAGTAAAGATGTGGAGAGGCCAGCTGGGCATGGTGGCTCAAGCCTGTAATCCCAGCACATTGGGAGGCTGAGGTGGGTGGATCATGAGGTCAGGAGATCGAGACCATCCTGGCTAACACGGTGAAACCCCATCTCTACTAAAAAATAGAAAAAAATAGCTGGGCGTGGTGGCGCGTGCCTGTAGTCCCAGCTACTCGGGAGGCTGAGGCAGGAGAATAGTGTGAACCCGGGAGGCAGAACTTGCAGTGAGCCAAGATCACACCACTGCACTCCAGCCTGGGTGACAGAGCGAGACTCTGTCTCAAAAAAATAAATAAATAAATAAATGAAAATAAAATTAAAAAAATGATGTGGAGAGGCCAAACCAATGGCTCTTATATCCACGTTCTTTCTTCTAAATGATTTCACCTTAGTTTTGGTCTGCATCTCTAACCATAGCTAGTTGCAGTAGGACCTTCTATCTGGCCTTGCTGCTCTCATTTTTGGACCTCCTCACTGAAATCAAATTGATCTTTCTAAAATGCAAACCTGGTCTTAGTATTTTATTACTTAAAACCCATTGGTGGCTTTCCATGATTTATGGAATAAAGTCAAAATTCCTGTTTTTGCCCATGTTTCTGTGTGCCTCTCATCCCTACATTTACTGATTCCTGTGTGCCATAAATTGCCAGTTGTCCAGAGTTCATTCTCTTTTTGTACTTGGGAGGACTTCTGCATCCTGCAACTTTTCCCCTGAAACGTGCTTGGAAAATACCTACTCATTTTTTTCAGATTCAGGTTAGTTTTTTACTTCAGTTTCTTTTCCTGAAGCTTATACTGACTGCTCCATATGGCTTTGGGGATTAGCTACTCATTCTTTTGTGCCCTTTGTAGATACACACTTATCATGGAGTCTTTTTTTTTTTTTTTTTTGAGACAGAGTCTCACTCTGTCACCAGGCTGGAGTGCAGTGGTGTGATCTCAGCTCACTGCAACCTTTACCTTCCAGGTTCAACTGATTCTCTTGCCTCAGCCTCCCAAGTAACTACAGGCGTGCACCACCGTGCCCAGCTAATTTTTGTATTTTTAGTAGAGACGGGGTTTCACTATGTTGGCCAGGATGGTCTCGATCTCTTGACCTTGTGATCTGCCCACGTTGGCCTCCCAAAGTGCTGGGATTACAGGCATGAACCACCGCTCCCAATCAGTCATGCAGTCTTTATACTTACTTGTTTACTTGCCTGTGAGCTCACTGAATGCAGGGACTATTTCCTTGTTGCTCTAGCACCTACACCAGTACCTGGTATCCAGAAGCTGTATGCTAAATGTTTGTTGAGTGGCTGTTTGACTGAATGATTGTACTCCTAATTAGTAGATAGAAAGCCATGAACTTCCCAGTTCATCATTCTTTGTGCTCAATTCTGGTTTCTTTATTGTGTTCAAAAGAGTTCCTTAGTGACATAAAACTATGGAGCTAGTATGTCAGCTCATTTAAGCAATGATTGGTTTATGTATATAAGAGACTTCAATAATTATATATTTTTATTTCAGTTTCAATAAATGATCAATTTATTAATTTTCTCTGTTTTGGCTTATTGTTCACATTTAATATCAAATAAAAGTGTTTTACTTAAAATTATTCATGCCAATTATGACAGTTAGGTGAATATTACTTTGATTTACATTCCAGTAGTAGTTTTGGTTGAACCCTGAATATGCTAAGACGTCCCTTTTCTTTTTTCTTATGAACAGGCTACTGTGTTTACATATATTATTAAAATCTTCTTTGAAAATACGAAGAATGTTACATTTCTTATATTTAGTTCTCTGTGCTTCAGAATTCCTGTGATACTTGCACTTAAGTCCTTCTGAGCAGTTGATGTTGATATTTATGTGGTTAATTTCATGAAACGTGGTGGTTTTCATTTCTATCATTAATTTATACAGGAGATAGACTGTTTTCCAGGTGTAACCTCAGTCATATAATTAGAAAATTTATAAGCAGAAAGGAGTTATTTGGTCTAACCCATTTATTCTACAGATAGAGAAATTAGAGTCCAGAAACTCTGTCTTCTTTAAAGTCTTACAGGTATTTAAGAAAAAAGAATAGACTTGAGGTTTCTGTGCTCTGAACCCAGTGATCTTGACACTGTAATGATCTTCATCCATATTATTCACAGAAGTAAATATAATCACATATTAAATAAGAAACAAAAATACTAAGGAGATATTATACTGAAAAATGAAATAATATTATCTTAATTATTTTGATCAGATTCAATCTATAGCAGCTTGAAGGCTAATAATTCCAATGATTCTCTGAATAAACCATTTTTCTAATAAGATTACAGGTTTTAGTAATCTAATTATTTTGACTGATGCAAATGTTACCCCACCAGTCTGAAAAATGTGTTTATTTATATGTCATAAAGAATAATTTATTCCAAAAAGGCTAATTTTCAAAATATATGTATCTTCTGAAACTGTATCTATTTTTTTCCCACGTTTTCTAAATATATTTTAGAGGGCATTTGTAGATTTTCATGGTGCTGAAAAATTAAGGTATAATGGTCTCATGAAGGTGAATAATGTCATTTAGACATTGTAATTTTGGAGGATCACAATACTTTTTGGAATGCGGTTGTTGCAGCACTGGTCACTTATACTAATTATATAATAACATACTATACTAATGCAATAATATACCATATGAAATTATTCAGTGGTAAATTTGTCTTAAATCCTCTAGAATACTGCAAAGAAATAGTTTATATAAGAAAGAGTACCATAGCATATGTGAACACAATATTTCCTAATTTTTTCTTCTTTTTTATTTTTTTGAAGACAAGTTCTCACTCTGTTGCCCAGACTGGAGTTCAGTGCCATGTTCATAGTTCACTGCAACCTCAAACTCCCAAGCTCAAGTGATCCTCTTGATTCAGCCTCTGAAGTAGCTGTGCCTATAGGTGTGCACCACCACACCGGCTAAGTTTTAAAATTTTTTATAGATATGTTGCCCAAGCTGGTCTCAAATTCTTGAGCTCAAGAGATCTTCTCACCTTGGCCTCCCAGAGTGTTGGGATTACAGGCATGAGCCACCATACTCAGCCAATATTTCTTTTGTAAAAGACATTTTCTAACATACTTCTCATTTTAACTAACATAATATTCAAAGTGTAGATCTGAGAAAGAGATAGTGCCTGCAGATCTGGGATCCTACATGCTAATATTATGGGATGCATTCAGATTTGATCAGCAGATATTCCATTTATTCTAGAACACCACCAGCAGAAGAATGTAATTACGTCTATCACTAAAACTTTGTGTCAATACAGACTACTGTATTTGTTATCATAGATGGTCCTTGGATGGCAGCCTTAAGCAATTTTAAACCTAGACAGGTGATGTACTTTTTCTTCTTGGATAATTTTCATGGTTTTATCTAATTTGGTTGTAACTAATGTGTTTAATATGGCTTGCTTGTTTTTCAAAAAGTTGTTCAGTATCCTTAGAACTCAGTGCTGATTTCTTTTTCTAGCAGGCCTTTTATATAGGACATCTCACTTTCTCCTGGCTCTCTACTACTAGCATGAGGTCTCTGAAAAATCAAGACAGCAAAATAATTTGTTATAGAATAGCCTATGTAGAGGGACAGGGGAGGAGTCATATTCCAAGAGGGAAAGACCTTTGAGCCAGGCTCAATTTGTAGAGGCTGTTGAATGAAAATGAGAGAGAGAGAATGCACACTTTATTGCACTATTAAAGCAAAATTCTGACAATAACTTCTAAAAATGATTCAACTCTTATACACTGAGAATATGACAGACCTTCCAAAAATATAATTTCTTACATGAACGTCCAGGTATATAAGGAAAAATAACTATTTCATACCAGTATCTCCAGCCGCCTTTATTGTTGGTTCACCACATAGGTTTTTATCAGAATCGCAGAACATTAATTTTTTAAAGTAGCTACCATTACAACTAGCTTGAGAAGAACTTTCTTTTTAATAATTCGACCCAGATGCATTCTAGATACTCCAGTGTTACGAATCGATGGCTTCATGAGGAGCCGCTGTTGACTCATGCTATCTCTGGACACACTGACAGGAAATGTTTTCTTACACCTGTTTTCCTCCTGCTTTTCCTTGGTAGGACTTAGTTCCTTGGCATAGTTCAGTATCAATGGCAGTCATAGAGAAGTGTTACAGAAACCCAGCTTATTCCAACTTGTGAATTATTTGGCACCCAGGAACCAGGTCTTACAATCTTCAACCCACTTTTTCCTAACATGGCCCCTTTTCTGAAATGTTTATTTATATATGATGTAGGCCTGGGGAAAGGACATGGACTTTCAAAGAAAATATTCTCCAATAGATCTCTCAACTCCAGAGAACCTTCTGACTAAATCTGAAAGAATTCCACTGTGCTCTGATAACATCCTTTAATAATGAAGGAAAAGATATTTTTCCCCCAGGAGGATTTTGTAGTGAAAGAGATGGCATAATTTTTTTAAAAAATGTTGTTTATAATCTCATTTGTTTTTTCATTTGTGGGGTGTGTCTTAAATCCTAAATGGTACATCCTTTTAAAAATACTTCTAGTAATAAAATGTTTCTGAAGTTATGTTGTAAGTATCATTGGACTATGTTTAATAATGTTAAGTTGATCCCACTTCCCCTGAAATTATATACATAAATGCTGAAAGTATAAATTTACATATACAACTTCATGGAACATTTTTCTTCCAAGTGTGCATTTGCTAGAATTTGCATTGAAAGGTTTTGGAAGGAGCCTGTTGGTATGAATCCTGTGTGAGCAACACTCAGATTTGTTGCATACTGAACAGCATGCTAAATCTCACTTCACAATCTTAGATTTCTCATCTACCATCTTGAGCTGAATTTAAAATGTAACTGCAGTTTATTATGTCACCTGTTCGTCAAACACTGATGCAAAGCTTAGTTTTCAGTGTGAAGAACCCATGACTAGAGAAGGGAAGAAGAAAGGGTCAAGCAGACCTCATTAAAGAGTGTATGGGCAAGAAAACACATCAGATGTCTTGATAGGGTTTTTAAAGTCCTGTTAGACTTGTCATGATTTCCAAAACACTAAATGCCATCTAGTATTTTGGACCCTCCAAAATTACAGTAGAATATTATTGTGGGTCATCTTAATTGGAAATATACAGGAAAATCCTGATGATTAATGTAGACTAGTGATAGCTCTCACACATTTATATAACCTATGTTGAAAAGAAAGAAGAAAGGCAGGAAGGAAAGAAGGAAAAAGAGCGGAGAGAGAGGAACAAGAAAACACGTGGATTTGTGGAAATGAAAATTTTTAAATTACTAACTTGCAAGAATGGGTAAGAAAAATACCGAGTATGAACATAAATGCTTTCAATTCCGTTTGTCTCTTAATCCTTCTCAGTCCGTGGCCAGTTTTGAAACTTGGTGTAACTTCCTTGCTTTATTCCTCCCTCCCTTGCTCCCTCCATCCCTTCTTGCCAGCCTCCTTCCCTTCCTCTCTCCTTGAGTTTCCTTCTTCTTTCTTGTTCCCTCCCTCCCTCCCTCTCTCTTTTTTTCCCTTAGTTTCCCCGGAAGCACATATACCAGCCATTTGAATGCTTTCTGCTCATAGATACTGCCAAGCCCCCTCACCCAGACTGCTGACTAGATTTGGTAGAATGGAATGAGAAACATAGACTTTGTGTCTGTGGCGGCCACCTCTGATGTTGCAGACTTTTGCCGTGATTATGCACTCCAGCCGAGGGACGCTAGAGAGGTTGAAATTTCAACTGTGGGATTTGCCATTTTGGAATTTGCAGAAATGTACTGGATATGCTAACAGCAGCCTGGCTAGCCTCCACTTCACAAGGAAGTATTTAAATATACACGTGTAATATGAAGAGAATTGCATTAGATCATAAGGGATGAATTATTTTGTAAATGACTATACCATCAAATACCATACCTGATATCAATCATCTTCATCAGACAGTATCTGTGTATGTAAGTAGATAAACAAAAAAGCAGGAGTTTATTTCTCTCTAATGTATCCTTGACTCTCTAGCAGTGACCTCTGAAATGTCTCTTCTGATCCAGACTTGTTTGAATCATGTGCAACATTTTAGATTTGTCTTTTCTCTGCAAGTTTTTTTTCGTTAAGTACCATAACATATTGAACCAAATAGTTTTGCTTGCTTTCTATTGATGACACATGATTTTGGCTTTTATCTTCAGTGGAAAATCAATGTGTCACACGGAGTTCACTAAGAAAAAGGTATGGGGCCTCTTTGTAATTCTTTGTCAGATGATTGCTTTATCTTGATTTATGTCTTCAAACTTTTTCCCATTCAGCAGAAAATATTGTGTCGCTATCTGTGAGAGCAAAGCGATCTATACCAATTTATGCTCTAAGTGTAGCCTCCTTCCAGAACTGCTTATGGAACATATCAACTCACTATAGATTAGGGACATAATGGATTCTTCTTTCTTAAAAGTGGCAGATTGACAATTTTAGTTCATATACAAGCTTTTATATTAACATTAAAACAATATTTCTATGTAAAGTAAAATATTGTAGTTGATTATTATTCGAGGGCCTCCCAGAATTTCAAGGTCTGAAAATAAATTCAGTGTTCCTGGTGGTAACAAAATTGCCCCTACTTCCTTGTATCAGGACTGCCATTTGGAACTGCTGGGGAAGCTCTTTTCAGAAATTATTTTCAAAACAGCATTGTTGCCTTTTGCCAAACTGAAATTTGGTTGTAAACTTTTGAAAACTAGTTCCTTGGAATGGAATTCAAGTTGTCTTCTAAGCAATTTTTTTTAACTCAAACATACATTCTATCTTGCTTTATTATGTCGCTATTTGTGTAGGAAACATATTTCTATTTTTACCATTTTCAATTTATTTACATTTACATTTACATTTGCGTGTATATATATACACACATACATACACTTTAAGTTCTGGGATACATATGCAGAACTTGCAGTTTTGTGAAACAGGTATACATGTGCTGTCGTGGTTTGCTGCACCCATCAACCCGTCATCTACATTAAGTATTTCTCCTAATGCTATCCCTCCTCTTTCCTTCCTACCCACTGACAGGCCCCAGTGTGTGATGTTCCCCTCCCTGTGTCTATGTGTTCTCATTGTTCAACTCCCACTTATGAGTGAGAACATGTGGTGTTTGGTTTTCTGTTCTTGTGATAGTTTGCTGAGAATGATGGTTTCCAGCTTCATCCATGTCTCTGCAAAAGACATTAATCCATCCTTTTTTATAGCTGCATAGTATTCCATGGTGTATATGTGCCACATATTCTTTATCCAGTCTATCATTGATGGGCATTTGGGTTGGTTCCTAGTCTTTGCTATTGTGAATAGTGCTGCAATAAACATATGTGTGAATGTGTCTTTATAGTAGAATGATTTATAATCCTTTGGATGTGTACCTAGTAATGAGACTGTTAGGTCAAATGATATTTCTAGTTCTGGATCCTTGAGGAATTGCTACACTGTCTTCCACAATGGTTGAACTAATTTACACTCCCACCAACAGTGTAAAAGCATTCCTATTTCTCCACATCCTCTCTAGCACCTGTTGTTTCCTGACTTTTTAATGATTGCCATTCTAACTGGCGCGAGATGGTATCTCATTGGACCAGGGGTGATGAGCTTTTTTTTTTTTTTCTTCGAGACAGCCTCACTCTGTCACCCAGGGTGGAGTGCAGTGGCACAATTTCGGCTCACTGCAACCTCCACCTAATGGGTTCAAGCAATTCTCCTGCCTTAGCCTCTTGAGTAGCTGGGATTACAGATATATACCACCACGCCTGGCTAAAGTTTTTTTGTGTGTTTTTGGTAGAGACAGAGTTTCACCATAGTGGCCAGGCAAGTCTCAAACTCCTGACCTTGTGATCCACTCGCCTTGGCCTCCCAAAGTGATGGGATTACAGGCGTGAGCCACCACGCCCAGCCTACGATGAGCTTTTTTTCATGTGTTTATTGGCCACATAAATGTCTTCTTTTGAGAAGTGTCTGTTCATATCCTTTTCCCACTTTTTGATGGGGTTGTTTTTTTCTTGTAAATTTGTTTAAGTTCCTTGTAGATTCTGGATATTAGCCCTTTGTTAGATGGATAGATTGCAAAAATTTTCTCCCACTCTGTAGGTTGTGTGTTCACTCCGATGATAGTGTCTTTTGCTGTGCAGAAGCTATCTTTAGTTTAATTAGATCCCATTTCTCAATTTTGGCTTTTGTTGCCACTGCTTTTGGTGTTTTAGTCGTGAAGTCTTTGCCTATGCCTATGTTCTGAATGGTATTGGCTAGGTTGTCTTCTAGAGTTTTTATGGTTTTAGATCTTATGTTTAAGTCTTTAAACCATCTTGAGTTAATTATTTTATAAGGTGTAAGGAAGGGGTCCACTTTCAGCTTTCTTCATATGGCTGGCCAGTTTTCCCATCACCATTTATTAAATAGTCAATCTTTCCCCATTGTTTGTTTTCGTCAGGTGTGTCAGAGATATGTTGTATATTTCATGGTACAATGCCTTCTGTCAATGGGGAAAAATAACAAGCATATATGGGATGAATGAAGTCTGCTATGGTTAAGGTTAAGAATATTTACTGATCCTTGAGTTCAGTCTCCAGGAATGTTGGAAATAGAGAATGGAGATAATGGAGATAAAGAAAAGTTCTGAAAATGACACTTCCCATAGTGTCAAAATTGTGATCTATTGGAGAATTCTGTGATACATCAAAATCTCTGTTTATACTGAGATTTGTTATTGTGTATGAGCATATCTTTATCAGGTGTAGGCTATTTCTATACTTTCATGTCTTTAAATCAATGTTTCTATTCACATATGTATATGTGCAAATAGAAGCATGTTAATATTATATATATATTTTCTGTCATTACCATGATTGCTATGATTATCATTAGCATGTATTATTAGTGTGACCGAAGTATCATCAGTATCAGTTTCTTTCTAACTGCAGTGCTCCTGTAATGCTTCATTTCTACAGAGCCAACCTACACCCACCGTTTCCCTGACTATAACTTTACCTAAAGTATAAGCCCTTATAAAGCCATGAAAGCCTACCAAGAATTGTCATGTGCAGTACTTAACTACTTGTTTTGACCTCTAAGATTTTGCTCTCCTATATTTCTATCCCCTGGCTTTCTGATATTTCATGTGATTATATTTGAAATTTTAACTTTGCTTTTCTTTTTGGAATCTCTGATATCTCTGCTGCCACAGGTAATGACAGGTTCCTCTCTAACTGTTGGTGTTATCCCTGGTCAGATTATTACTGATGACAGAAGTAGATGTTTTACGTGGATTCTCTCAATATCAGAAACAAATACAGATATCACAACTCAAAAATGACAGACTGATAACCATTATGAACTTAGATGCAACATTCTTAATACAATATTAGCAAATTGAGTCTAGGAATATTTAAAAATGATAATGTGTTTTAACCAAGTGGGATTTATCTCAAGTTGGTTTCAACAACTGAAAATCTACCATGCTGACAGAAAAAAGAAAAATCACGTGACACTCTCAATAGATGCAAAAAAGGAATTTACAAAATGTAACACATTTTTTAAATTAAAAACTCCCAGCAAACTGAGGATAGAAAAGTACATTTTCAAACTGATTATGTGTTTACAAAAAATCTATAGCAAACATCTTACTTAAAATGGTGAAAGCCTTAATACTTTCTACATAAGATTATGAAAAATGCAATGATGTCCTCTCTCCCTAGTTCTTTAAAGTATTGCATTCAATATTAAATAAGTGGAAATATATACCAAGTTCATTGATAAATATTCAATACTTATGAGATGATAGTTCTCCTGAAATTGATCTCTAGATTCAGTGGAATTCCCATGAAACCTTATAGGTCCTTTTGGATAAATTACAAAACTGATTCTAAAACAGGGAGAAAGAAAGAAGGGAAGGAAGGAGGAATGGACAGAAAGAAGAAATAAATAAAGAGAAAAGAAAAGAAAATAAGAAATAAGTGACACCCAAGTTGGGAAGAAAGAAAAATACTATTCTCACGTGATGTAAACATATACATAGAAAATCCTTAGGCATCTGCAGAAGTGTGCTAGAGGTATGAAGTGAATTTAACAAAGTTGTAGGATGAAAGATCAATAAATAAAATCAATTGTGTTTCTATACACAATCAACACCAATTAGAAAATAAAATTATGTAAGCAATTTAACTTATAATAGCCTCAAAAATAATAAAATAATTCAGAATAAATTTAATAAAAAGTATGCTGATCCAAAATTTCTAAATCACTAATACGAGAGATTGAATAGGTAGAAATATGTATCAAGTTCATTGGTAAATATACATGTCATACTTATTAGATGATAATTCTTCTGAAACTGATCTCCAGATTTGGCACAATCCCAATCAAACCTATAGGCCTTTTTGGAGAAATTACAAAGCTGATTCTAATTTTTTTTTTAAATGCGGAAGTCCTAGAATAGCCAGAGCATGTTTTAGAAAGAAGAATAAAGTTGAAAAACTTTCCAAATTTCAAGACATATTGTAAAGCTACACTAACCAGTACAGTAAACTTACTGGCATGAAGAAGACATATATATCAGTGAAACAGAACAAATAATTTAGAAATATATCCTGCCTTACATGGCCAAAGTTGCCAAAATAATTCAATAAGGAAATCAATGTCTTTATAAAGATGGTACTATTAAAATTGGATATTAAATGGAGAATATGAACTTCAGAATTACCTCACACCATATCCTCAAATTAACTCAACATGTATTTTATACATAATGTAAATATAAAATGTATAAAGCTTACTGAATAGGAAAAATTTTTAATAATCTTACTATAGCTAAAAATTTTTTAGATAAGAAAAGGATGGATGAAAATGGAAAAAAATAGTAAGTTGGACTTCATGAAATTAAGACTTTTGCAATTTAAAACATAGCATCAAAAAATGAAAAGGCAAACCACAGATTGGGACAGAATAATTTTAAATATGTCTGATAAAGAACTTTCATCTAGAATGTACACATAACTAAAAAACTAAATAACAAAACACAAATAACTCATTTAACGTAATATTTTGACCTAAATGGGGCAAATATTTGTACAGATATTTTAATTTAAAAAGAGATGATGTCCAATACACAAATGAAAAGATACTTAACATTACCCGTCATCAGGGAAATGCAAGTTAAAACCACATTGAGGTACCACTGTACACCCACTGGAGTGGCTGACACGAGCAGAACTGACCATACCACATGATGTGAAGAATTGCTATTCACACCTGGCTAGTGGGACTTCAAAATGGTACAGACATTTTGGAAAGCAGTTTGGCAGTTTCTTTTAATGTTAAACTTAGTACTGATCATATAGCCAAATAATTCCACTGCGACTCAAAATAAATAAAAACATATCCGTACCAAGCCTCATCCTTGAAGTTCATAGCAGATGTGTCCATCAACTTGTAAATGGATAAACCAGTTGTAGATGGAGTACCACTCAACAATAAAAAGGAGCAAACTGATACAACAGCAATATAAATGAATATCAAAAGCATTATGCTCAGTGAAAGAAGCTAGACATGAAAGACACCAATGTATCATTCCACTAATAGGATACTCTAGAAAATGCAAACTGTAGAAACAGAAGCAGATTAGTGGTTGCCTGTGTTCAGGAATGGAGAAAAGATCAAATGCAAAACAGCAAAAGAAAACGTTTTGTGATGATGCAGATTTTCTGTATCTTGATCATGATTGTGGTCAAATGATGATATTCATCTGCCATAACCCATTAAATTGCACACTGAAAAGGGTGAATTTTACTGTGTGTACATTATACTTAAATGGAGCTGTAAATATGTTTGGAGCTTATCTGTGAACATTAGTTGCAGAGCAGGAGTTACTTTTATAGAGTGGAAATCTGCTGAGTGCCAACTTGAGAAGGGTTGAAAAAAATTAGAACCTTCTTCCAACACATTTCAGTTAGAACACTCTTAGGATGTCGTTACAGCTGCGCTCTCTATTGGAGTCTCTGATGAAATCACATGTCTGACGATCTCAGCATGCCTTTAATCAACAGAATATACACGTGTTTTCTTTTTTTTACTATAAAGGATATACCAAACAACTTTTTCAAGACTTTACTTCAAAAAGGCACGTAGTTTTGCAACATTTTTGGTAAGTCTTTAATTATTTCAAAATGAAAAATTGAAAATAAAATGCAATTATTTACTCAGGCCCCCCCAAAAAAGGTCTGTATGGGGAATGCATGTGGTGTGTGTGTGTGTGTGTGTAAGTGTGTGATTTGAAGAATTGAAAAAATTTTAGTGGGGTTTTGTAGCATCACTTTGATAGCATCCTGTAATTTTGTATTGTGTTTGAAATAAAAATAAAGTGAATACACTGATAAAAGAATTTGAAAAGAATTGGCATTATTGCCTAAATTATGTGTGGTTTCCACAGTGGCATGAATCGAGCATCTTTAACCTACATAACAATATATCAGAAGTATTAGGTAAAAAATAAGTAAACTAGTATAACAAAGTTAAATATTTCTAAAGTAAAATTATAGCTTTATTTTTTTTTCCTGAAATGTTTTGAGGAGATATTTACACCAAAAGATATTATCACTGATCAATGAAACTTTTTCAGAATTTGCTTGTGTCCCACCAATATTTGATTACATAGTGCTTCTGTGAGTTCCATTTCATTAATTTAGCTTTGACAGGAGAGAAGGCAATGGCTCTGCAGCCTCTCTCGGTGTGGCATGATCCTGGTTCCGCTGGCTGATCTCTATTAGAACCATGGCCTTAATCATGCCTTTCATGCTTCTAACTTGATTTGCATTTGTTGTGTGATCCAAATTTATTCTCTCGTTTAGTCGCTTCCACCCATAGAAAAGCAGGTCTTTTTCATTTCTCCTTCACCATTGCCCCCATTTTTTCTTTTTGTCCTCCCATGATGAAAAACAAGACAGAAAACAAACTATAACAACAACAGACACCTTTTGTCTGTGGTCACCAATGCATTGTAGCACTAAACTTTGTTCAAAATCTCTAGATCTGACCTCTATATCTGCTGTTCCCAGAGTTTTTCAATGTGTTCTCTAGACTGCTGTGACCCACTGACAGAAAGTCTAGCTATATTTAATTGAAAGTTATTACTGTCTGATATGGTTTGGCTGTGTCCCCACTGAAATCTCATCTTGCACTGTAGCTCCCATAATTCACATGTTGTGGGAGGGACCCAGTGAGAGGTAAGTGGATCATGGGGGCAGTTTTCCCCACACTGTTCTAGTGGTAGTGAATAAGTCTCATGAGATCTGATGGTTTTATAAGGGGAAACCCCTTTCGCCTTTCACTTGGTTCTCATTTGCTGTTTGCCTGCTGCCATGTAAGATGCGCCTTTCGCCTTCTGCCGTAACTGTGAGGCCTCCTCAGCCATGTGGAACTGTGAATTCATTAAACCTCTTTTTCTTTATAAATGACCCAGTCTTGGGTATGTCTTTATCAGCAGCATGAAAATTGACTAATACACTCACTGTCCATGAATGATACTCTGTTAGCCCATTTGCATTGTTATAAAGAAATACCTGAGGCCGGGTAATTTATAAAGAAATGCGGTTTATTTGGCTCCTTGTTGTGAAGGCTGTACATGAAGCATAGTACTGGCACCTGCTTCCAGGGAGGGCCTCAGGAACCTTCCAATCATGGTGGAAGGTGAAGGGAAACCAGCATATCACATGGTGAGAGAGGAAGCAAGAGAGACAGGGAGGAGGTGTCAGTCTCTTTTAAACAACCAGATATCGCATGAACTCACAGGGTAAGAACTCATTCATTACCAAGAGGACAGCACCAAGCCATTCAGGAGGCATCTATCTCCAACATTGGGGATCACATTTTAACGTGAGATTTGAAGGGGACAAACATCCAAACTATGTCAGATACCAAAGCTGACAATGCTTAGGATCTTTAGCTGTTCCAGGTTCTGGGAAAAGGGAGAGAGTTAGCTTCCCTCGTCTATGCTGTGCTACTCCATATTATATTAGTAATTATTGTTCTCTAAAGGTTCTTAAAAGCAAATAAACAAATGCAAGGCAAAACATATAAAAGGCAAGGCAAAACATACGAAATGCAAGGCAAATGCATTAAAAAACTTTTGAGTGTTAATACATAGATTTTATTTTATCTTTTTAATTTCTTTTGCTTAACCAAATAGATTATGTAGTTTTGATTAACTGGCCATGAAATAGCTCTGCCTACATAGAATTTCCCATGAATAATTGGTTGTGGAGACTTTTGTGTGTGACCCAAATCCTCCCTCAAAACTGAAGTTTGCCCAGCTATTGGGAGTGTTGGCAAATCATGCCTCTCAGCTGATTCTCTCTAGAATTTATTCTCAGGAGATCTAATTAATAACTTGTCAAGCTGATGTCCATCCTTGGGGACAACTCGTATCTGAAGAATGGCCAGTGAAAGGTATTAAAACTCCATACTCCTGCCTCAATTTAGGGCAACTCTGAAGGGTCGCCCCAGCTTCTCAGCTCCCCCTTGAGATTAGCTGAGGTATTTGTTGTGACTGCCTCACATCTCAACTCCCTTTGTCCAATTCAGCTTTTTCGCCACAGTTGTTGGTTCCTAGGATTTTACCCAGTTAAATGTTCTCTACACAAATCTCTATCTCAAATCTGCTTTACAGGGAATGTGGCCTCAGACAGGTTTTCATTAGGTTCTGGACGTAACTCTCATTAGTCATTGATATGATTCGGCTGTGTCTCCATCCCAATCTCACCTTGATTGTAATTATCCCCGCATGTCAAGGATGGAGTCAGGTGGAGATCATTGAATCATAGGGGCGGGTTCCCCCTACTGTTCTCCTGGTAGCGAATAAGTCTCACGAGATCTGATGCTTTTAAAATGGGAGCTTCCCTACACAAGCTTTCTTCTCTGCTACCATTTAAGATGCGCCTTTGCTTCTTTTTTGCCTTCTGCCGTGACTGTGAGGCCTCCCCAGCCATGTGGAATTGTGAGTTCCTTAAACCTCTTTCCTTTCTAAATTACCCGGTCTTGGGTATGACTTTATTAGCAGCATGAGAACAAACTAGTGCAGTCTGTTCTATAAGCCCAAGTCGGATCACAGAGTCCCGCTTTCTGTTTTTTTTTTCTAGCCCATATTTCTACTAAAACTTGACTCATATAGACTTAAAACAAAATAATTAAGCATGGCTAGTATTTATTTAATATTTTATACGTGTCAGGTACTGTATTTTGTAACTTATCTTTTAATAATCTTTCCAAATCTCTAAAAGGAGAACTCTGCTCTTTTATAGAGAAAATAAGGATGGCTCTGAAAATGTTAGCATTAGGGGAAGTAGGGTGAGGGACATAGGGGGCACTTTGTGTTATTTGTGCATTTTGCTATCAATCTAAAATCAGGTCAAAATAAAAATTAAAAAAATGGGTAGTAGAAGCAGGTTGTTAAGATTTTCAGTGTGACTCTAGAATTTTTTTGTTTGTTGTTTGTTTTGGAGTGTAGTGGTAAGATCTCTGCTCACTGCAACCTCCACTTCCCAGGCTCAAGCAATTCTCCTGCCTCAGTCTCCCAAGTAGCTGGGATTATAGGTGCCCGCCACCACACCCAGCTAAGTTTTCTATTTTTTTTTTTTTTAGTAGAGATGGGGTTTCAGCATGTTGGCCAGTCCAGTCTCCTACTCCTGACTTCAAGTCATCCGCCCGCCTCAGCCTCCCGAAGTGCTGGGATTATAGGCATGGGCTCCCACTCCTGGCCCAAAGTTCATATTTTAACTACTAACCTAAATTATTTTAAAAACAAAAGCCTCCTTGGACTCAAACCAGGTCAGAGTGACATGATCATGTGCCTGTTTTGTGCAGGGTGAAGTGAGATTATTATCTAGGAAATAGCTGAAATGTCTTGTTGTGGGCATACATATTTCATATAAATTCTAAGCTTCATATTAGCACTTAGATTATAATTATCTAAAGAATAGAGAACAATTTCATATAATTTTCAGTGTATCAGGCGAATCAAAAGTATACATACAAGCATGCAGATGAATTTCAGTGAATATAGTGGTGACAATGCTCAACAGAATATGTGTCCCCCACCCAACCCTGCTTCTTGCTCTTTCACTGTCCTAAAGATAGAACAAAATGGTTCAGGCATCCAGCTTGTCCCCTCCACACTTCACACTTTTACTTAATAGCAGCTTATCTTTAACACTTTGTCATCTTTAAGATGTTGCTAATTCTTTCTGGTAGATCCCAGGACTGAGGATGAGGAAGAATGATTTTATTTAAATAAAGTTGCTTAATTAAAAAACACTTTTTTTAGTTTTAAAATATTTTCATTATTTTATAAAATTTTTGTGGGTACATAGGAGGTTTATATATTTGTGGGGTACATGAGATGTTTTGATACAGGCATGCAGTGTGAAATAATCACGTCATGAGGAATGGGCTTTCCATCCCCTCAAGCATTTATCCTCTGAGTTAAAAACTATTCAATTGGCTGGGCACGGTGGCTCACGCCTGTAGTCCCAGCTCTTTGGGAGGCCGAGGTTGGCGGATCGCCTGAGGTCAGGAGTTTGAGACCAGCCTGGCCAACATGATGAAACCCCATCTCTACTAAAAATACAAAAATTAGCCGGGTGTGGTGGCGAGTGCCTGTCATCCCAGCTACTCGGGAGGCTGAGACAGGAGAATCATTTGAACCTGGGAGGTGGAGGTTACAGTGAGCCGAGATCATGCCATTGTACTCCAGCCTGAGTGACAAGAGTGAAACTCCATGTCAAAAACAAACAAAAATCAATTACATTCTTTAAGTTATTAAAATTAAACATTGTAAATGATTTTTTTTCCCAAAGCTTTTTCAAAGAAAAAAAAGTAGAAACAAAGACACTTTCTACTGATGTCCAATATGGTGACTCTGTATTTCTAGCATGTGTTAAGGTGAAAAATTGATTTTATGTTTAATACAAAACATAGCATAATGTAATGAAAAGCAAGATTGTAATGATAAAGGAAAATAACACTAGTGCTAATTTTTTTCAATTTGAAGCATTGGATTAAAATGAATTAGGTTATATTCCAACATGTTTATATTGAATTTCTTTTTTCTCCAATTGGTTTCTTTTTATTAATGGGGGAGTGTTGCATTTGTATAAGGTTTCCCTATTATATTCAATTGTTTTGAGATGCTTTTAATTTGAAGTTTTTATGTTTTCTTTTTGATGTATACATGTTATGCTTTTATGCTGAATTTGATAATTGGTGCTGTATATGCAAAGCAAATGTAATTTCCCAGCTTTTATTTTTTAAAGCCCTGGGAAGCAACATAATAAAGTAGAGATAGTATCAAGACAGGAGTTAGAATACCTGGATTCTAAAATTTAAATTAAATTAGGATCTAGTGACATTATAGGTGTTCCTTGATCTTCTGATGACCTGATTCCTCAAAAGAAAAATAAAATAATCTATAAATTGTTTCTAATTCTAAAACTCTATAAATCCTATTTTTAAAATTATAATTAGTTGAACTCTATAAGGTCACAAAAATCCCTAATAAGAAACTAAAATAAAATTTTATCATATCTTAAAAATACTCTGATCTTTTTTTATATGCTGACATGAATTCTAATTATTTTTGAGCCCCTAAAAAACATTTAAGATCACAGTTTATGTTTTATTATTGACTTTCAGATAATTAACATTTTACTGATAGATATGAACAAATCTACTCTAACAGAGATAGTCATTAGTTTATTTCTCTCTTTTCAGTATCAATAAAAAGTATCGATTTACCAATAACAATGAATTAATTGCCTGAAATAAATGAAACGTAAGCAGCAAAAGTGAACTTTTTAGTATAACTCTTCTTGTAAACATTGACTTAGTTCAAAGGGAGCTTATCTTTAAAAAAAAAAGCGCTAATTCATGTCTATTGGTATAGATATAATCTTTTGTTCCTTGAAAATAGATCCTACTATACTCCAGACACTATGCCACTAGGTGCAGATATTAACACAAATAGCAGGTGATCATTGTCCTCATGGAGTTTATTTTAAAGAGAACAAAGTGAGACAAAGGCACACAAGCAAAGAACTACAATACAAAGGGGATGGCATCTGACTCAGCATGGAGGTGTCACGGAAGGTGTTGTTTTGCTTAGGTTTTGAAGTGTGGGTAGGAGATAGCCCATGTTGAGAGTGGGAACTGGGAATTAAAAAGATGAGGAGGTCTCTGCAAATCTACATGGATGGGAAGTAGCATGCTGATGTGGGAAACAACTAAAAAGTTCCAGAATGCATGGTTTATAAAGCGTGAGTCAGAGAGGGCTAGACCAGTAGCCAGATCAAGGATATCTCAGATGTTATAGTCATGAATTAGTGCATTGACCTGCAGGCCATGGGAGTCACTGAAGGTTTCAGTCAGGTAAGTGAGCTGATCAGAACAGTCCTTTAGATAGGCCGCTCTTTTGGCTGTAATGGGGACACGTTTGAAGTAGGGCTATAGCTAAAAATATACAGACACTTCCTCTTGTCTACAGCCCTGCTGGCATCTGTTGTATTTTGACTTTTTAATAATAGCCATTCCAACCGGTATGAAATGGTATCTCATTGTGTTTTGATTTGCATTTTTCTGATGATTAGTGATTCTAAGCATTTTTTTTTCGTGTATTTGTTGGCCATTTGTATGTGTTCTTTTGAGAAGTGTTTGTTCATGTCCTTTGCCCATTTTTTAATTGGGTTATTTTTTTTCTAATTGATTTAAGTTCCCTGTAGATTCTGGATACTAAAAAACAAACAAAAACCAGAAGTAAATAAATTCTCAGGACACACACACCCACACCCACACCCACAGAGAGAGAGAGAGAGAGAGAGAGAGAGAGAGAGCGCACCTAGGTAAGAGGCCACCAACCACCAGGGTCTAAACTGGGAACACTTTCTAGTACAGAATGAATGGAAAGGATTCATGAAATATCTAGAAAGTAACGTTAATGAGATTTACATGTATGGAGTGAATGAGGAGAAACAGGGATCATTCAGGATTCTGGTGGGAATAACAGGGGGAGCCATTAGTTGAAATTTTGAAGTGGGAGAAGGAGAGGGAGTTTTAGGGAGAAAGATGAGTTTTTTTTTAGGTATTTCAAACCCTTGAAGCTTCTATGGGACATCGAAGTGGAAATAACAGTCTGTGGGTTGGGACAATAAAGAAAGAAATTGGTTGAAGACTAGGGGAAGAGTATAGAGCAAAGAAATATTTAAGATAATAAACATATAGAGATAGCTGAAAATGTGGGACTGGATTACAAAGGAAGGATGATTTAGTTATGAAGCCCAAGGGCTGACAGGAATGGGTGACTAGTCGAGGAGTTCATATGCATCTGTTATTGTATGAATAAAAAAAATTATCTGTTCCTTCCTAAAGATATCTTCAACCTGTTTTTGGATACATATGGGCACTGCTTTTCACTCTCTTAGCCCCATTTCTTATTTTAGCCTCTGCTGTAGCGATCAGTTCTGCACAGGCTTTGACCCAGGCTTTGACTAGTTAGTGCAGGTGTGATATGACACTTACCTGGAATGGCCCACAGTTTGTGGCTGCTCTTACTTAAGCAGGTGGGATGCTCATGTAGGTGTAACCTAGCAGCTTGGTAGAGTTTATGCCCATGGGGCAACCTGTGACCACTCAAAAATAAAGCCCTTTCCTCCTCCCAGATTGAGGAGTCTTGCATTATGTAATAAAACTCCTTAGAAGGCCTATTAGGTTCCAATACAGCATTAGGCAACTTGATAAGGTATCCCATCATCAGCCTTCCTTTCTTCCCTCATTCCTCTGCCTCTCACTCTTTCTTCCTAAGTTAACTTCTTAGATAAAATGCCAACTTTCTATATTGTGTCTCACATAAGGGAAAATAATTGTATACCCCATTTCAAAAGCACATAAAAAGGTTACTGTATAGAAAATTTGTCTTTAAGAGATTAAGCTGTAATTTTCCAAATACTTTAAAATTTTATTTCAGATACGTTTTTCATTTTTATAAGCTTCATCTAAAAGCAGAGTTCACCTAAGAATATACCTAAGAGCATATTACATAGAATATATTTTATATTTCAGTAGTTTAGCTAGGATTCTTTCAAAATTGAGAGGATCTACAAATATTTCTAACACATTAGTTTTCAGTCTTAAGGCTGAGTCAAGAACAAAGCTCCTAAACTTTGCATTGGTGATTGAGAACGTTTTAAAATTGTTATTTAATTCATCAATTTATTTTTAAAAAATTTTCACATTGTAATTATATAGATTTATAGGATACAATTTGATGTTTCAATGAATATGTATGTTGTCTAATGATCCAATAAGGATAGTTAGTGTATTAATTACCTCATGCATTCATCATTTCTTTTTAATAAGAAATTTCAAAATCCTTTCTTCTAGATACTTTGTAATATACAATACTTTACTTTTAACTATAGTCACCCTGCTTTGCAAAGAACACTACAACTTATTCTTCCTATATAATTGTGATTTCATAACTGTTAACCAATCTATCTCCATTTTGCCCTCCCCACTTCTTCCTCACTGTTTGGTAACCACTATTCTACTCTACTTCTCTATTAACATTTTTTTTTAAGATTCCACATATGAGCGAGATCATGCGGTATTTGCTTTCTGTGTCTGGCTTATTTCACTTCACATTGTATCCTACAGGGTCATCCATGTTGTTGCAACTGGCAGAATTTCATTCTTTTTTTATGGCTGAATAGTATTTCATTGTGTGTGTGTCCATATATATATATATATATATACATATATAATTTTATGTATAATTATAATTACACATAAAATTATATATAATTATAATTAATTTTATGCATAATTATAATTACACATAAAATTATATATAATTATAATTATAATTATATATAATTATATATAATAATAATATATATTATATGTAATATATAATATACATAACATACATAATGTATATTATATATAATATACATAACGTATATTATATACATTATACATTATATATATTATAATATACATAATATATATTATGTATATAATATACATAATATGTATTATATATAAAATATACATAATATATAATATATAATACATATAATATATATTATTTATTAATAATATATTAATATTAATATTAATTATTAATAATTATTAATTAATAATTATTATTAATATTAATATATAATATATTAATGTTAATAATATATTGATATTAATATATTATATATTATACATAATATATTATATATAATATACATAATATGTATTATATATAATATACATAATATATATTATATATATATAATTCACTTGTTTGTTTTTATACACATAGGTTGATTCCATATCTGATTATTAGAAATAGTGCTACAGTAAACATAAGAGTGCAGATATTTTTCAAACACAATGATTTCATTTCCTATGGATATATACCCAGTAGTGGGATTGCTGGGTTATGTGATCGAATGATTGTTTTTTTTTTTTATTTTTTATTTTTTAGCGAACTTCCATAAAGTTTTGCTTAATGGTTGTACTAGTTTACAACCCCATCAACAGTGCGTAAGTGTTCCGTTTTCTCCACTTCCTTGCCAACTCTTGTTATCTTTTACCTTTTTGCTAATAGCCATTCTAATGGGTGAACTGGTATCTCATTGCGGTTTTGATTTGCATTTCCCTGATGGTTAGTGATGTTGAACATGATTTTATTATATATTCGTCTTGACCCTTTCTATATTTTCTCTTGTGGCATTTCTTTTAGTTTATTTTGTCCTTTTTTTTTTTTTTGCGAAGGAGTCTTGCTCTGTTGCCCAAGCTGGAGTGCAGTGGTGCAATCGGGGCTCACGGCAACCTCCATCTCCCTGGTTCAAGCAATTCCCCTGCCTCAGCCTGCTGAGTAGCTGGGGTTACAGGCACACGCCATCATGTTTGGCTAAATTTTTGTATTTTTAGTAGAGAAATGATTTCACCATATTGGTCAGGCTGGTCTCAAACTCCTGACCTCAGGCAATCCGCCTGCCTCAGCCTTCCAGTTTTGCCCATTTTTAAATAAGTTATTTATGTTTTTGCTGTTGAGTTGTTTAAGTTTGTTATATAATCTGGGCATTAACTCCTTAGCAGATGTATAGTTTGCAAATATTGTATCCCATTCTGTAAGTTGTTTTTTCACTCTGTTAAGTTTCCTTTGCTGTGCAAAAGCATTTTAGTTTGATGAAACCCCATTTATCTCTTTTTGCTTTTGTTGCCTGTGCTTTTGACGTCTCATTTAAAAAATCCTTGTAGAACCCAAAGTTATAGAGAATTTCCCACATGTTATCTTCTAGTAGTTTTTCATAGTTTTCAATCTTACCTTTAGGTCTTTAATCGCATTTGAGTTGATTTTTGTATAAGGTAAAAGATAGGGGTCTAATTTCATTATCCCACATGTAGATATCCAATCTTCTCAGTACCATTTAATGAAGAGACTGTCTTTACCCCTGTGTGTGCTCTTGACTCCTTTTTTGAAAATCAGTTGACTTTAGGTATGAGAATTTATTTCTGAGCTGTATATTCTCTTCCATTGGTCTATGTGTTTGCTTTATGGCAGTGCCATGCTGTTTTGCTTACTATGGCTTTGTAGTATATTTTGAAGTCAGGTAGTGTGGTGCCTCCAGCTTTGTTATTTTTGCACAGGATTGCTTTGGTTATTTGGGGTCTTTTCTGGTTTCATACAAATTTTAGGGTATTTTTTTCTATTTCTGTGAAGAATTTCATTGGTATTTTGATAGGGATTGCATTGAATCTGTAGGACATTTTGTTAGTATGGTCATTTCAATAGTATCAGTTCTTCCATTCCATGAGTATATAGTGTCCATTTTTTGTGGATCGTAAATTTTTCCATCAGTGTGTTATAGTTTTCATTGTAGAGATCTTTCACGACCTTGATTAAATTTATCTGCAGATTTCTTGGTAGCTATTGTAAATGGAATTCCTTTCTTGATGACTTTTTCAGATAGTTCACTATTAGTGTATAGAAACACCACTGAATTTTCTGTGTTGATTTTGTATACTACAACTTTACTGAATTTATTTATGATTTCTAGTAGTTTTTGGTCAAGTCTTTAGGGTTCTCACTCTATATAAGTATATATAGAAAGAACCCTAAAGAGAGAGAGATCATATATATCTATATGATCATATATATAGATGTATACATATGTATGTGAGATCACATTTTCTACAAACAGAAACAATCTGACTTCCTTCTTTCCAGTTTGGATCCCTCTTATTTATTTCTTTTGTCTAATTGCTCTGGCTCTGACCTCCAGTACTATGCTAAATAGAAGTGGTAGAAGTTGACATCCTTGTCTTCCTCCATATCAAAGAGGAAAAGCATTTAACTATTCACCATAAATAAGATGTTAGCTGTGGGTTTGTCACCTATGGCCTTTACTGCGTTGAGGTACACTCCTATACCTACTTTCTTGACAGTTTTTATCATAAAGGAATGTTGACTTTTGTCAAGTGTTCTTTTTGCATCTGTTGAAATGATCACATGGTTTTTGTTCTTCTTTCTATTGTGGTGGTGTATCATATTTACTGATTTGTGCATGTTAAACCATCCTTTCATCCCTGGGATGAACCCCACTTGATTATAGTGAATACTCTTTTTAGTGTGCTGTCGAAGTCAGTTCACTTGTATCTTGTTGAGAATTTTTGTATCTATGTTCTTCAGGAATATTGGCCTGTTATTTTCATTTTGTGCGTGTCTTTGTCTGGTTTTAGAATCAGGATATTGCGAGCCTCATAAGATGAGTATGGAAGTATTCCTTCCTCATTACTTTTGTGGAAAAGTTTGTGGAGAATTGGTAGTTATTCTTTAACTGTTTGGTAGAATTCAGCAGTGAAGACATCAGGTCCTGGGTGTTGGTTGTTGTTGTTGTTGTTTTGATGGAAGATGTTTTATTATTGATTCAATTTCCAAACTCATTATTGATGTGTTCAGATGTTATATTTCCTCACAATTTAATCTGGGTAGTTGTATGTGTGCAGAAATTTATTCATTTTATTCTACATTATCAAATTTGTTGGCATATAGTTATGAGTAATGTCTTACAATCCCTTCTATTTCTGTGGTGTCTCAGTTGTAATGTCTCCTTTTTCATCTTTTATTTATTTGAATTTTCTCTCCTTTTGTCTTAGTTTAGCTAAAGGTTTGTCAGTTTTACCTTTACACTTTGTCTTATTTATCTTTTGAAATATTTTTTAGTGTCTGTTTCATTTATATCTGCTGTGAGCTTTATTATTTCCTTCCTTCTACCAATTTTGGGTTTAGTTTGTTTTTGATGTTCTAGTTACTTGAAGTGTATAATTTTGCTTTGTGATTTGAAAATCTTTCTTCTTTTTTGGTCTAGGCTTTTATTGCTATAAATTTCCCTCTTAGAACTGCTTTTGCTACGTTCCATAGGTTTGGGTATGTTGGATTTTCATTCTTACTTGTCTCAGTGACTTTTGAAATTTTCCTATTAATGTCTTAATGAGACCTATTGATTTCTTGGGTGCGTGCTATTTAATTTCCATGTTTTTATAAAATTTCCAAGGGCTTTCCTGTTGTTGATTTCTGGCTTTATATCCCTGTAATCAGAAAAGATACTTCATATGATATCTGTCTTCTTAAGTTTGTTAAGACTTATTATGTGTCATAATGTATGATTGGTCCTAGAGAATGTTTGGTGTACAGTTGAGAATAATTTGTATTCTGCAGCTGTTGGATGATGTATTAGTCTGTTTTCATACTGCTGATAAAGACATACCCGAGACTGGGTAATTTACAGAGAAAAAGAGGTTTAGTGGACTCATAGTTCCACGTGGCTGGGGAGGTCTCCCAATCATGATGGAAGGCGAAAGACACATCTTACATGGTAGCAAACAAAATAGAATTGAGAACCAAGTGAAAGGGTTCCCCCTTATAAAACCATCAGATCTTGTTAGACGTATTCACTACCACAAGAACAGTATGGGGGAACCGCCCCCATGATTCAATTATCTCCCACTGGTTCCCTCCCACAACATGTATGAATTATGGGAGCTATAATCAAGATGAGATTTGGGTGGGGATATACAGCCAAACCATATCAGGTGAGATCTTCTTTACCTGCTAGGTCCATTTGGTCTATGGTATAGTTTGAGTCTGTCATTTTTTGGTTGATTTTCTCTTCATAGAATCTGTCCATTTTTAAAGTGGAGTGTTGAAATTTCCTACTAATATTGTATTGCAGTCTATCTCTACCTTTAAATCTAATATTTGCTTTATATATCTGGTTGTTCTGGTGTTGGGTACATATATAGTTACACCTAAGTAATATATATGTTATGTCCTCTTATTGAATTGGGCCTTTTATCATTTCATTATACAGTGACATTCTTTTTTTATATAGTTTTTTTTATTTAAAGCCTTTTAAAATATGACATGACTGTGGCTACTCCTGCTTGCTTTTCATTTGTTTGCATAAAATATATTTTTCCATCTCTTCACTTTCAGTCTATTTGTCTTTAATAGTGAGGTAAGTATCATGTAGGCAGCATATAGGTGGGTTTTGCTATCCGAATCCATTCATCCACTTTATATCTTTTAAGTAGAGCTTAATCCACTTCTATTGAAGTTTATTATTGATAAATTAGGACTTCCTTCTACCATTTCATTAGTTGTTTTTTAGATTACTTGTTCACTTCTTCCTTTCTTATTGTTTATCCCTCTAGTTTGGTGGTTTTCTGTGGTGCTAAGCTTTGTTTCTTTTCCCTTTTTTGGTGTGTGTGTGTGTGTATCTGCTGTAATTTCTTTCTTTCTGGTTAGTGAAACTAACATACAGAGTCCTGTATTTGTAACAGACTATTTTACACTGATAACAACTTAACTTCTGTCACATAAAAATACTCTTGACTTCTCCTCCCCACACACACAATTTATATTTTTGTTACCTTACATTGCATCTTTATGAATGGTAGGCTCCATGGAACATAGGATCTATGTCACAACTAAATCAATTATTTAATGGCAGCAATAAAGCAGCCCAAAGAATGTGAAAAACTGGTGTGGGTGTATTTAACTTTTTAAAAACTATGTTTCATAATGTTTTCATTAAAAAGTCTTTATCAGTTTGCTAATGCCTAATTTTTACAACCAGCCACCATAGATTTTACAGGATAAATATATTATTTCAGTGGTAATTGAAGCAGAATTTTTGTTGCTCTTCTTACCCTTAGAGATTGTGTATTATCCTCAGACGTAATTCTTTGATTTTTTTTTCTTTTCATGTTGTTACACATAGTTACCAACAATCAACGTGAGAATAACCTTTGAATATTTTCAAGCATTAAGATTTGTTTATACAGCTGCACAATTAGACAACCAACACTCTTGGGTCTTTACCTCTCAGCATACACCTGATTATTAACTTAAAGGTATGATGGGAAAAGTATCAATTTTTGTTGGTCACCTAGATTTGGAAATATGTAATAATTATAAGCTTGGGTCTGCTTCTTCAGAAGCCTAGGAATTGGAGTGATGGTTCTCTGAAGAGGCTGGAAACAAAGTATGTGTTTCCAGAAGGCTTAATAGAATATGTTGAGACATAGGCCATTAACACAAAAGTGAAAGAAATGCAAAAAAGTATAAAAGTAAGGATTTGAGAAGGGAAATTTTATTTTTAAGTCTAAGATTCCTATGAATTATATGAAAGTAAATGTCCTATCCTTAAAATGAGCCAAAGGAAGCACTTTACTTATCAATATGATATGACTTTTCATACTCTTATCTAAAGATATCCTAAACTAAGATCCAGTTTTCTAAGTAAAGACCTTTTACTCATGCTTTAAAGCATGTTAGATGATTCCTACCACATCACATCATGTTGTTTACATGTATGATTTAAACTGCATTTATTCTTCAACTCACTGGTTCCTTAGGCTTCTTATCTTTCCTTGCACGCTTAGATAATTTTATGTAAAATTGATTTTTAGAAGTTTAGTTGCTGGGCGTAGTGGCTGTCGCCTGTAAACCCAGTACTTTGGGAATTCAAGGCAGGTGTATTGCTTGAGTCTTGGAGTTTGAGGCCTGCCTGGGAAAGATGACAAACCCCATTTGTACAAAAATAAAAATATTAGCTGGATATGGTGGCACATGCCTGTGGTCCCAGCTACTCCAAGGCTGAGGTGGGAGGATGGCTTGAGTCCGAGAGGCAGAGGTGTGAGCCAAGATCATGCCCTGCTCTTCAGCCTGGGCAACGAAGCCAGACCCTGTTTCAAAAAAAAAAATCTAGTGAGATTTGATTTCTATTTCTATGTGATTCAAAAGTAGGAGAGCTTCAAGGCTAATGACTATTAAAAAATGGCCATTGCTACTTGCATTTTCTATGAAGCCAGCATACACAGCAACGTGCAACCTAAAAACCAAGCTATTTAATAAGTAGCTTAGATTTCAGGTTTGATTGTCTTTGAGGTTTGATTATTGCAGAGATCAATTGCCAGACCAAATATAGTCTATTTCTGTATTTGGTCTTTTTATCATATGAAACATCCCAGCCTTGGGTATAAATTAAGAGCAAATACAGACATTTATACCGATAGCGGTGTAGATATTTCCATGTTTATACAGTAAACGGTGTAGATACTTCCATGTCTATACAGATAGTGGTGTGGATATTTCCATGTTCATACAGATAGTGGTGTAGATATTTCCATGTTTATAGAGATAGCGGTGTAGATATATCCATGTTTATGGAGATAGCGGTGTAGATATTTCCATGTTTATACAGATAGCGGTGTAGATATTTCCATGTTTATACAGATAGCATTGTAGATATTTCCATGTTTATAGAGACAGAGGTGTATATATTTCTATATTTATAGAGATAGCGGCGCACATATTTCCATGTTTATAGAGACAGCGGTGTAGATATTTCCATGTTTATACAGATAGCGGTGTAGATATTTCCATGTTAATACAGGTAGCGGTGTACATATTGCCATGTTCATACAGATAGCGGTGTAGATATTTCCACATTAATACAGATGGCGGTGTACATATTTCCATGTTCATACAGATGGCGGTGTAGATATTTCTATGTTTATAGAGATGGCGGTGTAGATATTTAAATGTTTATACAGATAGCTGTGTAGCTATTTCCATATTTATAGAGATGGCGGTGTAGATATTTCCATGTTTCTACAGATGGCGGTGTAGATATTTCCATGTTTATACAGATGGAGGTGTAGATATTTCCATGTTTTTACAGATAGCGTTGTAGATATTTCCATGTTCACACAGATAGCGGTGTAGATATTTCCACCTTTATACAGATGGTGGTGTAGATTTTTCCATTTCCATACAGACGGCGGTTTAGATATTTCCATTGTTATAGAGATGGCGGTGCAGATATTTCCATTGTGATACAGATGGCGGTGTAGGTATTTTCATGTTGATACAGATTGTGGTGTACATAGTTCCCTGTTCATACAGATGGCGGTGTAGATATATTCATTTTCCTACCGATGGCGGTGTAGATATTTCCATGTTTATACAGATAGCAGTGTAGATGTATCCATGTTCATACAGATGGCAGGGTAGATAATTCCATGTTCATACAGATGGAGTTGAAGATATTTCCATGTTTATAGATATGGCGGTGTAGATATTTCCATGTTTACACAGAAGGCGGTGTAGATATTTCCATGTTTACACAGATAGCGGTGTAGATATTTCCATGTTTATACAGATAGCGGTGTAGATATTTCAATGTTTTAGAGTTGGCGGTGTAGATATATTCTTGTTCCTACAGTTGTTGGTGTAGAAATTTCCATGTGTACACAGATAGCGGTGTAGGAATTTCCAAGTTTATGCAGATAGCGGTGTAGATATTTCCAATTCTAGGCAGATAGCGGTGTAGATATTTCAATGTTTAAACAGATAGCGTTGTAGATATTTCCATATTCCTACAGAGGGCGGTGTAGATATTTACATGTTTATAGAGATGGCGGTTTAGACATTTCCACGTTCATACAGATGGCGGTGTAGATATTTCCATGTTTATACACATAGCGGTGTAGATATTTCCGTGTTTATACACATAATGGTGTAGATCTTTCCATGTTTTTAGAGATAGCGGTGTAGATATTTCCATGTTTACACAGATAGCGGTGTAGATATTTCCATGTTTATAAAGATGACTCTGTAGATATTTCCATGTTTACAGAGATAGCGGTGTAGCTATTTCCATGTTTACAGAGATATCGGTATAGATATTTCCATGTTTACACAGATAGCGGTGTAGATATTTGCATGTATATAGAGATAGCGGTGTAGATATTTCCATGTTTATACAGATAGCATTGTAGATATTTCAATGTTTATACAGATAGCGGTGTAGATAATTCCATGTGTACACAGATAACGGTGTAGATATTTCCATGTTTATACAGATGGCGGTGAAGATATTTCCATACCCATACAGATGGCGGTGTAGATATTTCCATGTTTATAGATATAGCGGTGTAGGTATTTCCATGTTTACACAGACAGCGGTGTAGATATTTCCATGTTTACACAGATAGCGGTGTAGATATTTCCATGTTTATAGAGATAGCGGTGTAGATGATTCCATGTTTATAGAGATATCACTGTAGATATTTCCAGGTTTATACAGAGTGCAATGTAGATATTTCCATGTTTATATAGATGGCTGTGTGGATATTTCCATGTTTATAGAGATAGCGGTGTAGATATCTCCATGTTTACACAGATAGCGGTGTAGATATTTACATATTCCTACAGATGGCTGTTTAGATATTTCCATGTTCATACAGATAGCGGTGTAGATAATTCCATGTGTATACACATAACGGTGTAGATATTTACATATTCCTACAGATGGCTGTTTAGATATTTCCATGTTTGTACAGATAGCGGTGTAGATATTTCCATGTTTACACAGATAGTGGTGTAGATATTTCCATGTTTACACAGATAGCAGTGTAGATATTTCCATGTTTATACAGATAGCGGTGTAGATATTTCCATGTTTATACAGATAGCAGTGTAGATATCTCAATGTTCATAGAGTTGGCGATGTAGATATTTTCATGTTCAAACAGATGGCGGTGTAGATATTTCCATGTTTATATCGATGGCAGTGTAGATATTTCCATGTTCATACTGATGACGATGAAGATATTTCCATGTTTATACACATAATGGTGAAGATATTTCCAAGTTTTAAGAGATGGCGGTGTAGATATTTCAATGTTTAAACAGATAGCGTTGTAGATATTTCCATATTCCTACAGAGGGCGGTGTAGATATTTAAATGTTTATAGAGATGGCGGTTTAGACATTTCCACGTTCATACAGATGGCAGTGTAGATATTTCAATGATTATACAGATAGCGGTGTAGATATTTCCGTCTTTATACACATAATGGTGTAGATCTTTCCATGTTTTTAGAGATAGCGGTGTAGATATTTCCATGTTTACACAGATAGCGGTGTAGATATTTCCATGTCTATACAGATGACTCTGTAGATATTTCCATGTTTACAGAGATAGTGGTGTAGATATTTCCATGTTAAAGAGATATCGGTGTAGATAATTCCATGTTTACACAGATAGCGGTGTAGATATTTGCATGTATATAGAGATAGCGGTGTAGATATTTCCATGTTTAAGCAGATAGCATTGTAGATATTTCCATGTTTATACAGATAGCGGTGTAGATAATTCCATGTGTACACAGATAACGGTGTGGATATTTCCATGTTTATACAGATGGCGGTGTAGATATTTCCATACCCATACAGAAGGCGGTGTAGATATTTCCATGTTTATAGACATAGCGGTGTAGGTATTTCCATTTTTACACAGAGAGCGGTGTAGATATTTCCATGTTTACACAGATAGCGGTGTAGATATTTCCATGTTTATAGAGATAGCGGTGTAGATGTTTAAATGTTTATAGAGATATCAGTGTAGATATTTCCAGGTTTATACAGAGCGTAGTGTAGATATTTCCATGTTCATACAGATACCGGTGTAGCTATTTCCATGTTCATACACATATCGGTGTAGATATTTCCATGTTCATCCAGATGGCTGTGTAGACATATCCATGTTCATACAGATGGCGGTGAAGATAACTCCATGTTCATACAGATAGCAGTGTAGATATTTCCATGTTCATACAGATAGTGGTGTAGATATTTCCATGTTCATACAGATAGAGGGGCTGATATTTCCATGTTCATACAGATAGCGGTGCTGATATTTCCATGTTTATACAGGTAGCGGTGTAGATATTTCCATGTTCATACAGATAGCGGTGTAGATATTTCCATGTTTATACAGATAGCGGTGTAGATATCTCCATCTTAATACAGATGGCGGTGTAGATATTTATATGTTCATACAGATGGCCGTGCAGATATTTCCATGTTCATACAGAGGGCGGTGTAGATATTTCCATGTTCATACAGATAGTGGTGTAGTTATTTCCATGTGTAAAGAGATAGCGGTGTAGATATTTCCATGTATATGCAGATAGCTGTGTAGATATCTCCATTTTCATGAAGATAGCGGTTTAGATATTTCCATGTTCAAACAGATAGTGGTGTAGATATTTCCATGTTCATACAGATAGCGATGTAGATATTTCCATGTTTATACAGAGAGCGGAGAAGATGTATGCAAGTTTACACAGATAGCGGTGAAGATATTTTCATGTTCATACAGATAGCGTTGTAGATATTTAAATGTTCATCCAGATGGCTGTGTAGATATATCCATGTTCATACAGATTGCGGTGTAGATATTTCCATGTTCATACAGATAGTGGTGTAGATATTTCCATGTTCATACAGATAGCGGTGCAGCTATATCCATGTTCATACAGATAGCGGTGTAGATATTTCCATGTTCGTACAGATAGCGGTGTAGATATTTCCATGTTCATACAGATAGCGGTGCTTATATTTCCATGTTTATACAGGTAGCGGTTTAGATATTTCCATGTTCATACAGATAGCGGTGTAGATATTTCCATGTTCATCCAGAAGGCTGTGTAGATATATCCATGTTCATACACATGGCGGTGAAGATATTTCCAAGTTCATACAGATAGCGGTGTACATATTTCCATGTTTGTACAGATAGCGGTGTAGATATTTCCATGTTCATACAGATAGCGGTGCTGATATTTCCATGTTTATACAGGTAGAGGTTTGGATATTTCCATGTTCATACAGATAGCGGTGCTGATATTTCCATGTTTATACAGGTAGCAGTGTGAATATTTCCATGTTTATACAGATAGCGGTGTAGATATTTCCAGGTTTATACAGATAGCGGTGTAGATATCTCCATCTTAATGCAGATGGCGGTGTAGATATTTGTATGTTCATACAGATGGCGGTGCAGATATTTCCATGTACATACAGATGGCGTTGTAGCTATTTCCATGTTCATACAGATAGCGGTGTAGCTATTTCCATGTTCATTCAGATAGCGGTGTAGATATTTCCATGTTCATCCATATGGCTGTGTAGATATATCCATGTTCATACAGATGGCGGTGAAGATATTTCCATGTTCATACAGATGGCGGTGTAGATATTTCCATGTTCATACAGATAGTGGTGTAGATATTTCCATGTTGATACAGATAGTGGTGTAGATATTTCCATGTTCATACAGATAGCGGTGTAGCTATTTCCATGTTCATACAGATAGCAGTGTAGATATTTCCATGTTCATCCAGATGGCTGTGTAGATATATACATGTTCATACAGATGGCGGTGAAGATATTTCCATGCTCATACAGATAGTGGTGTAGATATTTCCATGTTTATACAGATAGCGGTGTAGATATCTCCATCTTAATACTGATGGCGGTGTTGGTATTTATATGTTCATACAGATGGCCGTGCAGATATTTCCATGTTCATACAGAGGGCGGTGTAGATATTTCCATGTACATACAGATAGCGGTGTAGTTATTTCCATGTGTAAAGAGATAGCGGTGTAGATATTTCCATGTATATGCAGACAGCTGTGTAGATATCTCCATTTTCATGCAGATAGCGGTTTAGGTATTTCCATGTTCAAACAGATAGCGGTGTAGATATTTCCATGTTCATACAGATAGCGGTTTAGATATTTCCATGTTTATACAGATAGCGGTGAAGATGTATGCAAGTTTACACAGATAGCGGTGAAGATATTTTCATGTTCATACAGATAGCGGTGTAGATATTTAAATGTTCATCCAGATGGCTGTGTAGATATATCCATGTTCATACACATAGCGGTGTAGATATTTCCATGTTCATACAGATAGTGGTGTAGATATTTCCATGTTCGTACAGATAGCGGTGTAGATATTTCCATGTTCATACAGATAGTGGTGCTTATATTTCCATGTTTATACAGGTAGCGGTGTAGATATTTCCATGTTCATACAGATAGCAGTGTTGATATTTCCATGTTCATCCAGAAGGCTGTGTAGATATATCCATGTTCATACAGATGGCGGTGAAGATATTTCCATGTTCATACAGATAGCGGTGTAGATATTTCCATGTTTGTACAGATAGCGGTGTAGATATTTCCATGTTCATACAGATAGTGGTGCTTATATTTCCATGTTTATACAGGTAGCGGTGTAGATATTTCCATGTTCATACAGATAGCGGTGCTTATATTTCCATGTTTATACAGGTAGCGGTGTGGATATTTCCATGTTCATACAGATAGCGGTGCTGATATTTCCATGTTTATACAGGTAGCGGTGTGAATATTTCCATGTTTATACAGATAGCAGTGTAGATATTTCCAGGTTTATACAGATAGCGGTGTAGATATCTCCATCTTAATACAGATGGCGGTGTAGATATTTGTATGTTCATACAGATGGCGGTGCAGATATTTCCATGTACATACAGATGGCGTTGTAGCTATTTCCATGTTCATACAGATAGCGGTGTAGCTATTTCCATGTTCATTCAGATAGCGGTGTAGATATTTCCATGTTCATCCATATGGCTGTGTAGATATATCCATGTTCATACAGATGGCGGTGAAGATATTTCCATGTTCATACAGATGGCGGTGTAGATATTTCCATGTTCATACAGATAGTGGTGTAGATATTTCCATGTTCATACAGATAGTGGTGTAGATATTTCCATGTTCATACAGATAGCGGTGTAGCTATTTCCATGTTCATACAGATAGCGGTGTAGATATTTCCATGTTCATCCTAATGGCTGTGTAGATATATACATGTTCATACAGATGGCGGTGAAGATATTTCCATGCTCATACAGATAGCGGTGTAGATATTTCCATGTTTATACAGATAGCGGTGTAGATATCTCCATCTTAATACAGATGGTGGTGTAGGTATTTGTATGTTCATACAGATGGCCGTGCAGATATTTCCATGTTCATACAGAGGGCGGTGTAGATATTTCCATGTACATGCAGATAGCGGTGTAGTTATTTCCATATTTAAAGAGATAGCGGTGTAGATATTTCCATGTATATGCACACAGCTGTGTAGATATCTCCATTTTCATGCAGATAGCTGTTTAGATATTTCCATGTTTATACAGGTAGCGGTGTAGCTATTTCCATGTTCATTCAGATAGCGGTGTAGATATTTCCATGTTCATCCAGATGGCTGTGTAGATATATCCATGTTCATACAGATGGCGGTGTAGATATTTCCATGTTCATAGACATGGCGGTGTAGATATTTCCATGTTTATACAGATAGCAGTGTAGATATTTCGATGTTTTTACAGATAGCGGTGTAGATATTTCCATGTTTATACAGATAGCGGTATAGATTTCTCCATCTTAATACAGATGGCGGTGTAGATATTTATATGTTCATACAGATGGCCGTGCAGATATTTCCATGTTCATACAGATGGCGGTGTAGATATTTCCATGTTCATACAGATAGCGGTGTAGTTATTTCCATGTGTAAAGAGATAGCTGTGTAGATATTTCCATGTATATGCAGATAGCTGTGAAGATATTTCCATTTTCATGCAGAAAGCAGTTTAGATATTTCCATGTTCAAACAGATAGCGGTGTAGATATTTCCATGTTCATACAGATAGCGGTGTAGGTATTTCCATGTTTATACAGATAGCGGTGAAGATGTATGCATGTTTACACAGATAGCGGTGTAGATATTTCCATGTTTGTACAGATAGCTGTGTAGATATTTCCATGTTCATCCAGTTGTCTGTGTAGATATATCCATGTTCATACAGATAGCGGTGTAGATATTTCCATGTTCATACAGATAGTGGTTTAGATATTTCCATGTTCATACAGATAGCGGTGAAACTATTTCCTTGTACATACAGATAGCGGTGTAGATATTTCCATGTTCGTACAGATAGCGGTGTAGATATTTCCATGTTTATACAGATAGCACTGTAGATATTTCCAGGTTTATACAGATAGCGGTGTAGATATCTCCATTTTAATACAGATGGCGGTGTAGTTATTTATATGTTCATACAGATGGCGGTGCAGATATTTCCATGTTCATACAGATGGCGGTGTAGATATTTTCATGTTCATACAGATGGCGGTGTAGCTATTTCCATGTTCATGGAGATAGCGGTGTAGATATTTCCATGTTCTTCCAGATGGCTGTGTAGAGATATCCATGTTCATACAGATGGCGGTGAAGATATTTCCATGTTCATACAGATAGCGGTGTACATATTTTCATGTTCATACAGATAGTGGTGTAGATATTTCCATGTTCATACAGATAGGGGGGCTGATATTTCCATGTTCATACAGATAGCGGTGCTGTTATTTCCATGTTTCTACAGGTAGCGGTGTAGATATTTCCAGGTTTATACAGGTAGCGGTGTAGATAATTCCATGTTTATACAGATAGCGGTGTAGATATCTCCTTCTTAATACAGATGGCGGTGTAGATATTTTTATGCTAATACAGATGGCTGTGCAGATATTTCCATGTTCATACAGATGGCGGTGTAGATATATCCATGTTCATACAGATAACGGTGTAATTATTTACATGTGTAAAGAGATAGCTGTGTAGATATTTCCATGTATATGCAGATAGCTGTGTAGATATTTCCATTTTCATGCAGATAGCGGTTTAGATATTTCCATGTTCAAACAGATAGCGGTGTAGATATTTCCATGTTCATACAGATAGCTTTGTAGATATATCCATGTTTACACAGATAGCAGTGAAGATGTATGCATGTTTACACAGATAGCTGTGTAGATATTTCCATGTTTATACAGATAGCGGTGTAGATATTTCCATGTTCATCCAGATGGCTGTGTAGATATATCCATGTTCATAGAGATAACGGTGTAGATATTTCCATGTTCATACAGATAGTGCTGTAGATATTTCCATGTACATACAGATAGCGGTGCAGCTATTTCCATGTTCATACAGATAGCGGTGTAGATATTTCCATGTTCGTACAGATAGCGGTGTAGATATTTCCATGTTCATACAGATAGCGGTGCTTATATTTCCATGTTTATAAAGTTAGCGGTGTAGATATTTCCATGTTCATACAGATGGCGGTGCAGATATTTCCATGTTCATACAGATGGCGGTGTAGCTATTTCCATGTTCATACAGAGAGCGGTGTAGCTATTTCCATGTTCATGTAGATAGCGGTGTAGATATTTCCATGTTCATCCATATGGCTGTGTAGATATATCCATGTTCATACAGATGGCGGTGAAGTTATTTTCATGTTCATACAGATAGCGGTGTAGATATTTTCATGTTCATACAGATAGTGGTGTAGATATTTCCATGTTCATACAGATCGCAGTGTAGCTATTTCCGTGTTCATACAGATGGCGGTGAAGATATTTCCATGCTCATACAGATAGCGGTGTAGATATTTCCATGTTCATACAGATAGTGGTGTAGATATTTCCATGTTCATACAGATAGAGGGGGTGATATTTCCATGTTCATACAGATGGCGGTGTAGATATTTCCATGTTCATACAGAAAGCGGTGTAGATATTTCCATGTTCAAACAGATAGCGGTGTATGTATTTCCATGTTCATATAGATAGCGGTGTAGATATTTCCATTTTCAAGCAGATAGCGGTGTATATATTTCCATGTTCAAACAGTTAGCGGTGTAGATATTTCCATGTTCATAAAGATAGCGGTGTAGATATTTCCATGTTTATACAGATAGCGGTGAAAATGTATGCATGTTTACACAGATAGCGGTGTAGATATTTCCATGTTCATCCAGATGGCTGTGTAGATATATCCATGTTCATACAGATGGCGGTGAAGATATTTCCATGTTCATACAGATAGCGGTGTAGATATTTCCATGTTCATACAGATAGCGGTGTAGATATTTCCATGTTCATACAGATAGCGGTGTAGATATTTCTATGTTCATATAGATGGCTGCGTAGATATATCCATGTTCATACAGATGGCGGTGAAGATATTTCCATGTTCATACAGATAGCGGTGTAGATATTTCCATGTTCATACAGATAGCCGTGTAGATATTGCCATGTTCATACCGATAGTGGTGCTGATTCTTCCATGTTTATACAGGTAGCGGTGTACATATTTCCGTGTTTATACAGATGGCTGTGTAGATATATCCATGTTCATACAGATGGCGGTGTAGATATTTCCATGTTCATACAGATAGCGGTTTAGATATTTCCATGTTCATCCAGATGGCTGTGTAGATATATCCATGTTCATACAGATGGCGGAGAAGATATTTCCATGTTCATATAGATGGCGGTGTAGATATTTCCATGTTCATACAGATAGCGGTGTAGGTATTTCCATGTTCATACAGATACCGGTGTAGATATTTCCATGTTCATACAGATAGCGGTGTATGTATTTCCATGTTCATACGGATAGCGGTGTAGATATTTCCATTTTTATGCAGATAGTGGTGTATATATTTCCCTGTTCAAACAGTTAGCAGTTTAGATATTTCCATGTTCATAAAGAGAGCGGTGTAGATATTTCCATGTTTATACAGATAGCGGTGAAAATGTATGCATGTTTACACAGATAGCGGTGTAGGTATTTCCATGTTCATCCAGAATGCTGTGTAGATATATCCATGTTCATTCAGATGGCGGTGAAGATATTTCCATGTTCATACAGATAGCGGTGTAGATATTTCCATGTTCATACAGATAGCGGTGTAGATATTTCCATGTTCATACAGATAGTGGTGTATGTATTTCCATGTTCATACAGATAGCGGTGTAGATATTTCCATGTTCATACAGAGAGCGGTGTGGATATTTCCATGTTCATACAGATAGCGGTGTATGTATTTCCATGTTCATACAGATAGCGGTGTAGATATTTCCATTTTCATGCAGATAGCGGTGTATATATTTCCCTGTTCAAACAGTTAGCGGTGTAGATATTTCCATGTTCATAAAGATAGCGGTGTAGATATTTCCATGTTTATACAGATAGCGGTGAAGATGTATGCATGTTTACACAGATAGCGGTGTAGATATTTCCATGTTCATCCAGATGGCTGTGTAGACATATCCATGTTCATACAGATGGCGGTGAAGATATTTCCATGTTCATACAGATGGCTGTGTAGATATATCCATGTTCATACAGATGGCGGTGAAGATATTTCCATGTTCATACAGATGGCGGTGTAGATATTTCCATGTTCATACCGATAGCGGTGCTGATATTTCCATGTTTACAAGGGAGCGGTGTAGATATTTCCATGTTCATACAGATAGTGGTGTAGATATTTCCATGTTTATACACATAGCGGTGTAGATATTTCCATGTTTATACAGATTGCGGTGTAGATATATCCATCTTAATACAGATTGCGGTGTAGATATTTATATGTTCATGCAGATGGCGGTGCAGATATTTCCATGTTCATGCAGATGGCGGTGTAGATATTTCCATGTTTATAGAGATAGCGGTGTACGTATTTCCATGTGTAAAGAGATAGCTGTATAGATATTTCCATGTATATGCAGATAGCTGTGTAGATATTTCCATTTTCATGCAGATAGCGGTGTAGATATTTCCATGTTCAAACAAATAGTGGTGTAGATATTTCCATGTTCATACAGATAGCAGTGTAGATATTTCCATGTTTATAAAGATAGCGTTGAAGATGTATGCATGTTTACACCGATAGCGGTGTAGATATTTCCATGTTCATACAGATAGCGGTGTAGATATTTCCATGTTCATCCAGATGGCTGTGTAGATATATCCATGTTCATACAGATGGCGGTGAGGATATTTCCATGTTCATACAGAGAGCGGTGTAGATATTTGCATGTTCAAACAGATAGCGGAGTAGAAATTTCCATGTTCATACAGACAGCGGTGCTGATATTTCCTTGTTCATCCAGATGGCTGTGTAGATATATCCATTTTCATACAGATGGCAGTGAAGATATTTCCATGTTCATACAGATATCGGTGTAGATATTTCCAAGTTCATACAGATAGCGCTGTAGATATTTCCATTTTCATACAGATAGCGGTGCTGATATTTCCATGTTTATACAGGTAGCTGTGTAGATATTTCCATGTTCATACAGATTGCGGTGTAGCTATTTCCATGTTCATACAGAGAGCGGTGTGGATATTTCCATGTTCATAGAGATAGCTGTGTAGATATTTCCATGTTCATACAGATAGCGGTGCTGATATTTCCATGTTTATACAGGTAGCGGTGTAGATATTTCCATGTTCATACAGATAGTGGTGTAGATATTTCCATGTTTATACAGATAGTTTTGTAGATATTTCCAAGTTTTTACAGATAGCGGTGTAGATATCTCCATCTTAATACAGATGGCGGTGTAGGTATTTATATGTTCATACAGATGGCGGTGCAGATATTTCCATGTTCATACAGATGGCGGTCTAGATATTTCCATGTTTATAGAGATAGCGGTGTAGTTATTTCCATGTGTAAAGAGATAGCTTTGTAGATATTTCCATGTATATGCAGATACCTGTGTAGATATTTCTATTTTCATGCAGATAGCGGTTTAGATATTTCCATGTTCAAACAGATAGCGGTGTAGATATTTCCATGTTCATACAGATAGCGGTGTAGATATTTCCATGTTTATACAGATAGCGGTGAAGATGTATGCATGTTTACACAGATAGTGGTGTAGATATTTCCATGTTCATACAGATAGCGGTGTAGATATTTCCATGTTAATACAGATGGCTGTGTAGACATATCCATGTTAAAACAGATAGCGGTGAAGATAATTCCATGTTCTTAAAGATAGCGGTGTAGATATTTCCATGTTCATACAGATAGCGGTGTAGATATTTCCATGTTCATACAGATGGCTGTGTAGATATATCCATGTTCATACAGATGGCGGTGAAGATATTTCCATGTTCATACAGATAGCGGTGTAGATATTTCCATGTTCATACCGATAGCGGTGCTGATATTTCCATGTTTATACAGGTAGCGGTGTAGATATTTCCATGTTTATACAGATAGCGGTGTAGATATTTCCATGTTTATACAGATAGCGGTGTAGATATTTCCATGTTTATACAGATAGCGGTGTGGTTATCTCCTTCTTAATACAGATGGCGGTGTAGATATTTATATGTTCATACAGATGGCGGTGCAGATATTTCCATGTTCATACAGATGGCGGTGTAGATATTTCCATGTTTATAGAGATAGCGGTGAAGTTATTTCCATGTGTAAAGAGATAGCTGTGTAGATATTTTCATGTATATGCAGATAGCTGTGTAGATATTTCCATTTTCATGCAGACAGCGGTGTAGATATTTCCATGTTCAAACAGATAGCGGTGTAGATATTTCTATGTTCATACAGATAGCGGTGTAGATATTTCCATGTTCATACAGATAGCGGTGTAGATATTTCCATGATCATACAGATAGCGGTGTAGATATTTCCATGTTCATACAGATAGCGGTCCTGATATTTCCATGTTTATACAGATAGTGGTGTAGATATTTCCATGTTTATACAGATAGCGGTGTAGATATTTCCAAGTTTTTACAGATAGCGGTGTAGATATATCCATCTTAATACAGATGGCGGTGTAGATATTTATATGTTCATTCAGATTGCGGTGCAGTTATTTCTATGTTCATACAGATATCGGTGTAGATATTTCCATGTTCATACAGATAGCGGTGTAGTTATTTCCATGTGTAAAGAGATAGCTGTGTACATATTTCCATGTATATGCAGATAGCTGTGTAGATATTTCCATTTTCATGCAGACAGCGGTGTATATATTTCCCTGTTAAAACAGTTTGCGGTGTAGATATTTCCATGTTCATAAAGATAGCGGTGTAGATATTTCCATTTTTATACAGATAGCGGTGAAGTTGTATGCATGTTTACACAGATAGCGGTGTAGATATTTCCATGTTCATCCAGATGGCTGTGTAGATATATCCATGTTCATACAGATAGCGGTGTAGGTATTTAATTGTTCATACAGATAGCGGTGTAGATATTTCCATGTTCATACAGAAAGCAGTGTAGATATTTCCATGTTTTTACAGATAGCGGTGTAGGTATTCCCATGTTTATACAGACGGCAGTGTAGATATTTGCATCTTTAGAGAGATCGCGGTGTAGATATTTCCATGCTCATACGGATGATGGTTTAGATATTTCCCTGTTTATAGAGGTGGCAGTGTAGATATTTCCATATTTATAGACATGGCGTTGTAGATATTTCCTTTTTTAAACAGATAGCGGTGTACATATTTCCATGTTTATAGAGATAGTGGTGTAGATATTTCCATATTCATACACATAGCGGTGTAGATATTTCCATGTTTATACAGATGGCGTTGTAGATATTTCCTTCTTTATATAGATAGCGGTGTAGACATTTCCATGTTATAGAGATAGCGATGTAGATATTTCCATGTTTATACAGATAGGGATGTACATATTAACATGTTCTTACAGATAGCGGTGTACATATTTGCATATTTATGCAGATGGCGGTGTAGACATTTCCATGTTTATAGAGATGGCGTTGTAGATATTTCCTTGTTTATACAGAGAGGTGTTTAGATATTTCCAAGTCATAGAGGTAGCGTTGTAGATATTTCCATGTTTATACAGATAGCGGTGTAGATATTACCATCTTCATACAGATAGCGGTGTAGATATTTCCATGTTTATACAGATAGCACTGTAGATATTTCCATGTTTATGCAGATAGCGGTGTAGATATTTCCAAGTTTATACAGATAGCGGTGAAGATTTTTCCATGTTTATTGAGATAGCGGTGTAGATATTTCCATGTTTATACAGATAGCGGTGTAGCTATTTCCATGTTTGTACAGATAGCACTGTAGATATTTCCATGTTTATTCAGATAGCGGTGTAGATATTTCCATTTTTATACAGATAGTGCTGTAGATATTTCCATCTTTATACAGGTGGCGGTGTAGATATTTCCATGCTAAAACAGAGGGTGCTGTAGACATTCCCATGTTTATAAAGATAGCGGTGTAGATATTTCCACGTTTATACAGATAGCGTGGTAGATATTTCCATGTTTATACAGATAGCGGTGTAGATATTGCCATGTTTATAGAGATAGCGGTGTAGATATTTCCATGTTCATACAGATAGCGGTGTAGATATTTCCATGTTCATACAGTGAGCGGTGTAGATATTTCCATCTTCATACGGTTGGCAGTGTAGCTATTTCCATGTTCACACAGATATTGGTGTAGATATTTCCATGTTTATAGAGATTGCAGTGTAGATATTTCCATGTTTATGAAGATGGCGATGTAGATATTTACATGTTTATTCAGATAGCGGTGCAGATATTTCCATCATTATACAGATAGAGGTGTAGATATTTCCATGTTTTTACAGATGTCGGTGTAGATGTTTCCATCTTTATAGAGATGGCGGTGTAGATAATTCCATGTTCAGACAGATGGAGGTTTAGTTATCTCCATGTTTATAGAGATGGCAGTGTAGATATTTCCATGTTTATAAAGATGGAGGTCTGGATATTTCCATGTTTATACACATAGCACTGTAGTTATTTCCATGTTTATAGAGATTGCGGTGTAGATATTTCCATGTTTATTCAGATAGCGGAGTAGATATTTCCATGTTTATACAGATTGTGGGGTAGATATTTCCATGTCCATACAGATAACGGTGTAGATAATTCCATCTTTATATAGATGGCTGTGTAGATATTTCCATGTTCATACAGATAGCGGTGTAGATATTTCCACCTTTATACACATGGCGGTGTAGATATTTCCAAGTTCATAAGATGGCAGTCTATGTATTTCAATCTTTATAGAGATGGCAGTGTAGATATTTCCATGATTATAGAGATAGTGGTGTAGATATTTCCATCTTTTTAGAGATAGCGTTGTAGATATTTCCCTGTTTCACAGATAAGTGTAGATATTTCCATGTTTATACAGAGAGTGGTGTAGATATTTCCGTGTTCATACAGATAGCGGTGTAGATATTTCATGTTCATACAGATAGCGGTGTAGATATTTCCATGGTCATACAGATGTCGGTGTAGATATTTCCATGTTCATACAGATTGCGGTGAAGATATTTCCATGTTCATACAGATGGCGTGAAGATATTTCAGAGTTCATACAGATGGCTGTGTAGATATTTCCATGTTCATACAGATGACGCTGTAGATATTTCCATGTTCATACAGATTGCTGTGTAGATATTTCCATGTTCATAACGATGGTGGTGTAGATATTTCCATGTTCATACTGATGGCGCTGTAGCTATTTCCATGTTTATACAGATGGCAGTGTAGATATTTCCATGTTTATAGATTTAGTGGTGTAGATATTTCCATGTTTATAGAGTTAGTGGTGTAGATATTTGCATGTTTATACAGATAGCGGTGTAGATATTTCCGTGTTCATACAGATGGCGGTGTAGATATTTCCATGTTTATAGAGATAGTGGTGTAGATATTTCCACATTTATACCGATTGCGGTGTAGATATTTCCATGTTTAAAGAGATGGCGTTGTAGATATTTCCGTGTTTATACAGATAGCGGTGAAGGAATTTCCATGTTTATACAGATAGCAGTGTAGATATTTCCGTGTTTATACAGATAGCGGTGTTGATATTTCCATGTTTATACAGATGGCAGTGTAGATAATTCCATGTTTATAGCTATAGCGGTGTACATATTTCCATGTTTATACAGATAGCAGCGTAGATATTTCCATGTTTTTGCAGATAGCGGTGTAGATATTTCCATGTTTATACAGAGAGCACTGTAGATATTTAGAGGTTTATAGAGATAGCGGTGTAGATATTTCCCTGTTTTACAGATAGCAATGTAGATATTTCCATGTTTATACAGATAGCGGTGCAGATATTTCCATGTTTATAGAGATAGCAGTGTAGTTATTTCCAAGTTTATACAGATAACGGTGTATATATTTCCATGTTTATACAGATAGCAGTGTAGATATTTCTGTGTTTATACAGATAGCGGAGTAGGTATTTCCATGTTTACCCAGATAGCGGTGTAGACATTTCCATGTTTACACAGATAGAATTGTAGATATATCCATGTTTATAGAGATGGCCGTGTAGACATTTCCATGTTTATACAGATAGTGGTGAAGATTTTTCCATGTTTATACAGATAGCGGTGTAGAAATATCCATCTTTATATGGTTGGCGGTGTAGATATTTCCATGTTCATACAGATGGCGTTGTAGATATTTCCATGTTTATAGAGATGGCGATCTAGATATTTCCATGTTTACAGAGATAGCAGTGTACTTATTTACATGTTTATAGAGATAGCGGTGTGGATACTTCCATGTTTATACAGATAATGGTGTAGATATTTCCATGTTTATGCAGATCGCGGTGTAGATATTTCCATGTTTATGCAGATAGCGGTGTAAATATTTTCATGTTTATACAGAGAGCGGTGTAGATATTTCCATGTTTATACAGATAGCGCTGTAGATATTTCCATCTTTATACAGATGGCGGTGTAGATATTTCCATGTTTGTACTGAAGGCCGTGTAGATATTTCCATGCTTATACAGATGGCAGTGTAGATATTTCCATGTTTATAGAGATGAAGGTCTAGATATTTCCATGTTTATACAGATAGCGGTGTAGTTATTTCCATGTTTATTGAGATATTATTGTAGATATTTCCATGTTTATACAGATAGCGGGGTAGATATTTCCATGTTCAAATGGATAGCGGTGTAGATATTTCCATGTTCATACAGATAGCAGTGTAGATATTTCCATGTTCATACAGATAGCGGTGTAGATTTTTCCATTTTCATACAGGTGGCATTACACATATTTCCAGGTTCATACAGATGGCGGTGAAGATATTTCCATGTTGGTACAGAAGGCGGTGTATATATTTCCATGTTGATACAGATGGCAGTGTAGATAATTCCATGTTCTTACAGATGGCGTTGCAGATATTTACATGTTTATACAGATAGCGGTGAAGATATTTGCATGTTTATACAGAGAGCAGAGTAGTCATTTCCAAGTTTTTACCGATAGCAGTGTAGATATTTCCATGTTTATAGAGATAGCAGTCTAGTTATTTCCATGTTTAAACAGATAACAGTGTAGATATTTCCATGTTCATACAGATGGCGGTGTAGATATTTCCATGTTCATACAGATAGCGGTGTAGTTATTTCCATGTGTAAAGAGATAGCAGTGTAGATATTTCCATGTATATGCAGATAGCTGTGTAGATATTTCCATTTTCATGCAGATAGCGGTGAAGATGTATGCATGTTTACACAGATAGCGGTGTAGATATTTCCATGTTCATACAGATAGCAGTGTAGATATTTCCATGTTTACAGAGATAGCGGTGTAGATATTTCGACGTTGATAGAGATACCGATGAAGTAATTTCCATGATTATACGGATAGCAGTGTAGATATTTCCATGTATATAAAGATAGCGGTGTAGATATTTCCATGTTTATGCAGATGGCAGTGTAGAAATTTCCATCATTATGCAGATAGAGGTGAAGATATTTCCATGTTCATACAGAAAGCAGTGTAGATATTTCCATGTTTTTACAGATAGCGGTGTAGGTATTCCCATGTTTATACAGACGGCGGTGTAGATATTTGCATCTTTAGAGAGATCGCGGTGTAGATATTTCCATGCTCATACAGATGATGGTTTAGATATTTCCCTGTTTATAGAGGTGGCAGTGTAGATATTTCCATATTTATAGACATGGCGTTGTTGATATTTCCTTGTTTAAACAGATAGCGGTGTAGATATTGCCATGTTTACAAAGATAGTGGTGTAGATATTTCCATGTTCATACAGATGGCGGTGTACATATTACCATGTTCATACAGATGGCAGTGTAGATATTTCCATCTTTAAAGAGATAGCAGTTTAGATACTTGCAATTTCATACCGATGGCGCTGTAGATACTTTCATATTCATACACATAGCGGTGTAGATATTTCCATGTTTATACAGATGGCGGTGTAGATATTTCCTTCTTTATACAGATAGCGGTGTAGACATTTCCATGTTATAGAGATAGCCATGTAGATATTTCCATGTTTATACAGATAGGGATGTACATATTAACATGTTCTTACAGATAGCGGTGTAGATATTTCCAAATTTATGCAGATGGTGGTGTAGACATTTCCATGTTTATAGAGATGGCGTTGTAGATATTTCCTTGTTTATACAGAGAGGTGTTTAGATATTTCCAAGTCATAGAGGTAGGGTTGTAGATATTTCCATGTTTATACAGATAGCGGTGTAGATATTACCATCTTCATACAGGTAGCGGTGTAGATATTTCCATGTTTATACAGATAGCACTGTAGACATTTCCATGTTTATGCAGATAGCGGTGTAGATATTTCCATGTTTACACAGATAGCGGTGTAGATATTTCCGTGTTTATACATATAGCGGTGTAGGTATTTCCATGTTTATACAGATAGCGGTGTAGATATCTCCATCTTAATACATATGGCGGTGTAGATATTTATATGTTCATACAGATGGCGGTGCAGATATTTCCATGTTCATACAGATGACGGTGTAGATATTTCCATGTTTATAGAGATAGCGGTGTACTTATTTCCATGTGTAAAGAGATAGCTGTATAGATATTTCCATGTATATGCAGATAACTGTGTAGATATTTCCATTTTCATGCAGATAGCGGTGTAGATATTTCCATGTTCATACAGATAGCGGTGCTGATATTTCCATGTTTATACAGATAATGGTGTAGATATTTCCATGTTTATACAGATAGCGGTGTAGATATTTCCAAGTTTCTACAGATAGCGGTGTAGATATCTCCATCTTAATACAGATGGCGGTGTAGATATTTCCATGTTCATACAGATAGCAGTGTAGATATTTCCATGTTTATAAAGATAGCGGTGAAGATGTATGCATGTTTACACAGATAGCGGTGTAGGTATTTCCATGTTCATACAGATAGCGGTGTAGATATTTCCATGTTCATCCAGATGGCTGTGTAGATATATCCATGTTCATACAGATGGCTGTGAAGATATTTCCATGTTCATACAGATAGCAGTGTAGATATTTCCATGTTCATACAGATAGCGGTGTAGATATTTCCATGGTCATCCAGATGGCTGTGTAGATATATCCATGTTCATACAGATGGCTGTGAAGATATTTCCATGTTCATACAGATAGCGGTGTAGATATTTCCATGTTCAAACAGATAGCGGTGTAGATATTTCCATGTTTATACAGATAGCGGTGTAGATATCTCCTTCTTAATACAGATGGCGGTGGAGATATTTATATGTTCATTCAGATGGCGGTGCAGTTATTTCCATGTTCATACAGATATCGGTGTAGATATTTCCATGTTCATACAGATAGCGGTGTAGTTATTTCCATGTGTAAAGAGATAGCTGTGTAGATATTTCCATGTATATGCAGATAGCTGTGTAGATATTTCCATTTTCATGCAGATAGCGGTGTATATATTTCCCTGTTCAAACAGTTAGCGGTGTAGATATTTCCATGTTCATAAAGATAGTGGTGTAGATATTTCCATGTTTATACAGATAGCGGTGAAGTTGTATGCATGTTTACACAGATAGCGGTGTAGATATTTCCATGTTCATCTAGATGGCTGTGTAGATATATCCATGTTCATACAGATTGCGGTGTAGATATTTCATTGTTCATACAGATAGCGGTGTAAATATTTCCATGTTCACACAGAAAGCAGTGTAGATATTTCCATGTTTTTACAGATAATGGTGTAGGTATTCCCATGTTTATACAGACGGCGGTGTAGATATTTGCGTCTTTAGAGAGATCGCGGTGTAGATATTTCCATGCTCATACGGATGATGGTTTAGATATTTCCCTGTTTATAGAGGTGGCAGTGTAGATATTTCCATATTTATAGACATGGCGTTGTAGATATTTCCTTGTTTAAACAGATAGCAGTGTAGATATTTCCGTGTTTATACAGATAGCGGTGAAGGAATTTCCATGTTTATACAGATAGCAGTGTAGATATTTCCATGTTTATACAGATAGCGGTGTTGATATTTCCATGTTTATACAGATGGCAGTGTAGATAATTCCATGTTTATAGATATAGCGGTGTACATATTTCCATGTTTATACAGATAGCGGCGTAGATATTTCCATGTTTTTGCAGATAGCGGTGTAGATATTTCCATGTTTATACAGAGAGCACTGTAGATATTTAGATGTTTATAGAGATAGCGGTGTAGATATTTCCCTGTTTTACAGATAGCAATGTAGATATTTCCATGTTTATACAGATAGCGGTGCAGATATTTCCATGTTTATAGACATAGCAGTGTAGTTATTTCCAAGTTTATACAGATAACGGTGTATATATTTCCATGTTTATACAGATAGCAGTGTAGATATTTCTGTGTTTATACAGATAGCGGAGTAGGTATTTCCATGTTTACCCAGATAGCGGCGTAGACATTTCCATGTTTACACAGATAGAATTGTAGATATATCCATGTTTATAGAGATGGCCGTGTAGACATTTCCATGTTTATACAGATAGTGGTGAAGATTTTTCCATGTTTATACAGATAGCAGTGTAGATATATCCATCTTTATATGGTTGGCGGTGTAGATATTTCCATGTTCATACAGATGGCGTTGTAGATATTTCCATGTTTATAGAGATGGCGATCTAGGTATTTCCATGTTTACAGAGATAGCAGTGTACTTATTTACATGTTTATAGAGATAGCGCTGTGGATAGTTCCATGTTTATACAGAAAATGGTGTAGATATTTCCATGTTTATACAGATCGCGGTGTAGATATTTCCATGTATATGCAGATAGTGGTGTAAATATTTTCATGTTTATACAGATAGCGGTGTAGACATTTCCATGTTTATACAGATAGCGCTGTAGATATTTCCATCTTTATACAGATGGCGGTGTAGATATTTCCTTGTTTGTACAGAAGGCCGTGTAGATATTTCCATGCTTATACAGATGGCAGTGTAGATATTTCCATGTTTATAGAGATGAAGGTCTAGATATTTCCGTGTTTATACAGATAGCGGTGTAGTTATTTCCATGTTTATTGAGATAATATTGTAGATATTTCCATGTTTATACAGATAGCGGGGTAGATATTTCCATGTTCAAATGGATAGCGGTGTAGATATTTCCATGTTCATACAGATAGCAGTGTAGATATTTCCATGTTCATACAGATAGCGGTGTAGATTTTTCCATTTTCATACAGGTGGCAGTACACATATTTCCAGGTTCATACAGATGGCGGTGAAGATATTTCCATGTTGATACAGAAGGCGGTGTATATATTTCCATGTTGATACAGATGGCGGTGTAGATAATTCCATGTTCTTACAGATGGCGGTGTAGATATTTGCATGTTTATACAGACAGCGGTGAAGATATTTGCATGTTTATACAGAGAGAAGTGTAGTCATTTCCAAGTTTTTACCGATAGCGGTGTAGATATTTCCATGTTTATAGAGATAGCAGTCTAGTTATTTCCATGTTTAAACAGATAACAGTGTAGATATTTCCATGTTTATGCAGATAGAGGTGTAGATATTTCTGTGTTTATACAGATAACATTGTAGATATTTCCATGATCATACAGATGGCGGTGTAGATAATTCCATTTTGATACAGATGGCGGTGTAGATATTTCCATGTTTATACAGATGACGGTGTAGATATTTCCATGTTTATACAGATGGCGGTGTAGATATTTCCATGTTTACACAGATAGCGGTGTAGATATTTCCATGTTTACACTGATAGCGGTGTAGATATTTCCATGTTTATATAGATAGCGGTGTAGATATTTCCATGTTTTTTCAGATAGCGGTGTAGATATTTCCATGTTTATATAGATAGCGGTGAAGAGATTTCCCTGTTTTACAGAGAGCAGTGTAGATATTTCCATGTTCATACAGATAGAGGTGCAGATTTTTCCATGCTCCTACAGATGTCGGTGAAGATATTTCCATGTTGATACAGATGGCGGTGTAGATAATTCCATCTTCTTACAGATGGCTGTGTAGTTATTTCCATGTTCATGCAGATGGCGGTGTAGATATTTCCATGTTTATACAGATAGCGGTGTATATATTTAAATGTTCAAACAGATAGCGGTGTAGATATTTCCATGTATACAGAGATGGCGGTGTAGATATATCCTTCTTTATAGAGATATTGTTGTAGATATTTCCATGTTTATACAGATAGCGGAGTAGATATTGCCATGCTTCTACAGATAGCGGTGTAGATAGTTCCATGTTTATACAGATGGCAGTGTGGATATTTCCATGTTTATAGATATAGCGAGGTAGATATTTCAGTGTTTATAGAGATAGCGGAGTAGATATTTCCATGTTTTTGCAGATAGCGGTGCAGATATTTCCATGTTTATACAGAGAGCAATGTAGATATTTCCATGTTTATAGAGATAGCGGTGTCAATATTTCCATGTTTACACAGATAGCAGTGAAGATATTTACAAGTTTATACAGATAGCGGTGTAGATATTTCCATCTTTATACAGATAGCGGTGTAGATATTTCCATGTTTTTACAGATAGCGTTATAGATATTTCCATGGTTGTAGAGATAGCAGGGTATTTATTTCCATGTTCATACAGATAGCGGTGTAGATATTTCCATGTTCATACAGATAGCGGTGCTGATATTTCCATGTTTATACAGGTAGCGGTGTAGATATTTCCATGTTTATACAGAGAGCGGTGTAGATATTTCCATGTTTATACAGATAGCGGTGTAGATATTTCCATGTTTATACAGACAGCGGTGTAGTTATCTCCTTCTTAATATAGATGGCGGTGTAGATATTTATATGTTCATACAGATGGCGGTGCAGATATTTCCATGTTCATACAGATGGCGGTGTAGATATTTCCATGTTTATAGAGATAGCGGTGTAGTTATTTCCATGTGTAAAGAGATATCTGTGTAAATATTTCCATGTATATTCAGATAGCTGTGTAGATATTTCCATTTTCATGCAGACAGCGTTGTAGATATTTCCATGTTCAAACAGATACCGGTGTAGATATTTCTATGTTCGTACAGATAGCGGTGCTGATATTTCCATGTTTATACAGGTAGCGGTGTAGATATTTCCATGTTTATACAGATAGCGGTGTAGATATTTCCAAGTTCATACCGATAGCGGTGCTGATATTTCCATGTTTATACAGGTAGCGGTGTAGATATTTCCAAGTTTATACAGATAGCGGTGTAGATATTTCCATGATTATAAAGATAGCGGTGTAGATATTTCCATGTTTATACAGATAGCGGTGTAGATATCTCCATCTTAATACAGATGGCGGTGTAGATATTTATATGTTCATTCTGATGGCGGTGCAGATATTTCCATGTTCATACAGATGGCAGTGTAGATATTTTCATGTTCATACAGATAGTGGTGTAGTTATTTCCATGTGTAAAGAGATACCTGTGTAGATATTTCCATGTATATGCAGATAGCTGTGTAGCAATTTCCATTTTCATGCAGACAGCGGTGTATATATTTCCCTGTTCAAACAGATAGCGGTGTAGATATTTCCATGTTTATACAGATAGCGGAGTAGATATTGCCATGCTTGTACAGATAGCGGTGTAGATAGTTCCATGTTTATACAGATGGCAGTGTGGATATTTCCATGTTTATAGATATAGCGGGGTAGATATTTCAGTGTTTATAGAGATAGCGGTGTAGATATTTCCATGTTTTTACAGATAGCGGTGCAGATATTTCCATGTTTATACAGAGAGCAATGTAGATATTTCCATGTTTATAGAGATAGCAGTGTCAATATTTCCATGTTTACACAGATAGCAGTGAAGATATTTACAAGTTTATACAGATAGCGGTGTAGATATTTCCATCTTTATACAGATAGCAGTGTAGATATTTCCATGTTTATACAGATAGCGTTATAGATATTTCCATGTTTGTAGAGATAGCAGGGTATTTATTTCCATGTTCATACAGATAGCGGTGTAGATATTTCCATGTTCATACCGATAGCGGTGCTGATATTTCCATGTTTATACAGGTAGCGGTGTAGATATTTCCATGTTTATACAGATAGCGGTGTAGATATTTCCATGTTTATACAGATAGCGGTGTAGATATTTCCATGTTTATACAGATAGTGGTGTAGTTATCTCCTTCGTAATACAGATGGCGGTGTAGATATTTATATGTTCATACAGATGGCGGTGCAGATATTTCCATGTTCATACAGATGGCGGTGTAGATATTTCCATGTTTATAGAGATAGCAGTGTAGTTATTTCCATGTGTAAAGAGATAGCAGTGTAGATATTTCCATGTATATGCAGATAGCTGTGTAGATATTTCCATTTTCATGCAGATAGCGGTGAAGATGTATGCATGTTTACACAGATAGCGGTGTAGATATTTCCATGTTCATACAGATAGCAGTGTAGATATTTCCATGTTTACAGAGATAGCGGTGTAGATATTTCGACGTTGATAGAGATAGCGATGAAGTAATTTCCATGATTATATGGATAGCAGTGTAGATATTTCCATGTATATAAAGATAGCGGTGTAGATATTTCCATGTTTATGCAGATGGCAGTGTAGAAATTTCCATCATTATGCAGATAGAGGTGAAGATATTTCCATGTTCATACAGAAAGCAGTGTAGATATTTCCATGTTTTTACAGATAGCGGTGTAGGTATTCCCATGTTTATACAGACGGCGGTGTAGATATTTGCATCTTTAGAGAGATCGCGGTGTAGATATTTCCATGCTCATACAGATGATGGTTTAGATATTTCCCTGTTTATAGAGGTGGCAGTGTAGATATTTCCATATTTATAGACATGGCGTTGTTGATATTTCCTTGTTTAAACAGAGAGCGGTGTAGATATTGCCATGTTTACAAAGATTGTGGTGTAGATATTTCCATGTTCATACAGATGGCGGTGTACATATTACCATGTTCATACAGATGGCAGTGTAGATATTTCCATCTTTAAAGAGATAGCAGTTTAGATACTTGCAATTTCATACCGATGGCGCTGTAGATACTTTCATATTCATACACATAGCGGTGTAGATATTTCCATGTTTATACAGATGGCGGTGTAGATATTTCCTTCTTTATACAGATAGCGGTGTAGACATTTCCATGTTATAGAGATAGCCATGTAGATATTTCCATGTTTATACAGATAGGGATGTACATATTAACATGTTCTTACAGATA